>NC_089845.1:89963388-91165360 GCF_035609145.1 Eleutherodactylus coqui | reverse complement strand
GAACAACTTTCTTCTTGGAATACCACTTAAGTAGTAGATACATGAAAAGAGGTTTAATTTGTAGAGTCTTCTGTGGGTGTTTTGCTGTTATCCCTGGGTACTTTCTCACCTCTTTTTGAATTGCCCTTTGTGCTCTTGCATTGATCTAAACCAGACCTCTACTCTTACAGAGAGTAGAGACAGTCCAGAATTTTCTCCATTTGTAGATAAATTTGTCTAACTATAGATAGTTTTAAGCAATGCTTTTTATAGCCATTTGCAGCTCCATGAGTTGCTATAACACTCTTCCAAGTTCTTCTGAAAGTTGTTTGCATCGAGGCACGGTTGACCAATTTTGCTCGAGAAGAACAGATCTGTCAGTAACTAGGCTTTGTGTTCCTTTATTTAATGGGCAAAACACCTATGAAACTTACACTTCCAATCTCATCTCCTTACCTGAAACACCTTTCGCCAATCAGTTCTTGGAGAAGTCATTAACACAGAGGGTCACTTACTTTTTCTCGCTGCACAGTGGAGGTATACTCAGTGTGCTCAATTAGATATATGTACAGTACAACTCTGTGTGTGTCATTAGATTAGTTAGACAGTTACCTATGATACACTTGGGCTGCTTTCAGACAAGCAGATTTTAACTAATCTAAATCTATTCACATATACATATTTTTGATGGCATTAAAAAAAAAAAAAAAAAACACAGCCTGTCCGTTTTTGCCTCTGTATTATTTTCTATTGTGCAAATACAGATCAGTATTTGCCCATTAGAAAATAAAAACAATGATAGCAAATACAGATTAAAACTGATGAAATACAGATGACGTGCAGCTGTGATGTCATCTGTAATTCCTCTGTATTACAGATCCGTATTACGGACGTATTACAATTTGCTCGTCTCAAACTGGCTTTATAGTCCAACACAATCAGAAAACTTTTTTTTTTTTCAAATTAACAATCCAGAAATCCAGGTAAATCCAAAGGGTTCACTTAGTTTTTCATGCAAACAACATGGTACCATGAAGTTACATAATTTGCAATACTTTTCTAAAGCAGTACAGTCTAGCAGTGGATAGTTCTCTATGGGATCATATGTATCTCAACCAACCAAGTAGGCTTGCTTCCAGTTCCGATTACTTCCGATTGGACAGCGAAAACAATGCTTGTAAATTGTGGATCAGGATAATTCATAATTAAACAATTATTATAAATAAAACCTATGACTTCTTAGATACTTCTTGTAAATGATTGCACACTCTGAACTCCTAGACCATCAGAAAATGACATTAAAAAGCATATAATACATCTACTACCTGTGAGGCTTAGCAAGTAGAAACAAATAATGGAAGAACACGTATGCCTGTTTTATCACATACAACGCACAGATCTGCCATCATGTAGGCAACGCTTCTATGGAAGAATAGCTCTGTAATACGGTTTCTGATGGAGCATGCCACAATTCTGATAAAGCTGAAAGCATTTGGAGGTATAGTGAGGCCTGATGTAACTAGATCTTCATAAAAAAGGCAACTGAACTCCATACTTGGAAATCAATGGGATGGCATTGCGCTCCTCTAGCACAGCTGTGACAGCTGTGGCAGGGGATTCTTTTGTTTTCCGCTGCAGTCCCCTCATCACTGAACACGGACAGTGCTGTCACAGTGTTCAGTGATGAAGAGACTCCTCGCGGGGATTAACGGAGCCGTGACCTCATCCCGCGGGGACTAAGGGGTTAACAGCGGGACATTTAAAAGGTGCTTCTGGCAAGAAGCACCTTTTGAATGTCCTGCTGTAAGCAGTGGGAAAACTATTCCCTGCGCAGGAGTTTCCATTAACTCCTGTTTCCATAGGAGTCAATGGAAACTCCTGCGCAAAACGCACCATGTCCTATCTTTTTAAGGTGCGCGCTGCAAATTCTGCGCATATGAACGCTTCTATAAGAACCCATTGGTTCGTTTAGAAGCGTTCATTTTACAGAGACCTAAAACACGCTCGTCTGACCGAGCCCTAAGCAGGAAAACCACTGTTATGTTATGTTTCAGGGGGTAATTAAATCCATTTCCACAGAGCCACACACAGCATTTTCATTATCCTTGCTTTTGTCAGGTCAGTTGAGTTTGACAGAATAAAAAAACTCTCTAATACCCTGCAACTTTTTATACAAGTTATATAGATAAGTATTTTGAAACAGAAGACTTAGGGGGGTCCATACGGGGCATATTTGTCACAGAATTTCTGTGCGGACCCTTGGAAATTCACGCAGATATTCGGTATTTACAGTAGCAGCAAAGTGGATGCGATTTTGAAAATCTCATCCACAAGCTGCATAAATAATCCGCACAAAACCCATGCAAAAATGGACATGCGTTACAGAATTCAGTTATGCAGTGTGTCAATTTTATCGCCGTTTCCTCTGTGGAATTCACTTTTTCTCAACGAGGGGGTGAATTACGCACAAAAATATGCAATTAAACCCGCCAAATGGTGAGGGGCAGGCTCTTTGCTGCTGATCTGCAGCGAAATAGCCACTGCAGACATTCTACTGCAAATCAGCCACAATGTGGACCCGGCCTTATTTTGCAAAAAAGAGTCAGATGAACCCCAAAATGGTACCAAAGTAAACTACAACTCATCCCATAAATAATAAACCCTCATACAGCTCTGATGGAAAAATGTAAAATGTTATTGGTCCTAGAATGGCAACATTAAAACAAATTAGTAAAAAGTATTTTCATTCTGCAAAAGTAGTAGAACTTCAAAAGAAAAAAGCTAAATAAATCTGGTATCCACCCAGCAGCATGCAGGGTGCCGTGATAAAGGTTATAACTCAGGTAATTACAGATGCAATCATACCAATTATATGCAGTGTTTTTTTTTGGGGGGGGGGGGGGGGGTTATCAAAAAGCATCCTGAAAGGAAAAAATGCAGCGTTTTTTTTTTTTTTTACTTGGGATTCGCTTTTAAATAACACTTTATTGAACTCCTATTTACAACACTAGTTCCACAAAAGTATTCAAACAAGCAGCAGTTCGATTGCTTACATAATACACTGCACTACTTATGCAAAACTGAAAAGCATCTTATTAGGACTTGCCACTGGCATGGCTTAATAGGTGTACAGATCGCAGACCTATGGACTTTCCTTAGGCTCAAAGTGACATAGAAGGCCACTGTATTGTGGGGGCACTGAGAGGCTTATAGAAGGAGTCCGCTCGCTCTGTAATCACTTATGTCATATGTAGTAGAATAAAGCCCCTTATTAGTAGTCACTAACGGTTGTTCAAGGTCTCTTTCAAAGTAGTGTCTTTTTTCTATCTTAGATACATTGGAACAATAACAAAGAAAAAAGAATGCTCACGAAAGGTCTACACATTTTTTATAAATATGGAGTAGAATTATGAAACTGGATTAAAAAAAACTCTTCTGTTGCCCATAGCAACCAATCACAGCACTGCTTTCATTTTTCTAGAGCAGAACATGAAAGCTGCATTGTTTTTGGTTGCTATGGGCAACAAAAGCCAGATTCATAACTCTACTTCTATGTTTTCAATAGGGAAACTACAGTAGCTTAAATGATGCATGGCATTGCCATCTGTTAAAAATCTAGAAGAAACCTATGTAGATTTTTTCCACTGCTGTATGTGTGTGTATATATATATATATATATATATATATATATATATATAATTTATTTATTTTTTTTTAAACATGCATATTATTGCACTTTTGTTTCATTTTTTATTTTGCCTTTTTTTTTATGCAGAAGAACAAATGTGCCATGTGTTAAAGGGACCTAATAAGTCCTACTGGTTTTATATCACATGGTTGAGGGCCCCGTGATAGTTGCAGCAAGTTTGGGAGTTATTAGGCTAGGGCTAGACCGCAACTTTCGGCTGCCAAAGATTGCCATGTAGCCCTGCAACCTCACACCCTCATTGCGAGTCACAGGTGGCTGCAAATGCAACCTGCAGGTCACAAATAAAACATAGAAGCTGGATATTTTGCAATCCGTGGGTCTTGATCGAAGCCACTTGTAACATTCACTGCAACCTCACTGACATCAATGAGAGCGGGAGGTCGCAGGGCTACACAATAACCCCTGTCGCTGCCAACATTCACCATGTAGCCTTAGTTTCAGTTGGCTGTAGTTGGGTCCCTGACTACCTCAAGCCTATTCGATTCTTCCAATTCGGAATATTGCTATAGTCTGCTTAAGAAAATATATAAAAAGGACTAAATTATGGATACGGACAAGAGTCAATACTCACTACAGGCAAATGAATCAATTAACTACACTTCTGAAGACATCAGATGAGTATCTCAGTGTTACATACAGACAGTAAAAACGTAACCTCGTCTATAAAACCAAGACACCAAACAGCAGCATGATGCAAGATTAGTCTCTTTCTTACACATGCAGATCTCTTCAAGGAACCAGGGCACCTGAGCACATGCTGAAGTCATCTGACTTGGCTGACTAGGGTTCATCAACCAGTGACCATCATGTGCTTCAGCCTCCATTTTGTACAAACAAGACATTTGCCAAGCCTTAACTAACCGTGAAAGGTTGTTCTGCAGCATATTGGCATATACCCCGATGAGAACATGTTCATCAGCCAGCCTGTCTGCCACATCCAGGCTGTACTGTAACCTAGAAGGATGGTTTGGAAATAGGAAAGACTTAAAATGTAAAAATGAAGAAATTCAACAAAAAGGAAAAAAATGTAATGCGTACATGCCAGGAATGTAAGTCAGGAGAAAGAACGCAGAGAGAGAGAGAAAAAGCATGCAGCGAAATAAACTATCACCTCTAATCAGCATACTAAGGTGTAGGAAGCATGCACGGCTACATATATACTGTAAAGGGAATGCACAGCTATCTGGGAACTTCAGCTATGTACAGTAAACTACCAAGCAAAATGTATATACCCTTCAAAATGTATTCACATTGTGTATCACATCACATTTAAAAGGTTGTACAGGATTAGAAAAAAAAGGCTGCTTTCTTTTAAAAACAGCATCACATCTGTAGTCAGATTACATGTAGCATTGCAGCTCAGCCTCACTCGCTTCAATGGACTTGTACTGCAATATCACACACAATCCATGAGCGTGGCACTGTTTTAAGGGCGTTTCAAGGAGTACTGGCCAACCCCGGGTCAGAGAGGAAGCTGGCCATTACCACTTTATCATCTTCATTTGCATGTAAAAGGACGTCCAGGAGTTGTTTGCTGAGCCCAGCTTGTGTTTAAACACACTCCCAGCTGTGTAAACAGCTGTCAAGACATTCCTTTGTTCTCCTCACAGCTGCCAGCAGATTGCATTGTTCTCCTCGCGACTAGTGTGAACATGCCACTGGTAGAGCATCTTGCAGTGTTTTGAAAGATGAGTGAAATACATTCAAATTGAATGTACATATAGTCCCCGACTTGCGAACATTCGAGTTACGAATTTCGCTAGATACGAACTATCTGTACAGCACAGTATGATGTAATGCTATGGCATTACATCATACTGTGCAGGGACCGGACAGGCTTCTATCAAGCCTGATAGAAGCCTGTCCGGTCACATCGCGGTTGCTGGGCAGCCGGGGGCCTTCTGAAAGGCCCCAGGGCTGTCTATGCAGAGCGCCTAGCAAGCCGTGCGCTTGATGGGCACTCTGCATAGGCAGCCCTGGGGCCTTTCAGGAGGTCCCCGGCTGCCTAGCAACCACACAGCGTCCCGCGATCTCATCGTGGGACGCTGTACGGGCCCCCTGAACGTCGGGTGCAGGCTGTTTCTTACAGCGGGGGCACCCGGCGGCAGCAGTTCTGACGAGCCGCGCCGCTCGTCAGAACTGTTAACACTTTAAATACCGCTGTCAGAGCGGTATTTAAAGTGTTAACAGTTCTGACAAGCGGCGTTGCTCGTCTGAACTGCTGCCGCCGGGTGCCCCCGCTGTAAGAAACAGCCTGCACCCGACGTTGTATGGAGCAGGATCCACCCGCGATCCCCTCCATACTACCATTTGTTCGACTTGCAAACAAAACGGACTTGCGAACGGGCTCCCGGAACGGAACCTGTTCGCAAGTCGGGGAGCATCTGTATTTGCTCAGTCTTTCAGTGGCTGAACGATGGATTTTTAAGTGTAACTGAAATCCAATGTTCAAATAAAAAGTGCACGATGCCCGCGTTTTCATATAACAATTATCGCTCATTTTTGGCCATTTGGACGAATTTTGAGCGATAATCGTTGCATGTAAAAGGGCCTCATCTTCACATAGATCAACTTTTCCTTGCAGTTAACAGTTCAATACTTGAACCTTCACGTGTGCACAGGAGAGGGATAACTCTCTATTCCTTTGCCTTATCTTGCTTCTTGATCCACTGGTCTCGGTCTCTAACTCTCTGATGGTGAGTCTACAGCCCACTCTGACCGAGCAATGCTCACCGGCCTCTTTTCCAGCGACAGCACTTGGGCCCATTTGCACAGTGCAGCACAGCCCAGAACTCTGGATAACCAACAATCTCCATGGTGGCAAAAACTGACTTTGCCTACAGCCCACTGGCACACTCCACAGTGGCTGTGCTCGTATCTGCTCTGCTCGCACATTAACTAGGCTCCTTTGGTACCAAACTCTTCCACTTAACACTCCTCCTGGCTCTTTCCCATCAAAACTCTAGCACCAAACTGCTCCACCATGTCCGTATTGGGCTCTGTGTGGGATGATGCTCAGCACCTCCTCCTTAACCCTTTCCAATCCACTGTCTGACGTTTTAAGACATTATGATTTAAGGCTGTACAGCTCCGATGTTGGAAGACATCCATCAGGGTTCTCTTACTGTATATTGCCAGCCTCTCTGCTATCGGAGCCTATCCAACGTGCCACCTCATGCAGTACTGGCTTTAGCCAGCAGATAGCGCCGTTGTATAACAGCAGAAAAAGAGTAAGCCCCCTAGGAAAACCAGGATACAAATTGGATTGGAAAGGGTTAGAGCTGTCAACTGCGAAACTAGCAAAGTCTTGCGGTGCCAACAGATACAGTGAACAACTAGTCCTTTAATAACACTAGGGTGACAAATACACAAACATGCAGCACTGTATAGTATGGCACAAAACAGGTCAACAATAAATATTTAAAAGGAAACACACACACATTTAAATAAGGGGGGCATATGAGGGTTACCCCACTTAAATATATCATTCCATGCACTATTGATCCTTATGCTTTCTAGGCTTAGTTGTTTTACTTTTTACTCCTCCTAAAAGTATATGTAAATGTCTAGCATGTTAATACTTTGCACTTATTTATCTAGATGAGCTGAATATTACTAATAGTCTTTCCAGGCACAACAGGCTTTTTATTCCCCTTGAAATTCATGTTTTGTTCTTTTTTACATAAAAATTATATTTGTAATTGAATATTAAAATATTTCAACCACTTACTTTCTAGGCTTGCCCTGCGTCTCATTCCAGTTATATCTCTAGAACTGAGAATCTTGTACAATTCGTCAGACAGACTGTGGAACTAATGAGAGGCAGTGGGGGAGCTCGGTATATGCACTAGACCCTGGTGGGGAGCAGATGTGCCATTTACTACTACACAAGGAAAGGGTAAGGGAAGGAGGCTTGTAAGATACTTTCTAATTCATGCTTTATGGCTATAGCTAACCTCAAAGTGCCGATGGTCATCTCTTACTATGTGTATTTATAATTAATGCCAGTTCCGTACTGTGAAGGAAAAGGAGCTGGCTCCCGTCATTGATCACTTATTCACTGCTATGGCTAATGGTGAGTCGAGGGGTCTTCCTGCATCGCGTAACCTCTTACAAGCTGCGTTCAGGACTGACAGTGCATGTAAGCTATCAAACAGCCATGATTGGAGGTAGCAATGATCGTAGCTGTTTGAAACAGCTGGCACCTGCCGAGTTTGCAGTGGATTTTGGCTGCCAAACCCGCTTAATACCCAGCCTTTAGTGGTTTTCCACTAAGTGTGTAATGGTGACATGTATTTTCCTGCTCATGTGCATAACCTTACATTTATCAATGTTAAATCTCATTTGCCACTTTTTTTGCCCAAACCCCCAACTTATCCAGATCCATTTGCAACTACATTCTGTCCTCTCATGTTTTAATTACTTTATATAGTTTTGTATCATCTGCAAATTAATATTTCACTGTGGAATCCTTCTACCAGGTCATTAATAACTATATTAAAAAGGATACAGCCCAATACTGCCCCCTGTGGTACCCCACTAGTAATGGTGACCCAATCAGAGTATGTACCATTAATAACTGCCCTCTACTAGCCATCACTGAACTTACCCACTTACACAGACCAAGCCTTTTTTTATATTATACACTAACCTTTTATGCGGCACAGTATCAAACGCTTTGGAAGAGTCCAGATAGGCAAGATTCAGGGACTCTCTCCGATTCAGTCTAGAACTTACCTCCTCATAGAAGCTGATCAGGTTGGTTTGACAGGAGCGGTCTCTCATAAACCCATGCGGATACGGAGTTATACAGCCATTTTCCTTGAGGTCCTGCAGTATAGCATCTCTTAGACACCCTTCAAACATTTTACCCACAATAGAAGTAAGACTTACCAGCCTTTTGTTTCCAGGTTCACTTTTCAAACCCCTTTTTAAATATTGCTACAACATTGGTTATGCGCCAATCCAATGAAACAGACCCTATTACTATAGAGTCCTTAAATATAAGAAACAACGGTCTGCCTTTCATACTAATTACTCCTATTCCTAATTCCTTTATTCCTGTAAGGCATGAACTGCTCACAGTAAGTATTTCAGATATTTTTAAACATTTCATATTTATTGTCTGTACTCTTATGTTTCAGGACATTGTCAAAGTCAAAAAGGTTAAGGGCAATTTTAAGCTGATTTTGTCTTCTTAAATTTTAGCATGGAGTTCCTTGCCTTAATCTCACATGCTAGTTCCCGTAAATCATTTTTAAGAACCTTTCACCTACCTCCAACTCTGTCATTGGTGCCAATACGCTCCATGATCACTGGGTCTTCAGAAGCCCCTCCCAATAATCTACAACCCGATCCACAATGTGTTGCACTGAAGCGCCACACCAGTCGACGATCCCGGTCTTTGTGTCTCCCACTACCAGGACCTGTCTAACCTGCCCTGCATGCCTATTCCACTTCTTACTGTAGCAGACATTATCATGATGGTCAGAGACTAGGTCATGCTGCAGCAGTGCTAATCCTCTAATGGCACTCCTCTCATCTGCCAATTCTGCAAACTTGTTGGGGTATGCCAGTTCACGACTGTCAAAGTAATATGTGCAAAAATTCAAATAGATAAGCAGTAAATAAATACAAGTGACTCTTCCATAGTCCCTGAATCCAAACTCACTAATCCCAAATCACATACTTGAGAAACAGCACACTATAGAAAAAACGCAGCGCAGGATTTAAGCCTCTCCTCCTGCAATCAAGCAGGAGCAGGTCGGGTCTTTGGCTGTCAGACACAGCGGAGGAACCGGAGGATAAGCGAGAAGCAGTTTTCAACTGCTTCTGCCTTCTCCTTCCCAGGCTAAATAACACTCAAAGAGCGCTACGTACTAAGAAGTGAAAGCGGAAGTGTTAGTTCCGCTATGCAACCCAGCAATCATGTGACCACTTAGTGCCCTATGTCACAGCAGAGCTGCAGGGTCCTAGCAGACCCCGATCAGCTCTGCCAGTGACTATTGTCACTTCAGAGGGATGTTTTTCTCTGCACCTGGGGCTTCTATGGATGCCCCTGCTACAGTGGAAAGGCGTGGGGAAAAAAATTATATATAATTTTTTTTCCCACACCTTTCCACTGTAGCAGGGGCATCCATAGAAGCCCCAGGTGTAGAGAAAAATATCCCTCTGGAGTGACAATAGTGTAGCCCCCAGAGGTCTTATATGATGTAATGCAGGACATAGATGGTAAAAGAAATGGTTGCAAAACAAAAATTACAGAGTAAGATAAAAACATATACATAAAAAAGAAAATGACCCACTGCCGACGCCAACCAGAATCATCGCCATATGATACCTATAATCCGAATTTATACAAATTATACATCAAAACATCTGAAACAAAATGAGGAACCCATTCTAGCGCCTTATTTCAGTGTAAATATACGAATTTTAAAAATAAACAACTATAAATTTAAAAATATGTAGATTTTTTTTTAGCTTCTTACCCCCAATTAAACAAAAAAACTGAAAAAAAGTCAGTAAAAAAAAGATATTAAAAAACAGCCCTATATGTCACGGGGGAAAAAACGCAGCAAAAATAATTTTGGTAGTTGAAGAAAAAAAATAGGGCACTAAAACCACCAAACGGGTAAAATCCCTAAAATCTCCTGGTCCTTAAGGGGTTAAATACAACAGTGTTTAACAGTACACCACAATGTACTTAACCTCTAGGAAAAGAAGACCACGTAGAAGCTAAAAGATTACTATGACTTTATATAAAACACAAATAAAAATAAAATAGGGAATGATGCACTCAGCTATTTCACTAATCCCAAGTCACACACTCAGGAAACAGCACACTTAGAATACAGCACCCACAACCACTCCGCTCGCACGCTCACTTATTTTTACTTTATATAGCACTTATGTGTAATACCTCTGCTCCTCCTCTGTTTGGAAAGGCAAAAATAAGTTTAAGATATTTTTTTTTGACAACAGCTTAAAAAAAATCTTTAAGTTCAAACACCCTTCTTTGTCCGACAACACAAACAGCTCCAATGGTTTCGTTGTCTGCCATGCAGGTGGCACCATCATTACAGGCCTCTGTATCGGTTACAACCATTTTCAGGTGCTTGGCTGAAGGACATTTGGTCTCATAGCGCTCATTACGTGTAGTTCCTTTGACACCTACCATAGTCTCCGTTTGCAGTGGCGTCGAGAACGACAAAACTGGACTACTATGGAGTGGAAGCGGGTTGTCTTTAGCAACAATTTCAGGCTTAGTTTGGGCATAGACAACAGCCGTGTTCATGTCTGGAAACCGAGAGGGGAGCGCTGCAATCCTGCTTTTGCTGTGGCGCAGCACACTGACCCCACTGCTGGTGTGTTGGTCTGGGGGCCATCGCATAGGACAGTCGGTCACCCCTAGTAGTGGTAAAAGGGATAATTACAGCTCCGAGGTATGTTCAGGACATCCTGCAGCCACATTTCTCTTATGGTGGCTTCCAAGAGGCATTTTGCAGCAGGATAGTGCTCGGTCGCACGCACAAGGATGTCACAAGAATGCCTCCACAACATTGTCACACTTCTGTGGCTGCCCAGTCGCCAGATTTATCTCCAACAAAACATGTATGGGACCATCTGTATTGCCAACTTCAACAGCCTATGAGTTTGCACAAGCTAAGGGCTCAGTTACAACAAATGAGTACCAGTATGCTGAAGGATACCATAAGGAACCTGTGTGCCTCTATGCCCGCTTGTATCATATCTTGCATCCAAGCTAGAGGCAGTACAACAGGGTACTAGAGCCTTGCTGCAAGTGTTCAGTTTTCCGCAATAAATTATCCTTTTGCTCTGAAATTGTAATCACTTATATGAACGTTACAATCACATGTATAAAGTTTCCTTCTAAGGGATTGATCTTTTTTTTAACAATGAGAGTAGTACAACAAAAAAATCCTATATAAATTTGGTATCATACTGATCCACAGGATAATGTTAACATGTCATATGTTCACATTGTGTGTGCACCATAAACATTCCAAAAATGGTGCAATTGCATTTTTTCTACTTCACCCCATTTAAAAATTCTTACGTTTTTAAATATATTATAATGATACATTAAATTGTACTATTTGAACAATACAACTCATTCCACATTAAAAAAAATTCCTTAAATCCAGCTTGAAAACTTCACTTAATCAAAGCGGCAAATTATCTACAAACTGTAAGCACTGAGAATTCCTCGCATTAAATTATGAATAGTTCCTATCTGTCCCTATTATCACAATTCAAAATGTTGGTGGAAACCAGAAAACTCTTTCAATATAATATTATAGATTGAGACATGAAACAAGAAACAACAGTATGTTGTCCATGATATACTTCCGGATTACTTTAGGAAAAGCTCTTACACAATGCACAAATTGTAACAGTATCACCACATACGCAAAAGTACTCACAAGTAAACAGTCACCAGGCCTGGTCACATTGTTGCCAAAGGCAGCTAGTAAAACGTTACACCAACTATCACTGACATTTACTGTATTATACTCACCGTGGCCACATATTGTCACATTTACTGCTTTTAGATATAGCCAGCGTGGCGGGAAAACTAACTTTGACAGTTGTGGAAAGACATTTGCATTATGTAATTCTGTATATTCTGCTGCCTCTGCAAACTTCAAACAATCGCTGTCTGCATGCTCTGCTTCAGTAAGCCTCATTATACGTATACTGCTGCTGTGCAGTCTGTAAGCAGGCAGGCAGATTAGATTGTAAACCAGCCTCTACACCTCTTGTAGTGAAATGAGGGCTCTCATTGGACAGATGTGACAGTTGACCACTTTTTACACGTTAGATCCTTTTGTTCCTCATGGCCAAATTGGCTTTGATCAGGTGACAACAGACGAGTACAACAACAACAGGTGGAGTACCGGATAGTGGAAGACATTGACTTGCTATGATATGACTGCTTGGATCTCCTGTTTAATCCCATGGGACACAACTGTTGTCAGCAGAGATGAATTTGAATACTTTGGGAAAACCGCTTGGTCTTACTGTTACTGCGAAATCACATTTAGTATTTTGTCAACTAATTGTGTGTTCTAGATTATAAAATGTACTGTATCTACTATTGCAGCTCCTCCCTATTCAACTGCATGGGGCTGACCTGCAAGAACAGACAGCTATCGGCAAGAGAAGCTCTGTTTCTGGAAAAAACAAAACAAAAAAGACCTTTTTTCTAATCCTAGACAACCCCTTTTAATAATAAAAGGTGCTACACACGGTTCTAGCAGAGAATTCTGGAATGATATTAATGCTGATGAATGTAAATATTCCAAAACATTTTATCATAAGGATTCAATCGAGTTAATGCTGAGAGAATTGCATAGAAAGTTTTGTAAATCAACTTTTCTAAGTTTATAAGTGCTGCAGGGGGTAAATACTTCAGTTTGCATCGTCATTAGTATGGGTTAGTAGGATTAAAGTACCACTACATGCTCTGAGGGACTGCATGCAGATTCCAGTACTACAAGTCAGTCGAGACTTACCCTTTGCCTTTAAGCAAAGTTGGAGCAGCCATAGCCAGCTGTCTGCTCTGCTCTGTTTCTGAGGCCTTTTGAGTAGAGCTGGTTAACAAGATAGAACAATGCTGAGAAAAGCTCATAGGAAAAACAAAGGGTACGATGTACAATATATTGCTGAATATACCAGAATGAAAAGAAATTGATTCTCTGCTAACGGAGAAATTAAATAAAGGACAAGATATAATTAAATTGAGAAAATTAAATTAAGTCTAGACAAGGGAGATACAGTCCGTGTTTTATCAGGTGATGACAATATGTTCAATGGAATTAAGCGATTACTATAGACATTGCAGTTTTATTGGAGATCCACTGTCAATGTAGTCTGGGAAGCAGGAATCAGGCAAGTTGGATTCTTACCATTGAGGCGCTATGGTCACGGTGCCACTGGCATCGACAACTTCCTGGTCCGTACACAGGTCTGGGGTGATGTCATAACGTCAGCTCTAGACCATGTGACGCGCTTGCTGACACACATGCAGTGTCAATTGGCAGTGCATGCTAAGGGAGTAACATCTCCCTTCTGTTTCTTAGTTGATAGGCTGGCTGGAAGGATTGACAAACCAGCCAGCCAATCAATCAGTAACTTGCTCAACGTATTTAGTCCAGCTCCTCTGAACAGAGGGTGCCAGTAATGCTCTTGGATATACTGAGTTCTAATTAGTATTCTGGCCCTATATGTTATGATGCAATATTGCCCTGAGCTTGGTTGCACTTCTGTACGTATTTTGGTCCCTGAATTTCTGCTTTAGTTTGTCTTTTGATTTTCTATTGATTCTCACATACTCCAATTTAGATTTCTGTTC
Source organism: Eleutherodactylus coqui (assembly GCF_035609145.1). Classification (NCBI taxonomy): domain Eukaryota; kingdom Metazoa; phylum Chordata; class Amphibia; order Anura; family Eleutherodactylidae; genus Eleutherodactylus; species Eleutherodactylus coqui. The sequence goes on along the minus strand of NC_089845.1, from coordinate 91,151,294 downwards.
TTTGGTCTTTTCTCTCCCTGCCTCCATATAACATCAAGGGATGGTTAGGAAATCTAGTCAGGTTAGAGCCATGGGGTCGTCCTTTTCAGGACAGGTGCTCTAAGACAGGTCTGAATAGATGTGACACTACTTTAGCTCACGGCTCGTTTAGATTTATCTTTAGGTGCGCAGGTGGCCTGAAATACCCGAAAAGCAATGTGGAAGCAACAATTCCTGTGTGTCAATCTTCTAATGCCAGAGTTCAACAGATCAGAAGTTGTAATCAATTAATTTGCAGGCCGTGCTTGTGTCTTTCCTAGAATTATTAATTAAATATTCATCTTCATTTATAACTTTTGTTCATATAGCACTGCTGGTTGCTGCACAACTAGTGGGCAGTTCAATTGTTTAACCACAACCATCCATTTCTCACTTCTGAGAAAAACAAAAGTGTGTAAACAGATTGTAACCAGTTCAGAATTGAATACAAAATAATTTACAAGACTAAAATAGATTTAGATATGGGCTGGGCTCACACAAACATAATTAGCTGTGTGCCGCGCAAGGGGCGACTCAGCAAGTGCGCAATGACATGCGTACTTGCTGCATGCCACCAATCCCCATACGCTGTCTGGCAATACGTAAAGCAGAATCAAACAGGTGGGAACTTGAAGTGCCGTGAATGATTTTTATATGCACAGATTACAATAAAAGGAGTTTTTATTCACGGCACTTCAAGTTCCCACCTGTTTGATTCTGCTTTACGTATAAATACCACCGGATCGAGTGGTTAATAAAGTATGTGAGTATACTCCTACATGTGAAATATATGCTGCAAGCTGAAGTGGATAAGACGAGGTGAGACTTTTTTTTACTGTCTGGCAATGTATGCTCACCAAGATAGGACATGCTGCAATTTTTTTTGTGTGCATTTTGTGAGCTGCACAATTAAAGTCTATGGTATATTGATACCCTCATTATGCGTGCAAAAAATTGGGGACGTGATTTGCAGTGAGCATACATTCGTGTGAGCCTGGCCTTAAATAGAATTAGTCAAGAAGACATCTCTTTTGTATATATCCGATCAGTGCATTTCACTGTCATAGAGGTTTCCTCATCCACAACTGACCTCTATAAGCCAGAGTGGAAAGCCACCCAGCTCACCCATGCATTATATGGTTAAGCATTCATTGCTTTGGTGCCCCCTCCCGTGCCACATTGGCACCCCTCACAGTGTGATCTGAGGGTAACGATAAGCTAGCATGACAGGCCAGGGCCACCACCCATCGATGTCTTTCAAGTCCTACCCGTGGCAGGGCTTGAAATGCAACATCAAAAATCACTACATACTGCAATACTTCAGTATTGCAATATATAGTACAAGTGATCAAATGATCACAAGTTCAAGTCCACCGTGGAGACTAATTAGAAGTGTAGAAAAGTTTAAATGACTTCAACAATCCAATAAAAAAAACCAACAATTAGAAAACCCTACATACATGGGAACTCTGCGTATGAACCAGCTTGAACTATTAAAATATCACAATTTGTATCCTGCATGGTGAAGGCCAATCCAAGAAAAAATAAAAGGGTGAAATGCCAGATTTGTGATTTTCTAATAATTGCGAATTTCTAATTGTCAACATGATAACAAAAGCTACTGCTAACTCAAAAAAAAAGCCCTCATACAGCTACGGTTCTCAGAATGTGGCCACGGAAAGCAATTTATGTTGAAAGAAAAACAACTTTAAATACAGAAAAATATTTAAAAACTATATAAAGTTTGTATAACTGTAATCGCAGAGTCATAGAACAAGGTTCAAATGTTGCTTCCACCTAACACCAGCAGGGAACAGAAATGCTGAACATGGAATCATGGGGATTTGAGGAGTCTATTAGTTATTTTCAGCTATAATCAGTTTGAACTGAAATTTTATAAAATATTGCAGGAACCAGCCAACGGCTCTTAACATGTTATGTTAATCCATGCCGCTCCTAGTGTACACTGCAAACTGATTTATATATGCTTATAGTGTATACTCTTTCTACAGTCATTATATAATAGTTGTACCCTCTCTAGTCTAACTGAGTCCCCATTCACACAGCAATATTTTGCATCAGTATCTGTAATCAAAAAACAGAATTGGAATCCACAGAGAATAAAGTATAATGGAAAGATTTGCATCTCTTGCATTTTTGGTCCCACTTCAAGTTTCGTCTTAAATACTGACACAAATGTTGCCGTCTGAATAGGGACTTAAACAATATCTTCACTTTCACTTTGGAACTCTGCTCGGCCTTTTTCAGTTCTATCTGACAGCTGAAGACGGCCCCATATGGTGTTTATAAAGCGCTACATGGGGCACCTTCCATTGCCGGAAGGATTGAAGACAGCAAACGCAGCAGAAGCGTTCCAAAGTGAAAGTGTGGGCACTCTTTAAAGAAAAATTGTGGACAAATCAGCTATGTTTTATGCAGGGCCTAGGAGGTGGTGTATGACATACGAATTCTCCATCACCATACACAACACAATGAGGGGAATTTATAAATTAGTTTATGCCAGTATTTGGCATAAAAAAAGTTGCAAAATTTGGCGCCAGGTCTGCTTGCTCCAAAATTTAGCATGGCGGCTGTCCCTCATTTTCCTTAAAAGGGGCGTGGCCTCCCTTAGACCAGCATATACTGTATATATATATATATATATATATATATATATATATATATATATATATATATATATTTCCCCAGAAACTGGTGTCAATTATACCAGAAATGTACGCCAGATGGAACACGGTGTACATTTCTGCTCAAGTGCACAGAGGAGCCGAGATACACCCAATATATGAAAAGGTGCCTTTGCTCCCTCATATATCAGGTGCATCATATGCCGGTGGAAATAATATTAAGACTGGTGTTTAAATGCCAGTATTAATATATTAAGCACTAATTTAATTATATTAAAAGTTGAGTGCCGATTAAAGATGAGCGAGCCTCGCTCATCTCGAGTAACTGCCTTCTCCTCCGAGCGTGCTCGGGGGGGGGGGGGTGGCATAAGGTAGCGGGGGTGAGAGAGAGATCCCTCTCACTCTCCCCCCCGCCGCCCCCCGCTGACCCCCTTGAGCACGCTCGGAGGAGAAGCCACTTACTCGAGATGAGCGAGGTTCGCTTGAGTAACTCCGCTTACCGAGCGTGCTCGCTCATCTCTAGTGCCGATCAAGAATTAGAATGCATTAAAAGGCTGGTATGCTTTAAACAAATATAAGCACTGGGGATGTTGGGCAAATAAGAGTTGGGTCTACCCATCAAGACTACCTTGTATTAACAAAAGTGTACAGTGCATTTCTAATAGAGCTTAAACATTTGCTGAAAACAATCAACACTACTGACTTCAAATTTGGTTTTACTTGCAATTACAGCACAGTTATAGCACCGACAATATGTCATCTGTTTAGAAGGGTTCCCGGCAGTAGCAACACAGTCAGCTAATGGCAGGGGGACCAATCCAAAAAATGGCTTCTCACACTGTACAATCATGCTGGATAAACGGTCCAGTGAAGTTTTTCCTTTGACTCTCCAGGGTTATTTTTCAGCTAGATACTATTATATAGAGGCACACTGGAAAGGGGTCCACATCTGGTAACACATGGCCTGATCCTGTAGCTAACAAAAAGCAATAACAGGATAATGAACAACCTACGGCTTACTTAAAGTGTATTTTTTTTTCAGATGACTTTTCAGAATAAAGCTGCCATATATATGTACATGAGGAATAGCACCATCTCTGGCCAGTATAGAACTTGCATCCTGCATTTTCACAAGTTTTCCCTTTCCAGCCTGTAGGTCTACTCTTTAGTTTTCCCTGAGCTGGAGGGTGTAGACTAGCTACTATGAAGTTTTCTACACACATAGAGCAGGATATCCTCTTCTTTCTCTCCCTCTGTAGCAGATTCTCATAGGCAAAAGCTTTATGGAGAACATTATACAGCAATACTGGAAAATGAAAATGTGAGCTGGTAAACCCTACTATTAGCTGCAGCAGCACATCTGCGTGTGTCTCTGCTTCTCTCTCCCTCTTCCCTTCCTCTCCACCATCTTCATAGGCTTCTCTGGATAGTACGGGACAACACCTACACCCGCTTCCTGTAATCTGTGTCGGACTTCACATGACAACAGGCAGTGGACAACAAGTCAGAAGAAAGGGATTCTCCTAGTGGCCAGCACCTTGGAGTGATTTTTCAGCACAAAAATCTTATTCTAGGTAAATATAGTGCTTTGCACTTTCACTAGTTATCACACTGGTTATCATATAAGCACAAGTTATTTGAAAAGTCAGTGACCATTGAAGATAACCATAAACATTTGATAGAAATCAGTCAAAATGGCCGATTAGGCCAATTCTGCATAGAAATATTGAGAACAAGTGCAACAGCTTAGCAGGGAGAGCGATGGCTGCAGATAGTATAGTCGTTTAGATATGAACAGCCTCTGTTTACAGGTTTTTACATATTATCTGATCACTCAGTTACTTTATGCATTATTTTACATCATATGCTGATTGGCTGAAAAGGTCGTAAATGTATGACACTTTTGTGTGACCCAACAGCCAAATCAGCCTGGCATGTTTTTGTCAAAATTAGCCACATGAATGATCTTACATAACTGCTGATCAACTGTATGCAGGACACTTTATATTTAATGTGTCCGTTTTATGTAAAGCTCAGATATGGTCAGAGGTGTAGCTGAAGGCTCATGGGCCCGGATACAATAGTTTAGCATGGGGGACAACTTTCAACAACATTCCTCTGCATCAGTGGGTCTCTTAAAAAAACCATTGATGCAATGCTAGCAGACGAGGCCATTGCTGGAATCTTAAAAGATTAGGAAGAGGCTAATTGTAGGCGCCCCAATGCAACATCTGTAACAGCCCCCCCCCCCCCAACCATTCATGTGCCATTTATAATACTGGGGGTTTCTTATATGATAAAGAGGTCTTTGGGCCCAAGGCTCCAGGGCCCGGTAGTGACTGCTACCTCCTCACCCCCTATAGCTACACCACTGGTTATAGTAGATGAGACATGGCCAACTCTTTATAATATTTAACTAAATTGCTTTTTTAATTTTTTTATATTATGGACCAAATATTACCTCTGCAATCAATCTCAGATGCCATGTCAGATCAGTTAAATACTGCACAATAGATATGGACTTAGTAAGTCCACTGTCTGCATGTATTGTACTATCCATTTTCTCCAGGTTTGTTTTCTGCATTACTTACTTATTATTATGCACTAATATAAATGTCACATCAAACAGAAAATGGAGGTAGTTTTGCTACGGCTTTCTCTTTGTCTCTGGCCAATTATGTATCCAAAGCTGCTGGCATATAAGCAAATCAAGCCTTTGGAGTACAAAGCCATTTATTCCAACTTGCATACATCTGTTTCAGGATTTATGAGGCTTGTTTTTAGGATTCACAATGGAAGTCAGGACATGCTTTTATATTCTGTTTCAAGAAAGCAATGCAGTACTTCACAATATATCAGTATGTTTGTGTGGGGGGCGTTTAAGTCCCTTTCATCAAACCATTGGATGTCCAATATAGTGGAACTGAACACATTACTCTGAAGAACCATATATTGCAAATATTGTACAAATAATCTTGAACACTAGAAAATACAACATGACACTCACCAACTGTTGGCTTTCAGGGAGTCACTGGTGGTACAAATGTGTGGCACTACAGAAGACATGGCATGCGCTCTATGTTAAGTAAGCTGCCACCCCTGGCTTATCTAGAAGCATCTACCGACACCCAGACGCTAATGGTTTAGTGTACAACCTACTGAACTGACATGGTTAGTGGTTTAGTTCTCTCATACTGACCGTGGTATGTTCTGCAGTTGACATACATACATCTTTATCAGAGAATGTTCGTCAGTGATGGCACTAGTTACACATATATTGTCAGGTAACCTGAATGAGTCAAACAGCGGAGTCGATTGTTATGTTACAAGGCAGTGTCACAAGTACTTAGTTGTGTGGCTCCAACGACTGCTGCTACTACCATGGCGTCAGAAAAATACAGCCAGAATGCAAATTAATTAACAGTCTGTTGGCTTCAAACCAGCAGCCAAACCATGCAGCATGCATTTAAGCAATGCGCTCTAGTCTGCGCCCGCATTCTGACTTTGGTGTTGGACTGACTATGAGGTTCTTGACTGCTACAGTCATTGGTCATATACAACTGATACCGATATATATATCTATATAGTGCTGTAAAAAGCAAAGCACCTAAATCGTACAGGTACAGTGTTTAGATGCTGCAAACAACATGAACATCCCTCAGTACCATAACCAATGTACAACTACATAGGGTCCACTATTTGTTGGATATAATATGATTATATTTGGCACATGGCTTTATATATGTATAGGATTTTAATACGTACATTTTGTTAGTGAAAGGGCTTCCTGAGGGAACGGAGTGAGAAAATATAGTGTCGTTCATGCTGGTAACTGGTCTTGGAGGCCTATAAGAAAAGTTAATTTTTAGATTCACTGCATGTTGCACATAGTACAATTTACAAATACCAAATGTCGTCATTCTTCAATGTAAGAATAAGTAAGACAACAGCGCAATACCTCTATTATAAACTAGACTAAGCTGCTTCAGCTTTTGCTTTCTTGCATTGGCAGAACTATGTGAAGGTCATAGGCAACTCTTCACTAAGGGTTCTTCACATAAGATAAGTAGTGTCATGCAGTAGAATCAACTATTGACCACGTTCTGTACTGTATGCCAGCAGTAGATGCTTGACAACTAAACCTTGAAAGTCTGCTTTGGGTTCAGTTACTGCATTTTTCTTTTTTTCCCTTAAATAATAATCCTTTTAAAGGGAACTTATTTACACTGGGAAGAGCCCACTAACTAATTTTAAACATAAAATATAACTTTTATTCACTCTGTTAAAAATTGAGCTCACTGACAAACATACACAGATATATATCAATCTAAATGATCAATTTACGATCAGTAAAGTATCAACACTGTAGTTCCAATATTAATAGATTCTGTTGGTGGACAAAAAGTATATAAATTATGCACGATCAACTTGTTTTTGTGTATCGTGCAGAAATTAATTTATTCTCCCACAGTCGACGCGTTTCTTCAGTCACCTCCAACCTGTGACTGATTCATCAGGATGGGGAGACAGTATATTACAGAAATAGGTCCACTTTGATGATGGATAGTGAGGATGTATTAATCACTTATCAAAAACTCCCTTTTTTTTCTTTTCTTGTGGATTTTTATATAGTACGGGAGTTTTCTTTTCCCCAAAATTATATATAAAAATCCACAAGAAAAGAAAAGAAAAAAAAGGGAGTTTTTGATAAGTGATTAATACATCCTCACTATCCATCATCAAAGTGGACCTATTTCTGTAATATACTGTCTCCCCATCCTGATGAATCAGTCACAGGTTGGAGGTGACTGAAGAAACGCGTCGACTGTGTGAGAATAAATTAATTTCTGCACGATACACAAAAACAAGTTGATCGTGCATAATTTATATACTTTTTGTCCACCAACAGAATCTATTAATATTGGAACTACAGTGTTGATACTTTACTGATCGTAAATTGATCATTTAGATTGATATATATCTGTGTATGTTTGTCAGTGAGCTCAATTTTTAACAGAGTGAATAAAAGTTATATTTTATGTTTAAAATTAGTTAGTGGGCTCTTCCCAGTGTAAATAATTAAGTTTAAAAAGAACCCTACTGTCACAGTGATTAGTGAGATTTTTAAAGGGAACTTGTCACGTCGTATGAGCACAATAAGCTCATAGGACAGGGAGCACTGAGGTTGGGTGTGTTTTTTTTATACTTACTGACCTTCCCATTTCCTGTTAGGTCTGGAAACAGGCGCTCAGTTCTTGCATCGGACCCTTCTCTGCAGTTAGTGTGCATACATACTCACTGGTCTCTATGGCTGTGCCCACACTGACTGCAGACATGAGTCCAATGCATGGAGTGCATGCTGGTTTCCAAGATTTAGTTAAACATACTTTATGTTGCACTGCTCATACAATAGAACAAGTTCACTTTAAATATTTTTAAATAAATGCCATTTTAAAAATGAAAAAAAAATCCAAAATCTTAATATCTTTCCTAATGGAGTTTTTCCACTAATGGCATTAATGCCCTATAAGAAAAAAATATCTTAATGCTGAGGATCCGACCCCAAGCTATCCCGAGGTCTGTGTGCCTCGCCTCTTCCATGAGAATAGAGTGGTGATGTGCATGTGTGACCACCAGTCTATATTCATTTCTATGGAATGGCATTTTCCTCCGCACAGATTTTGGGATGGCTGGAGGTCCCAGTGGCCAGACCCCTGGTGATCGGACATGTATCCCCATCCAGTGGATAGGAGATAAATGTCATTAGTTGGAAACCCCCATTAGGCCTCCTTCACACTGGCGACACCGCATCGCTGCGAGAAAAATCGCAGCGATATCGCATCATTGCACCGTAAGATATCGCTGTGATTTTCTCGCAGCAATACCGCGATTTTGTAGCGCTACAAAGTCGCATGTGATGCTACAAAATCATACGACTTTGTAGCATCTGCTACTGTCAAAGTTGCACCGCATCGCATGCAAACCGCGTTTTCATGCTATGCGATGCAGCAGAGAGGAAGGCTCCATAGAGAAACATGGGCTACAAAACCTAGCGTGTCGCGGGCATATCGCCGGACCTGCAAGGTTTGTGTGTCGTTTTGTAGCATGCTACAAAACATCTCATGTGTGAAGGAACCCATAGGAAACCATGGGCTTCTCATACATGCTATTTGTAGCATCGTAGCAATGCTACAAAATCGCGCGACTTTGTCGCCCGTGTGAAGGGGGCCTTAATGTTATTTCTTTCTCATCTTTTACATACAATAGTATTTTAATAGCTAGTATGACCATTAATCTAGAAAATGCCATTTCCAATTAAAACCACTTAGACAATAATAACACTATATGCCATTTCATTATTTATTGCAATATATTCCTTACACATAATTAATATAAAAAAGGTCTTGTGATATTTCTATAATGTGCTATCAATATAAAAGAGCATTCAAGTTTAGAAGAAAACATGTAAGAATAATGAAGGTATACATTATACAGTGTGCAAGGTTCTTCATTATGAAAGATGGAAAGTAAATGTTAATGGATACTAAACACTATGCACTATTCACAACTGTGGTAGTGATCTTAAGCTAGAGTGGCAACAGGTCACAATACTCACCAAGTGTCCCTTTTGATGCCGGAAAGGAACAGAAAGCAAAGAATTTTAGGCATGTTTGACATACTCAGGTGATATGTTTTTTATACAAGGTAAATTGGGCTATTATCTGTGGATCATCTTCCATGATGCTGTATATTTCAAAAAATGATTACCAAATAACACTATATATATCACACACACAAAAAAAATAATTAAGCAACTAGGAGGAGTTGTCAGAGTCCAATGAAACTTTCTCTGTGTGATTGTAATGTTGATATAAGTAAGTGATTACAATATCAGAGCAAAAGGAGAATTTAATGCTGAAAACTGAACACTTAGAAGGAGGCTCTAGTACCCTGTTGTACCGCCTCTAGCTTGCATACAAGATGTGATACGGGTGGGCATGGAGGCTCTAGTACCCTGTTGTACCGCCTCTAGCTTGTATACAAGATGTGATACGGGCGGGCATGGAGGCTCTAGTACCCTGTTGTACCTCCTCTAGCTTGGATACAAGATGTGATATGGGGGGCATGGAGGCTCTAGTACCCTGTTGTACTGCCTCTAGCTTGTATACAAGATGTGATACGGGCGGGCATGGAGGCTCTAGTACCCTGTTGTACTGCCTCTAGCTTGTATACAAGAGGTGATACTGGTGGGCATGGAGGCTCTAGTACCCTGTTGTACTGCCTCTAGCTTGTATACAAGATGTGATACGAGGGGGCATGGAGGCTCTAATACCCTGTTGTACTGCCTCTAGCTTGTATACAAGATGTGATACGAGGGGGCATGGAGGCTCTAGTACCCTGTTGTACCGCCTCTAGCTTGGATACAAGATGTGACACGGGCAGGCATGGAGGCTCTAGTACCCTGTTGTACCGCCTCTAGCTTGTATACAAGATGTCATCCGGGCAGGCATGGAGGCTCTAGTACCCTGTTGTACCGCCTCTAGCTTGTATACAAGATGTGATACGGGCAGGCATGGAGGCATACAGGTTCCATATAGTATCCTGTGGCATATCACTTGCCATTTGAAGTAACTGAGCCTCTAGATTGTGCAAACTCGTAAGCTGTCGAAGCTGGCATTCCAGATGGTCCCATACATGTTTTATTGGTGATAAATCTGGTGACTGGGCAGACACAAAAGTGTGGCAATGTTGTGAAGGCATTCCCATGATACCCTTGGTGTGTGCAGCCAAGCATTATCCTTATGCTTGGAAGATGCCGCTTCACGGGAAAAACAGGATTAAGGCGCTAACCCCTAGGCCTCGAGGCACTAACACGGCCAACGTCAGTGCCCCAACTAAGCCTGTATTTATCACTGAAGACAGCCCAGCTCCACTCCATAGCAGTCCAGTTTCATCCTTCACAATACCACTGCGAACAGAGGTGGGTGTCACAGGCAGTACACATAATAGACACCCTGAGACCAAATATCATTAAGCCAGATGCCTAGAAAAGGTTCTAACAGACAAAGACCTGTAATAATGGTTCCACTTGTCTCTGGATGGCAGACGACAAAACAGTTGGAGTGACTCGTAATTGTTGGACAATCAGATGATCCTCTCTACTGCTGGTCTGTTGGGGGTCTCCTAAATTGTCCCTCTCAAACTTTTATTAACTGGGGGAAATCTCATTGATTGCATTGTAGAGGCATATCTAGTGGTCAACAAACTCTACACAAGCGAAAAAAAAGATCCTCTACACCCAAATAGCTTCTGAGAGCTTTATAGACCAATCATGAAAACCACTTTTAGGGCCTCATCTAATCACTCCACATGTCTAATCATTTGCATATCTGCCTGAGATGTAACTGCATGCTGAGTTTTGCAGGAAAACAACAAATCCTTCTAGGTGCTTGATTTTTTTTTTACAATGAGCGAGTGTAATATATATAAATATTTATGACAGTCACTCATTGTAGACTGAAACACAGAGAGCTCTGTCCATACAAGCTTACAATCTACCATGTTGCTACAATTAGCCCCTAGAAGACCAAACATTTTTTGTTTTTTTAGCCCTGCCTTTCAAAATACATACTTTTTAAATTTTTCTTTTGACCTTGCCATCAAAAGCTTATTTTTATGTGATGAGTTCTATCTTTTAATGGTACCATTTAGCGCACCATATGAGGTTCTGAAAAACTTTTAAAAATGTTTAACTGAGGTCAAATTAAAAAGGAAATGCAATTGCTCTGTAGCTTTTTAGATTTTACATGTTCAATTTATTCTGCTGGTCGGTACGATTAGAAGACTAGCACATTTAAAGTTTGTTTTTAAAAATTTTAATACTTAAAGAAAAGCAAAATGAAAAAGTCAAATGCTCTTTGTTACCATACTCTGAAATCCATAACACTTATTTTTGCATTAATGGAGCGGTATGAGGACTTGTTTTTTGCATGTCGAGCTGTAGTTTTTATTGATACCGTTTTGGAGCACATGAGACTTTCTGATCACTTAAAAAAAAAAGTTTGAGTCAGTGTGCCCCAAAACCCTGCAATTCTGTTACTGTGTATTTTTAAAATACATTTTATACAGCGTTCACCTTGCGAGATAAATGTCATATTTTAATAGTCTGGTCTTTTATACATGCACTGATATCAATTATGTTGATTTTTATGTTTTGGTTTTCAGTAAAAAAAAAGGTGTTCAGAACTCTTAATTATTTTGTTCTTTGATATTTTAATTTTTTTTTAACTTAATGTTTAGGGCTTTTCTTAAGTTCCACTAGGGAACTTGAACTTACAATTGCTTGTGTATTGCAGCATATTGTACTTTTAACATTAGCCTATTAAGCCATACCACAGGAACTAGTAAATACTTGTGTTCTGCATAAAGTCTTCATGTAGCCCAGGCCTAAATGACAAATGTCAGAAGAATGTGTGCCTATAAAGTTTGATACTGTCAGCCATGATTGAAGATTATCAGTATATAGGGGCACAGCCCTTTGACAAGGTGTATAGTAACAGCCAATTTTAAATGGTAGCAGACGAATGTGGCGTTTTCTATAGACACCATTGCTGTCTTGCAATTCTGGAAAGGGGGTCCAGTCCAGGGTTTACAACCTACTTAAAGGAGTATTCCGGTGATGGGACCCTTTTTTCAGTTTTCACTCATCCAGTCTGGCCACCGGGACCACCACTGATCCCGGGAATAAAGACCCGTGTTCCCCCTATTTCACAGTTAATGATCCATTTTTCCATTTCTGTAGTGTACTGGTGAATGGGCTGCTGGCTGCCCATGTACGGTAACGGCTCCATTCCCCTAAATGGTGCAGACAGATAGTCGAACGCTATTCTCAGCCATTTTTGTCAGCCCCCTTGAAATGAATGGAGCAGCACCATTCCATTCATTTCAATTGGACTGAATGAAATAGTTGACCGCTGTTCGCGGCTATCTCTGTCTGCCCCAGTGAAATGAATGGAGAGGCAGAGTGCACTGGCACTAAAAAGACAGTGTTCCTTCTTCCTTTAAAGACAGTTAATCTGCATGCTTTCATTTTTCCCAGGAAGCACTGCATAACATGTAAGATTCCCTATGACAACTTGGCACTCTCTAAAAGGAGAAGCAATACCCCACAAGCCCATTAACCAATCATGTTCCAGTTAAATTGAGTTATAAGCTCTGCTCAAATCTGCATTCTAAAAACAACAAATCACAACACGATCGGATCCATTGCCTGTTGGATACCAATGAGGTTCCAACATGATTCCGGGCTTCTGATGACAATAACCACGTTGCTTGCTGCTCTCTTCTTGTCATCTAATGTGATGGAACTGCCAACAAAGGCTTGTAACACAGCCTCTAATGACAGTGTCAACAGAGCCGTAATCTGACGGCAAGGATAAATATGAATGATACCTTGAAGGAAAAAGTATAGACTATGATTAAAAAGCTTAAAACTTCATACAAACTAAATCAGACAAAGGAAGATGTACAGTGCACTGATCAAAGCCGTCCCTTGTAAAAGGACCTACAGAACACAAAAATATGTACAATTTGTACCAATATCAAATACTTGAGTGAAATTAGAGAAAAACCTGTAGTTAAAAAGGTTGCCTAGTTTAGAAACCCCATTTTCAAATCATTTCCAATGTTAATTGAGTCTTCCCAATTCAGGACCATCATCTATTACCGGTAGTAGAGTTACAAAAAGCCTCTCTGGAGGATCCGGCACATCTCAACAGTAATGGTTTTATAAGAATATACAGTCTGGGATGTTTGGACAGCCAATGCTTTTTAGTTATAGTTGCTACAGAAGACAGTTTTTCTGATGGGGGCTAGAAGTTTAAATGTGGTACATTCTTTGAGATAAAAGGTAAATGGCATTGACTGGGAAATAGAAATCAGTTCATTTGCAGAGATAAAACTGACCTTACGCATAACAATGGTATTATACTTTGTACCTTAGATTATATTATGTTCGTTTTCACTATATTCCCAATATTACATGGTCATTGTCACAAAGTAAAAAATATTTTATTCATTTCAGAGTTCCGACCTTGAGCACATTACGCAGCTGCATAAAAGATATGGGATATAAAGGATAAGCATTTGTTTTCATGCCCAAGGCTAGCAAACAATTCACAGCACCCTACAGATATTCATTTCCTGAGGGCACCCCTAAATGCTGCCCCTATAGACATTTACAGTACACAGTAGGTTCTCTATAGGCGAGGAGTATGATACTCACACAATATGAGCCAGGTTTAAAGGTTTTTCGGGCTGGTCGGGAAACATAGGATGCAGAGGCTCACGGCTGGAAGCACAGCTTAAAGACTTGCTCAATGCATTAGTGAGTTTCTTTGCAGGGGATTTCTGTGAACAGCAAACACGTGTATTGGATATAGAATTTTCTTTAATCAGACGCTGCATTTTAAGTAGTTTTTTTTTTTCAAGACCAGTTGAACAAAAGTGCTGCGGAAGAAGTTGGTGCTATACAAATAAAGATGATTATCATTAAAAAAGTCTATCAGTGAAGTATGACTACTACTGTAAAATTCCTACATCCCTTCCTAATCTTACTTCATCATGTTTATAAACTTTTTGATATAGTTACAAACAAGTATATCTTAGCATTTAACAGATTTCTAGCATTCTAGTCCCGAACACTCAGTCTTGCCATCTCTGTGCCTTTATCAGGACTCTTTTTTAGGTTTAGTAAAGCCTTGTCCTCATTCTTCATTCTCAGTGGAAAAGCCAGTGACTGTAAAAGATCCCCCTACTTCTATAGTTCTTTGTACGGCCATGGAATTACATAAATACTTCCACTCGCAGCTAGAACACAGATTAGTGTCTTTAATGTAACTAGAGGCTATATATCATCTTTTATAGCAGCACTGCATCTTACAAGTTACATCCACAGCTAATATATTCTATTATGCACCGACGTTGACATATTTGTTATCATATCTACCACTGCATGACTTTCATATTCAGCATAAATGCATATAAAATCGGTCTGTTACAGAACCGTGACACAGCAAAGCAATGATAGCAGCAAAAACTAAAATACCTGTAAGCAACTCATAGTTCTTCTACTCCGGTCTGCAGTACCAGCGTTACCAACATAGTCAAACTCCGCACACTAGTGCTAAAAACCCGTGTGCCACACTAGTCTCTTCCAGAATCAGAGTCAACGTAATAATCTCCTTTCTCACCAAATTCATTGTCTGACCTCCCCTCTCTCTGGGTTAGTCCCCTCTTGTGTGTGCCTGTTGTGCGTTGCAGCTACAGAACCCAGTGAACCTTTTCTTACCCATGACGTATACTCTTTCATTTGGTGTTGGTTGCTATGGGAACCGCTGGCATGTCCCCTCCAGAAGCAGTCCTGACAGAGCTGGTAATTGTGACACTGCTGGCAGCGATAGCGGAAACCCATCATACTTTCACTGTGGCAATAGGAACACTCGACGGGGTGGAAGACTAGGAGAGAGAGGAAGAGAATATTTTACAGTTGAATGATACAAGTGTGAATGGGGAAGAGTTACCGATGCTAAATGGATTCTGGTATGACCCATTTCTATATTTTAGTCCGTTTAGTTATTTAGTCTTGTTAATTGTCACATAAAGGAATGATGGTCACTTAGTGTTACTTAGAAGGTAAAACAGAAGACCTTAATTTACTAACAGAGAATGTCCAATGGCATCTTAAAGAGGATCCATCACCGGAAATAGGCCTCTTTTTATGGGAAACATAAGAAATAAGAATCTTTTTAAATGTATGTGATTTAAAGTTACCATATATACCGGCGTATAAGACGACTTTTGAACCCCGAAAAATCTGCTCTGAAGTCGGGGGTCGTCTTATACGCCGGTAATACCAAAAAAAAAGTGTAAAAAAAAAAATCATTACTCACCTCCCCCGGCGTTCTGTCGCGCTCCGGCAGGATGTCGCTCGCTCCTCGTCCCCGGCGCAGCATTGCTTTCTGAATGCGGGGCTTGAATTCCCCGCCTCCAGAAAGCTAATACACACGCCGTCAGCCAGTTACAGCCATTCAATGACAGCATTGAATGGCTGTGATTGGCTGAAGGCGCACGTGGCTTCAGCCAATCACAGCCATTCAATGATGTCATTGAATAGTGTGATTGGCTGAAGCCACGTGCGCCTTCAGCCAATCACAGCCATTCAATACTGTCATTGAATGGCTGTAACTGGCTGACGGCGTGTGTATTTGCTCTCTGGAGGCGGGGATTTCAAGCCCCGCATTCAGAAAGCAATGCTGTGCCGGGGACGAGGAGCGAGCGACATCCTGCCGGAGCGCGACAGAACGCCGGGGGAGGTGAGTAATGATTTTTTTTTTCTCCACTGTATTACCGGCGTATAAGGTGAAAGTTGGGGGGTCGTCTTATACGCCCCGTCGCCTTATACGCCGGTATATACGGTAATCTGTCAGCTACTTTCAGCTCTCTAAGCTCAAAGCAGCTGACATGCTGAGTCCGAGGATGTAAGTTTTATACCTACCTTCCCCGCCATTCCATCGGTGTCAGCTGTTAAACCCAATGTTAAATGCTTCCAGCAAAGTACATAGATACGCACATAGAATGAGAGGACTACTTAGCACGTGTATGTGTGTCCACAAATGCATTGCAGTGGCGGGTTTGAGTGTTGACAGTAGGGGAACGGATTGGAAATGCAAGTATAAAACTAACATCCCCAAATTCAACGTGTCAACTACTTTGAACCCAAATGTTTTAGCTCAAAGGGCTCATAGTAGCTGACAGTCTCTTAAAAAGCCAAAAAATGGCAAAAACCCCCTCTAGCAGCCCTCTGACATATATGCAAATTGCCTGATACCCTGCATTACAGTGTTACGTACTGGATTAACAATCATCGATAAAGCAGTTACATATTTATCCAGGAAATAACGCAACTTTGGACAGAGCCATGAGATATCGCAGTCTAAGGCCTTAGTCAGACGGGTGTTTTTTCGCGCGATTTGCAGAGAAGAACGATGTTTGCCCATTGAATTCAATGGAGCCGGCAATACAGCCGGCTCCATTGAAAGCAATGGGCTGCCGGCGATCGCGGGATGAATTGTCGGTGCGTTTCATGAATTCATGAATGGGTGTGAGTGAGAGCTGCCTCTGATTGGCTCAGCGCTGAGCCAATCGGGCAGCTCTCACTCACACCCACTGCAGGCCGGCCGCGCTGAACTCCGTCTGCCGGGACAAGGTGAGTATATATATATATTTTTTATTTTTACACATTTCTGGATGAATTGCAGGGAAGGGCTTATATATTTAAGCCCTTCCCGACAATTCATCCCGCGATCGCCGGCAGCCCATTGCTTTCAATGGAGTCGGCTGTATTGCCGGCTCCATTGAATTCAATGTGCTGGACAGCTCCGGCCCGTTTCTATTGAAACGCGGCTAGGAGCAGTTTTTTCGGGCGATTTTTCGGCCCCGGTCACGTGATTTGCGGATGCACATCCGTCATGCGATCCGCAAATCGCGGCAAAAAACGCCCGTGTGACTAAGGCCTAAGACTGAATGCTGCTATGGAGGATGCCAGGGAGATTTGGGGGCTGCTAAAATGCAGAAAAACTTTATTTGCTTCCAAGTGAAACTTGAAGAAAAACAGCTCACTTAGACACTTAAAGTAATAGACCTCCCCATGGAATGTATTGTAATAAAACATGGATTATAATGCAAAAAATAGTGACAAATGCTCTCTAAAGGGAATCAGTGCAATCAGAAGTCTGACACCTATGCCAGCTCACTGAAGGGTCTGTAGCACTCTGGTAAGCACCACAGCCCCTTCAATGTTTACCAGGTGCAGCTCCATACATCCCGTAGCGGCTGTGCCTAATACTGCAGCTCCGTTTCATTCAAGTGAATGGGACTGAGCCTCAATACCAGGCACAGCCACTACAGGACGTACTGTGTTGTGCCTGGTAAACAATGAAAGGGATGTAGCAGTCATTGGAGTGCTTTGGACCCTTCAGTCAGCTGATCAGTAGGAAAGGCCATCAATAACAACATCCAGGAAGCTCTTTAAGAGCTCTGGAATCTACTGTGAGTGTCACTTACTAAGGCTGCCCATGACCCAATTGCAGAAGAAATCTATAGTAATGTACTTACCATTTTCTACATTCGCCAGTCGATGCAGAAGAGGTAACCAGACAAGACACTGAGGTGGTGGGTCAGACATAAGTGTGTCCAAAAATGAATTTAAGCTAACTTTTTTCTGTTTGGGTAAAATACAAAAATGAAAAATAATATGAACACATCCTGATAAAGGAAATATTCAAGTTGCAATATCTGTGTATTAATGAACTGCTGAACAACTCCTTTTTATAGTATTGGTGTGCAGTACGCATTTTAACAGCATTTCACTTGTGAGAACGTCTGTCCCTTCTGTCAATCTGTGTCTTTCAGCCTTGTATATGGTATCCACACAATTGGCCCTCCATTGATTACTACATGAAGGAAAGACACTACTAGATTGTGTTAGGAACAACAATAGGACAGCCTACATGCACACTGGATACAAGCAATGTAGACGCATCCTTTTAATCCCATAAGTACCAAAAATAACGTCTTAATACATGATGAAGCCTATTGGTACTCGAATTTAACTTCACAGTAAAAACCTAAAATTCATCAAACTTTTGTTGAAAATGACACTGTGGGCAAAACATGAAATTTTATTATAGGCCATTAGATAGCGCTCTATGTAAATGGATGCTATAAAAATTCATGAATACCATGTAAATATCATTACGAGGCGGGCAGTTTAAGGGTTTGTTTACATGCCTGTAACCGAAATCTATGTTCCATTCTGTACTTTTTTGCCAGAACCAGCAATGGATCCCAGCAGAAGGAAACCGGAGAAAAACACGTAGTAATGAAATATTTTATTCTAAACGAGCGACACACATCTGTAGACCCACAGGCATGAGATGTGCCTTTTTTCTTATTTCATTCTGCATACACTTAAGCTTGATTTGTTTACCCACAAAACCATTTAATTGCTTTAATAAAGTTTATAACAAAATGATTGAATAAAGGCTACAACTGTTCAAATGGATCTAAAAATCTACAAATCTCACCGGGTTCCCATATTATAAATACAAGCCTTGGGCTAAAACACAGCATTATTTAAAAGCTAACCAAATGTTTGATTTCTGTAACAGAAACCTTCTGCACATCTATAGGCAGTGAAGACATCACCAAACTGCAGACATTCTGCCTACAAATGACAAGAAAAACCTAATTAACAAAATGCCAAACATTTTGCATTAAAAAAAGGTAAAATATTTCTGGTCTGGTCTTGCACCACAAGTTCCATTCATGGTTTGATACTGAAAACAATAACTAAGAAGCAAAAAACCTCCGTTAATAACTGTTACAAATGTTTTTTAAATTAAATTAAAGTATTTTTCATACTTACACAGTTCCTCAATCCAGCGCTGTTAGCCCCGAACATCAGCGCAGACCATGCAGCCAGACTGCTGACTGCACAATGTGCGGCGCGCACTCCCATGTCAGTCAATGGGAACTTGCCATATAAGCACCATAACTTAGTTTATGGTGCCCATACGTGGTGACAGGTTCTTTTTAAATTTAATTAAATTTTAAAATGTTTTTCTCTATTATTTACAACAGTTCACAGAGGTTTTATGCAGCTTACTTACCAAACACTGAATGGAGCATGTGATGTCATTTTTTTGCACACCCCTATATATACACTCGTTGATGTCATTTCCATATGGTGAAAAATGGTGACACGTTGTTTGGATTCTATTTAATTTCCTCCCTCCTTTTAAAATCATTCACTGTTAGAATCACAGTGTAGGACACATGAATGCAACTGCCATGTTTACATGCCACTGACTGTGTTGGTGTCTGGAAGGGCAAATCTGCCGAGATCGGCCTGTACAGCTGTCTAATATCACAAGTGCATGGTGCATGGGTCAGCTTGGTTGGGTTATCAGTCCTTGCGAAAATGGAAAAAAAAAACCGGGCACCATTCCCCCCCCCTGACGACCTCCACCAAAAAACACAACAGCACTCACAACCGGTTTCTAGTGGTGATCCAGTGCTCGATTACAAGTGGGCACCATGTGACCACTGCAGCCAATCAATGGCCGTAGTGGCTACTTACCTTACTAACGACATCACCTTTCAGTGATGGAGGCCATATCATCAGGAGTATGGCACATGGCCACTGATCAGTTGCTGTGGAACATTACTGCATGTAAACAAAGACCATCAGGGGGCCACATAGAAGGGACCACTAGATCACCGGAAAAAGTGAGAGGATAGTACTGCTTTTTTATTTAGTTTTACACAAATGGCAGATATTTTTTCTCCCCAAAGTCCCCCAAATAATTGGGATCGTTTATATTCACCGTCAGGCTCTGTCACATTGGATCCTGCTTTGGGGCTTCAATCTTTCATTGCAGTATGTTTGACAGCAAGAACAGTACGGTATTCTGCACTATTCTGGCTGTCCAGAAATACCAGAACCCATACCCAGTGTCTGGATCAGTCACCACACCATGATTGTCATTCCAAATGGAAACCATGTTGTCAGTTTGAGTAAAATCTTATTAAATGACATTGTATTCTTCTTACCTGCTGTGAGAAACAAGACCTTGCAGATTGCTCCGTATAACCAAATGAAGGTCCTTCAAACACAGCGGTTGGCAGTTTCAGCACCTCTTTCAGAAACTGGTCATACTTCTGGTACACCATGACACCACTAGAATCAGAGATCAGCGAGAAAATGTCTGAAAGAAGCAGAAAATAAATACATTTGAAAAGGGAAGTTAAGTGTCAGTAGGGTCTTGCTGGATGTTAAAGTTCCTCAATTTTAAGAGGATCATTCACTGAGTATTTGTAAGATCTACTGCAGCCCCTATCCAGTCTAGACAGTAGTAAAGCATTATACTTTTACATGTACGCCAATATGAGAAATCAAGGCGCACTTTCATTTTGTTCCAATTTTGCTCCTCTTTAAGATATCAGCCCATAAATTGTTCATATGCCATGTGGTAATTAGCGGCAGACCATCCAATGGACGGTCCATCTCTGCCAGTGGTCTGGGCTCTCTGTCTGCCCCTTGAACTAAAAATGACGCCTTTCTTTCTGCACGACGCCTTCAGCTCTGCCCGCTGGAGATATCATGTCTGCAACTTAAAGCGCTTGCACTGCACCGACAACAGCGCATGTGCATCAGTGTAGTCCAAGGAGTCACGATGTATGTGTGCTATCATTCACGGCACTGCTAGGATATTCTTCAGTGATATACTTCGAAAAATTACTTTTGGCTTACCGAATAAAAAACGGTTTTCATTCCTTTAATCTTCCCATGCTGTGTGTGTTTATCGCGTTATGAAAGGAATATACAGATTATCACATCCCTTTCTAGTCTTTTTTCTTTCTAGACACTCCGATTGACTTCGAGTACCTGCATATGCAGCTATAACCTGAGATTTGGGGTATCCATTTTCTAAAAATCTGCTAACTAAAAAATGTTGCATTGGGATCTATCGTTTCTAATCTGTGTACAGTTTCTGCGGATTCTTTTAAACCGTCCATGTATTTCTTTGCCAACTTTTAAGATGGCAGCTACAAAAAATGGCAGAACCCACATTCACTATACTTCCTACGGCTGCTTACACAGTATGTGGACGGCGGTTCCACGGTATGGAAAGCATAGATGTTCCATCCCTTAGTGCTTGGTGAAACACAGATCTGCTATATTTCTTCCGGCCCAGCTCACCGACTCTTGATCTTTTCATAAATGCATTATTATTGGAGATTTAGCTTCTTTGGTATTATATACCGAACCTGGTGGTTACCAGTTTGTGTGAAATTGGTGCACTCATTGAATGGATTTCCTCATTAGATTGGGTAACCTCCTACCACAATGGTGCTTGATTTGCTGCATTCTGTTTCCTGAAATCTGACGTGGCTGGTAGATATGGTGTCCCATCCTATGCCACTGGTTGGGCGGTTTCACCACACTATGCGCGTCCCTCTTGATATATTTTAGTTTCACTTTTTTCAATTGGAATGCTGTCATTTTTTGAGATATATATATATATATATATATATAGATATCTCAAAAAATGACAGCATTCCAATTGAAAAAATAAATAAATAAATAAATAAATATATATATATATATATATATATATATATATAATTTTTTTTTTTTTCTTAAGTAAACAGAATGGCAGGGAGCTGCAGTGGCTGGGGATGGGGATTTAACAGGCAAGTACTGCATTTTAACTTTGCCCAAATTGAAAAATTTTGGCTGATAACGGAAAACCGTTTAACACCACAACTCTTATTCCTTCTTCCTGATAGTTTGCTACAATGTTATTGCACTGGAAAACGCATCTGTCGGCTAGCAAAAACTAGGAAGTATGTGGAAAGGAATAACACACTGAAGGGTTTACAGGGTTTGTTAGCGGTCAGTGTCCATGGAGCAGTGGAGTTCCAACCTTTGTACAAATAGGTCTGCATATGAGTTGAATACACATAATGGATATTTTTAATCAATCAGTTCAATGTATTAGCAAATTGGCTTTATTTAGTGTTTTAGATGCATTAGAGCAGTGGATATAAAATCATTGCAAAAGATGATTCCTACAACTGTAGTAAGAAGCTAGTTCATTTTTCTTAATTTATGATTAGGGCGCGAACCCTTTCCAACATGCACCACTACATGTATGGAGTTCAAATCCATTTAAATTTTGTGTTCTTATACAAGCATTACCTTTGAAGAGGCTATCCACAAGATAGGTCATCAATAGCAGATAGGTAGTGGTGTTCCAATCGGGACCCCACCAATTGGCCTTTTGCTGGGGCCAATTTTCTAATATTTGGAGCTGCTTTGTTACCAGAAGCAGACAGCCCGGTACATTGTACGGTGACCTGGCGTGGTACTGCAGACCAATTCATAGCGATCACTCAACTATTGTTAGAATAAGTAACCCATCGTAGAAGTGGGACAATTCTTCTAATATCTAATGATATTTTAAAAATAGGACAGCCGAACACTTGCTTTTGTGCCAGGCTTGTGATGCAGCACCGTGAAAAGGTGCAGGCACCAAAATAAGGGTCTCTGAGCTCCGTTATTGGTTGTAGCCCCTGTGATGTCCCATAAACTGGGCAGGACTGCAGCTGAAAACACAGATCAAAGCAGCGGCACAGGACACAGCAGAAGCGGGAAGAGGGCACTATATCACCATTTGTTATATTGGTGAACAGGGAAGGGGTAGTCCTGAGATAGTACAATTCCTTTAATGACCGCTGTAAAAAGGCATGTGGGCGATCATTAAGGGGATAAGGAAGGACACTTTATCTCAAGTATCCTTGAGTAGCTTTAGCTTAAGACTGAGGCTGAGTGGTGACATTACCAGAAAATAAACCACATTATGGACCCTGATTTTCAATAATTAGTATACTATAATACTAAAATCTGATGCTCTCTAGCTTTCTATTATAACTGGTATATGAGATGAGATTGAAAGATGTGAAACGGGACTTACATCTTAATTTGTCCATGATTTTTCCTCCACATAAAGTAGCCAATGCCATTTTGACTGCAAAAACTGTAATCTTACCATGTCCTTCCCTGTAGAACAGTGAAAAAAAAATTGAAGGTTAATAACTGCCCAAGTGTTTACCTAGACTGGGTTTTTTCCAAGACTAGTATATTGATGACCTATCATCAGGATAGTGGACATCCTGCAGCTAGGAGCCCAGACAATCAGCTGTTTAAAGATGGTGAGCGCTGCAGCCTCCTCTCAGGTCAGTGATGTCACATTCATTCCTCACATGGCCTTTCAGCAGCTCAGATCCCTTTAATGGACTTGTTATACCAGGCATAGCCACTGTAAAATATACTGTCCTATGCCTGGTAAGCAGTGACAAAGCCACAGAGTGTGGCCTCTTCAAAGAGTTGATCGGTGGGGATCTTGTGCAGTGGACGCCCACTCATCAGATATTGATAACCTATCTTAAGAATAGGTCATCAATATCTAGTCTTAGAAAACTCTGTTACAATTAAATATTTCTGTATTTAACATATACCTAAACTTTCAGGTAACTTTTAAAAGAATAAGCTGTCACATGTGCATACAGGAGGAATAACAACATTTCTGACCATTTTATAACTTGTGCCTTTTATTAGTTTTTTGCTCTGCAAACTTTATCCCTAATTCTCAGTCTTCCCTGAGCTGGTGGGTGGAGACTACTGTTAGCACACACAGTGGAAGAGGAGATCCTGTTTCCTTATGGCTCAATGCCCACGGATAGATTTTCGCTGTGGAATTGCTTGCCGCGAATTCCACAGCAATTTTTGTCCATAGCATGCTATGTTAAGAGTCTTCCATGCCCACGTGATTCTCCGCTCGCGGGAGAAAATCGCAGCATGCTCTATTTGGTGCGGGAAATCGCAAGTAGTAAGGAGAAAACAATAGAGCACAGTACTGAGAAAGGTAGCTGTGAAGCAGTGGGGTAAGGCAGAACACTTATTAGCTGGGTGTATCTATAGGGGGTGCCATAGACAGCAGTTGCTACCAGCCCTGGAGCCTTAGAGGACCTAAAGGCCCCTCTATCACATTAGAAGACAATATTATTATAAATGGCCCATGGTAGGTAGGAGGCCCAAGAGCTTCTAGATATGCCTCTGCTTTCAGCCACATCCTGGAGTGTCTCTCTGCAGAGTCACTCTACGCCCTCCTCACTCTCCATTGATTTCTATAGGCAGCAACTGTAAACTAATCTCTCCATTTATGGATTTTATAAGCAAATTCAGTGTAATCACTGCAGGGGAGTCTTTTAAGTAGACAAAATGCATTTTTTGTAATAAGATACTTTCCAAAGTTTCTTAAAAAAACACTTGTACTATTATTATGAAAGAAAAATTAAAGTTTTAGGTACTCTTAACCAACTGGGAACAAATCAGAAACATTTCCAACATACTCCGAGATTACTTATCTATAGCATACATTCATACAGCAGAAATATACTTACGGGTCATAGGCTGCCAATAAGAAGTTTAACAACAAGCTGATGGATTGTTCTACATTGATTTGGTGAGTTGTCGGCATACGCTTATTGAGCTGGTAGAATATGGTTGATAACACAGCTTCCAGACGTGCCACATTGAGCTCGACATTAGGATCCAGATTGTTTAACGAATTTTCCCGGAGGGCTTCAATAATGTTCCATATATCTACCAAATGCACTGCATGGAAATACAGAGAAAGTCAGAAAGGTCCAGGACACTCGTTGCAATTATTACTGCATGTGACAATTTCGTCCATCTCCATGTTTATGTGTTATACGGATATCATCACTTAATAAAAGATAGAGCTAGATTACAAAACTTTATGTTCACATTAGTTCCCGAACACAGTTGTAGTGATTTCACTAAGGGAACTAAAGCAAAATCGCCAGCTGTAGGCTGCCATGTTCTAATATCCATATTGCTACTGAACTGGAATTAGAACTCTTTTCAGTAGAACTGCAAGAAAAGTCTGAGTGCACTAGGCATTAAACAAACCCTTTAACCCTTTCCAATCCAATTTGTATTCTGGTTTTCCTAGGGGGCTTACTCTTTTTCTGCCGTTATACAACAGTGCTATCTGCTGGCTAAGGCCAGTACTGCATGAGGTGACACGCTGGATAGGCTCTGACAGCAGAGAGGCTGGCAATATACAGTAAGAGAAACCCCAACAGATGTCTTCCAACATCAGAGCTGTACAGCCTTAAATCATAATGTCTTCAGAGGTCAGACAGTGGATTGGAATAGGTTAATGTTCCTGTACACATGTCTGATTATTCAGGGATATACAGTACTTTTGGACAGAGTCTATTACATGGCACAACTGATAATTCACAAGATATTTGCTTTGCATTTCTAATCTTTTGGCGACGACTGATGTATTTTGGAAAACATGATCTACAGATAATATATTCTTCTAATTCTCCAGAGACTAATAATACCAAATATATGCACACATCTGACATATTGTAGCTAGTACAGTCCAGAGCAAAGATTCTTGTTTAGCTTTTAAGCCTATTTTAGCATGCATGTGGCATCCATAGGGCTGCAAAGAAGCAGCGTACAAAAAAAACAACTAAATTGTTAGCTGAAAACATGAATGACCTGAATTATTTCTTGTGCGTTTAGGAAATATGCATTCTACATGATGTGGAACTGCTATTGCATAAGCATGTGATCTCATGCACAGTGCGTCCATTTCAAGCGGGGTACACAATGAAAGTAACAAGTTCTTTCAAGTTTAATTTATGGTTTAGTTTTTTTTCTGTTACTTTTTCCTTCTGCATTCTGAAACACAGCATTTAATTTGTAGGTTTAGTGACAAGAAAATAATTACTATGACCATCTGATCTGTGTGATGTCAGCATGCCAGCAATAGGATATGTCCGACACAGTCAGTATTGATTGGACAGTGTCAAATTCTGTATGATGTGCCCATTGATTAGGAGAGTGGTACACCCATAAACCATTTTATTCATACAATTCCAGGAGCAATAATAGAGCAATGGCATAATTAAGAGTTCTAAGAAAAGATGCTCAGAAAATGCAAGTACTTACTAAGAAAAAGAAAATGATGTTAGTAGAGTTGACAGATTCCCTTTAAGTATTGTTTCAAATGCCAAGAGCTTTAAAATGATGCAGGCTCTAACGACATGATGAATAAACCATAAGAGTAACAGCAGTCTCTTCTCTATAACAATTATGCCTAATAGGTGCCGATGAGGTATTTTTATTTATAAGACTGAGGCTGGCTTCACACGACCAATTACGGAATCCGCGGTCTGCGTCCGCAGCAAATTGCACGCATTGAAAGGTATGTACTTTAGCTTTTTTTCCCACACTCGCAGACATGAATTGCGTATTCTACAAGCGGTGGAAAAATCGCAGCATGTTCTATTTTGCTGCAGACGGGCTCCATTAAAATTAATGGAGTCCATCCGACCCTGCAGCCCATACACAATTAACATTGTGTATGAGCCATGCTGCAGGTACCCGCATCATCGCATAGCGATGGCAAAGGTATTACAAATATAAAAAATAAAATAAAATAAAAAACCGTTGCTGTGCATTACCGCAGAAGAGCCACTGCAGTCATCCGCATTACAGATAATGCAGGCACGTGGGATCACAGTCGGATTCTGTTGCAGGATCCCGCATACGGAATCTGATTTGCCCATGTGCAGCCGGCCTAAGATAACTTCACAAGGGTGAGCGAGATATGGGACTGTGAATCATGGCCTCATATCGTGCTCCCTACCATGTGAGTTTCCCATATATGTTAGGTGTTTTCATGTCTAAACAGCCTTGCGTCACTTCGGAGAAGAATTGATTCTCCACCATGGCTGTCGGAGGATCGCGGAGTTTCCCCAATTGTTTGCAATGGTAGCCTTCACATCGTATGCACCTAGCACGTGGTACGAAGCTGCCCTCTAAAAATGTTGCACTAAGCCTCCATTCATTTCAATGGGGTTTCTCAGATGAGCATTTTACCGCAGCATTAACCCTTTCCAATCTAATTTGTATCCCTGGTTTTCCTAGGGGGCTTATTCTTTTTCTGCTGTTCTACAACGGTGTTATATGCTGGCTAAAGCGGGAGGGGAGACCAGGCGCAGGGATTAGAGGGCCGGGGATGAAAAAGCAGGAGCATTAAACATTATTAACAGGGGATGGGATAATTATACTTACCTACCAGGACCTGCAGCCAAGCCTTCTCTGCGGCCACTGAGCTTCAGGGGGCGTCACTAGGCAATCATTCTTGTCTCCACCAGTACTTCCTGGTGGCGTCAAGATACAATAATACCAGTTGCTAGACCTGTGTTCATTCAAGGGACTCTCAGCACAGATCAGTACCTGAATCTCTGGCATATGATGGTGGGTGACCTCCTGGATCATGTGCCTGTATGATAACAGAAGGAGCCCACTTCCAGTATGCTTTCCTTACTTCAGTCCTAGCATTGGTCCTACAGGACTTAGAGAGACAAGGAAAGCGAATTTCTGCTTCTGACATGATACAATTCAACTTTGCAGCTAGGTTTTACGCTCTCTTACAGGGGCCACAATACATGTGAAATCCCCTGAAGGCCCATGCGCTATACTACCATGTAGAATCCATGCCTTCCTGTTCAAGTACCCTATTATTTCAATATAGGCCACCAGTATTAAGAAATAATGCTGGATCAATCTTCTTGACTACATCATGTATATGGGTGAATTGCAGTTGAGAACATCCTCTACGCCAAATGTCTGTAAATGGGAGGCCACAACCACGTTTTTTGCTAACTACAGGAGGACATTGCAGGCTGCCAGAATTGTAGTTGGGATATTAAGAAGGTGATCCTATTTGTTGGTAACGATCATATCCATGATCTTTCCTTATACTATCTATGCTCCTTATTCGTTCACACTCCGACAGGGAGTGAATTATCAGTTATGGAAACTACTGCATCGTGAGGTTATGCAACGCATTTTTTATGTTATGCCATGTCTAATGCAAGACGGAATTTTGCTTGAGCAGCTGTAAACTAGTTTTGAATGTTGTTGATAAGTTTATCATAAAAAGTGCAATGACATCTTCCTCCAACGTTGCCCAGATTTCTCAAGCATAGAATGTATATAACTGTACGTTTTTTCACACTAAGTTGGAACAGAGACTCGGCAATAGAAACGTCATGTGCCGCCATATCCGCTCCATATTAAGTGGGATAACTGCAGTATGCTGTTAGATGGAACATGCCACAATGTTATTCTGATGGTTTATCCTGAGGATAGGTCTTTCATATTTTAGTCCCTTACAGCCCATTTTTTGTTGCGGTCTCAATAAGCCATAGTTCCAGTTCAAAACTGAATCTTCAGTCACATTACTTCCTTTCACTGCATGCTCAGATAACTTGGTGCACCAAAGAGCCAGCAACCTCCTTGCTTAAAGGGGTTGTCAGAGTTAAGGAAACCCCCATCCCCTGCATGGCTGAAGAGAACAAATCCCCAGTTACTCACGTCTCCCCGCTCATCCTCTACCGCCAGCTCTGGTCTTCTTGTGACATCACTTTGCAGGCTGAGCCTGTCTACAAACAAGCCACCGATGACAGCGCTCATGGCACTATGTAATATGTCATCTCTATACTGTACTAAACACGAAGACAGTGAACACAACTCAAGAATGTATGGAAGAAAGTATTATTCTTCTATGTAAGCTAAACATTCATTGCTATGAGGGACGGATTTCAGTCTAGAAATTCTGATGACTATTCGGCGGTGACATCACCGGATTTCCCTTTACCGCTGCAGAAACTAGTTTCTTGCTGAGCTGTAAGAATCATTCAATACTCCCACTCTTCTCAAATCCAACTGATGCCAATGTAAATAGACAGATGGAGAGCACAGTCAGTTTTAATTAACCGTGTTTGGAAATAAAAGCAAGATCATTTTTCTATTGGCTTAAAAATGACAACCTGTTGCAGTTTATACAAGAAGCCGTCCTTAAGAAGAGTTATGACGTTCTGCACAGTCTTTATCACAGACAGTAATTTACGGTGTGCCGACTGGCCAATAAAAGGCACGCTCCGAGTGAATCTCAACAAGGCTTTCAAGGCACTCAATCTTTAGCCATTTCTATCCTCCAGAAAGCTACTGCTTGGAGATCGATATCAATGCAACAAAAAGAGCAGAGAAATACTTGGATTTAGTATTGGTTCACTCTCCAAATACAGAGGAGGTGGAAAAGTAGTTAAAATAATAAAACTATTTCTTAATAGGCAATTATCCAATTATCTGACTAAAACTACTGGGGCAACCAAAGGAGCACATGTAAAGCTGCCCGGAGAGGCTACAGACTGTTTTACTAAAGCCTGAATGGCATCACCGATTAGGGGTATGTTCACACTTAGTAATTTCTGCATCAAATCTTCCATGACTGTTTCGTACATCTGATTGGAGCGGGTACAAATCCATATACATGCTACAGATGGTAGGCACATAAAGAAAGCAGATTAGTATGATTACTACTACATAAGCAACCCTATTATTGTGGGGGGTTTTGGCATTTTATAGCAAGAAAAGGTCCAGGGACTGTGCTATGTTTACCATCATGAATGTAGGAAACCACGTGAACACCGTATCTGAGCCTGTGTGATGTCCTCCTTACTCTACGGACAGCACACAACCCCATTACATGCAAACGGCAAATGCAAGCCGTTTTTTTGTCAAAAACATCTCCCATCACTTCTGGGAGGTTGTGATCGGAGAATCAGCAGTGTCGGAGGATCGGCAAGTGTATGATGCGTTTTCCTGCCCTATTGAAAACAATGTGCAATGTGATCCAAAGAACACGCAAAGATAGAGCATGGCAACATTTTTGTCTCGTAACACACAAATCTCATGCAATTTTCTCGGCTGTGTGAAAGCAACCTAATACAGTTTTTCCCGAAAATAAGACACTGTTTTATAATACTTTTTTACCCCAAAAGAGGCATAATGTCTTATTTTCGGGGAATGGGGTGGGGTTTCCTATACAGACCTAGCAGGTGCCATTCAGGTCCCTCCCACTGGTCTCCGGTGTTCTTGCAGGCTTCCATGTAGTTGTCAGAACATCTCTTGCTGGTAACAGGGTTGAAAACCCCGCCTCCAGCAAGAGATGGCTCTGATTGGCTCTTGAGCGATGCGCTCAGACAATCAGAGCCATCTCTGATTGGCTCTCAAGCACCACGCTCAGCCAGTGCGCGATGCACCAATCACAGCCAATCAGAGCAATCTATTGCTGGAGGCGGGGTTTTCAACAACGTTACCAGCAAGAAATATTCTGTCGGAACCTGACAGCTGCACAGAAGCCTGCAGGAACGCTGGAGACCAGTGGGAGGGACCTGGATGGCACCTTCTGGGGAGTATTGTTTATTTTTTTCACGTAGTGTAGCTATGGCTTATATTTGGGTAAGGGTTATATTTCAACACCCCCTCTCCCGAAAAACATCATAAAAGTATATTTGATTAGTTTTTTTAGGCTTGTGTGGTGACTGGCAGTAGAAGTTCACTCAAAGAAACAGCCCAAGTTTGTTGCCACATTGAGTGAATGAGATGTACTGCAACAGCCAAATGTGTACAATGCACTGCAGCGGGATCCAAGGGCACACAAACCAGCGGTAAAATATTGTGGATAACACGCAGCTGTTTACCATGGTGTGGTGTGCGTATTGCCGCGAATGGCAGCTATTTTTGCCTGTGCATGACAGAATATCTCACGCAAGTTGTCATGCACAGGCTTCCGGGTTTAATTTTTTTTAAAATTTCCCACTCTGTAGCTTAGCGACGTTGCGTATAAACACCGCATATACCCACTCTAATTGCATATGTTCCGTAGGTTATGTACGCATGCATAGAAAACAATAGGGCCCTATAGCGCATATGTGGTAAAATAGAACCTGCTGCGTTCTTTTTTTACTCGCGTATTCTACGCACTGAAAAAACACTAGTGTGAGTGTAAAAGTGAAAATCAATGTATCTGAATTGCCATGATGTACCGCGTATAATATATGCGTACATCATACGTATAATACGCAATTCAAATACACTTTTATGAGCCTGGCCTTATACTACAGGACTAAAAAAATAATTTCTTATGGCCACTCTCACACAACTGTTTAGAAAACGCCACTCAAAATCGCGACATTTTTACTGCTATTTTGAGCTGCGTTTTTGACCACATCACAGAGTTTGACAGCGATTTTTAATGTACCCTATCATTGTGATGGGTGATGAAGTGCGTTAAAAAACGCAAGAAAATGGAACAGACAGCACACGAAAATCGTGGTGTTTGAGCGCATGACTGGAGGCCCCATTGAAATCAATGGCAACGCTGTACCGCGGTTAGCGCAGCGCTCGGGCGTATGTGCATTTATGCATTAGGGGTTACATTTTTGCATGCGCCTCTGTGTTTTTTGCTGTACTTTTTGTGCCCCCAAAAAACAAGCAACCACAGTCCCAGACATTGAAATCCCTAATTAGTTCCATATAGAGCATGCTGCATATTTTTTTTGCGTGACGGATTTGCACATGGAAAATGCGCGCTTGTGAACAAACCCAGGAAATCAATGGGTTCTATTTACTGCGTATCGCACACACAAATACGGTCATATGAATCCGGCCTAAGGATCAGCCCAATGCAGAGATTGGAATGCACTTCAAGGAGAGGGACCGCACTGGAATATAGTTGGTTTGCACAGTGACTAATATTAAAAGCATCGACATAAACACATTTAAACTGTTCTCCATGGCTCCAACCTAGTGTTGTCAGCACTTAGTCAAAACTGCTGACAGAGACCCTTTAAACTTTTCCCTGCCAGAGCAATTTTTTTTAACAATTTTTGAGAAACGCAAATAAAACTTGAAATATCAAATAAAATAATCACATCACAAGCTTATACCTATATATATTTTCTGGAAGTAGACATCTGGCACATAGTCAGAATGCAACTCAGCACTGTACAATCAATTGGCACTTTTATGCAATTTTGCTTCATAAGGTAATGTTATTTTATATATATATTTATTATAGGGAAAAAAACCCAAAACATAGCCCTTTACATTTGCGGATAAAAGCCTGATGAAATCAGAGCTTTAGAAACACAACACCTCCTAAGAATAAAGGTTCTGAATGTGCAGTATTCATACATGTCACATATACCTAATGTCTACATGCACATACTATATCACATATGCCCCATAGCTACGTAAATAGGTGTGATCCAGATGCCTGTAAACAGATTGTCTAATTAGGTTCAGGGCCCCTTCAGACGAGCTTGTTCATGCGCATTTTTGCGTACTGGAGGATCCTGCCCTCAAAACATGCAACATTGATTCCAATGGGTTCATTCTAACTTTTTTTACGCCAGCGTTTCTTACATTTCTTTAAAGCATTTGACACCATGCTGCATAATAGGTATGTTACATAAAATAAAAGAGCTTGGTCTGGGCAAAACGTGTGTATCTGGGTAAAGAACTGGCTCGGACATAGGAAGCAGTGGGTGGTAATAAATGGTTTGTACTCTGATTTGGCCATGGTCACTAGTGGGGTGCCACAGGGCTCAGTATTAGGCCCTATTCTGTTCAATGTATGTATCAATGACCTCAAAGAACAGTGGTGGCAAACCTATGGCAAGCGTGCCAGAGGCGGCACACACAACCCTCCCCATTGGTACGCGCCGCCACCGGCTGCTCACCACTTGTGAATACCAGCAGCGGCTGCAGTTCCCTGCCGGCATTCACACAGCTGCGCTGCTAGCAACACTGGGTATTGGTGTATTATGTCGCCACCGGAAGTTAGGGGTGGCGACATAATGCACCAGCATTGAAACTTGTTAACGCCCCCAGCTTCTGATTAGCTGGGGCGTATGTGTTCCCAAAACTCCCATCCTGGTTGGGGAGCACAGCGGAAACAGCAGAAGGGCCAATTCCAGTGCCGTCCTGCTCCTGGAGGTGAGGCCGAACTCCGGCAGCGGCAACAGCAATGGCACGGGTGCGGGCGGCGTCACCTATTGCAGATCCGCCCTGGGAGCGGCAGAGATGGCGCTGATGCAAGGGGGACCCTTTAGGCCAGGTAAAAAGCAATAGGGCCCCGGAGCAGGCGTCCCCCTTCCATGTGGGGTGTCGCTGTTACACTGGGGGAGTCGCTGTGGGGGCGGTCGCTGTGGTGGTGGTGGTGGGGGGGGGTCGCTGTTACACTGGAGGGCCGCTGTGGTGGGGGAGAGCTGTTACACTGGGGAGCTGCTGTGGGGAGGGGGGGGGGGAGTTTGCTGTTACACTAGGGGGCCACTGTTACACTGAGGGGCCGCTGTGGTGGTGGTGGTGGGGCGCTGTTAACTGGGGGCCGCTGTAGGGGGAGGTAGGGCGCTGTTACACTGGGGGGGGGGGGTCGCTGTGGTGGGGTTCACTATTACCGCTGGGGTATGGGTGCAGATTTTGACTGCTGTTTGGATGCGGAAATGCTGCAGAATTTTCCACAGAAATTTCCGCTGAGGACATTCTGCAGTATTTCGGCATCCAAAATGCAGTCAAAATCTGCACCCTGTCTATTTTAAAGCGGCCCTGTGCTTTTTAGAATGACGGGGGTAAAATCATACGCCATGATAAGCCCCGCCCCCTGGCATGTTGGCACTTTACGATAAATAAGTGGGTTTTGGGTTGCAGTTTGGGCACTCGGTCTCTAAAAGGTTTGCCATCACTGGTCTAAGCAATAGCCAAAAATACTGCCCCCAAACCTTGATAGCTGCTGATAAGCTATGCCTGTAAAGTATCAGGCATCAGATGTGGCAATGTCACGGAGGATTACTATCCTGGCTACATAACGTAATAATCACCATCGGCCATTACTCCTCATGCACTAAAGCTGAACGCCCAGGAGATTAATGAAGGACACTGTGTGATGTAATGACACTAACTGGAAGCATCAGCGATTCATCAAGCATGCCACCATTTATCTGGATTAAGACTGCAAATTAAGACATGCAACAATGGTTATGAAAATGTGAATAACTCCTGCAGGGTCCACATCAATCAGACGTAAAATGCAAGCATTCCCGTAATAACGGATATGTGAGCCTCGAGTACATGACTTCACTACCCAAGAATTGTGGCTGTTGCATTTCACCACTTGACCACTAGAGGTCACTGTGCATACTCCCATAAAATAAAAGGGCTAGCTTATTTCTCGGCTACACACTGGAAAGAAAATAAGAAGAAAAGTTATTTGGATTTGAATGGTACAAATATGTAAATTATGGCGTCATAACAATATCGTACACACAGTAAACTGATATTAGCCTGGGCAGGGACATGATGGGATGAATGTATTTACAAGCAGTTCCTTGGTTTGTGTAATACACAGATAAGTACTTCTAGTTGAAAAAGGGCCGAGCAGCACATTTAAAAAGATATGTTATTTATTGTGTAAAAATAATATTCGCTTACACAAATCACGATATTCTAATTGGCTTCTGACCTATCAAACAGATATTCCATACTTCAAGACACAGTAAAGCAGAATAGCTATAGCTCACCTGGTTGGGTACTGTCAATTGTTCCATAACTGCTTATTATAAGCAGTTATTAGATTCTTCACATCAATATGTACAATTAGTAAAGAGGAAATATGCCGATGCAATTATTACTCTATTCTATTAGTCTGATATGGCTATATGTATTTGGCTGACCATAAATTCCATATATGTGAGCGACTTTCACGAGTTTTTTATGCAACTTTTGTGTAACAAAAGAGAATAAAATATATTGGACACAAGTTGCATGAAAATCACGTGTGACATTTACTAATGAAACCATCATGTAAAAAGTTGTCTTGCTTGGAAGTTTTGCAGTTAGCCAAATTCTCTAGAAACATCCCTGTGCTGCTGTACGATGAAGACTACACAATGTGTTAGGCTGGGCTCACACGGGGGTATTTGAATTGCGGAATCCGCGACTGGCACCTACTTGGACAATACGTGGCAATACACTCCTCCCATTGAAAGGCATGAACTTTTGCAGCTTCACTCATATGTGCAGATACAAATTACAGTTCCCACAAGTGGATTAAAAAAAAAATCGCACCACTTTTTATTTTTGCGTGGATTCTGCTCGAACAGCTCCCATTGAAGTCAATGCATACAATTGTGCCGTCCCCCATACGTAATTAACATTGCATATGAACTTCGGAAAAGCACTTCAATAGAAGACCCGGAATGCCGTCTGGAGTATAGCATCCATGCGGAAGAGAACTTTCTTCCGTGCGGATGATACACTGTGCCATGTGTACATCGGCGCGAAAAACCGCTTGCATCTGCGATCTTTCACAATTATTTTCCGCAAACTATCGCAGGTTATTCACTGCGGAAATCTGCATGTGGAATCCGGCCTGCCCGTGTGAGCCTTTACTTTACTTACAGATATGCAGAGGTGATCCAGTTTTCCATGGATGCTCTGCCTCATTCACAGATGCGCTGTGCACTTTGGTAAGTAGGAACATTCAGGACCCCTGTATGCAGTGTTAATTGGATTTTAATTGTGGATCTCTAGCAGCCAAGAGAGATGTGCTTCCACTATCAAGACCCCAAATATCACATGCAGTAACAAACTGGGCCACTGTGCAACGTACGGAGCTGTCTGCCTCTGGCAACACAGCAGTGCCACACATTAGGACACCGATCCATGGGAACAGCTGATTGGTGGGGGTTCGGGTCAGCAAAAATTCTCCCTCCATCAGCTATGGTTGCTGAGGATAGGTCATCAATCTTAGAAGTGGGACAACCCCTCTAATCTGTGATTTAACCCTTTCAGAACCAAGTGTTATTAAAGAGCTTTGGACTAAGGCCATATTCTGGTATTTGCACACGCAATACGCACAGACTAATACTCATTGATTTCAAAGGGTTTTTTCACATGGGCTCTATTTTCCTGCACATGTGCCCACCAAAGGTCCTCATAGAAGTCAATGGGGATGCGCAAATGTCCGTGCAATTCGCTAGGATATGTGTGATATGCTGCGTAATTCTACTAGAAAAAGAACACATCTGGAACTCAGACTAATCAGCCATTGCAATCGGTGCGTCTTTGTTGGGCGCACGCAAGTGAATATGCCTTGCGGGCACAAAAAGTGCGAGTAAAATACACCGATGCATTGTTCATTCCGCAAAAAAGCTGCGCTCGTGCGTGCACAAATGTGCATACGCTCGTGTAAAGGGGTCCTAATGCACACTAAAGTTGAACATTTTTATTTCATAGTCTACTAATAATACTCATTTCTTTTTTCACAGAACATTCAGACCTTTCTTAGGCTGTAGCGACGCGGCAGAGAGTAACGTGCGATTTCCGTGTGTCTCGCAATCACTGCATTCTGTAATAACCCATTATTTGCAGTGGGTTAATGTATGTAAACGATTTTGTGTGGAAGAAAAAAAAAATTAAATAAATTGCATGGCGCTTGCCTGCAAACAGGATTTTCATGCGAGGACGAGGTGATTTTTACATGTGTGCCGCGATGCAATGTGTTTTTCTAGAGGAACGTATCGCGTTCGCAGCAGAATCGCTGGTTTGCAAGTTTCTCAGATTTCAGTTGAAGCACACAATTATTTCACGACTCCGTCACATTACTAAGGTTAATTTATTGCCACAACACCCTGCTTCGGAGAATAGGAGTATTTTATTAAAAGCAATCAGCCATCCAACTAGACCTACAGATAGTAGACCCCACAAGGAGCTGGAATGTTTTATATTCTAGGACACCAGGCGCTGCGGTGTGCACGCAGTCGGCATATATCTAGGAGGATTGCTTCCCTGTGATAAATATCCTGAGGTGTAAGTTTCATGCTAACTGAATAATGCCGATCTGTGCAGAGCTCACTGAGCAGAGAATGGATATTTCATGTAAATTCACAGTGAATATCAAATATGTGGAGGCAATGAGAATTAAGGAGAGTAAATACAGCTTGGATCAGGACATGGGTTAACCTGTAGTCAAGAACTAATATTTAATAAAGCCTTTAATGCTAGCAATGTACATATCGTGTTACTTAGTTACTGCCAATGACAAAAGCAGTAATAGTCTGCACTCCGAATATTTTTGGTTTAACCCTTCCAGCCACTGGGTATTTTTTTCTGTAAATGATGGGACACAGTTGAGCAATTTCAGCACATGTGGGCAAAATGTGATCGTTCCCAGCAAGAGAAACCAAGTAATCTTGTAGATAGGATACCTTTTAATGGCTAACAAAAAGACATGATGTTATTGCGAGCTTTCCAACCTACTAAGGGCTCTTCCTCAGGCTTAAGTAGGTTCAAAAGCTTGCTGTAACATCATGTATTTTTGTTAGCCATTAAAAGGTATTATATCTACAAGATGACTTGGTTTCTCTTGCTGGGAACAATCACATTTGCTCTACTGGCTAACACTGTAGCAAACTCTTTTCTTAGTACATGTGGGTTTAATGGCAGGGCATCCAAATGTTAGCAGAAGCAAAATGTCTGTAGGAAGAAACATTACCTAATATTTTATATCCTACAGCCTTACGAAGGAGGAACCATTATTCAATTGGTGTGTACCGCATATTCATTTCCTCTTGACGTGATCACTATGGGCTATTTTGTGATGCGCTGAGCAGCATCTTGGTTATTTAATCATCAGGCGCTATTTATTATTTGAGAAGATTTTTGAAGCAGTGCCAGGGGTTACTATTATATAGTCACACAACTTATATCATGCCTTCTAGATCACTTCATCGATTTGTTTACTCACAATTGCATTTCTTCTGTACAAATCGAATTTTACATGCTGTTCTATAAGTAGATAAGCGAATACGATCCAGATCTTGAGCCCCTAGTAGGAAAATAAATGAATCACATTAGATAGATGTAACCTGTCATAAAATCAAGCCTATGTACATCAGTGTAACTTAAAAGGTGATGTCCAGGACTTTTACTATTGAAGACCTATCCTCAGGATAGGCACTCGGGTCTGCTGTCATTATGTGGTCAGTGCTGGTAGCAGATAGCGCTGATAACATTGCAGTGGCCCAGTTTGGTACTACCGTCACCGTTCCCATTGAATTCAATAGGAGCCGTTCCTGCAGTACCATAGTAGGCCACTGCAATAGGACAGTGTTATCTGCTTCCAGTGCTATCCACAATGATGAAACATGCCGAACTGCTACTATTGATTTATCCTGAGGACAGGTCATCAATAGTGAAAGCCCCAATAGTACCAAACAAGTACTTTTAGCTGGCCACACATTAGATATGTATTGGCGGAACGCTTGCTTGTTTGGTTGACAGCTATCTCAGCCATCCCATTTCCATACATATCCATGGTTGGCCGAGTGTACATGTTCTCAGTGGGAAGGCAGCAGCTTCCAAATCTTCTCCAACTGCAGATGTTGGGAGAGAAGGATCTGGCAGTTGGAGGAGAGTTCGAAGGCCCCCTAACACATAAGATGGTCAACCGACCTCATCGAAATTGATGTGTTCATCTGACAATAATGTGCCACCTTTTGACTGAGTTCATACTCCACATTTTTAACACAATGTAAACAAAGACCAGTAAAAGGATGGGGGGGGGGGGAGGGTTGGACCATGAAAGCACTGGAGTAGGAGTTTATGGTACAAAAAATAATTATCATTGTTTGCTTGTCATGCCCAATATTCTTGTTTGTTAACATTTTTAAAGCCTCGAACATGTCTTTAAAAACTGCATGATAAGTATTGTATTTGATAGCTGTTTGAGGTCTTCTCTGCCTACTGTCAGCTATATTTCAGTGCTCAGAAAATTACACAGATATGTTCCCCCTTACAAAAACTTGAAAAAGGTAATCATTTTTATTCTATCTTCCTTTCTTTTTTCACTCTCGTGATGTACATTACAGATGCCATTATTCCCTAATTATGTGGTATTGTCTTCTGCTAAAAAGAATGTCTGTAATCAATTAGACAGCATTTCCTTCACTTTGTGCAATACTACTGAGAATATAAATATTCCATCAGTGTAACGCAGGGTCCCAACGCTCTTGAGGCACAATGTCTTGATCACAAAACTCTTCATATGTAGGTGACAAAGTACACATGAGCGTCTCTTTACAATAACTTGTTAGAAGGGTCTTCTTACCATGAACTGATGACAAAGTTGTCTTACTGCTGGGATCCCCAATGGGCAGAAACCAAACAATTCAATTCCCTTACAGCATCACCACAGGAAAAGCTAAGCATTACATAGTTCCCAATGAAAGAAATTGGCCTTTTTTTCATGCATGCCTAAGTCCTCCAGAGTTGGAAGATGATCGGTTGTGGTTAAATGCTATGGAAATCTTTGTGCCCTCAAAAAAACATGACACAGTGATCATGGGAGATTTTACCTATCTAGACATTTGTTGGGAATCTCTCTCAGGTAAAAGTAATGGGTCCAACAAATTCTTATCCACTCTTGCTGACAACTTTATCTTCCAAAAGGTAAAAAAGATAACAAGGGGATCTGCTATCGTGGACCTAATTCTTACCAACAGGGAGGGAATCGTTGAGGAATTAAGGGTGTCTGGGACCTTATGAGGCAGTCATCATGCTATCCTTGAAATTTGGATAAGCAGAAGAGGAAGACCTGAGAAAACTCAGACCTCAAGGGTGGATTTCAGAAAGCAGCTTTTAATGGACTCAGAAAGAGCATAGGAAGAATCCAACGGCTGGATGTTCCTAAGGACAGAAATGTCCAAGAAGGTTGGAAAATATTGTAAAATGAGATTCTCAAAGCACAATCGTTAACAATCCCTACAAGAAGGAAGAATGGGAAGCATTTAAAGAGACCAGGATGGAGGAACACAGAACTTAAAAACATGTTAAATAGGAAGGGAAATATGTTTATCAAATGGAAAGAGGGGGGAATATCTAAAGAAGAAGATTATGTGGTCTGCAGAAACTGTAGTGCAAGGGTCAGAAAAGCTAAAGCTGATAATGAATTGAGGCTTGCAACAGAGGCCAAAAGCAATAACAAAGGATTTGGGGGTATGTCAAAAGCAAAAGAAAAGTCAAAGATGCTACAAGATGAAAATGTTGAATTGGTTAAGAATGATGTTGAGATGGACGAACTTTTAAATTCCTATTTTGTATCCGTTTTCTCTCAGAAAGTAGATAGAACATCAACTGATCTTCTCTGTGCTATTGGGGGAATAAAATAATGCAGGCCATTTATAAGCCGAGAGATGGTGAGGGAACACTTAGCTAACTTAAATTAATTTAAGTCTCAAGGTCCAGATGAATTACATCCTAGGATACTAAAGGAAGCAGCAGAGGTAAGGGCTGAACCATTCGCCATAATCTTTGAAAATTCTTGGAGAACAGGAGAAGTCACAGAAGATTGAAGAAAGGCAAATGTTATCCCCATCTTCAAAAAAAGGAGGTATGTGGCCCCAGGAAACTACAGGCCTGTGAGCCTGACTTCTATACCAGTAAAGATCTTTGAACAAATTATTAAACAGCATGTATGCAAGTACTTGGATGAGAATGGAGAAATTAACCAGAGCCAGCATGGTTTTGTAACAAACAAGTCATGCCAGACGAATCTAATTTCTTTATATGACAGAATCACCGTCTGGGTTGTTCAGGGAAATGCAGTAGATAATATATAAATAGCATGATCACTGCCTCCTAAGGTCCCAGCCACCCGTACCTCCTCCACCACTTCCTCCATATTGGTAAGAATTAGGTCCAAGATAGCAGATATCCTTATTTTCTTCTACCTTTTGGAAGATAAGTGTCCTTTCTGTTGCTTTCTCCTTGTATTCTTATCCAGTTTCTACAGAACTACCATTCTCTGAAACTTGAATCTCTGTGGAGATGTACGCTTTCCTAACATACAACACCTCCTCCTCTTTTATTAGGTCTGCTTCTTATAAATGAGTTGTATCCCTTAAGCTATGTAGTCCAATCATGTGCATCATTCCACCAAGTTTCCATGATGCCTATGACATCATATTTCTCTTCCTGTGTTAGGAGCTCCAATTCTCCTTGTTTGTTTCCCATGCTCTGTGCATTTGTGTGTAAAATTTTAGCTTGTGATCGGTGTCTCTTACGCCTCTACTTTCCTTTTGAAGTTTTTGCCTTTGTTCTTTTGTTTCACTTCTAATAGCAAGGTTCTCTTTTCTATTAATTAGCTGTATATTTTTGCCTGGCCCTTCACTTCCCTTCCCATATTGTTCTAGTTTAAAGCTCTCCTGATGAGTGTAGCAAGGCTCCTGCCAAATATATGCTTACCTGTCTTTGTAAAGTGAAACCCATCTCTTGCAAGGGAATCCATCATATAGGTAATTCACTCTATGATCTAGAAATCCAAATATTTGCTGACGGCACCATCAACATGGCCAGTTCTTCACCTCGAAAATCCTGTTCCATCTCCTTATTACATGGCCATTCACTGGGAGGATGGATGAGAAGACCATCTGTGCTCCCAGTTCCTTCACCTTCCTTTTGTGGTCTTCAAAGTCTCTGCAGATAGTTGCAAGGTTTTTTGCAGTGTAATTTGTCCCTAAGTGTATCAGTAGGAATGGGTAGTGGTCTGTAGAACTGAATAGTCTTGATAGCATATCAGACACATCTATGATTTGTGCACCTAAAAGACTGCACACCTCTCGTGAGGTGTCAGGTCTGCAGACAGTGGCCTCTGTTCCTCTCAATAGGGAGTCACACACAACCACCACTCTTCGTTTCTTCACCGCAACAATTATTTTTCTCCATCCAAGAGGTACATAGTAGATACTGTTTTTTGTAGGCAAAGTAATTTCTTGATGTACCACTTCGTTGTTTTCCGTTGTGAGAGCTTGATACAGGTTCCCGAGGAGCATTGGTGCTGACTGACTCCTGAGCCTCCTGCTTCTTTGGGCCATATGCTTCCATTTTTCTGCTGCTGCAGGTACACTGAAAATGTATTTTCCTTCAATATTCTGAAGTCTCATTTCTGCTCCGTCAAGGAAATCCTCGTCTTCCTCAAGGAGTTTCAACGTAGCTATTCTCTCCTGAAGACTTTGCACCTTTTCCTCCTGCATTTCTGGCAGGTCTGTAAACATGTAGCATACATTGCAGCTGGCTATATGGCTACTCTCCTCTTATAGATTTATGTCCAGTTCTGAACTTTTAAAAATCAAGAGTTCTTCTGATGATATATAACCTATAAGATGCTGTTAAGTGTAAAACTTTGCGTGACTGACTGCATGTGGTCTGGCGATGACATCCGAGCAGGTAGACTCGGCTAAACCCAGCAATCGTCCCACTCACAGGGACTCTTCATTCTTCTCAGAATGCACCGAAAATATGTAAATTACCTTCCAGGAGCTCCAATATCCAAATATACTTTTTTTCCCTCTTTTATCAGAGTCTTTAATGTGTACACATGAGATAGAAACACATTACATAGAAGCTGCGTGATGGAATAACGATCATTACACAGATGCAGCCATACACATTTTAGTCCATACTGGCCCTTACAGTTGTTCAAAGTTGTCATATAAGTTCAATGACGTCAGGCAACGGACGAAAGATCTTTATATATTCATATACTCTATCTACAGCACCAAGCAATATGTCGGCACAATTGCAAGCAAAATGTAAAAATCTCTATTTACTGCACTGAGCAATACAGAAATGAGGCAAAATACTGTTGTATACTGTAAAAATGCAGGGTGTGAAAGTATGGACTGGCGATGGTAATTTTGTTGCGACTAGCGGTTTTGTTTTTTATGCCTAGCTGTGAGCCAACTGGCTGCAGCCTGCCCTCCGTGCTCTGTCCGCCAGGAGACAAAGATCATTAGGCCATATGCCTTAGCTGAGCCCTGTCCCCTCAGCAGCCTGCCAGCTAACATCTATGTTCTCTGATAGACTTCAGTGTGACTGTTTGAGGAACATCCTACAGACTGACTAATACTATGGTCAACTTTATCCCAATTTGCTACATTTATTTCTACATTTGTTGTTGTATTTAATATATTTGTTTTATGGCTTTGACATTAGAGACGGGGCTCAGTTTTATATTCTGCTACGCGGTATTCAAATTGACCTGCCTTGAGTCATTGAGGTGGGCCGCCTGAGCCCCGAGTCACAGTGTCTGTCCTTCTTCATGCCCCCTTCACTGATTGGTTGCCTTCCCTTACTGCTGTCAGCACAAGCAGCGGGGATCTGCCACGTTTGCACTGTGGGGCTCTCTGCCCCAGCCTGCACAACTCGGCTGTCTCCCCATGCTGCTGACTTCAGCACAAACAGCAGTGAAATCTCATGCATGTGCTGTGTTGCTCTCTGTAACAGCCTGACATGCTAGATACTTTTTGATGGAAATGCTATTTGGTTTGAGTGCCTCTTCCATTTCATCAGGTTCCCAATGTTCTTTTCAAAATAGCATAATCTGCCATTATCTCTGCTTGTTCTTGCTGACAGTGAAGAAGAACATTCCCGTTTGAAGCGAGAATCAGAATTGTTGCAACCTCCCTCCCCTTTCCCAACAAAACTGTTGCAAAAAAAAAAAAGAAAAGAAAAAACACTATAAGGTCAAAAGGCATTAATGGAAACACATTTTTCCCCATCATCTATAGGAGGCCTTAAACCAAACTTTACTTCAGAATTACGGTATATACTCGAGTATAAGCCGAGGCACCAAG
Source organism: Eleutherodactylus coqui (assembly GCF_035609145.1). Lineage (NCBI taxonomy): Eukaryota > Metazoa > Chordata > Amphibia > Anura > Eleutherodactylidae > Eleutherodactylus > Eleutherodactylus coqui. Next base: position 91,107,351 of record NC_089845.1, on the reverse strand, counting down.
TTTTATCCCAAAAAACTGGGAAAACTTGTTGACTCGAGCATAAGCCTAGGGTGGGTTTATACTCGAGTGAGGTCCGGGCACCATTGCTTTCAATGCTGTCGCCGCTGCTGCCGGCGGGCCCATTGAAGGCAATGGGCTGCGTGCAGTGATTCTCTAGGAAGGGCTTTAAATATAAGCCCTTCCCTGAAAATCATCCCTGACATGTGTAAAAAATAAAATAAATAAATACTCACCTCTATGTCGCTGTCAGGGCTCAGGCGCATCTGCTCGGTCCTCCGGCATTGCAGTGAAGTTCTTTCAGCAGGCGGGGATATTAAATCCCCGCCTGCTGAAAGGGCCGTATCTGATTGTCTGAGTGCTCAGCCAATCACAGGAAGCGCTCAGCCATTCATTGAATGACAGTTGACCTCTGCCTGTGATTGGTCACAGCACTCAGCCAATCACAGGCAGTGCTGGGTCATTCATTGAATTGAATGATTTTAAATCCCCGCCTGCTGAAAGACCTTCATTGCACTGCCGGAAGACCAAGCAGCTGGACACTCCTGAGCACCGACAGTGGCGGAGAGGTGAGTATTTATTTATTTTATTTTTTACACATGTTAGGGATGATTTTCAGGGATGGGCTTATATTTAAAGCCCTTCCCTGAAAATTAATGCACGCAGCCCATTGCTTTCAATGGGGCCGCCGGCAGCAGCAGTGGCCCCATTGAAATAGATGGTGCACGGACTTGCACTCGAGTATAAGCCGAGGGGGGCTTTTTTCAGCATAAAAAAAATGTGCTAAAAAAGTTGGCTTATATTCGAGTATATACGGTAACTCATAGTTCAACTTTGACTTGGACTAGAACACCAATGCAACCATCTTATACCCTCTGAGTCAGACCTGGCTGTCACAAAAACATTCCATTTTAATTTAACTCTGCATCCCGATGGTTATTTGATATTTATGTACTATGGCACTCAAGTTATCCCTTTTTTTTCCCTTTTTCATATAATTGCGTGCTTTCAACTGATAAATCAGATTTCAACATGTGTACTGAAATTGAAGGCTGATTGTTATGTTACAATAACCTTGTTAATGCAAAACATTGATAAAAATTCTTGACATAAAAATGGCACTAATGGAAACAGTGCATAGCACTCGGCTGTTTGTGTTCATGCTGGGGTCCCTTGTTCTAGAGATTACCGGTGGTTCGAATGGATAAGTGAGAAATGTTCTATACTGGAATACACCTTTAAGTCAGTTCTAGTAAAAATGTGGCTATGAAAATGTCAAAAATAAAAGATGCTACTCACGCATTTCTGCAAACAACTGCCTTCTGTCGGCCATGTTATTCCCCCTTTTCCCGGAGTCTTCAATCATTCTGTAAAGAAACAATATCAAGATGAGGCATAAGCAGATGAGACAGGGAACAGTGAAGACATTTACTGCATATTAAACTTCTAAACATTCATTTATTTTTAGAGCAAGATTCAACACATTTACATAATAAAAGGTCTTACATAACACATTTCTAAATTTATTAGCCTATTAAAAAGATTTGGTAATTCAGTGTGTGTCAAAATACCAACATATTCCATGTGTATAGAACGAAGTAAAAGAGCTAATTACGATAAATTGAGCAATTATGTAAAAACGTCACATTATTTATTAGCATTACAGTTTGAGAAGGTTACTGTAACAGAGCATTCAGAACTACACCACGAATATAATACATTAAAAATGAAGTCTTGTGTTATGTAAAGTACACATCCAAATTAACCTGAAAACGTCATACTCAAAATGGTCCAGGAAACTGGTGTCTTATATCGTTTGGCTTTCCTTCTGGACGGGGGCTCCGTAACTGCTATAGAGGGATCATGGTGGTCAACAATAAAAGTTTTCTTAACAAAAATGTGGTTCCGCAGGGTCAAGAGGATCTACTTTAGGCTAACTGGTCCTTTATCATTGGTAGTGACTAAAGGCCCATTTACACACGCAGATAGTCTTTCAAAAGACTGAACGATCAGCGATCATTTTGCATAAAGTACTAATAGGCACTAATTGCTATTAGTACTTTATCAGCTTCATTTGCATGCAAATGTTCTTCTGGTAGCTGTTGCAGAACTCAGCAGGAGCTCTGAGCTCTGTAATTAGCTCCATTGTTCAGCCATGGGCTGCTAAGAGGAAACAATGTAATCTATAGCTCCCCGTGGAGAACTCAGCACCCTGGACAGCAGACTCAGTGTGCAGCCCAGTCCTGCTTATCAGCTGTTCTGCCAGCCGGCTGACAGCTGAGAACAGCTGAGACAAAGCAACGAGCTGTTATCAGCTCTCCCTCCCTGGCAGAAAACAGCCAGCGGTCCAGTTTATCAGCTGTTAGGCTGAATGACTGTTTTCAAGAAAAACTGAAAACGATCGTTCATCAGAAAACTGAAAGATGGGCACATTTAGACACAATAATTATTGCTCAAAAGATGGCTTTTGAGCGAATTTTGTGCAATAATCGTTGAGTCTAAATAGGCCTTAACAATGCAGCACACAGCCAAGCCAGTCTCCAGTGCATGAAGCCTACTGAAAACAGCAGCAAAGAGTAGAGCTTTGTTGAGCTCTGAAATTTTGGATTTTTTTTTTTTGTTTTTACATTTTTTTTTTTTTAACACAAAATTTTTTATGATCTCAAGTAAGGGCTAATGCCCATGGATGGATTATCGCTGCGGAATTCGTGGTCATACACCCGCTGCGAATTCCGCAGCAATGTCCGTCCATTGGCATGCTGTGGTAAACGATTCTCCTCTGTCCATGAGCGGAAATCAACTGCGATTTTCCACTCACTGGGGAGAATCACACAATGTTCTATTATATACGGAAAATCACGCAGACAGCTTCCATTGCAGTTAATGGAAGCCGTCCATTCCGCGAGAATCTGCTTCACCACCCAGCAATGGTGCATAATGCGCTGCACTGCGCGCTGGCTCGCCGTGCGAGACACTTGTTGCGGATCCCGACAGGCGAGTATAAGGTCTCTGGGGGGTGCTGGGTCTAATTTCACTGCTAGATTTCGCAGGCGGAATCCGACCCGGCCATGGGCATGAGCCCTAAATATGCTTAGTTTGGTAAAGTAGTATGGTCAAAGTTTTTACATGTAGTCTGTTGCCTAAACCATGAACCTGATCACACCTCATTTGACAGCTTCAAAAACCAACAGGACACACTGTACCTGCCTAATATACACAATATTTACTTGGTTTCTAACATTTTTGTGATTAAGTCAGAGTCTTTCACAATGAACATTAATGAGGAATACTACAACATCCCCCTTCATTATAACAGATCTCCGGTACAGTGCCCAGATTGGATCTCAAAACAGAGTTACTTGAAGACACATCCTGTTTTCCCCTTCCCTCCCGCTTTCTAAGTTCCAGTTCTTCCAAGCTCTTCTCTTTTTTTTCTCATTATTTTTACTATTTTCATTACAAATGTTAATCCCAACAGCAGGTTAAGAGAAACATTGGTGTTTTGTAACTTTTGTATGCCCCCTACCTTTTTCCTTACTGTACCCAAGTTAAATTTATAAATAAAAAAAAATGCATGTAAAACCCTAGAATGCACAGAATATTTCCCAGAACAGTTTCTAATCACATATATTAAAAGGGGGTTTCCATAAATATCTGAAAAGGAGAGTTGAAGGAAATACTTCAGGCTTTGTTAAATTCACCCAGTTGGGCAGATTTTGGTGCAAATTTGTTGTGGGATTTACCCTTTGCATTGCTCAAATCTGCGTCAAACTACCGTATTTCCCTGAAAAAAAGACCCTGACGTATATTCATTTTTGCCCCAAAAGGGGCACTAGGTCTTATTTTCGGGGGATGTCTTATTATACTTACCTAACAGGCTCAGTCCAGGTCCCTCCCACTGCTCTTTGACACACTGAGTCGTGGCATTGATTGGTCAATTCATAAATCCTGCCTCCACAACATGATGGCTGACTGGTTCATCGAGTGCCGCATTGATTGATTCTTCAACTGCTGCACAGCCAATCAGTGCCAATCGCTGCCTGGAGGTGGGATTTATGAATCCCATAACCAGGAAGTGATCTTCTGTGGGCGACCCAGTACTGCATGAAGCATGTTGGAGCTCCGGAGAGCAGCGGGAGGGACCTGAACCGAGCCTGCTAGGTAATGTATGCTTTTTTATGTAGTGTAGCTAGGGCTTATTTTTGGGGTAGGGTTTATATTACAAGCCTCCCTGAATATCCTAAAAATCAGGGTAGGGCTTATTTTTGGGGAACCAGGTAGTATGTCAATTCCATTGTAGATTCTGCACAGAACTTTTCTGCACCACGGGATGTGATGTGCTGAATTTTATCTAAGCGGCGTGCACTGTAAATACTGTGGATTTTCCATTTGGAAAATCTACAGCATTTAAGCCTGTGTGACACTTACACTGCTTAGATAAGCATTAACATTTAAGACCTTTAGCAAAATGAATGGGGTGCGTTAAAAACGCTGTAAAATGCTGTGTATAATGTTTTTAATGCTGCTCACTATGCCACCGGGAGGAGAAAAAAGTGACATCATCAGCTTGCTTTGCCTGCCTTGTTAAAGCACAAAATATGCTAAAAAAAGGCAGGCAAACGCTCATAAAAACGCTGCGTTTTTACAAGCACTTGTGTGAGACTGGCCTTAATGATCAGGCTCTTTTTTTTTGCTTTTTCATCATTGCGTTCCAAGGGCCAAAACATTTTCATTTTTTTCGTCAGTATATCTGTATGAGGCTTTGTTACTTGCAGGACAACTTGTATTTTTTGATGCCATCACTCTGGAGTATATGAGGGGGTACCCTAAGGAAATTAATTTATTAAAGATAATCTATTTATTTGTACATTTTGAAACTCTCCACTTGAAGCAATACATTTGTCCAAATGTTTTTTCCCCCCTGCTCAAAGCACTTTTTAGGCCTCATGTCCTCGGGGACAGATCCACAGTGGGTCACCCGCACACGTGATCCGCGCCCCATGGGGATGCATTGGACACCCACAGGTAATTAAATACCTGCAGATGTCATTTTCCCTTGAGGCACGGATTGCGTGTGCGGGAAAACACCCGCAGCATGCTCCATTTTAGTGCGGGTCTCCTGCGGGGACGGCTCCCGCAGGCTTCTATTGAAACCTATGGAAGCCGTCCGGATCCGCGGCACACCCGCACCTGAATTCCTGCTCTCCGGCACGAGAGCGTGGGAGAGCAGGAGTTCAAAAAAAAATGGAGTGCATGGCGCATGCGCGCGGCACACTGCCGGCGTGCCGAGCACATCCGCCGGGCCGAAGAAAGAAAATTCGGCCGCGACGGAGGGCAGATCCGCAGCGTCCGGACAGGTAAGTAATGCTTACTTTTTATCCTCATGTCCGCGGGAAAGGAGGGACCCGCTGCGGGATTCTGCATGTAGAATCCGTGGTGGGCCTGATTTTCCCCGTGGACATGAGGCCTTAAACTCATCGTTATCGCTGCCTATTAGTACTTGCGCCTGTTTTTTTATTTCATCTCTTCAACATCAGCAAAACGTTTTCCTTCGAGGTCTCTTTTAAACCCAAGGAAATTTTTTAAAAAGTTGCACGGAATGAAATTGGATGAATAAGGAGGGTGAGGCGAGGGTGTCATGCTCTTTTTCATCAAGTGCATTGTCATGATGGAAGAGCCAGTCATCTGTTTGCCACAAATCGGCATGTTTTCTACATAAATCGTGTCACAAACTTTTCAAAACTTTCAAATATCAACTTGGGTTTGCTGCTTGACCCTGTGGTACAAATTCTGAGAGCACAATCCCTCACATCAAAGGAACAAATGAACTTTGTTCACAATTTGTTTGCATGAACCAAAATAGGCCAAAAACTAAACAACGTGTTGAAAATATAAGTAAATTGGAGCTGAATGTAACCTTCTCCAACATCATCAGCTGGCATACCACTTCAGAAGGGTTCCACTGACATTCATCTAGCAACAGAAGCCGTACTAGTAACATGCCGCCCACCAGAAGAAGATTCCTATTTTTTTTTAGATACCCCAGTGGTCAATGTAGTTAATGATTGTACATAGATGTTCATTGATTCATTCACACTTGTGTATATTCATTGCGTATAAGCAGCGCATGTTCTATTTTAACGCATAGCTAGAGCTCTATTGTTCTCTATGGGTGCATAATAAACACTGTACATCGTTAAGCGAATAGAAAATCAAATGGATAGTGCAAATTATTGATATTAAATATCCAAAAGACATAGGGGAGTTACGTGGTGTGGGCCACCCGTCCAATAACAGGCGGCCACACAGTCAGTCCAAGGAGGTCTTTAAAAATATATTCCAAATCCATAGGGAGTGCGTCTTGGAGAAAGCCCAAAGGTAACCTCTTCAATAAATATAGTACAGGAAAAAGATTTTAAAAAAAAACCCTGTAAGTTACATTTACATTTTATTATTATCCACCATCCAATTGTATATGTATACGCATTAGCAATCCTTCAGGTCACAAACAGCCTTTCTTGCCTTTGGTATATCCTTTATATTTTTTTCATTATCACTTTTGTAGTATAAGCAGCAGATTGAACGAGTTCCCCCGGCTGCTATGGATGGAGACGTATCCTCAGTGAGGGGTCCCGAGATACTAGTTATCCACATAGCCCTATAGCTCCGCCCCCGGCCGACAGCTCAGATCGGAATCTTCTCCCTGTCATATGACCCTGGGCGTCAGATGACCACTTTACATGAGATCCCGCGAAACATACGCCCCGGGACCTAGCTAGGCAACCGTCACCACGCACCCCGCTGTCATTTGTGCAACCACACTTACAAGTTTGTGGTCTCTGCCATGGATCCTCTTCTAACAAGTTACCTAGAACACTGGCAACTTCTGGATGGGAGATCCCACAAGACTAGCATCATCCTTAACGCGGTCTCGCGGCCCTGCCACCTGGGCTGGCCTATATGATTCTTGCTATGGAAAGTCGATTACTTACACAGCCAAGAAACAGGATTTCCAAATAAGAGATCCACGTCACCACGGCTGGACACTCATTATGTGACCTGTGACCCTGCCGTTATACACGTGACCCTGCGTACCACGCGTGGTCTTGTGGAATGGTTAATGCCGCTCTGTCTCTAAAACAGCTTAGGATAAAAAAAACCTGATTATTCTGATATTTAGTATATCCTGATCTGATTTGGGATTACTGTATGTATATGTCTATATTGTTAATTGCGTCACTGTGGTAAACTTGGTAGTATGCAGCATTGCTTTATGTTTCTGGGTGTATCTAGAAAGTCCCCCCCCCCCCCCCCCCCATCCAAAACCTGGATATAGAGCAGTCGTATTTCTATATAGGTCTCCTCTACAAAGTAAGTTCCATTACACTTAAGGGATCTTTCCTCGACTCCATCAATAACCCATATTGTGAATGTAGCGTGGGGGGGCTTTTTTCCCTTTTCTCTACCACATCACTAAGCGTTAGAGCGGGAAATTTGAGGAAAAAAAAGTCAGACTGCACATGACAGTTTCCATTGGTAACATTTTGGGTTGAATGCAACTTTTGATCATCTTTTCTTGTGTTTTCTTGTTATTCAATCATTCATTAAAGGGGTTGTCTCGCGGCAAACCTCAAAATTTTACCTTACCCCATTCCCCCTGTCACCCCCCTGGCATAAAATAGCAAATTAAAGCGGTTTTTAAACAGCTTGCTACTCACCGATCCGACGAAATAAGGACTTTAAAAAATCTTCTCCCAAAGATGGCCGCCGGTCCTTTCCCAAGGATGCACTGCGGTTTTCTCCCATGGTGCACCGCGGGTCTTCTCCCATGGTGCACCATGGGCTCTGTGCGTTCCATTGCCGATTCCAGCCTCCTGATTGGCTGGAATCGGCACACGTGACGGGGCGGAGCTACGATGACGACGCGGTGACCAGCTCTCCGGCACGAGCGGCCCCATTCAACAGGCAGAAGACCGCACAGCGCAAGTGCGTCTAAAAAAGCCAGAAGACATCAGAATTAGACGGAACCATGGCGACGGGGATGCTAGCAACGGAGCAGGTAAGTGAATAACTTCTGTATGGCTCATATTTAATGCACGATGTATATTACAAAGTGCATTAATATGGCCATACAGAAGTGTATAACCCCACTTGCTTTCGCGAGACAACCCCTTTAAGTACTGCTCTAATTGTACTGAACCAAAGAATAACGCTAATGTATTATTTAATCTTCACCCATGCATCGATTACCACCAGGTGAGCTGGACTGCTTTGTGCTTTCCTAAAAAGGAGAGTTCCAACTATGAGACAGTCACCTATCGGGTGAACAAGGGTTCATTGACTTGTGTTCCACCAGGCGAGACGGATGCTGAATCCAGGTGGAGAAGTGAACCCACAGCTCTCTACATTCAAGTCTGACGAAGATACAGAATCAGTTAAGCCAGCTTGTTTGGTGATCCTCATTCTTTCCATCTCGAAGGATGCTTTCACATTTCCCTTTTCCCTACATCCCTGTTTTTTGTTTCGAGGGTGAGACGGAATAGAGGCCCAATATTGAAACAGAGGATGGAGACAAAAACAGCTACATAGGGCAGAAGAAAATTGTGAAAAAAACCTGACTTTAAAAAAAAAAAAAAAAAAAAAAAAAAAAGCACAATTATAACTCATTTTATACAGATATGTGCAGACATTTAAACACACAGCAGCGCTTATTCATTACATTATAAATATCTTCTGGAGACAATTGGGTACTTGTGGGTTATTGGTCACCACTTTTTTAAGATTCTAGTATTGATGCCATCTTGCAGGCTATTGTTGCATTTATACCACCTGAAAGTTATTATAAAGATTTATGTTTTGGAGAAATAAAAAGTTAAAAATATAAAAGTTTTGTTTAATTGTATTGGTGAAAAATCTGTGAAATTAATTTAAAAAGTGGTGACCGATAACCCACACGTACCGACAATTGATATGTAGTCGTACTAAGGGTGGCTTCACATGAGCGTGTTTTTGTGCGTACATAGGTGCGTACATAAGTGCACACCCATGTACGTGCAAAAACACGTGTGAATGCAGGTCCGTGCATTGTTTTCAATGGGGCTGTGGCTGCTGCTGGCGGCTCCCTTGAAGACAATGGTCTGATGACACCCCTGCATTGTTTTTCATGGAAGGGCTTTACATAAAAGCCCTTCTCTGAAAAACAAAAATTTTAGTGTAAAAAAAAAAATACAATAAAAAATAACTTACCTGTCCGCCGCTGCCGTGTCCCACGCGGGGATGAAGAATACATCTGCCTCATGCAGCACATGTTTCCTTCATCCCCACTAGTAAAAAAAAATCCCTGTGACAGATGCAGCAGAGGAATTCTTCATTTCCCTACCGCAGCTGTCACAAATGACAGCTGCAGTAGAGGATCCTGCTACCAGCACCCATCATTGGATTTCAGGGAAGGGCTTTAAATATAAGCCCTTCCCTGAAAAAACAGTAAAGGTTGTGTAAAAAAAACAGATACTCACCTTCCTTCAGCTGCCGGGTCTCAGCTGCGTTTTCTCTGTGCTGTCCCCAGCTCTGTGGTCCTGTTCTTTCGGCAGGCAGGGATTTAAAATCCCCGCCTGCTGAAAAAGCTGATTGTGATTGGCTGAGGCGCTCAGCCAATCACAGGCAGCTCTCGCCTGTCATTCATTCATATATATATTTTTTTAAATACATTTCTTGGGCCTCAAGGCGACATAATGAAATTGAAAATACCAGCCCAGCAGAGTATTGTAAGAAAAAAAATTAGCTGATATATCATTCACCGGGTCACGCACTCAATTATTGATCATTGTTAACTGGGCCGGCGCTCACACATCTTTGATTAGTAAATTTGCTAGGCAGCTGTGGCATTAGTTGATTTCTAAATGCTAACTGAGTGCTTCCTTCAGTATAAGGCCGGCGACACACTACCATACCGGGCTTCATTTTGAGTTAAGACTATGGAAGCGCATTCCAGCCTGACTGTGGGTCTCCTGACCCGAACGGTGACCATCATAGGAATTTATGATGCTCTGAGTTTGGGTTAGTAAACCTACGGTCAGGCGGGGACGTATTTCCATATTATGGATGCAAAATGGGGGCCGATATGGATAGTGTGTCACCAGGCTTAGAAATCAACTGATGTTACACAGCCCCACATGAACCTTCCACAGTACGATATGCTCCATTTAAGGCCTCATGTCCACGGGCAAAAGAAGAATTAAAATCCGCAGCAGATTTTAACTCTTCTCCTGCCCGCGGATCCGCACCCCATAGGGATGCATTGACCACCCGCGGGTAGATAAATACCCGCGGATGGTCAATAAAAGGGATTTAAAAAAAATGGAGCATGAAAAAATCTGGACCATGCTCCATTTTCGTGCGGGTCTCCCACGGGGATGGCTCCCGCAGGCTTCTATTGAAGCCTATGGAAGCCGTCCGGATCTGCGGGAGACAAAAATCAGATTTTACTCACCCGCTCCGTTTCTTCTCTTCGCCGCAGCGCCATCTTCTCTCAGTCGCGGCCGGATCATTTTGCTTCGGGCCGGCGCATGCGCGGGGCACGTCACCGACGTCATCCTGCGCATCCGCCGGGCCGAAGAAAGAAGATCCGGCCGCGACGCAGAGAAGATGACGCGGCAGTGAAGTAAGGATCCGGAGCGTGCGGGAGGTGAGTTAATTCTGATTTATTCTTATTTTCAGCGCTCATGTCCGCGGGGCAGGAGGGACCCGCTGCAGATTCTCCATGGAGAATCCGTAGCGGGCCTGATTTTCCCCGTGGACATGAGGCCTTAGTGCGAATTCTACGCGGATCGGCCACATTGCTATCACATTGCTATCAATAGGTGCGGATATCCGCATGAAAAAAAAATGCCATTTAAAGCAAATCCGCGCGGAATCTGCTGCAGAAATCTGTGCAGATAGTATTTTTCTAGTGGACATGAGGCCTTCAACAATTTCCAAAGATGGAAATGATCTGAAAACTTACTGTAAAAGGTTCAACAGCGTTAAAGGGGTTGTCCTGCGATGACAAGTTAAGTTATACACTTCTGTATGGCCATATTAATGCACTTTGTAATATACATCGTGCATGAAAGATGTGCCATACAGAAGTTATATACTCACCTTCCCTGCGCTGGCGTCCCCGTCTTCATGGTGCCGTCTAATTTCAGCGTCTAATCACCCGATTAGACGCGCTTGCGCAGAAGGGTCTTCTTCCTTCTGGTCGGTCCGGGCACGAGCGGCGTTCTGGCTCCGCCCCCTTCTACGCGTCATCGTGTAGCTCCGCCTCATCACGTGTGCCGATTCCAGCCAATCAGGAGGCTGGAATCGGCAATGGACCGCACAGAGCCCATGGTGCACCATGGGAGAAGACCCGCGGTGCATCGTGGGTGAAGATCCCGGCGGCCATCTTGGAGGAAAAGAAGGAAGAAGTTGCAGAGAGGGGATTCAGGTAAGTAAAAAATTTTTTTTAAATTTCAACACATCCCTTGGGTTTGTCCTGCGCTGAACGGGGGGCCTATGCAAAAAAAAAAACGTTTCGGTGCGGGACAACCCCTTTAACCCCCATTATATTTCTGACAAGACTAAAGTACTACCTGAAAAAAGTTCTAAAATGTATTCATCAGTGTGCATAGCAAAAAACACAGTTATTCTAGCAAACAATAGATACATCACAAAAACAAGAGGTCCATATAACCAACAACAGAACAGTCCTGGTCTTCCTGAATTCGACATGCACTGCCATTTTGGAAGACGGCATTTTACTTTCCCAATTGAGAAAGCTCAGAATTCGGTATGCTCGGGGTACCGTGATAAGAAGTTTTCTTTTCAAATATGGAAGAAGGACTCATGTTTCATGCATTCTAATTTGCTGCAGAGGCTTACAGCTAATCCCAGCAATTGGCAAGTATGTACCTATTAATATTACTCAGAGTGCATAAAGCTACAAGATAAATCTGAGCCCACAGAATAAAAAGAAGCAAAAGTGTTTTTAGAGACTGCCAAACTTAATTAAACTTTCCTAGTTGCAGTAAATTTGTCTCCTTTAATGTCGATAATTCATGGACCACCTAAGTAGCCGACTCGTCTACAAATTACACAATCCTTTTAATCTAAGATGTAGAAAGCCAAAAACTGAACAAGGAGATCGGGGAAGAGAATTCCCTTAAAGTTATTGTTACTCCGTCACACTTTATACAATAACACATTGCTATACATAGAACAGAGTGTGCACTTCCAACACCATTCCATCTTGAAAGCAAAGGTTTACTTACTTAATTAGAAATTCCCTTCCTTTTCCCTGAGATGCCATCAGCAGAATTTACACGGTTTTATTGCTATTTTCTGCTGACAGATAGCAGAGAAACTGCAGGAAATATGAACACGCTGCAACCCTGTATGTTATTACCAGGTCACTAATGCAGCTAAAGGAACAGATTTAAACAGCATTATTATATTCAAGTAATATTAATGTTCCGAAAGAGAAAAAATAACTTAAGCTTTTAGTCTGAAAAGTCATCTGAAATTACAGGTACGGGTTGTGTATACATAAGGAATACCACCATGACTGACCATTATATGAGTTATCCTGCATTTATCAACATGTTTCACTCTGCATGTTCCATCTCTAATTGTCAGTTTTCCCTGAGCTGGTGGGTGGAAACTAGTTCTTACGGTGTCTCCCATACATAACACATATAGCGAAGAGGAGATCCTGCACCCCTACCTCTCTGTAGCACTCCCTCAGAAGCAGCAGGAGTATAGAGGACATTATACAGCAGTACTGAGCAGTGTAGCTGTGAATCCAGCACTGGAGTGAGACAGTAAACACTTACTAGATGTAGCAGCATTTCTGTGTCTTTGCATGGTCTCTGCAGGCTGAACTAGATGAACATTTGCCTTTTTTCAGCCTAGCATACTATTTTGCTAGATTATCACCACCATATTGTTGAATTAAAAAACAAACAAACAAAAAAAACAGTACAAAAACTTTGAAACAACAACCATACTCTTAGTAATTATTACAAGTATACTAAGACTATGAACCTGTCTGTGTTCTCCTAATATATCTATGGGCCCCACGTGTCGCTTTTATATACTATCGCTTTATGTACCCCCTCCTATATACTATGACCCCCCTGTATCAGCCACTCCTATACACTATGAAGCCCTGTGTCCCTCATATACAAAGATGCCAGTGTCCCCCCTCCATATACTGTGACCTCCTATGTACCACTCCTATATAATATGACTCCACTTATGCTGTCACTCCTATATATTATGATTTATGACCTATATGTCTCACTCCTATAGATTACAGTATGACCCCCACGTTTTCCCCTTCCAATAGGCCGCCTGCAGATGGCCGGGTCGGATCTGCCGGCCGGTGAGCTCCGCACAGAAATAGAGCATGCCACTTCTGCATAGGATTGCGTTTGTTAACGCAATCCTATGGCAGCTTCCAGGGGCGGAAGGAAATGAGCCCTAAAACAGTTGTCTAACTTCAAATTTAAAAAAAACAAAAAAACAAAACTGTTCCTCCTGTATAAAAATAAACAATCCTCTCCTCTCCTGTCTCCCTGCACCTCCAGTGCTGAATCCTCAGGTCTCCACAATGTTAACATCCAGCAGCAGCTGATGTACAGGACATCACAGGCTGCTGTAGCCATTCACAGGCCTCAGTCCTCGAACAGTGAGCTCTGTGATTGGCTGCAGCTGCTTGTGATGACCAATACACAGGCTGCTGCTGGATGTCAACATAATGTCATAGTAGAAACCCTAGGATGTGGTGCTGAAGGTGCGGTGGAGTCTGGAGAAGAGATTATAGGACTATTATTTTTATGAAGGGGGAGCAGGAATTTTAAAGAAAAAACTCCTTTAATCATGGCACAATCCAGAAAGAAACTCGCAGTTGCTTTATTCCCAAGAATCCAAACTCTTCAGATTTTGGCAGCCTTAAAATAAAATTTTTTGAATAAGGGCTACGATCTTAGAACAATGGACAATCAAATTGATAGAGCCATTAGAATATCAAGATGTACGCTTCTACAATAGAAATCTAGGAAACTATCTAGTACCTTTGGAAGCCACCTACAATCCACATCATAAGGAAGCTGCACAAAAACTACATTGGATCTAAAAAAAAAATGACAGTATTAGATCAATATTTTCAGACCCTTTCTCCTGCATCTTAGGCAGCCGCCTAATCTGAGAAATGTTATTGTCAAACACCAATGGTCCTCTACAGAAACACCAGGAACATTTCCCTGAAACCTGAGAAAATGTAAAACCTGTCTATAGAAAATGTCAAGAAACAAGATAAAGATTCCCAGCAGGCACCATGATTACAAGATTCCAGGTAACTTCACTTACACTACAGTAAATGTGGTCTACTTCACTGTATGTATCCAAATGTCCTACTGCGGGGGCTCGATAAGTCAAACACGCAGAAGCTTACAAAAAGAATGAACTCTAAAGGTCATTCACATCAGCATTGGGGGGTTCAGTCTTCCTGCTGTGCAGCTTGCTGCACTATTTCGTCCCGTTTTCTAGCTGAAATCAGCGACGAAGGTTCCAAGTGGAAAGATCTACCTGTGCCAAAAATATGTTGTAGTCCTGAATACATACATACATACATACAACATTACAGACATGAAGGTATTGGTATCAAAAGGAAATTTTAGAAAAAGCGTCAACTCTTAGATCACAGGCTCATGACAATCTTTGACACCGAGATCAGAAATGTATTGCATGGATTTAGGTCATTCTACATCATTTAAAGTACTTCGTGGACCAGATCCCAATCGGAGGACAACAACCCTTTCACTCTCCTTATCCAAGAACTGCTCCATCTATTTACTGCTACAACAGTTTACTCCTCTATTTAGATTGATGGTTCTGCTCTACATCAATTGTCTTATTTACCGCACTATTCTAAAGTCATTTATGTATAATGTACAATATGTGACTCTCCAGATATTCTGCTAAACCATAAGAGACCCAAGGAGTCAAAAATAGTGCTAAGGTTTGTTAAGTATTTTGTGGCAGAACTTTGTTGTAGATTTCATAACCAAAATTCTGCAACAAATACGCAGTGCGTGAACCAAGCCTTTCTTGATGCACATGGCCAAATTATGTCTCCAAAAACCTCCAATTTGTACATTGCCCATTCGAGTGTGTAAGCCGTTTTCTGTACCTTTCGTATGCTCCCATTTCACACGTAATTTGACCAAATCAAAAAAGACATGCTCCATTGAACTATGTAGGGAGATATTCTCCCCTATAAGCCATTCTTCTAGGAAACTGTATCTCTAGGATAGCACCCGCCAAAACCTTCACTTGGCTAAGTGCCTGAGCCCTAAATCTGAAGTTACAAGTACATTAGCAAGACCAACATGTTTGGTGGATATAATTACTGTATAGTGGTAAAGTGTGTATGCATTAACATCTTATGAAGTCAACAGGTCAGATCTAGAGCTAAATGAAGTGGGCTAATATCTGTACAGCACCTTTGAATGTACTATGGACTGTTTCAAAAATTCACACCAGCATTTATTAAAATAATATTCTCACAGTATTTGGTAATGGCAAGCACAGAAGGCTATGTTATAGTAGTTATTGTTTGTAACTTAAAGGGGTTTTCCAGGGAGAACACTATTGATGACCTTTCCTTAGGATAGGTCATCAATAGTTGATTGGCTGGGGTGCGTCACTTGGAACCCTGACCGATCAGCTGATTGTGTGCCCGCTGACAGCGCCGCAATTACACAGGGGTCAGAGCGGAAGTCTCTGCTCCGACCTCAGTGAAGTGGCCGTCACTTGTAACTGCAAGCTTTCATTGAAATCAATGTACACCGTTCCTGAAGTTACAAGTTCCGGCGCTATCAGCAGATCAGTAAGGTTCCCCAGCGACGGACCCCAGACGATCAACTATTGATGACCTATCCTAAGGATAGGTCAATAGTATTCTCACTGGAAAACACCTTTAAGCTTCCCTACACATTATTACACTAAGGTTGATGAAAACAGATGATTTCAACCAAAACGATGGTTCATTGGGTGAAATTTAACAATGACTGATTGTGTTAGCCGATCTATAAAAGACTAAGTGGTGAGAAGTCGAAAGCATTTGAAATTTTTATCTGATACTCGGATGAAAGATCTTTCATGCATGCAGAATAGTTCTCGGAAAGATCTTTTGTCCGTCACCCGCTGACATTGAGCACGTATTCCTAGTTTCAACAACTGTGAAAGCAAATATGGCCTAAAATGTGTATGGCTGTATTTGTCAAATGAAGGTCCACCAGACGATCACTCAATCAATGGTTCAGTCAGCAACCTACTTCTGTCTAATGTGTATAACCAGCGTTATATCCCGCATTTCCACTAAACAAATAACGTCAACTAAAATAACATTTTCATGGGTGCCGCTGTACAGAAAACCGACTTCCCACTCACAAGGAGGAACCTTTAAATAACTCTGAAAGATGCTTCTCTCATCCTCAGGAAACAAGGAGAAATGCTTAATTCATAGGAATCAAAATGATTTGATGAATTATTTAAGCCTTTTGCAAGTCAATGTAATTTCCACATTCTTTCAGAGATATCCATGCACATGTTGTGCTCCTACGTAAGTCTATGCAGGACAGAAATATAATGCAATCAGCAAGGAAGGTGGATATAGAAGGTTCAAACTCCAATGCCCTTTTACCAGAATGAACCATTGTTGGGAAAAGGACATATAATACCAACTACTATAAAGTGGTAAGATAAATCATCCTCTAATAACTACCTCCGTAAATCTGACCTTCCCAAGCATAGACAATCAAATACTGAAACTAAAGGTCTACGTATTAAAGAGACTCTCTGGTTTCAAGACAAAATTCTGTTTTGGGACTGGAGGGGGGAGATATGTTACCTGTACTTGTTCTTCTCCATCATCAACCCGATCTGCAGGTTCCTGCCATTCAAGATAGCCACTGTAATTTTCTATCTAACGACTGCACACTGCTCTCTGATTGCTCAGTGATGATCATATGGGAGAGCTGATATAGTTCATTAGTAGTCTTACAGTAGCAATGCACAATGGGGATTAGGTAATCTTAGATGGACAAAAATGGAACCCAAGATCGGCAGATCAGACAGGCGGCATAGAAGGACAGGTGCAGTTAACACCCACACACTCCCTCCGGTCCCGGGACAAAATTCTGTCCCAAAACCCAAGGGTCGTTTTAAAGTCAATAACAAGGCATATCATATATACATTTTTTGAAAAATCTGTTTCTTATTTCATCTTGCAATAATTGCCGCATGTGCATGACCAGTGATATTGTGAATTGAGCATAACCATTGCCCTCAGAATTAAAGGGGTTGTCTCGCGGCAGCAAGTGGGGTTATACACTTCTGTATGGCCATATTAATGCACTTTGTAATATACATCGTGCATTAAATATGAGCCGTACAGAAGTTATTCACTTACCTGTTCCGTTGCTAGCGTCCTCGTCTCCATGGAGCCGTCTAATTTCAGCGTCTAATCGCTCGATTAGACGCGCTTGCGCAGTCCGGTCTTCTCCCTTCTGAATGGGGCCGCTCGTGCCGGAGAGAGCCCACGGTGCACCATGGGAGAAGACCTGCGGTCCACCGTGGGTGAAGATCCCGGCGGCCATCTTCGCAAGGTAAGTAAGAAGTCACCGGAGCGCGGGGATTCGGGTAAGTACTATCCGGGTTTTTTTTTTAAACCCGTGCATCGGGTTTGTCTCGCGCCGAACGGGGGGGCTATTGAAAAAAAACAAAAACGTTTCGGCGCGGGACAACCCCTTTAACCACTAACTGAACCGTGACATAAACATGCACTAGCAGAAGAGTTCACAGCAATACTCCTACAGGTGTCACTGGCAAGCGTTTAAACCACTTTCATGCTTGTACATATTAGGCCAGATGCACCCGGCCGGGTCGGATTCTGCATGCTGGAGCCTGCAGCCCAGCCAGTGATCCCTGCATACCTGTCTGCAGTCATCTTCTCTGTATTACGGATGTGCCACTTGGTGCACATACGGAGTACAGAAGATGCCGCGCCATCACTAGGCAATGATACAGAATCCACGACCCTTCTGCAATATCAGTGTGGAAGGTCCAAGGATTGGACGGCTTCCATTGACTTCAATTTAAGTCATCCACACTGGAATAGGATATTCTGCGATTTTCCCTCCGAGAGCAGCAGAAAAATCACAATTTATTTCCGCTCATGGAGAACCAATTTTCAATAGCATGTCTATGGGCAGTAACTACTGCGGAATCCGCCCCAGATTCCACAATGGAAATACGCCCTTGTGCTTTGGGCCTTAGACTGATCAGCTTCAGGGTCGCTGGGCAGCAGCGATTAACCCTCAGCAGTCCTCAGGTGGGCTGTTACTGCCGTAGTGGCTAGCTTCCTTTCACTTGTTAACGGGTCAAAAATCTGCCCATGTAAAACGCCCTTTAGTCTCTTGAAGAGGAGAGTTGATGCGCTCTCTTGGGATCTAAGCATAGTGAAGAAATAATATGTTGTTTGGAGGGGAATAGTGGGGGAGAGAAGAGAAAGGGGAATTAACTTTGAGGAAGGGGTCTATTTAGCAGGGATTATCCTCATTGGAAAGGCTGATGTTCAGTTTGAAGGATAAAGCCCCTTTATGTGGGAGAGCTGCCAGTCGCTGAAGCACCCGACTTTTATACAGGAGGATCATTGCTCAGTGAATGAAGGCAGAGCGAGCTGGAAATCGTTATGCCCGTTTGCCTCCATTCACAGTGAACAGGCAGTTGTATACAGATGAATGACTGCCTGTTGAAACTGAACGATGCAGCGGCAGACCAATAATGCGCTGTTTAGCGAGGAAGCAAACTTTGATAATGAGGTAGGGGCCTTTTGATGGTGTCTTTGTGGGTAACAACAGTGCGGGAGAGAAGCAATCCGCCATGGAAACACAAGGATTGTTCTGGGTCATGGATCTTCTATAATAATTAGGCTCTTAAGAGCTTCACAGTTTGTCTACAACCGGAGCATTTAAGAACGTAGAATGCATGCAGAATTGTATGGGGGGAAATTTATCAAAACTGGTGCATAGGAAGTGTGTAACCATTATCTCAGCAAACAGTCAGCATTCAGGTCCGATTTTCAGAACCTAATTGGTTGCCATGTATTTGTGTCCTTTTCCCTCACATCTTATACTGGATGCATTGTATGTAAATAAATAGCTGTCACAGAGCTCTCAAAAACCAAATGACCAGGAATGATTGATCTACTGTAGTGCACAGCTTAAGCACACCACGTGCCGAGCCCAGTAAGTGTCTGCAACGGGAATATTGTGCAAAGACATTTTTATCCTAAACATATTTAAGAATTCAGCATTTTCCATACTGACGACTAGTCCTAACAATAGTCTGACATTTCCTATTCTGTAGAGAAAACTTGTCAGCCCCAATCTCATAATCATCACAGGCAGGATTACAATGAAAGGTAAGGCATACTATATAAATTTATATATAAAACACGGTATCCATCTTTCACAATGGGTGATAATCACAGCTCACCACCTACCCTTCCCTGAACGATGACCTCTGTACAGGTCACAGAGCATGCCCACAACACTCTCCCCTAGAAGTCAAGGGATCCTTTCCTGTCTGATGTATCAATGGCACATTAGTCTGCTGCAAAGGAGATCTCAAAAAGTCTTTGTAAAGTAGATTTCTGTTGCAAAGACAAAATTGCAGCCCTCATGGTTGTGTACAGATGATAGAATAAAAAGCTCTACAATCACAAAATAAAACAAATTTGAAAATGTTTCACTATCTGGTTTTAATTAGCAGAAAATATCGGTGATACATTCCCTTTAAAGCGGTTGTGCCAAATTATAAACTTATCACTAGAGTTGAGCGAACATACTCTGCCGAGCTTGATGCTCATTCGAGTATTAGCGTACCCGATGGTGCTCGTTACTCGAACGAGCATCAAATCGTGTTCGATCCCGGCCCAGCTTTTGACTCCTCCCCGCTGTGACTTGCCTGTTTTGGCCCCTCCCCGCAGCGTGCCATTGGCAAATTTTTTGTCTGGCAGGAAGGAGAGAGAGGGAGAGAAAGAGAGAGAGAACACGAACCAAGAAAGAAAAAAAAAGCTTGGCACCCGGTGTCCCACATACAAAAATGCTCCAGTCTCCCATTGTAGTCAATGGGGTTCGTTACTCGAGTACAACTCTCGAATTTTACGAAAAGCTCGACTCGAATAACGGGGACCCGAGCATTTGGGTGCTCGCTCATCTCTAGTTATCACTTATCCACATAACGAGGGATAACTTTATGATTGGCGAGTGTCAGACACCAGGACCCCCACTGATTTTGAGAACTGGGTTAACGAAGGTCTCCACATAAATGAAGAGGCAGTTGTGCCTGTGCGCCGCAGCTCCTTTCATATCAGTTACAGTGCTGGAGATTACTGAATGTTTGTACTTGGCAATTTCCAGCTTGTCCACTGAAATGGATGGTGCGGCAGTGCGCATGCGCGACCACCTCTTCATACATGTGGTGACCTTTGAAACCCCAGTTCTTCAGTTCAGTGGGTCCTGGCGGTCTAAACCCCACGATGTGGATAGGGGATAACTTTATAACCTAGCACAACCCCATTAACTAAAACTAATAAACACCTTTAAGCTCACACAAAGTTACAGTTGAGGTTTTAACATAATAAAGAGCATATTTATGCTGGTGAGAGCTCTCTAAGGGCTCCTTCACAATGGCGGTCGCGATTTTGCAACAGGAAAAATCTTAGTAAAATTGCGTTTTGTTCCTGCGATTTTTGAGCATCAGAAAAGCTTTTTCCTGAGAATAATCTTGCATCGCTGCCACCCACGATTTTATCGCGCAAAAGTCAATAGGAGTTTCTAATGTTAAAATTGCCAAGCATGAAGTTTGTGCGTCGCGATGCAATAAAAAGGAGGCTTTATAGGAAAAAATTGGAAATAAAAAAAAAAAAAAAAAAAAGCAAAACGCAGAGATAAAACATGCTGCTTTTTATTTTTAAAACGCCACATCGCATGAGTAAAAACATTGCAAATGGGAATAATACCATTAAATCATTGGTTTAATAATTCAGCATTTTCACTCACTCTCGCATTGCTCAAAAAACGCACGATTTTCTTGCAAGCGTGAAGGCACCCTAAGGCCCAATGCACACGGGCGGATTTTTGCATGCAATGTAAAAAAGATTCTTCATGCACACGAGTGGAAATCAATTGCTGCTTCCGCTCGCGTATGAAAAATCGCTGCACACTCTATTTTCCTGCGGTTTCCGGTTGACATTGCGGACGCGCCGTAGATTCTGTGGGAAAAGCAGGAGTTTAAAAAAATAAATCTGTCCTGCGCATGTGCGAAGGCGAGCCGTGCAGACTGTCCGCAGTACAGAGAAGCTGAAAAAAAGAGGGCCACGCAGATTCTGCCACCTGAATACACAGGTAAGCGGGATCAGCCGCCGCGGTCACAGAAGGATACTGTGTGTGCCGTGTGCAGGAGGCCTAAGGCTACTTTCACACCTGTGTAAGGGCTCAGTTCAGGGTTTCTGTCTCTCTGCTGCATTTTTGTAGGAGAGAAACTAAAATAAAAATGGGAAAAAAGGGACAAGTTTTTTCCCATTGACTTCAACGGAAGTTTCAAAAAAACAGAAAAGCTTATGGTTGCTTCTATTCCATCAGGTTTTCAGCTTTTTAGACAGAAAATTAGCGCAGACTGCAGCCTTAACTTTCTGTCCAAAAACCCCCCCAAAAACCGAAACCTGACAGAATGGAAGCAAATGGAAGCCTTTCCTTTTTTTTTAAACCCCCATTGAAATCAATAGGCAATTATTATTTTTTCCCCATTTTATTTCAGTTTCTCTCTTCCAAAAGCTGAGCAGAGAGACGGAAACCCGAGCCGAGTCCTAACACAGGTGTGATAGCAGCCTTACCATGTAGACCCCATAGATTGTTCTCGCCTGAATCACATCTGATCTTAGTTTTGGCAGTGGAGAATTTGAACAAAGAAATGAGCAATACGAATGGCTAAATGAAGCCACGGTTCTCTTATTACTAGGATGTCATTTAACCCCCCTGTACACAATGCAATGACCTGTCACACTGCCTGTGTTGTGAACATTCTCCGAATCAAAGTGGCAAACAGCTAATAGAAATTCATGGTTACTTAATAGCTGTATTTTTGAATTACGTCTGGAAAACATTTACAAAATGCAGCAATCTGTAAGCATTCCGCAATGCAAGCGACTGCCTGGGGCACAGTAATTAATGAACATATTCTGATAACAGCCATGAAATTAGAGAGTGTGAGTCATCATTTATTTGCTCATACTCCCAACAGCTGAATAACATTGGCAATTATTGTAGAATTATTGTGTGTGCAACTGAGCAGTAGCGGGCAGAGTGGCAGATGAATGGCATCTCGGATAATGTGGCCAAACTAATATTATCCTAGCAGCTACACACGGATACATCCACTGTGGATCTTGAAATTACAAGATTTTTCATCAGTTCTGCATACTGTGTAAATGTACACCAATATCTACATACATTCTCTGCCAATATCTCATCAATGCAATCTAGTTTAATATTTTCGCACTATTAGGGTGCCCGTACACGCTGCGATGACCAACTATAACCACATGCGGGTTAGCCAGGCACTTAATCGATAATATGCATGCAGTCACTGCACCGTGTACGGACACTCTTATATAGAAAGCTGATGAATTGGGTTTTAATGTTAATCAAAATTTCTCAACTATTACTCAGTTAACAGTTATTTAAAATATTCATACAGTGAAATAGGGAGAAAATATAAGGCTGAATTCACACAGGCCGATTGAATGCAGTAAGAAGTGCATCAAAAAAATAAATCACATACCGCCATATTTTGCCGTGATTTGATGAGGCTGCGGTTTTTACCACAAGTGTATGGCAAACTGTAGCAAAATCAGAATACTGCTCTAAGTATTTCTTAGCTGTCATTAGAACAGGGGATGGGCATTGTTAGAGACAATGCCTGCTATTGTAAGATAATATAGGGGTCTTCTATGATGAGTATTAGGACACACATGTTCCATAAATATAGATGAGCGAGTATACTCGCTAAAGGCAATTGCTCGAGCGAGCATTGCCTTTAGCGAGTATCTCCCCCGCTCGAGACTGCAGGTTCGGGTGCCGGCAGCGGGCACTGAGCTGCGGAGGAGAGCGGGGCGGAATGGAGGGGAGATCTCTCTCTCTCCCTCTCTTCCCCCGGCTCCCTCCTGCTGACAGCTGCTACTCACCGCTCCCCCGCGCCGGCACCTGAACCTGCAGTCTCGAGCGGGGGAGATACTCGCTAAAGGCAATACTCGCTCGAGCAATTGCCTTTAGCGAGTATACTCGCTCATCTCTATCCATAAACTTTTTTGTTGTAAAAATTAAGAAACTTCAAGTGGTCATTAACTGAACAGACTGAGCTCAGGTCAGCTTATGTTTAAAAGAGGTTGTCCAGTTATAAACTGCTGATGGCCTATCCTCAAGATTGGTCATCAATAATAGATTGTTAGGGGTCTATAATCTGAGACCCCCATTGATCAGCAGTTCTCTGGGGTGAAGCACTCATGCATTGAGCGTATTTCTGCAAAAACCACTGTAGTGGTCAGGCCTGGTATTGCAGGCATTGAAATGAATGGGCACTTGGCCTGCAATACCAAGCTTGGTTACTACAGTGGCAACAGAGCTGTCTGCTTTCTGCAGAAATCAGCTCAGTACATGAGCACACTGGTCCAGAGAACAGTTTATTGGTGGGGTTCCCTTGCAACTGACCCGCACTGATCTACTATTGCTGACAAATCCTGAGGATAATCCATTTATAGTGTACAACTGGACAACAGCTTTGATGATAGGGTCAGTGCTCAGGGGCGTAGCTAAAGGCTCATGGGCCCAGCTAAAGGCTGATGGGCCCGGATGCAAAGCTTTATCTTGGGGCCCCCCAACTTCTCTTAACCCTTTAATGTAGAGGCAGAACTTGAAGCTCTGGGGCCACAATGCAAAACCTGTAACAGCGCCCCCAACTATAATGCTTTATTCATAGTACTGGGCTCCCTATATGGAGAAGAGAGGCCTTATGGGCCCCCTAAGGCTCCTGGGCCCGGGTGCAAACGCATCCCCTGCATCCTCTATAGTTACGCCAGTGTCTGCGCTGTACGGACCCATAGGAGAAATACAAATCACACCAGCCTATTGCGGTATTAAGCGATTTCTAATTTATTCAAAGTTGCATGTGGTTTTATATACCATAAATGACATCACAGGAAAAGTATCTACCTCCAAGAATAATTAGAATACATGATAGGCTACAACTAAAATGTTTTAGGTGAGTATTGTTTTTTTTTTTATATACATGTGGTGTAGCCAGGGCTTATTTTCAGGAAAGGGCTTATATGTCAAGCTTCGCCTAAAAATCAGGGTAGGGCTTATTATCGAGGAAACCCTGCATATTCTGCCATTTTTCTTTTAATCAGACCTACCATTAAAAAGCCCATGTGCATACACATTCAAATGAGTCGGCGCTATTTCTGTCTGATTTTCGGGCAAGTTTTTCAGTCTGAATATCAGAAGGAAAAATAGGCTGCGTGCATCTACTCTTGCATACAGATTGGTTGTAGAATTCACTCTATTGTAAAGGATGAAATCAATGGCAAAAATCTGCAGTATAAATGGACATGCTGTAGATCTCACATCCTGCAAGTCAATATACATAGTGGATTTTTTTTCAACAGCATGTGGATGCAGAAGTGTAACCTGACATTGCTCAGTCCCAATGCAAAGTCTGTAACAAAGACCCCCAACTCATATAGCACTTGAATCATAGTACTCGAGAGCTAGCGCTGGAGTCATAGCACCCTTAACATGGTCACTGGAAGCAGCACCGTCATCACACAGTCCTCCCTGAACGTGTATATAGACATCAAGAGGGTAAGAGCAGAAGGTTGAAGAGCCCATCAGTAAGTACAGTTCATCTTGATCAGTATGCACAACGCTACGAGGACCGGTAACGGCAGACGTGTATCGGAAGCCGTCGGCTCAGTTTGTTGTATATTTCTATTTTTAAACTATAAGCTACTCCTTTCTACCTCCGGTTCTTGCTCATCACCATTGAATGTAGGTCATTGTGAAGCTGATTGGGTTGTGTATTTCACCGATTCCTAAGCCTAGGCCATCAATTTTAAAGAACCTGATAACCCTTTCTTTGTACAATTGTTTTTCGTGGGGAGTCTTTGAGGCTTGTAAGAAATACAATGAATTTCACCTGTTTTTAGAGATTTTTCTTTTCAGGTAATTTTTTAATACACGCTGTTTTATTTTAGATTTTTTTTTCTTATAGGAAGTCCATGACGGAAAAGGCATGAAAAAACCCAGCAAACGTAGAGCATGCTGCATTTTAATGAAAAATCCACATGGTCCACAAAAACACACCAAAGCACCAAAAAAAGGCACAAAAAAGCTACCTATTGACATACAGCCAATGTCTTACTGCAGCTTTTTGGCAGGAAAAAAAAAACGCCAGGAGAAACGCTGTTGTTTTCATGATATTCCTGTGCTATTAGCTTTGCTTATGACCATATGTCTAGGAAATCTGGCTCAGCATCACAGCATAGAAGTGACTTAAAAGTGTCTGACGGGTCATTGAGGTTTGTGAATGACTGCTGTTAATTTTCATCCAACTGCATCAACATGATGCAGAATGCATCTTCGAGGACCTAATGATTTGTGCCTTTATATTTTATTATTAAAGGGGTTGTACCAACATTACAAGTTATCCCTTATCCACATGTTGTGGATAAGTTGCTGATCGGTAGGGGTCTGACCGCTGAGTCTCCCGTTGATCTTGAGAACAGGGGTCCCATGTCCCTCTGTCGTCCTCATTGTGAGATTACTGCACCCGCTACAGTGCAGAAGAGAATGAATGAAGCACTAGTCAGTTGCATAAGCATGCTGATGCTCCATTCACTTTCAATGGACTGTAGAGATCTCGGGTATTTCCGTCAGCAGTATTGAAATGAATGGAGTGCTGAACGCACACACTCGGCCAGCTCTCCATTCATTCTGACTGAAGGGAGAAAAGCGACCCCCGCAGTCACCGGCAGAGGGGGACACGGGACCCCTGTTCTTGAGATTAGCAGCGATCTCAGCTGTCAGACCACCACCAATCAGTAAGTTATCCCCTATCTTGCTACATCCCCTTAATTATCTTTATCAAGTAACAACATATTTACTTTAAAAAGCAGAAGGTACGTGAACAGACAAAATCAGACATTTTGGCCTCCAAGAACCGTCCAAAGCTGCATATATTGCCTCGGTAGTCTCCCTATAACCTAGTTTGGCTCCCTGCACACAAGCGTAAATTCAGCGGCGGGATTTCCCGCAGAATTTCCGCCCCTGCCCACCTGCATAGGATTGCATTACAATACGCAATCCTATGCAGACGGCCGCGATTTGTCCGCGTGAAAACACATGCAGAAAACAAAATCTCCGCATGCTCCATTTCTGTGTGGGTCTTGCAGAGGCCTGCACAGAAATGTCACTCCCGGGCCGCCGGCTCCGCTCCGCGCATGCGCCGGCTGCTGGCACATCACAGAGCCGGAGCCACGGGAGATGTGAGCACTGCACTGGTTCCTGCAGGGGCTAGGGTCGGGTCCCGCTGCAAGAATTCTCGCAGGGGGATCCAACCCGGCCATCTGCAGGCGGCCTTTATTTGTGCAAACTGATGCAGTGTCACTAAGTGTCCCCAGTAATTGGGCCAGAAGGGGTGTCCTAATTTGAATGTTCCCTTTAAATATAATGCTGAATTAGTAGAAGTGCAACTTACAGCCAGGTCTAGGGCAGCAGAATTCTTAGGGCGCCAATTGCCTTCCTTTGCAGCTTTTTGTGTACATGCTCCCTGCTCATGACTGCTCCTGCCAGCTTTCATTATTGTAGACGGTTGCAGTACCAACTGCCTTAGGGACTCACACAGGCGTCTGTAACAGTAAAGTCTGGCATGTGTAAAATGCTATTTCTAATTTTTCCTAAAAACGAATCTTCCCAACCTCAACTACAAACCTTCCTGGCTCTCCAGGTCTCGAAATCCACAGTAGGTTCTAGTCATGTGCTCATGTTTATCCTTATTCATAAATATTACAAATTCTCATTACCAAAGTTTCCCACATTATCTAATCCGTGTGATTTTTACGGCCTACACGTATAATCCTTGCATTCTTAGACTAAAGGATTGCTACACTGAATCTCATCCAGATGGAAGCTTATTCTCATTTGATAGGTTGGAGACCTGGTACTGCTTGTTCACATTTCGGTTATTATCCTTCAGTGTTATTTCTTCTAATACATTTTAATTAATAAGAATTATTCTGGCTACTTCTTAGTTAGCATTGTTCGTTAATTAATGGGTCTGGAATAGAGTTTTTGAAAGGCCAGGTTGTATGATGCGTTCTTTAGTATTTGTGACCTCCTTACTTGCGGGGTGCAAGTATGTAATATGTGTTACTTCTCTGGCTCTCTAGTTCAGTTGGGTTTAATAAACATATGTGACAATTCCATGGCCAGTCTGTATATGGCATATCATTGTTTGGACAGAGCAGTCTATACAATGTTCATGGGACAGAACATTCAGTATGCTGTATGGGATAGCCATTTCTAGGATACTCCATGACTGCCGTGTTTACCTGTGGACTCAGTCTTGTAGAGGGGTTGGCACAGTTGGTGACTGGACAGATTGGCACAGTAGGTAAATGGACAGATTTATCATTTATCAATCTGCATCCTTCACACGATAAAAACTTCTATAGAACTGAATGGATTGTGAATAATACTTTGGTGCACTATTGGAAACAAACACACACACACACACACACACACACACACACACACACACACACACACACCACAATTTGACCACAGTGTCTTTCGCTCTTTTTCTGCCCCTCTCTCCTTCTCTCGTTCATTCCCTTTAATTCTCTGTTAGCCATACCCTCAAAAACGCCATTCCCCTCACCACGTGAAAGGCTCTCCCAGGTCATCATCCTGAGTTACAACCATATGCTCTGACAACTGGCATTATTTCAGACAGATTCTAACCGCAGACCAATGCCAAATTTCACAAATAAAATATATAATCAAAACGGTAGCAAATTTATAATTCCTCATTTCCTTTCACATGCAATATGCTACACCTCGATTTTTGAGTTGAATCTGGCTCTTGATTGTCACTCAAACAATCACTGAAAATGGCCATATACTTACTGACTCAGGAGGGCAAACATGTGCACCACCTCAACATGCAGGTAGCACACTGCCAAATGAGGGAGGCAATTGCACCTGTGGAGGACACCGATGAAGCAGCCACTCACACAGCCTCTTAATATAGAGGGGGGTAGCGGCTTGGTGTATACTCCCACACAGAGTAGATACAAAGTGTCAGACCATTCTGATACATGTAGTGTACCATGCAGACCATCAACCTATTAATGACGTCATAATAGTTCGGTGAGTTGCCCTGCACCTCAATAAGCCCAAGGTGGCAGTACCAATGTGATTGACTTATTGGGGTGCAGGGCAACCCGCCGAACTATTATGGCGTCATTAATAGGTTGCTGGTCTGCATGGTGAACTACATGTATCAGCAGGTCTGCCACTTTGTATCCACTCTGTGTGGGATTATACACCAAGCAGCTACCCCCCTCTATAATAGGAGGTTGTGTGAGTGGCTGTCTCATCGGTGTCCCTCATAGGTGTAATTGCCTCCCTCATTTGGCAGTCTGCTACCTGCATGATGAGGTGGTGCACATTTGCCCTCCTGTGTCAGTAAGTATATGGCTGTTTTCAGTGATTGTTTGTTTTTATATTTCCCTTTCTGTGATGTATTGATTGTCACTCAGATGTAACTGTGGCGCATGAGGTACAAAAAGTTGGGGACCTCTGCAATAGTGGAATAGCTGTGAAGAAATTTTGAAGTCTAAAAATATTATTTAGGTAATTTTCACTATTTATATGCATTCTTGATTCACGGCTGTGCCCGATGAAAGTGCATTCAGAACGTATTTACAAACCTATATTCACCATCCAAAAAATGATCCATAACAAAGTTAGGGCTCTCTCACACGAGCGTTTACCGTATAATACACTCACTATAGGTGGGAATAAACTTTACATTACTTTCAACGGGTCCTCTTGCACACAGCACACAAAATGCACGCAACAGAAAGGACATGATCTGCTCTATCTTGGCGTGTATGAGCGCGAATGTCGGCACACAGCAGTATGCAATGCAGCCGAGGAAACAGCTTGTGTGAGAGAGCCCTTAAGTGTGTGTGCACGTCCGTCGGATTCATCACCGCAGGCTGCGCACGATCAGCTAGTTACCCCTATCTTGTGATAGGTTATAACTTCTATGGGTGGGACAGCCCCCTTTTAAACAACACCGGCATTGTCACATTGAAAAAGAACATTAGGATCTATCATTAAAAGTAGGAAACAACACTAAAAACTTTTACTCCAGTAAACTTGATGTAACTTTGAATTCTACCTCTGCAATTACAGACATAAGGGATTTTGCACTGACCTGATTGTATGTTCTCATGTAGCGAATTCCTTTTCATCCCCTTCAGTTATATATACACACACGCATAAAAAAAACAGGGACCGTCCGCACGGTAGGAACACAGAAACCTTCAACTTCAATGAAAGAATTAAGGAAAAACTTGGTCCTGTCTGTGAGCATGATCACTGCACAGCAATTTAATACACCTTATCATGTGGTCTGTTGCTATAGCAATCCTGAATTCAGCAGTTCCCGTACAAGCAAATGACAAAGGGTCTCCCCCCTCCCTCTGGTGCAAGGTAATCCGCGGATGCCTCTTCCAACAAGGCGGACCTACATCACCTTGTGCTCTGCATTCAGTCTATCTATGTAAAGTATTCTCCCAAGCTGCAGTACAAAGGCACACAATCCACTTATTGTCAATGCTACCAGGTAACCCGCAGGACAGAGTCCTCCCCCTACATTTCAGCTCGGTGGATGGAAAGCAAGAGATAGAAATTGAAGTACTTTGCCATGGAACAGGCGGGAGCATCAAGTGACGAGAATAGGGGGACACGGGGCAGTGGTGAGACCTCCACCGATCAGCTTATCACCTAACCCCAAAGACAATCTAGGTTCAACCCCTTCAATTTGACAGGCAAATATGTTTATAAATGTTTTTCTTTTTTTATTACCAGTAAATACCCCTGACAGATGCTAGTGAGTCACACCAATGTGTTCCTACCGCCACCAACAATAACTTGATACAAATATTTATCATACATCTCAGTTACTTAACCCCAACGTTATTAAATAAAACACCAAGGCGGCCTCATGCTGCTGTCAGACGTCAGAATGCTCATGCCGACTTTCAGAATCTTATCTGGGATTATAGTGCTGTGAGGCAGTTTTAGTCCAAGATTGTGGGAAATTTTTTGGAGGCCTTTTAGGCATTTTAGAGCAATTTCCGCACAGATGGCTTTGAATGAAGTCAATGGAAGCCAGCTGACACTGCAGACGGGCTGCGGAATCCGCGTCACCGCCTAGCAGTGACGCGGCATCATCTGTACTGCGCACCTGCCAGCTGGCACATCCACATTACAGACGAAGACACTGCGGACAGCTATGCAGGGGATCCGCAGGGGGACCGGGTCAGATTCCGCTGCGGGATCCCGCATATGGATTTTGACCCGGCCATGTGCATTCAGCCTTAGAGAGCGCTAGGAAAACTATAGTGGATGGAAAATAGATCTCCCTCCATTTCTCAATGGCGGATAACTTTCAATCAATGACCAGTCTACACTAATGAAAAATATTTACCCATCAACACTGGGACTAAGGAAGGTCCCCTTCACACAGGCGTATTCGCACATGCAGTGCGCAGAGCAGAAAACCCGTTCGTTCATGTGTGTATTTTCCTGCGCATTTCACTTGCATGAAAAAGAAAAAATAAAGGAAGGTGCTCTGTTTTCCTGGGCATTTGCGCACACAAAGTCCTAATAGACGTCAATGAGGATGCGCACGTGTGTGCAGAAAAAAAAACACTAGGATATGCGTGAAACAGCGTAATTACGCAAGAAAAGGAACTCATCTGAACTCGGGCTAATTAGCCATTTCTATCGGTGCGTCTGTTTGCGAGCATTCTGCCACACTGCTAAAGGGTGTCCAGGTTTGTCATCAATGACCAAAACCTCTCTCATTTCATTTTGTCCACTTCGCATCATTCACTTTCCATGTCTATTCTTTTTACAAACATTTACTGAATAATTTATGTCCCATTATTTTTATACCATCTACAGCTCCATAAACAGTGCAGCAGCCATACTAACACACTACGTGAACCCAATATAGATCTTAATTTGTGCATCACTAGTCCTGGGAAGTGATATTGCTCAGTAACATGCATTGTATACCCTGAAAGACACCAGCTTTGTTGGGGTATAGGGTCCACAAAAAGGACGAGGGGATTGGAACACCTGAGAACTGGCTCGATACCAAAAATACCCCCCAGTGTGCTCATACTGATCCCTGGCCCCAGTAGGGAAACAACCTTCTACAGATCAAGCTCTCGTGTGTGGAAGGAAGTTACAAAAACACGTGAAATGCACACGG
Source organism: Eleutherodactylus coqui (assembly GCF_035609145.1). Taxonomy (NCBI): domain Eukaryota; kingdom Metazoa; phylum Chordata; class Amphibia; order Anura; family Eleutherodactylidae; genus Eleutherodactylus; species Eleutherodactylus coqui. Next base: position 91,075,635 of record NC_089845.1, on the reverse strand, counting down.
AATACATGTTTGATAAGACACATACCAGGATTTTTAAGATCTGGTAAGAGAAACCCGTTTAGATGTCGCCCACTCAAGAACGCAATGTCCCTATAAAATCTGTAATTTAAATACGACCGACTCGCAAGCAATCTGACCATATGAAGAATAAACCAACAAGCAATTACATTTATGACATGCCAGGCTGGGCATCAGTCTACTGGAAATTTTTAAGATATTCCCCTTTCCCTTAGGCATATTGTTATGAATACATACCGTACTTCTAAGTCTCCATTCTGAAAATATACCTGGCAGCCGAACAAAGTGCAGCCTGCATTAATAAGTGAAACGTAATCCTCAAACTTAGAGAGCACATGGGATGGGTAATAATTCCCATGACTAACTGAAAGGCAACCTATTTCTATGTATAGAGTAAATACATAAAACTAAAAAGGCACCAATTGAGTTACTGATATTATACATAACTTACATCTATAATGTAAGACTGGGTTACAGGCAATTAAAGTGTTCCTAAATGTTCTGATGACTTTTTAGAATAAGCTTCAATGCGTGTCATTATATGACTTATATGCTGTATTTTACCTATTTTCCCCTCTGCAGGTGGAAGTAGCCTGGCTGCAGTGCTGTGTTCTATAGACTGTACATAGAGAACTGCAGATACTACTCTCTAAATGTCTAACACACAGACATTGAAGTCATGTTGTATTAACATCTCCATGTCTCCTGACATCAACTGAAAGCAGGCAGAGGATGCACATAAAGCTGCTTAAAAGGGGTTGTCTCGCGGCAGCAAGTGGGGTTATACACTTCTGTATGGCCATATTAATGCACTTTGTAATATACATCGTGCATTAAATATGAGCCATACAGAAGTTATTCACTTACCTGCTCCGTTGCTAGCGTCCTCGTCGCCATGGTTCCGTCTAATTTCGGGGTCTTCTTGCTTCTTTAGACGCGCTTGCGCAGATCCGTCTTCTCCCTTCGGCTCCGCTCGGCAGCATCGGCGATTTGGCTCCGCCCCCTTGCACGCATCATCGCGTAGCTCCGCCCCCGTCACGTGCCGATTCCAGCCAATCAGGAGGCTGGAACCGGCACACATCATGGGGCGGAGCTACGCGATGACGCGTACAAGGGGGCGGAGCCAAATCGCCGATGCTGCCGAGCGGAGCCGAAGGGAGAAGACGGATCTGCGCAAGCGCGTCTAAAGAAGCAAGAAAACCCCGAAATTAGACGGAACCATGGCGACGAGGACGCTAGCAATGGAGCAGGTAAGTGAATAACTTCTGTATGGCTCATATTTAATGCACGATGTATATTACAAAGTGCATTAATATGGCCATACAGAAGTGCTTAACCCCACTTGCTTTCGCGAGACAACCCCTTTAAGGATGACCGCCTAAAAACCATATCCTCCCTCATCCTTATTCTACAGGCAACTTCCAAATTTGAGAAACATTTTAATAAGGAGTGCATTACCTTGTGATACACAAAAAAAACCTATCCCTGCTATGGAAGGAGCTGCAAAACCTGCTCACATATACTGCCCATAAACTAAGTATGGATCGCAAACACGCTACAGGACTACAAGATCCCTGGGATATTCATATGTTCTACATCAACTGTTGTGTCCCTTAGTCTGTACACTCAATGCCCCATTGGAGGGCCTTTACGTTGGGGGAGGGGGGGGGGGGAAGACAAAAACTCAGAGCAAAGATGAGAGCTCATCAACATATGATAAAAGAAAAACCAAGCTACATGTGGCGGTACATTCTTGTAGCCAAAGACACATATAGAACACAAGGGTTGTTATATTAAAAGGCAACTTCAAATCACCCAAATAAGACGAATTTGGGAGAACACATTTGTAAGCATCCTTAAAGGGGTTGTCCCGCGCCGAAACGGGTTTTTTTTTTTTTCAACCCCCCCCCCCGTTCGGCGCGAGACAACCCCGATGCAGGGAGGTAAAGAAAGCTCACCGGAGTGCTTACCTTAATCCCCGCGCTCCGGTGACTTCTCTACTCACCGCTGAAGATGGCCTCTTCCTCCGTGGACCGCAGCTCTTCTGTGCGGTCCACTGCCGATTCCAGCCTCCTGATTGGCTGGAATCGGCACGTGACGGGGCGGAGCTACACGGAGCTACACGGAGCCCCATAGAAGACTGCAGAAGACCCGGACTGCGCAAGCGCGGCTAATTTGGCCATCGGAGGCCAAAAATTAGTCGGCTCCATGGAGACGAGGACGCCAGCAACGGAGCAGGTAAGTATAAAACTTTTGATAACTTCTGTATGGCTCATAATTAATGCACAATGTACATTACAAAGTGCATTATTATGGCCATACAGAAGTGTATAGACCCACTTGCTGCCTCGGGACATCTCCTTTAATAGAGATGAGCGAACCTACTCGGCCACACCCCTTTTTTGCCCGAGCGCCGCGATTTTCGAGTACTTCCGTACTCGGGTGAAAAGATTCGGGGGGCGCCGTGGGTGAGTGGGGGGTTGCAGCGGGGCGTGGGGGGGGGGGGGGGAAGAGGGAGAGAGAGAGGGCTCCCCCCTGTTTCCCGCTGCTACCCCCCGCTCCGCCACGCCTCCCCCCGAATCTTTTCACCCGAGGATGGAAGTACTCGAAAATCACGGCGCTCGATCAAGTAATTACTCGAAACGAGTAGGTTCGCTCATCTCTAATCCTTAACACTCTGGACACAGGCCTAAATATTTGTCAGGGTCTTATGGTGGCCTATAACATCTGAGAGATCTGGACAAGAGTGAAGGCACAAAGTCTCTGGATGAACATTCATTTAGAGGCAATAAAACTTGCACATCTGTATCTGTGGACTAATCAGAACTTCTGCCCCCTCATCCTGTTCTGTTATCGTATTATATGCAATTTATACAACTATTTCTCTGTCCTATGTGCATATATAGGTTTTTTTTGGATCTATCTTGTTAAAAGCCTGATGAATCGTGGATAGATTTGAAAGCTTGCTGTAACATTTGTTTAGAAAGCCATAAAAAACATATCACATCTACAGGATTACTTGGTTTAACTTTATAGTCTATTGGCTTATATGGTAATAAACATATTACTTAACTAAAACTACTACACGGGTCAAGAAGAAGGGTGCAAACCAGTCACAATTTCCTAAAAAAAGAGAACTCTAACATAAGCTACATTGTTGTATTCTCTACTTTTCCAGGTGTCTCTTATCATTACACTCCGATTAGTTGCTGATCTTTACTTTATCATGTTTCATATATTGTATTTAAAAGCAGGTTTTGTTTTGTTTTTATTGTTTGCCACAGTCTGGATCATTTTTTATAGCACAGTAAGATGCAGTCAATGACAACAGGACAGGTACCCGGTTTTAGATCGTATCATTTTTTTTTTCGTTTAAAATGGATGCATCAGCAAGATACACAAATATGGTGTTAATCTCATTTAATTAACACCTTGTTAGATTTATACTGTACAAATAATCCTTAAAAGGAAATGTATCGCCTATTTTCTTTTTAATAAATTAAAAACAGATCGTAAAAAATATTCCATTTTCTGACTGGTTTTTATTTAATGAAAGTAGATTTTTTTAATCTACTGTCTATATGTGACTATGAGTGCTGCAATCTTACTGCAGAGATACACTTTACAGCAGCCTCATGGGGCATTCACACAATGGACAGTAACTGACTCCCTGCAGAGGTCACTGTACAAGGAGGCGGGGTAAATAACCTTTGATCATTACCTGAATGGCTGATCTTGTGTTATGTATAGGTGTTACCTCTCATTGTAATCCTATCTGTGATAATGAGATTACTGCTGAAACAGGGAGGTATCAAACTATTATTAAAGGGCCACTCAGGCAAAAAACACATTTTTCCATGCCTGTGTATTACACCCACTTCAATTCAGTACAGCCTCCTGTCTGATGCATATCAGGCACCATTTTTCTTTCAGTTTCAAATCAATCCCACGATGCATCAGCACAGTAATAGCTAAAAGCTATATTACTTTTTGCCTGCTTGGGGAATTATCATTAACTTTTATATTCTTCAAAATAAGCTAGAGACCCTAAGTATATAGTAAGAAGGATGAGCTGTGATCTCCTCTGTTATAACTGTGTGACCATCATCAGTAACTGATAGAAGTGTCTGTCTCCACGCCCCTCCCTCTTAGCAGTTTCTGTAGTAGGTTCCATGTAACAACATAACAGACTATGAAATTAGCTAATGTCAGACAGCAGGACTCCAAGCAAAATCGAAGCTTGTTAGAATTGAGATCGAGATCACATGACCACCCAAGTAGGAAGAGGCCAGAAATTTCAAATAGAAAGGAAGAACTAACCAAGGCAACAATATCCCCACTTATATGTACTGGGGAGAAAGATAGCTACATAAAGAATGGAAAAAAAATCCCCAGAGTGGCCTTTTCAGCTTAAAGGAGATGTCCCGCGCCGAAACGGGTTTTTTTTTTTTTAAACCCCCCCCCCCGTTCGGCGCGAGACAACCCCGATGCAGGGGTTAAAAAAACCACCCGCACAGCGCTTACCTGAATCCCGGCGGTCCGGTGACTTCAATACTTACCGCTGAAGATGGCCGCCGGGATCTTCTACCTTCGTGGACCGCAGCTCTTCTGTGCGGTCCACTGCTGATTCCAGCCTCCTGATTGGCTGGAATCGGCACATGACGGGGCGGAGCTACACGGAGCCGCTCTCTGGCACGAGCGGCTCCATAGAAGACTGCTGAAGACCCGGACTGCGCAAGCGCGGCTAATTTGGCCATCGGAGGCCAAAAATTAGTCGGCACCATGGAGACGAGGACGCTAGCAACGGAGCAGGTAAGTAAAAAACTTTTTATAACTTCTGTATGGCTCATAATTAATGCACAATGTATATTACAAAGTGCATTATTATGGCCATACAGAAGTGTATAGACCCACTTGCTGCCTCGGGACATCTCCTTTAAGGGTCAGTATGAAAACTACATGATTTTAGATTTTTTTTAATACAGATCATGGCATTGAAAATAAATAAAAAAATACTAAAAATTCTTAAAAATTGTTTAGCATAAAAAATTAATTTATAACACAACAGGTCATGTTCTGATGACACAATTCTTTTAACAAAAGGATAAAAGGGAAGCTGAACACTTCTCTTATGTTGGACTCCATCCCAAAAATTGACACAATATGGACAAGGCCTTTAGAAAACATTTGTTCAATTTTTTAAAGTGCATTTAGTTGTTCCTTCTAATCAGAAGTCACATTAGAATTTCATGAGGCAGTTTTGCTGAGTCTGATCGTACAGTCCGCGGTGTCTTATACAACTGCTACACTTTATGAGAGTTCTTTTAATGGAACCCTAGATAACACTGATATAAATCAGTGCTATGAAAACTCAGCAGGTTTTACAGTAAAACCATATGCTCATATACCACGTTTGAGACAGAAAAATGTGAAGAACTCACTAAAAATAGCTTCACGAGGAGAGGAGAAGAACTGCCATGTACTGTATGTATCGGCATAAACACTGGACATTTACAATTGTCAATGCTTTGCTTTATTAGTTTAGAACGTCTTCCCTGGGAATAAACACAAAGTGTTCAAGGTACAGTATGTGCAGGAGCAGAAAACAAGGCTGCGTCACCAAGACCCAGTGTTTGCCACAATACTGATGCCGATCTCATTCCTATGGCTCCTGACTACCAAGCTCCCTGCCAAGCCAACAGAAACACATAATTGATGGCAGAAAAAGGGCACATGGTCCATTTACTTTGCCTATATACAGTGTCAAAAAAAATCAAGCACTTCGAAGTAGGAGTTGTTTTGTTGCAAAACTCGGCATGTAGTTGCATCTCAGACCGATATGCAAATGATTACAGTTGTAGCATGATTAGATGCGCAGTCTTGCCACCTTATTTTTAATGGGTCTATTTACATGTGCATTGCTCATTGCGCCTGCATGTACATGCGAGTTCCATGTGATTTCTTTTCTGGCTTTAGGGAATAATGGTTGTTTTTCTGAAGTATGTTAATTGCAAATGCAGTGATGCGTTTTTCTTGCAAAGTGCAAATTTGTAATTTTCTATGTAAGTGCGATGCAAGTGTGATATCGGTCTGAGTTTCACGGACTGATATTGCACTCATTCGAGTAAAAGCGCCCTAAAGAGAAGCTATCGCCGCTCCAGACATGATTATTTTTGTAAATTCTTGCATTCCCCATGAAATACGAATTCTAGAGATGCTTTTTTCATCGTTTTCTTTTTTTGTTATTGCTTCTAGAAATTTCTGAATAAACTGACATTCTTCCTGTTAAAGCAGTGTGTCCGCACAGAGTTCAGCTCTCTCAGCACTGAATAGACAGTGACAGAGGATGTTACCTTTAACAGAAAGAATGGGAACACTTAGCTGTCAATTTAGGCTGCCTTCACATCATGGACAGGGGTTTCGTCTTGCTGCTCCATTTGGGAAGCAGGAAAGGGGAATCCCCGACACTGATCGGCTCTGTTTCAGAACAGAAACCAACAGCGCAGAACAGACCACTTTGACTACAATAGGATTGGTTCGGTTTCCGCTCAGCTGCCCAGCTTTTGGACAGAAGAAAAGGCGCTTCATGTAGCACTGTTTGTTCCGTTACTTTGAGCCGGATCTGCAGCAGAACCTCCAACCGGAGATTCCAACACAGATCTGAAACTACCCCTAATCATACATTTCTAGGAGCAATAACAGAGGAATGGCAAAAAAGAGTTCTTAGAAAAGATGCTCCGGAATTGTTAATTTATGGGGCATACAATTACTTAGTATAAACAGACACAGCAGGAGTGGAAACAGCTTCTCTCTAAGCCATTATCACCTGAAATCTTTTTTTACCTTCATGTTAAAGGAATATTATGGTTTCAGCAAACAAAGCTCATTCACTGTGTAATAAAATTATAAACTTTTCTAATTTACCATCTATATTAATTCCAACCAAGGTCTTCAAAATCTTAGCTTAGCGTTTTTTTTTTTAACGCTGCAATACCTCTGCATTTATTAAACGCGAATGTCAATGGGACTTTCCAATGTTAAAAACACATTGCAAGTTTGTGCGACGCGTTTTTAACATTAGAAAGTCCCATTGACAATCGTGTTAAAAAAACGCAGTGATATCGCAGCATTAAAACAAACTCAAGTGGGTAGGAACCCGTAGGGCTAATGCCCACGGCCAGAAATCCGCTGCGTTGTCCCGCAGCTATTAGGTTCTATGGAACCTAATAGCTCAATATTCACACTGCGGAATTCCACAGTGTGAAAGACAATGCGGCCTGCTCTATTTGCTGTGGGAATACGCGCGGCTGCCTTCCATTGTAGTAGCCGCCGGCCGCGTCATCCGGCACGTCCCACGCTGTACTGCACATGCGCGCCGGCCCGCCAGACAGGACGTGTACAGTGGATTTAGAGTGGTGAATATGGGGGTTTTGAGGGGCGCCGTAGCGGACTACACTGCAATATTCCGCTGGTGGAGTCCGTCACAGCTGTGGGCATGAGGCCTTATTGTTTACTTTCAGATGATGAAAAGTGTCCAAGCCAGGCTACAGTCACACAGGTGCATGGCAAGAGATCTCTTGACAACTGTCTGGGAATTGTGATTTGTCATTCATGACTAAGGCCTCATGTCCACGGGGACAGATCTGCAGCGGGTGTCCCGCTTGCGCGATCCGCGCCCTATAGGGATACCTGAGGATGTCATTTTTCCTTAAGGCGTGGATTGCGTGTGCGGAAACCACCTGCAGCATGCTCCATTTTAGTGCAGGTATCCCGCGGGGACGGCTCCTGCAGGCTTCTATTGAAGCCTATGGTAGCCGTCCGGATCCGCGGCACACCCGCAGCTGGATTCCTGCTTCCGGCGCGGGAGAGCAGGAGTTAAAAAGAAAAATGGAGTGCACGGCGCATGCACGCGGCACGCTGCCGGCGTGCCGAGCACATCCACCGGGCCGAAGAAAGAAGATCCGGCTGCGACGGAGGGAAGATCCGCAGTGTCCGGACAGGTAAGTAAATCATCTTTTTAGGCCTCATGTCCGCAGGAAAAGAGGGACCTGCTGCGGGCTTCTGCATGGAGAATCCGTGGCGGGCCTGATTTTCCCTGTGCACATGAGGCCTAAGAGCTCCTACCCACTTGTGTTTTTTTAATGCTGCCATATTGCTGTGTTGTTTCTTTACGTGATTGTCAATGGGACTTTCTAATGTTAAAAATGCATCGCACAAAATCGCAAAGCTCAAACTTGCAATGCGTTTTTAACATTAGAAAGTCCCATTGACAATTGCGTGAAAAAAAAAAAAACGTAAGTGTGCGGGAGCCCTAAGATTGTCAGAAATGTGCAATATTCTAACTTTTAAATTCTAATTTTATAGTAGAGCAAAATACATACACTTGAACAAGAATACATTTTACAAATAGCTGAACAAGAATAATAGTAAGACTGATCAATACTTAAAACCAACCCATGAACCTTATGACCAAAAGTCTATGGTAGGAAGTAACAAAGTCAGGCCATGAAGGTCCTGTGACCCCAGGTACTATTGTCAACTTTCGAAAACCAGCATATAAATTAGGAGGGCCAGTGTATTGTCCCACCATTGAACAGCTCAAAACAAAGTATGACACTGAAGCACGGAAACAGAAATAAAAGGTGAGAAAGAAAGAGAAAAAAAGATGGAGGGGAATGATGTTAATTACTAGGGGTAAGAAGAGAGAGTACACCAGTTCCGGGGAGGCCGACGGTGGATATGTAAGTAGTCAGAGACCGATGAGGAAGAAAATAACTTACAACTAGAGATGAGCGAGTAGTGCCTTATGCGAGTACCTGCCCGCTCGCCTCTAAAGATTCGGGTGCCGGCGGGGGGGAATCTCTCTCTCACTCTCTTCCCCCGCTCCTCCCTGCTCAAGTAGTTTGCCTTATCGAGTATGCTCGCTCATCTCTACTCACAACATAAAAAGGACAGATATTCCTGGGAGTCTTCAAAACTAATAATTCCCTGAGTGTAGAAATGGTTTGCCATTAAAAGTCCTCCATTCTCTCTACCTCCTGTCCTTTTTGGAACTAGAGGTATATAGGAGGGAGCGGTGACTTGTCTCCATACAGCTGGAATACATGAATGATCAGATTACGAATACTCTATAGGTACGGAAAGGGATATCGCACAGAAAAAGAAGGCCAGGAGATTTAGGAAGTGAAGTCTGTGAACTTCGAGGTGACACACCAGACACTATCCCCAGAATTCAGTGTGTTTCTGATATCCCCAAAAACATGAAGGAGGATTTCCCTCTTGAAATCCATAGGGGAAGAGGTGAACTGTGAATGCAGTGAAGTTTTGAAGGGACTCTAACACCTAGTCAACATTTTAAAACCCGCTTCCTGGATCCTACTAGATATAGAGGATTTGTGGGTCACTGCAAATATCAGTAAGCACTGTTCTGGATATTCTAGTGTTTACTGCCATATTCAAGGAATCACTGGACAATGCCAGTGACTTTAGGACCGATTTGCCCACAAACCTTTTGCTGCCAGTGAAAATAACTATTGAAGTCATTCATCTAATGGCCTCCTTTCTTGGTATGCTATTTACATGTCACCTTTCACTGCTGGTGAAATGCAAAATGCAGCTACAAGGGTTGACTATTATGAATCATGGAATCCCACGAGGGAGATGCAGAATTCTAGCAGTACACTGGAGAATGTATTGCCAGAGAGTTTTAACACGATAGGCAACTTTTCCAATTTTGGCGTTTAATGGGAATAACGTTTTCATCCTGAAATGGAAGAAAGGTTGGTAGTCTATTAATAATGGAGTTATAAATCATATGGAGTAAGGGAAAAAAATACTATTAACCTCTTGATCCTTCACCACCTTTGCTCTGCAATGAAATAAATCTGAAGCATGTAATTCACATTATTAATTGTGATTAACTCTCAAATCGAAGAGCAATAGGGAGGTCTGGAGTCTGGAAATCCGAGCTGGAGCCAGTCATCATTTATGGTGGACACGATGCTCTCACACACAGGTTAAACACCTCTTCTGGCACCAGGCAAATGATTTACCTGGATCCTCAGTGCTTCGAAAACACTCACTGCTGACACTTATTTCTTGAGATAGGGAACCTCCAGATGTTTCCCTTTGTAGCCAATAATTGCTTCTCCCCCCTCGCTGTCAAGTCCTTAACATCCCCAATACTAGATACTCGCGAGAGGCCCTGTGTCAATCCTATGGTTCCTGTTTCCTCCTCATTATCTAATCTCAAAATCCCTGCAGCAAAAAGCCAGGCATTGACAGATTTTACAAAGAAAAAGCAAAGATCTACAAGGAAAAGGCTGGAGTAATAATTTTTCTAAACTCAGATGCATCATACTGAGACACACAAAAATAACAAAACCATTGCAGGGTAAAAAAAAAACCCAACACAATATTGAAAACAATGCCAAAACATGATTAATGGAAGAAACAACATCATTAGACTTAAGGCCCATTTACACTGGACCAGTGTTGGGCAAACGATGCCCGACACTCGTCCCTGTGTCTCCGTGCTCCCGTGCTCCTGCAGGGAACTAGCAGAGCTGGCTCACACACAGAGCGGCCAGCAGGGGGGCAGGGGCAGTGCAGGAGATTCATCTCCTCTTGCTCCCCCGCCTCTCCCCATTGAGATACACAGCGGCCGTTCGCTATTGGGTTATTTGGGTTTCAAATCCAGAAATGACTGCATTTATGTGAATAGGTAAACTTTATGCTAAATGTATGTATTTGGACACGCTATTAAAATATTCTACTGATACAAAGTTAGTACATGTACATAATATATTATACACACATACATATACACACTATAGAAAGCGCGTCCCCACACTCTAATCCTATTGGGGTTAAGACTGACCCCAAATCCTGTAGTAATTACTATTAAGGTTAACACAATGCCTAATCCTATTAGTTAAAGGTGATTATCCCAAAATCTAAACTTATCCCCTATACACAGGATAGGGGATAACTTTATGATCACCCCGAGATCCCCACCAACCCTTTATATTCCTTGTGAAGCGTTGAGCTGGGATCGTTTACGCGTAGCAAGAAGTAAGCGAACCAATGATGATTTTTATGCTGGTTGAAAGTAAGTGACAAACTAAAGTCAAATGAATAACAAATGATGGCTTTGCGTTTAGACGTAACGATTATCGCACATTTTCGTGATTTTGCATGATAATCGCCCCATGTAAACGGCCCTTAGGAGCGTTATCTATTGTCACGGGCTTTGTAGTTGCATCACAGCTGAGTCTGTGTGCTACAAAACCAAACATGCTGCACACCGCTCGGATTCTCCCCTTCATGACCTACTGCTCGCAGGCAATAAGAATCCACCTGGATAACAGGAGTTGTTTAACTGCCAGGTTGCAGGACCATTTATATGCAAATACAATGAATAAGCCACATTGGCAATAAACTTAAAAATATATATTATTCTTCAAGGCATTTTGTTTTTTACCTCCATTATCTCAAAATAGCAGCAAAAAGTGCAAAAATTACCTCCAGGCTTTACTTGAATGCCAACCCAGCACAAAACTCCATTGCCTAAAATATACGTGTGACATTGCTTATTATAGAGTATAACCAGTGTAAACTGCTTCAGGAAGGCTTGGGTAAAGCTGAAGTCATTTAATGGTACTATTCTAAATATCCTGCAGGATCTCAGAATAAAAAAATAAAAAAAATTAGGAGCAACTGGCTCCTAAACTGAAACATCTAGGAGCCAAAAACCATTTAAATACATAAGCCTTAGGCCTCCTTCCCACGAACGGATTTCCGCCGCGTAATTCGCGGCGAAAATCCGCTGCGTTGCCCGCTGCTATTAGGTTCTATTGAACCTAATAGCACAATGCTCACGATGCGTAATTCCACCGCGGAATTACGCACCGCGATTTCTCCCGTCCTCACCCGCAGCATGCTCTATTTTCTGCGGGTGAGGACGGGCTGTACGCACTGACGGCTTCCATTGCAGTCAATGGAAGCCGTCCGTTCACGCTATCTCCCGCTGTAACCAGCGGGAGATAGCGTGAAAAAACGCTTTCCCGCCCACCGCCGCGCGTCATCTGACGCCAAATGACGCGGCTGGCCGCGTCACGTGACGCGGCCGGCCGCGTCACGTGACACGCTCGGTGACGCGGCGGTGGTGGGCGGTGACGGGCGGTGACGCGCGGCGGTGGGCGGGGAAGCGATTTCACGCTATCTCCCGCAGGTAAGTATAGGGGCTCTGGGGGGCGCCGTGACGGGCTTCACAGCGGAATATTACGCTGCGGAGCCCGTCACGCTCGTGGGAAGGAGGCCTTACATCTCTTTTTCTTCCTTTTCTGCACCTTATAGCGGTTAGCTTAAGGCTACACAACGCGGTTGGTGGGAAGCCAACACGTGATTGTACTGCAAATCGGCATGATCTTTCAAATTCACAGTTATTGGCTTATGTCATTATATGAGCAAAACTGTGGTTTACCTGCAAAATTGTGTAGCCATTAAATAGATTGAAGACCATGCTGATTTGTGGTTAAATCGCTCTGCTTAGCCTTATGGGTCTTTTACACGGGCAGAGGTGTTATTCCAATTTAACGAGTGCCATTCGGTACAAACATTGATCAGCACTTGCTTCATTTTCTTTTTATTAACACTGGCTGATAATTGGCTTATGGGGCCGAACTATCTTTGATCATTTTCTGGCGTTGGCCGGCTATAGGTCTCCCTGTTCACACGGGGAGACGTACAGCTGAGAAGTGAGCAAGTGAGAGTGTTCGCTTGTTCATTGGCTAAACATTTGTCACTTTACACGGCCCAATTGTCGAGCCTGATAATCAGCCCAACTAAAAGGATCATTAGCCTAAAAGGGGAAACCAATGAAAATGATCCGATAGATCATAGACTTCATATGAGAATATCATAACTGCAGAGCTATGCTCACATATAGCACCCTATAGCATATTCTACAGGCATAAACCCAGGGATTTCAGGAACGGCATACTCCAGTTTCATTAAAACTACTGCACGATCATGGCAGTAGTCACAAATGGCGACAAGATGGAGTATTTTTAAATTTCTGGATATTTTTGGTGCCTCAGATCCTCTTGTGCCGGACGGTGCCAGAATGTATAATTTTTGCACCATTAATTTTTTACCGAAATTCAAGCCAAAGTAAAGATGGTCACTTTTATGGACGGCATACTAATTGTTAAAAACACAAACATCATGCACAGTAACTGATTTCTACAAACATTTATGTGAACCCTGAATCAGAATATAACTGAACACAACTTTCAGCTGAGAACCGTGCCAGACATTTGTAGGCAAGTTCAACAATGGTATCATTGTTTTCTCAGAAAACACAGCAGACTAGAAATGAAGCCAAATACCAGCTTATGCCTATTCCAACACACGGACACCTCCTATGCTAAAAGCAGAAAATGCTAAACCTCAGAAAGCCTTTTCTTCAACATGGTCCACATTTAGCGGACGATGCCGAGGACAAGATTAAGGCCCGCTTTAGCTGGGTGGAACGTCTTTTTCTTCATTTATCATTAATATATTAGTTCAGTCAGGGGACAAAATTATGGCAGGAACTTCGGTTTACTTCTGATTAGCGTTACAATATCATTCAGATCTATAACTATCAGGAGAAGGTTGCATATCAAGGTGAAAGTTTATGAAGAAAATAAGTCCTGACCTAAGGGAATACATAAGCAATGAAATAGCTCTATGCACCTTAAAATATATGCAATATGTAGTTAGAAGGATAGCTTATCAGGAAATATCATCAGAATAGGTGATAAATATAAGATTGGTGGGACTCCAACTGCTGGGACCCCCACCAATCCCTAGAGGCTCAACTCCATGACCATGGTGGAGGGAGTTTATATGTAGGGGTCGTAGAGAATGAGCACTACCCGTCCATTCTTTAAATATTTGTCTTTTATAGGACTCAGAGACCGTTACTGTATGTGCATACATCTTGGGCACATGTTTGACAGAAAGTTTCAGATGGTCGCACCAGACTTCTGTATGAATCTGGTTTAAGTACTATATAAACTTAAGGAAAGTAAAGATACCAACAAATGGTTTCTTAAGGACAAATATTTCACTTCTATGTATACCAAGTATTTTCAAGAAAAGTTTTCTGGTCAAGGAAAAAGAAAGCACTTTGTGTTTGTAAACTTTTAGTAATAAAAAGTATAATTTTTCACGTCTCACAAGCTACATAAATTTTTCTGTCATTAATACCCTTCATTGCACAAGGGCTTACAAGAGCCGTCGCGATCCAGACAAAGATTAGAATCACTGAGATTGCAGAAATTAGGAATATACCATGGCATTCTAATGCCAATGAAATCTAGCGCTTACTACAGGCAGATAGAGGATTAACATAGTGAAAGACCATTTGACCCATCACTAATGAGAAAAACAGCGCTTCAGTCAGACATCTGCCAAGCATGTATGAACACATGCTCGGAGAATGAAGAACAATGCAGTGCACACTGAACACGCTAGACCTGCATCTCCACAGCCAGCCAGGAAATATCCCTTTTCAAAGAAATGAAAAATGACAAGCTGCCATTAAAATTTCTATGTCTTGCCGTTTTGCTTAAAGAAAATGTTACCAGTGAAAGATGATAAAACGTATTGTTCTGCCTCAGCTGTCACTGTATGTAACGGAGACTGATGTAAGCAATTACCTAATCGCTCCTAACCGTTCAGTACTGGTATAACGTGCTTATACTGTATTCTGGCAACTTTCGGCAGAACACAATGACTTTATTCCATTTATTTAGTGGTTTGATTTTTTAATAAATGGCTTTAGTGGCCGGCAATTTACAATAGAGGATAAGTACTATGTTTGTAAGCGATTACTCTCTCCCCTATAACAGACCTTTGAAATCCTCTTGCCATGGGGGATTTTGATGGGAAAGGAAGAGGCGATCATATACTAGTCTTTCAAATAGTGGAAAGATATATTTTATCACTATTTTTCCCCAGACTTTCATACCCATATTTTTTAGCACCATGTATTAAAAAAAAGGCTCATGAAGAAAGGCCATCTTCTTTTCAGGAAATGCTACTTTTGTGGGGATTAACTCATGCTTAAAACTACACCTTAGAAAGCTCAGCAATGTCCCACTGCTTATGATGGGAGGACTCTGTTTATTAAGGGGTTTACCCGGCTTTATAAAAATAAAATTGGGAGCTGCGATAAGATATGCAAAACAAGTCCATACTCGCCTCTTAAATCCACCACTACTTCAGTGACAATTCCACCGCCTCACTCCATCAGTCTCGGAGTACATTGCAAAAGCAATGACTTATCTTACCAACATATGACCCTTCCTCACAATCTCCACCCGCAGTGGTTACGTGATTCACCGGCTGACAAACGCTTAGGGCAGTGATTAGCTGGTGTGGCGGTGAAGCATATATATCATCACATCAGCAATAGGAGCTAGTGATTTGAAAAGTGAGTCTTTACAAGGTGAGTTTTCTTGACTTATTATATCTCACTTGAAGCAGCTGCCCCTATTGGATAAACCAGCTGTAGATTTCACTTTCATAATTATCTGGCTGTGATTGGTTCATCAAGCGCTGGCTCTGATTAGCTGAGCTGCGGCGTTCGAGAGCCAATCACAGCCAGCGCTTCCTGGAGGCGGGGATTTTGAACCTCCAAGCCAGGAAGTGCTTGCTGAAAACTACAAGCAATTTTAGAGGAAACAGTAGGACTTCCTACTGTAAAAGTTGCATCGCACTGCACAAAAACCATGCTTTCATGCAATGCAACAGAAAGGAAGTCTCCATAAGGAAATATGGGCTACAAAATCTCGCAAATAGCAGCAATATTTAGCAACCCACAATTTTTTTTTCCTCACAATGTAGCAGACTACAAAACATCGTTAAAGGGGTTGTCTCGCGCCAAAACAGGTTTTTTTTTTTCCATAGGCCCCCCGTTCGGCGCAGGACAACCCCAAAGGATGTGTTAAAACCAAAAAAATTTTTTATTACTTACCCGAATACCTGCTCTGCAACGTCTTCCTTCTTCTTTCTTCACCAAGATGGCCACCGGGATCTTCACCCACGATGCACCGCGGGTCTTCTCCCATGGTGCACCGTGGGCTCTGTGCGGTCCATTGCCGATTCAAGCCTCCTGATGTAGGCTTCACATACATGCGATTTGTAGCACTGCCACATCGCGAGAAAATCACACCATTTTGTTACCCGTCTGATACCGGCCTAAAACACCAAAGTTCTTCTGTGTTTCTGCCATCTACCAACCGATCCAAACCTGATATTTCCATTTCAGTGTGTGGTACCACCATATCTCCTCGGCAGCACGCAGTCTGTCTTGGGGGTCATATTTGACTCCAATCTTTCCTTCGCTCCCTATATTCAGCCTCTTGTCCGTTCATGTCAGCTGCACTTCAAGAACATTTACAGAAGCCACCCTTTTCTTATAGCAAATCCTGTCTGATTTATGGCTTCTGTGAATTTAGCTTCATGCTGTGATTTCCACCGATTTCTATTGACCTTTTTAAAAGGGTATTACCTAGCCGCCATGCCAGAACAGTCCTCCTCAATGTCAGTGCCATAGGCTCATTCACACAGGCGTATACAATTTCAGCGCGTGAAAAACAAAGCAAATTTACTGCGCGTGTATATGTGTGCTGCACCAGTTTGTTGCACATGTGCAACATCCGTTTTTCGTGCATAAAAAAGAAAAAAAAACAAGGCGGCCTAATTGATGTCACTTTTTTCACTGTCTTCTAGCAACATGCATATAAAAAGCAGAGCTCATGCATATAACATCTGTGTTCATGGCAGGTTTTTTTTCTCACTGCCAATAGTCTTTCATAGGTGAAAATACGCTGCATGAATGGGTTCTTACAATTCCCTGATGTATGGCTTTGCATTTCTATTCATTGTGAGCTTTGTTCGTGACTCTATACATGTACCAGCAGTACTTCTTACTGAACTCCAAGGCAGAAAGGGAATGTCAATGGGGGGGGGGGGGGGGGGGGCCACTCACACCGCCTGGCAGGGACATGAGAGGAAGAGGGAGGAGAGCCCAGAGAATATATTGGCGCATGGACATTGGGAGACCAAGGCTGTAGCCCCATGAGATATCAAGTCTGACACATACTTCCTGACACTGAACAGACATTGACAGGTTTGGAGGGAAAAAAAACACTATTTCAGAGAAGAATATTTCAAATACCTAGTAAACATGCGGATTCTCTAGTAATGTGACAGTTTAGATTTTTTGACTGGAAACAAGCTTATATGTATTACATATATACATACATTTTATATATATATCTCACTTGAAATTTGGCACGAGCATTGATTATGTCATCAATAGGAAAAGTTAATGGGTCCCAATTCAATTATTCAATTCTAGTGCAAAACAATTAGTGTCCAAATTTTACGTACGGAATCTAATTCTCTCACTTCCTGATATATATAAATAAATGTATGTCTGTCTGTCCTTTATGCGCTACTACACCATTCATCCAATTGCCATGAGACTTTGGGAGGTTGTTGAGTACACTCCTGGGAAGGTTACTGGCATAGGACATCTATCCTAAGATAGGTGGCACACGTGCGAGCATCGTCGACAGTTATGCCCCCCAGACAAAGATCGTTTGATTTCCATCTCAAGCACGAAAGCAAAAGGCATTACGAGCCTCGGGATGAGTGTTCAACCAGAAAATGATGCATCCGCCGAACGTATCACAAGACAATTGCTGCATATTGAGAATGCTGAGGTAAAATGAAAGCTGCGCTCTGATTGGTTGCTATTCCTTATACTGCTGAGGTAACATGAAAGCTGCCCTGTGATTGGTTGTTATATATTATACTGCTGAGGTAACATGAAAGCTGCCCTGTGATTGGTTGTTATATATTATACTGCTGAGGTAACATGAAAGCTGCCCTGTGATTGGTTGTTATATATTATACTGCTGAGGTAACATGAAAGCTGCCCTGTGATTGGTTGTTATATATTATACTGCTGAGGTAACATGAAAGCTGCCCTGTGATTGGTTGTTATATATTATACTGCTGAAGTAACATGAAAGCTGCCCTGTGATTGGTTGTTATATATTATACTGCTGAAGTAACATGAAAGCTGCGATGTGATTGGTTGCCATTTCTTATACTGCTGAGGTAACATGAAAGCTGTGCTGTGATTGGTTGCTATTTCCTATAGTGCTGAGGTAACATGAAAGCTGCACTGTGATTGGTTGCTCTTCCTTATACTGTTGAGGTAACATGAAAGCAGCGCAGTGATTGGTTGCCATTTCTTATGCTGCTGAGGTAACATGAAAGCTGTGCTGTGATTCATTGCTATTTCCTATAGTGCTAAGGTAACATTAAAGCTGTGCTGTGATTGGTTGCTATTTCTTATACTGCTGAGGCAACATGAAAGCTGTGTTGTGATTGGTTGCTACTTATACTACTGAGGTTACATGAAAGCTGTTCTGTGATTGGTTGCTACTTCTTATACTACTGAGGTTACATGAAAGCTGTGCTGTGATTGGTTGCTATATATTATACTGCTGAGGAAGAATAAAAGCTGCGCTGTGATTGGTTGCTATTTCTATTACTGCTGAGGTAACATGAAAGCTGTGCTGTGATTGGTTGTTATATATTATACTGCTGAGGTCAAATTAAAGCTGCGGTGTGATTGGTTGTTATATATTATACTGCTGAGGTAAAATTAAAGCTTCGCTGTGATTGGTTGTTATATATCATACCGCTGAGGTAGCATGAAACCTGTGCTGTGATTGGTTGTTATATATTATACTGCTGAGGTAAAATTAAAGCCTCGCTGTGATTGGTTGTTATATATCGTACCGCAGAGGTAGCACGAAAGCTGCGCTGTGATTGGTTGTTATATATTATAAAGCTGTGGTAACATGTAAGCTGCGCTGCGATTGGGTGTATATTATATATATATATATATATATATATACACAAATGTATAGATGTCTGTCTTCGCAGCAACGCGCGACGGGTAAGCTAGTGTGTGTGTGTCCTTCTATTTATAGAAGTATAAAAGCTTATAAAAAGCAAAAAAATATGTATACTGAATGGAGTTCCATATACGTTCCATCGTAACTTGTCAGGATTTCGGTAATGGAATTGTGAAGCAATGGTAAGGGGTGTGCAGGATTAGGCCGGGCTCACATGACCGTAATTTATTGCATGACACCTTGCATGCAGCAAGTATGCAATAACTGAGTATTGTTGTGTGCCGCCATTCACCATGTACATGCACGGCAACATGGCAGCCTGTGGCAGATTTGTACAGCGTATTACACATGTAAAACCCGCGCACATAATATGCTGTGATGCTCATTTGAGCCGTCCTTATTTAAAGAGTAAGAGCAGACTTAGGGATTTTATTACAAATTACAAAAGACAGGTACACAATCTACACATCACTGAAAAGTGAAAGGTTCAACGTTTTTTATGAGATAGCAGTAATGGATTGTTCACATCAGCGTCGGAACTACCGTTAGGAACCTCAGTTGCTGATTTCCGCTAGAAAACAGGACAAAATAGAGCTGCAAAAATTGTGGACTGCTGGCCGGAAATCCAGTTATAGTCAATGGGGGTCCATTTGGTTCCATCATAAAACAGTCCCGTTCAGCCAGAGAGTGCCGTCTTTCTGCTCCCCAAATAGAGCAGGAAAGCGGAACTCCCTAATGCTGACGGGCACGAGTCTTAAGTTCCAGTTCCTGCCACACCGTAGTGCCGTTTCTGTGGTTTACAGTTCATAAGAAAATTGTGCCCCCTGTGGATGAGGGATAACTTTATAACTTGGCACAACACGTTTAAGCCACATATGAAAGGTTGTTTTTTTTAAAATGTGGTTCATTTCAAACAACTCCTTCGTGTTTTCTGTACCCTTGTAGCCAATTGTGAACGGTTATACAATCACGCTCAGGAATCACTGGTATACAAAGGACAGGGAGCTATTTTCTAGGCTGAGACAGCAGTCATGATAATGTAATTTTTCATTTAGCTAGGTCCCTGCAAAACCTATAATTTTCTACACAGGCAAAGATTGGGAAAAAGTCTTCAATTTGATAATCGCCGCTGCTCCAGGCAACATGAACAGGTGGCTAGAAAAACTGTGAACAGTATACAGTAAGGCAGCAGACACCTAACATTAAATGTAAAAGTGGAAAAATTATGCTAACTACCCCTATATAAGATTTAGGATACATTCACACGTAGCAACGGATTTTAGTGTGAATCTGCACTCCACACGCTAAATTTCACACAGATTTTACCCCTCATTCGAAAAGGTGAAATCAGTCATAGAAATTGATATACTTTAATGTTAAATACGTACCACATCAATTCTGGTGCAGACTTTTTTTTCACCACATGGCTTGTACATTAAATACTGTGGATTCTCTGTGCAGTAAATCCACAGCATTTATGCTACGTGCGAATATATCCTTATAATCAGCTTCAGTCTAAAAATACGAGAATTGTGCTGTGTCCGACAGTCACCACCATTTCTACTGAGCGACATTGTGCATCATCCCCATCCAGATTGGGGACCCACACACTTTTTTACAGGGGTAGTTATGGTTGGTTGGACTCCCAACTATTATATTTTTATGAAATGTTTCAAAAACAGGTCATTACAGGAAAAATAAAACAAACAAGCTAAATAAAAACTAAACAACAAGGATGTCATTGGAGGTTCGTTTTAGTACTGTGCAGAGGAAAAAAGCGCAACTGTCCATTACTAGAGTGTCCTTCTTTCTAGCGATTCAGGATACAACCTATTATGGTGGGAAAATCCTGTTCTATTTATTTAACTCCGCTAAGAGCGCTAGTTAGACGAAATTGAAGTACACAAAGAGAGAGAGGTTCACACTTGAAGTTAATGTCTTTTACTTCAATGCAACAGAAAAGGAAGCTCCAAGCAAAAAAATATAGGCCAATTTCTATTGAATACACTGAAATCAGAGACATGAGCCTTGCACCTTTTTTTGTCCAATAAAATTCAATAGCTGCATATTATGATGTACAGTTTATTTATCACCAGTTTCAAAAAGTGCAGAGAAAACTGGGCGAGGTTTACTGGCAGAAAGAGGAGTCTCCATCTATTCAATAGATTTATTAACCCTTTTCAATCCAATTTTAGATTCAGGGTTTCCTAGGGGGCTCTCTCTTTCTGCCATTTTACAATGGCACCATCTGCTGGCTAGAGCCAGTACTGCAGTATGTGATATGCCAGTGAGGCTCCTGACAACAGAGCAGCCACTAATCTACAGTAAAAATACCCCGCCGGATGTCTACTGACATTGGAGCTGTACAGGCTTCAATCAGAATGTTGGGAGACGTCAGACAGTGGATTGGAAAGGGTTAACACCAAGTCAGAAAAAGACAACCTTGTCTGGCTTTGGGTTTCTTTATAAATCACTGATTTGTTGCACATTTTGTTGTAGATGTGCAGCGAATCAGCAATGTGCGAACGCACCTTAAGGACAGTCCAAAAAGTGCCAAACTTCTTAAAAAGCATACATCTTTCAATAAATTTGGTGCAATTAATGCCAAGTACCTTTTTAATTTTACACTGCTGTCTGAAACACCAGTCTTCATAAATGTAGGCTAAAGCACCCAAAATACACTAATTAGGAATAATGGCAAATTTAACTGACACATTCATCACCATAAATCAATTAATGGGGTATTTTCTTTACATTAATTCTTAACATGTACACTAAGGAATGTTCCCATTCACTAAGCCAATCAGGATTAAAAATAAATAAAAAAGTGGGTAGGAGTTTTTGGCCAGGTTGAAAGACTCATTGATTAAAATAAAGGTAGGAGTCCTTTACTGTGTTAATGTCAAATTCACATCAAGTTTGTATCTACAACCAATTCCACGGGAAATTTGCGGTGAAATCCATGCCCAGTAGTGGCCCATTCACTTAACAGAATTTAAATCTGCATGCGGAAAAAAAAATTAAGCCCTTGTTGATGCAGAATCCTCACGTGGAGTTTTTCTATTGACCCGAGCCAAGTCTCTCTGAGGATCTATAGAAGCTGCACGTACAAACTCACAACTTAACCTCGGAAATCTGTCGCGGTTCATAGGAAGGATCCATGTTCAAAAAATCTAATGCGAATACAGCCTTAGGCCTCCTTCCCACGAACGGATTTCCGCCACGTAATTCGCGGCGAAAATCCGCTGCGTTGCCCGCAGCTATTAGGTTCTATTGAACCTAATAGCACAATGCTCACGATGCGTAATTCCACCGCGGAATTACGCACCGCGATTTCTCCCGTCCTCACCCGCAGCATGCTCTATTTTCTGCGGGTGAGGACGGGCTGTACGCACTGACGGCTTCCATTGCAGTCAATGGAAGCCGTCCGTTCACGCTATCTCCCGCTGTAACCAGCGAGAGATAGCGTGAAAAAACGCTTTCCCGCCCACCGCCGCGCGTCATATGACGCCATATGACGCGGCCGGCCGCGTCACGTGACACGGCCGGCCGCGTCACGTGACACGCTCGGTGACGCGTCGGCGGTGGGCGGGGAAGCGATTTCACGCTATCTCCCGCAGGTAAGTATAGGGGCTCTGGGGGGCGCCGTGACG
Organism: Eleutherodactylus coqui; assembly: GCF_035609145.1. Classification (NCBI taxonomy): domain Eukaryota; kingdom Metazoa; phylum Chordata; class Amphibia; order Anura; family Eleutherodactylidae; genus Eleutherodactylus; species Eleutherodactylus coqui. The sequence continues at coordinate 91,052,972 of NC_089845.1, read as the reverse complement.
GGCTTCACAGCGTAATATTACGCGGCGGAGCCCGTCACGCTCGTGGGAAGGAGGCCTTATGCTCAAAGACATATTTGTACGCGTGATTCTAGCCTAAGGCCACATTGCAAGACGCACAAATCTTGCACAAATATGAACCCTATTCTTTTGAATGGAGTCATATACATGAGCGATGCTACGTGGCATGCTCTATGTTGCCGTGTGATGTGCATACGAGTTGTCCCATTTAAAGCGACGGGAAACCCATCCTATCCTCTATTGCCCGGGAAACTCACGCGAGAGGATTGGAATTTCGCAGATGCAATGTGTTTTTGCCTGAAAAACGCCTGCATAGGTAAATCAAACATTCATGAATGCGATATCAGGTCGAGTTTGTAGCATATGGGTGTGTTCACATGTTACAGGTTTTTCTACATATTTTGGTGCAGATCTGAATTTAATAGAAAAGGTGAAATCTGTTACAGATCTGAACCAAATCAGCGACGTTTGAATGCACCGCAAGATTGGAATGACTACAAAAAAAAGAGGACAAGTACAAGACTTTCAGTTATAACTTTCCCTCTTTTTGGACCTACTACTGCTTTGGTATAAATAACTGCATCTAAAATTGCCAAAAAAATGCATTTGTGATTCCAACTACAAGGGGATACTTCCATTTAAGGAGTAGACGAGCTCCTCATTGAAATAAGGCTGCTCTGATTGTATGCTGTGCATAGGCGTACCGGCAGGGGGTTCCGGGGTCGCAATGGCGACCCGGCCCCTGCGCTGGAGGGGGCCCAGAAGCCGCCCTCCACCATATACTTTCACTTCCCCATGCACTGTCGGCGGCCGCGTGCTTAGTGCGGTCCCGCCGACAGCAGGAGCCAGAGAGGACAGTAGGGGAAGGGAGGAGGAAGTAAGTTGGAGAGATGACAGGGGAAGAGGAGGGGGGGAGGAGCAAGGAGGACAGAGACTCCCCAGTACAGCACGGCATCCAGTGGACCAGGGACCAGGTCATCTCCCTACTGCTTCCGTCCTGCTGACAGCTGCTCTCCTCACCAAAGTAGTAGTCCTGGCACCGGGGTATGTATCTATCTATCCATCCATCTGCCTGTCTGCATGTCTTTTTCTGTGTCTGTCTGCCTGTCTGTATGTCTTTTTCTGTGTCTGTCTGTCTGTCTTTTTCTGTGTCTGTCTGTCTGTCTGCCTGCCTGCCTCTCTATCCTATCCATCCATCCATCTAATATCTATCTAATATCTATCTAATATCTATCTAATATCTATCTAATATCTATCTAATATCTATCTAATATCTATCTAATATCTATCTAATATCTAATATCTATCTAATATCTATCTATCTCTGAATCTCTCTTAGGCTTCATGGTCACTTGCACGCAAGGATTTCACTGCTAAATCCTGCAGTGAAATCCGTACAAGCCAGAGGACATGGAGAGGGAAAATTCATTATACTTACCTCTCCGGACGCTGCGGGGCTCCCCTCTGTGCAGGCCGGATCTTCTTTCTTCCGGTCGGTGGACGTGCTCGGCAGCGTGCCGCGTGCATACGCACCAATATCTAAAAAAAAAAATCTCTTGTTCTCCCGCATATCCGCGGCACAGCACAAAAACAGCTGTGGCTGTGCCGCGGATATGAACGGCTTCCATAGGCCTCAATGGAAGCCGCAGGAGCCGTCCGTGCGGCAGATCCGCAGGAAAATGGAGCATGCTGCGATTCCTTCCTGTGCGAGCAACCCGCACGCCCGGAAGGAATCCCAACTGCATGCTTTTAGCTGCCCTACTGATGCTAATGCATCCCTATGGGCAGCAAGACGCACGGATCTCAGGCATAGGTACGGGGCGAGGGGGAAAAAGGGCTCGGGGGGCCCCGAGCTAAACTTTTGCACCCGGGCCCCTAAGCCTTTAGGTATGCCCCTGATGCTGTGTACTAGGCCATAGGTACATGTGCTTTTTTTCCATCCATTTTTTGGACCAAAAAATTGGTACGAAAAAAAATCGGACGGAAATATCACCCATAGAGTTGAAAAAAAAATTTGCAGCATGTCTTATTCTTGTCTGATTTGTCAATGTACAGTGTGAAGAATATCTGAATGCTGTCTGATGCCTGCTTCACCTGAGAATTTTGGATGCGACTGTTAAACCGCCCGTGTGCATGTACCCTTATACTGGTGTTTTTGAAGGTCAGCTGGGGCTGGAGCTGTTAGGTGTACACTAGAGATGAGCGAGCATACTCACTAAGTGCAGTTGCTCGATCGAGTATTGCTCTTAGCGAGTACCTGCCCGCTCGGGAGCAAAGATTTGGCTGCCGGCGGCGGGCGGGGAGGAACAGAGGGGAGATCTCTCTCTCCCCCCCCCCCCCCAGCTCCCTCCTGCTCATGGCCGCAACTCACCTGTCACCCCCACCGGCACCCGAACCTTTTCTTCCGAGCGGGGAGATACTCGCTAAGGACAATGCTCGATTGAGCAATTGTCCTTAGCGAGTATGCTCGCTCATCTCTAGTGTACACCCTTATAAAGTGCACTTACCCTTCAGTAATCCAGTAGCTGTTCCCAGAGTAACAGTGGAAGTGTGATGCCACAAACAGGTTGGGCATCTGTTACAGCCAGGGGCCACTCAATTAAGACGGGTAGTCATGTCTGTAACAGCTGGGAAATAGAGGGGCAACCAACACATTGCCAACTTGCAAGCTTCATAGAGGTTGCCTTGAGAACCACTACTACCAACAGTTTGCACTTGTGTTGAAAGGACTAACAATCCTACTAGCAAAGATTTTCATCAATTGCTCTCAATATTGTTTGAATCTAAAGACTGCACCTAATAAGCTGAATTAAGCAATTGTTTAGTATTCCCATCATTAGCTGACTCAGTTCAGTAAAAAGTATTAGGGCTTGTTCACATGGTCGTACGCACAATTGCACATGCTTCAGCGAAACATATTTGGCCTACGAACGAAGCGATTTTGTACATCTTACTGTACTTTTGGGCCTACGCTGGGCCTGTTCACATAAGCGAGGGACACACCTGTGCCTTTCACCTGATGGGGTGGCTGCCACATCCAGGCACAGAAACAATTGGTGATCTCCATTCTTTTATAGGAAAATGAATGGAAATTAAACACACGATCTTGAAGTGCAACATAAAATCAGGTCAACACCTTTTCCTTGGATCAGTTTCAGTGTGAATCTACATCAGAATGGAAAAATCACCTTCCAATGAGGCCTGGTTATCATATTGGTGCTTGACTAGCCAGGGCCAGGATTTCAAACACTGCCAACCATGTGGGGTATTCTTGTACAATAGTATGGGGAGTTCACTGAAAAAGGTGCAACTGAGAAAAAACATCCAGCGAAAGGGAAATCCTGTGGGCTTAGAAATCTCATCGATGAAAGGGGTCAGAAGACCATGTCAAAAATCATTGTGACGAACAGGTGGTGCGCAGTCAAGCAAGTAGCAGCAGAATACAACGCTGGTGCTCCAAGTACTGTGTCCAAATGCACAACTTGTCGGGATAGAACATTGATGGGCTATAATAGCAGATGAGCAGTTTGAGTGCCAGAAAGGCAAAGACTTCAGTGGGCAAAATAGTGCAAAAATTGGATCATGGAGCATAAAAACACAACCTTGTCAGATGAAACTAGACTTAATGTTGCACCATGCTGAGTAGAGTCTCAAAATTTGGCGTAATCATCGTGAATCCTTCCTGTCAGGTGTTAACAGTATGAGCTGGTGGAGGTGCAGTAATGGTAAAGGGGATTATTTTTTTTTGGCGTCCCTTGTCTTCTTATAACTACGGATGGGCAGCACAATGAATTGCTATGGTTCTGAAGTCCAAAAGATGTCCAAACACGCGACTCAATTGGGATCTCCAACAAAGTGGCCATTCAGTGTATACAATGTAAAGCAACATACAATGCAGTGTAGAACATACAAGACTGTTGCTTGAAAACGTCTGTACAAGTCACGGACTACTGACATGATCTTTAATGTCTTTATGTCTTCGAACAGGTGCCACTCACACTTAGGAAACTCCCTTGAAATGACTCATACAGTAGTGATATCACTTCTCTAAAAATATACATAGTTCCATAGCTACCCATTCATGACATGTCACTGGACACTTACTTTCATGCGTATTTCATTAGCCTATGATAGGTAAGGTAAATATGTTAACCTTGACGTAAGTCAACTCAAATCGATTGCACTTCTGAAGCGCGGCAGAGTAATCCAACTTACAAATCACTCCTACCCGCACAAAAAGAGGGATTTGAGTACATTATATTAGTTCACTCCCGCCATCGACGCAAGTCCTAGTTCCCAGACTCAGACCAGTATCATCTTCCGTTCAATCTGAAAGACACGTACGAGACTTAAAACTAAACCCCTCTAATGCGAACAGGGATATAACAAACAAATCAGGTTACCCCCTACACAAAAGGAAATATTCCTCTATTAGTAGCCTGTGAGCTGCGTACGCCTAAATACCCGACTAGTATTGAAATAGTTCTGCTGGTAGCCCACCATATCACTCTTACTATAATGCAATTGCCATTGAAACAACACTGGACTAGACTAGAAAGCAGAAGAAAGTTTTAGCACTCACCCTATAGTTTGCACCATGACTCGCTGTCCGTTTTTACTTTTAGCAGTCCACACAATTCATACAAAAATAAATGCAGGCTCGATACAAAAAAGTCTTCACAAAAGAGGAAAAAAACAAAAAACTTGAGCGCTGACACAGATGAACATTGAATTTGGACTTGGATTTTGGCTGGGGATGCTGAATATTCTGCGTCTATCTATAACTTGCCAGTGATTTGGTTTCACATACCAGTGTAGTTCTGAAGACAGCCTTTGCAGCGCTGACCAATCCTCGCTCTCGCCTGTGCATTCCCCTCGCCTCCCTCCCCCACTATCCCTGTCTTCTCCAGGATATCTAGCTAAATAATCGTTCAGCTGTCTGCAGCCTATCTTACGGGATGAAAGAGGAGCTTTCCCTGACTGTCAGGGGGAGACCTGAAAAAGGAAAACCAGCTCTCCCTATTCATCTGGGAGGACACAAGACAACAATTTACTCAGAGCTGGCTTTTCAAGCACATTCCAATGGACTGCCGGGTAGCAGGCTGAACTGTCGCCTCTGCCTGCAAAACCCAATAAAGATGCAGTGAAACTAAGCAATAGCACAAAGGAATGCCAATATATCAAGACAGGCGCTCTCATGTGCCAGATTAATAACAGTTTCTATTCACTTACCAACATAAGGTTAATCATAATAAACAGATCGTGTCAAGATGAACTTCTTACTCATTTTTTTTTGTTTGGCTGATGAACACATCAACTATCCAAACTATTTTTCTGCCCGAGTAACTGACTACTTGTAACATCCCCCAGCGACCAAGACACAAGGCCCACGCTGAGGAGCTGGTGGGGTAGAGATAGCACTTGTCACGGTGGCTCTACCAGACTCCTCCCCGGAGGGACGCGTGCCAGGGTACTACTAGGCCTCTTCCAGGCAACGCTGCGATAGTGGTTACCTGTCTAAGTGTAGTGAATTGTAGACGTTGTCACTCGTGACGCCACCATTCCTTCACACCGATGATCTTTTTGGTGGTAGAGATAAAGAGTACACACACGATTAAATTCGGGGAAACTCAATCACTGGGAACGGGCAGTGACTGGCAAAATTTACTTCAGGCTTTGCAGAATACAGCTTACTCACTCATACAGGTAAAGAGAACTTTAAAAGACGGTCAGGGAGGAAGAACACAAGATAAAACTGGGCCTACAATTGCTTTCTGTATGGCTCTGCTTCTGGACACACACACTTCTGGATGCAGGATAATACCAGTGGGGGACACAACACTCTGCAGACACTCACTTGAGACTTAGAAGGTAAATTGCTGCACGGTGGACTCTTTCTCCTCTCTCACTCATTCCTCACAGGCAGTTCCTGGAATTAGGGATCTCAGGATACCTTTCTTCTTCTTCCATCCCGTCACCACATGAGGGTTGAAGGTACCCCCAAGTGGCCAGCAATCTCTCTCTTCTCACAGCCGTTGAAGCAGACAGAAGACCACGGATAGAAGACCGCTCCTAACTCTCACTCACTCATATTTATAGCATTCAATCATCACGTGACAAGACAATTTGTTACATTTTCTAGACCTATCCCACCCACTTTCAGACATTAAACTCGTTTAACGCTCCCATTGATTTCAATGGGACCTCCCAGACAAGCGCTCCAATGCCGTTTTCATGCTTTTTAATGCGCATCGTCACCTATGACAATGATGGGGTGCGTTAAAAACGATTGTCAGAAGCAATAACTTGCATCCGAAAATGGCGGTAAAATCGCGGTAAATGGCGGTAAAACAACTGAGCCCATACACCCTCTGACACTGGAGTTTGGAAATACGGATGTAAACAGAAAGGTTTTCAGATTCTTTCCTTTTCACGTCCATTTTCAGATTTCCATTTTTAACTAGACTGTACCAGTAAAAAAAAAAAAAACAAAAAAAAAAAAACACCCTGCTAGTATGAATAAAGTCTAATAACCACCCCTTCCTCTGTATAAACACTCCCATATCATCCAGCAGGGGTTATATGTATCAAAACAAAGGTCTAGATCTATAATAGCATGCTTAAGCTATCATAGTTCCAACTTGCGGCTTTGAGCTACAAACGTCTGTGTGCAGTCCTGGTGTAAGGTATTTTACTGGCTTGGCATCCTTGGTGTTCCTTGTGCTCAGAAGCACAAGCTGTAATTATGACAGCTTCAATAAAAGTAGCTTGCATGCAACTTGTTTCATTCCATACCCCTCATTTAATACCACTCACAATCACTTGAAAGTGCCATTCCAGTTCTATATATACTACACAGAGCATGGTTTAAGGCTAAGGAAACCTTTGTGCACGAAAAATAAATTCACACATATCTTAATAGGGCTACATTTACACGGATGAGCGCGATATCGGAACGTGCTTGGTAATGTGTGTTTTACCTGTAGATGCAAGGAGTTTTTCATGCAAAAATTCCCCCCCCCCCCCCCCCAAACACTTCTGTGAAATTGCGATCCTCTGGCGTTTGTTTCATACACTTCAGAGGGTCAACAAGTGGTTCCCATTGCACGGCATGCAATGTGTTTGATTGGCCCATCGAAAACAATGGGTGATGTGTTCCGGGGGAACACAAAAAAAATGGGACATGCAGCTATTTTTTTACCTCGCAGCATTGCAACGTGGGAAAATATCTCTCATGTGTATGACTTGATTCAAAAGAATAGAGTTCATATTTGCATGAGTTTTGTGCGTCTCCCAACACACAAAACTAAAGCGAGATTCACGCTTGTGTGACTGTAGCTTCAGGCCGGCTTCACATTTGTATCAGAATCTCAAGCTTGAGGTTCTGTCACAATGCCATAACAAAATACTGAAAGTAAAGGCACTGCATGCAGCGCTTTTTCTTCTGTCCAAAAGCCGGGCAGCTGAGTGGAAAGTGGGCGGACCCCGTTATAGTCAATGGGGTCCATCTGATGCGATTTGGTTTCAGAGATAAAGCCATTTGGCAATGGGGATTCCCTTTTCCTGCTACCCCCAATGAAGCAGAAAAGTTGAATCCCCAATGCAGATGTGAAACCATCCTTCGTACCTGCGGGAAAAAAACCATGAGGCAATTATCTGTGTTTTTCTTTGCATTGAGTTAATCTTCTTATGCATTTAGTAAGCCTCATACTTGGATTGTAGACTCTCCTACATTCAAGTTTCTGGTTGGGGGGGGGGGATTTCAGTACTGATCAACTGGTTTTCCTCATGAATACTCTTTTAGAGGATATTCAGCATAACTACACCCACTCAATAGTATAGAAATCTCTCCTATGTCATCATGTAAGTAACTACTGGTCACTCCCCCTCATTGCTGATAAGAGCAAAAAATTAAATCAAGTAAACAGTACGTCAAAAGATAACCCCAGCGCTCCAGGGGGCAAATCATAAGCTAGTAAAAAGTAGTACTGCATTTCCCTGGAAATAAGACCCGGTCATAATAATTTTTGCCCCAAAAGAGGCACAGCATCTTACTTTCTGGGGAGGTCCATGAATAAATCCAGGGGCCTTAGGTACATAATTTCATTGTGAGGGAAGTTGAAACAATTTTTTTTTTTTTTACATGTGACCGGGAACCGCATACAGCGGCTCCTGGTGACATCTCTCTGCTCCTGGCTACACATGGTAAGCGGTGTGATAGACATGATGATTAGTCAGTGTAAAATGTCTATTGATTTGTACTAAACTAGATGTATTACGCAGCTGTAGTGACTTTAACTCTTAGAGGCTAATGACTGCATAATTTCATTATAGTAATTGCCGGACAATGGCATGGTGAAAAGATATGTGTTTTGTGACTTCAGCCTAATGTGGAACTCTGCTGCATAAGGAAAGAGTTAAATCCCAGTGTTATATGTTATTGCTTGTGTTCATCTTGAGTGCTTTCCCAGTCCTTCCCCATCCCCCCCCCCACACAGAATCTTCTTCAACAAAGAGATACTTACTTTCAGTTTCAGTTTTGAGCACATGTTTGTAAGGCAAAGACTTGCTTATACATTGGACTTGAGAGAAGGTGGGCAGGAAGGAGGGGGGATTCTATATGATGCGACAAATGAGAATCCTATATGTTACTGATGTAATCTGTTGCACGCCCATTAAAGGGCAGGTGTTATGCTGTACAATAAGAGAGGCTGTCTGGGTGTTTCTGCCCAGAGAACCATTTTGGATATGAGACTGATAGCTTGTGTCTGATCTGGTCGATGATGTGTGCACACTATACAATTTGGAAGCTACAAAATACCCTGAAACCTGCTGGAGAAAACCAATGTCCAGCTCCCCGGGAGCAGAGGGATTTAAAATTTCCTGGGACACGAGCCCTTCTGTGCACGCGCCCAATGTATCTGATCCATGAGGAGAGCTGAATCTTTAACTGTTACTTTTTTTTTCACCCTGGTATGCGATTGTATGGATAGTGGCGATCGTGTGACCTGAGGGGAGGGGCTTGCCGCGGCCCCTCATTACAGCTCGAGGTTGTTGGCTATCTCCAGCAGCCAACAGCATGGAGCTGTCACATCCACAGCCCACGTAGCTTTAATCCCCAGAGTGTGCCTGTTTTTCGGCCCTGTGGATTAAAGCTAACTAAGCCAGGACATAAAAATTCTGTATGATAGTCACTAAAGGGTTAAAGGGAAAGAGTCAACAACCATTAACACCACAAACTTAGTTATGGGACTTACAGTGTTGGTGATGTGGCGGGCAGGGAGCCTCTTTTCATACTCCATAGTCCCCCAGCTATGTCAGTGTGCGCACATCAGCAGCTGACAATATAATCTCTTGCCGCCTCAGCAATACATTCCTTCAAACCCCCTCAATCCTCTCCATCCCAGGGAATTTACAAAGATAACAAATGCTTTCATTTCTTTTAATTGTAGTTAGCCAATATATCTGCAAGGTACCCTACGAAATGTACCATTTTCAAGAATGCGGTTATGGAAAAAAAAAAAAATTATATATGTGTGTGTGTGTGTGTGTGTAAAAAGATGTACAAATATTATAATTGATATTACAAAACAAAGATAGGAGTAATCTTCATCTTTTTCCAGTAGGCTATGACGCTCTTCATAATAAACAGTCAGGTAGACCGCCACAGACTGATGACAGAAACAAAGTGAATTCTTGCATTGTATACATCTTCCAGCCTCTTGTACTAAAGCAAAATGTGTTGCCTGCGGGCCATTTCATTCAGAACATCTACCATTAAATAAAGATTTTCTTACACGAAATGGAATTGAAGAGAAATAAAGCAATACCTGTCAGAAAATCAAATTATATCAAATTCAGATCGAATCCATTTCTCAAAAACAGCAAAGTATTCTATTAATTCTCCATGTTCGATGCATCATTTTCTTCCCGTTTATTAAAAGCATGATCACCATTAAAAAAAAAGTCAGTACTGTCAGGAGTTGGAATAGAAAACTAAAAATGTTCTGCTGCTGAGGAAAATACAATCCAGAACAGGATGAACCTATTGAAAAAGGTCAGACTCCAAATAGGATACATAATGTTACATATTCACAAGCACACAAGTCTTTAAAACAGGATACTTGTAACGGTCAAGGAATGGCCATTCCTACAAAGCAATCATCAGCAACTAGTGCAGTGTACTGAATGCAGAGTTTTGCTTTAATCTACAAGTAGTCAATTTAGTTAAAGGGAATCTTTCACCAGATTTCACAAAACAAACTGCATGCATTAATAAATAGATCTCGGAGATCTGATGAGGCTGCTGTAATTACTCTGAAAAAGCCATGTCACAATGGCTGTATAATCCCTATTGAACATTTTCCTGCCTCATATTAACACGAGCATTTTAAGAGTTCAGCGGTAGCTGGATACAACAGATGCCAGTTCTATTATATAGCTGACACTCACCTCAAATGGCCAAGACTTTAGTTGACTAAACCCCTAGATGCTGCAGCATCTAAGCTGATAGGCAAAGAGTAGGCGATCCCACGGTCACCCCATCGAAGTGGAGATGTAAAAACAAAAAATACTTGCTAACAAAACAGGTTGTGACGAGAAGAGGTTAAGCATAAATAATAGAGATGAGCGAGTATACCCGGTAAGGCACATTACTCAAGCGAGTAGTGCCTTAGCCGAGTATGTCCCCGCTCGTCTCTAAAGATTCAGGGGCCGGCGCGGATGACAGGTGAGTTGCGGCGGGGAGCGAGAGTGGGGGGGGGGGGGGGAGAGAGAGAGATCTCCCCTCCGTTCCTCTCCGCTCTCCCCCGCTGGCCACCGAATCTTTAGAGACGAGCGAGGAGATACTCTGCTTAGGCACTATTAGCTCGAGTAGTGTGCCTTAGCGAGTATACTCGCTCATCTCTAATAAATAATAACATGGAAAAGTAGAATGTTTAATATGTAGTATGGCACGTCTTAGGACCAGCTCATATGAGCATATGCGTAAAATGCTGCGTTTTACTGCTGCGCGGGCCAGCGGTGAGCTTTACGCTGCATAGGACAGCGATTTTGCACTCCACGTGACAGCATATCTCACGCACACTGTCATGTGTAGTCTGACTTGTTTCTTTTTTTTAACTTTCCGCATTGTCGCTAAGCTTCATTGCATACAAACACCACGCATACAAAATGTAATTGTATATTTAGAGGGGCAGGGCTAAGTACCGGAACTTTGCTCCGCCCTCGCTCCCTCTCATTGAAAATAGTACAAAGAGGCGGAGAGGGGGTGGAGAGGAGGCGGAGAGGGGGAAAGGGGCTCAGTGCACTGCTCCCGTCTCTTCCAGCCTCCTCCCCTTACAGAGAGGGACCCCGTATATCAGCCGGGCATGAATCCCCGGCCGATATACGGTCATCTGAATAAGCCCTAAAAACAAGTCCTCATATGGCCAGGTTGATAGAAAAAAAAAGTTATGGTTTTTAAAAATGTGGAGATTCAAATCCCCCCCAAAAAATCGTTGCGCCCTTTAGGCCAAAATAGACTGTGCCCTTAAGGGGTTAATAGAAACTACTGCATAGTTATAAAAGCTGATTTCACCACTATAGGAGAACAAAATCCATGAAGATATAGCCTCTTGCACAACGACTTAAAAAATATAATTAAAAAATCAAGGAGGGTAACATTCCCCAAAATTCCTTTAAGGCGCGTTTCCTTTTTGGTGCCAAGATCCAATCCTCCTTTTGCTTAAAAAGAAGAAGGAAAAAAATGCTACAGATGGGTTCCTTAGGGCTCATGTCCACGGGCAAAATAAGAATTAAAATCCGCAGCGGATTTTAACTCTTCTTCTGCCCGCGGATCCGCATCCCATAGGGATGCATTGACCACCCGCGGGGTAGATAAATACCCGCGGATGGTCAATAAAAGGGATTTAAAAAAAAATGGAGCATGAAAAAATCTGGACCATGCTCCATTTTCGTGCAGGTCTCCCGCGGGGACGTCTCCCGCGGGCTTCTATTGAAGCCTATGGAAGCCGTCCGGATCCGCGGGAGACCTAAAATAGGAATTTAAAAGAATTACTCAACCGGAGCGGGCGGGGAAAGCCTTCTCTTCCTCACGGCCGGATCTTTCTTGCTTCGGCCCGGCGGATGTGCCCGGCGCATGCGCGCGGCACGTCGGCGACGTGCCGGCGACGTGCCGCCGGCGTGACGAATTCATCCGCCGGCCGGAAAAGAAGATCCGGCCGTGAGGAAGAGAAGGCTTTCCCCGCCCGCTACGGATGGGTAAATGCTTTTAAATTCCTATTTTCAGCGCTCATGTCCGCGGGGCAGGAGGGACCCGCTGCAGATTCTCCATGGAGAATCTGCAGCGGATCTGATTTTCCCCGTGGACATGAGGCCTTAGACATCCAGTTTGGGAGTTCTATATCTATGACAGAATCCTTGACACGTTTCTTCTCATTCTATTGGCTTAGAATGGGTTAAATCGGGTTTCTTTTTCTCCTGGAAAGAACAGTGCCGCATTCTTCACTACTCTAACCATTTAACATGATAGAAATCTGTTGAAAAAGAACTACAGGAAGACTGGCCATAGACTGGATCTAGATCTGTTACAACCCTAGCTTAGATGCTGCATACACTTACGACTTTTGATATGTGTTATTCAAAAATAAGCTGATCACAAAGTACTCAGCTGCTGCACTCCCATAGCAGGAGGTTGTAATCCTCTAACCTTTGGGGGAATCTGGCAGTAAATGTTCAAGTCTACTTCAGCACATCCAAAGGGATAATAAAAGATTACATGGTGATAAGAAAAAAAAAAATGAAAAAAATCAATGAAGTGTTTGCGTATTAGACGTGCTAGGTCCTCCAGAAAAAACAGATATGCTTTCTGTAGTTATCAAGTGCTCTGGCTACCTGATCAAGGGATTCCCTTCTGCTAACTCAGAAAATCCTTGTAAGATATTTAAAAAAAAAAAGGGGTTTTCTACACCAGAAGGACATTTTCCCGGGTATAAACAGAGAATAATTGCATTCCAAGAAATAAATGGTAATCAAATCAGTGCCAACCACTATGACTACTCTAGTTTGGCTAGTCGAAAATAGTTCATCTCATTTTATTTACAATTTAGGTTTGAAAAACATGATTTGAGCTACCCTCATTATTTCAGCCGTGAAATAAATACTATACTATTGTCAGGAAATTGGTGACAATTCAGGGTATCAAGTTCCAGCAAACAGCAGCTAAAAATAGGTGGTGGACCATATGCCATCTCAGCAGGTAAGATCGTAGGACCTCGGCATGGGTGACTAACAGTGAGTGACTAACGTGTTCGCTTTTTCTCCAATGCAACGAAATAGTGAAGAACAGCATGTATCTGCAGGAAGGCAAAAAAAGGAGAAAAAAAAAAAAAAAGGACATTTGGATAAAAGTCCATTGCAATAAATCATGATTAGAGATGAGCGAGTATACTCGCTAAAGGCGCGGGGGAGCAGTGAGTAGCAGCTGTCAGCAGGAGGGAGCGGGGGGGGGGAAGAGAGAGATCTCCCCTCCGTTCCGCCCCGCTCTTCCTCGCAGCTCCGTGCCCGCTGCCGGCACCCGAATTTAGGTAACCTTTTAAAGAGCATCTGTCACGCGACTTCTCAGTAGCTGCCAGGACTAATTTGAGTGCAGCGGATTGTTGCTCAAACTCATTCACTTAAGCAGGGCATAAGATAGCTGGCTAAAAATATAAAGATGTAAATGTTAAAAGGGTTTTCCCACTATAAAAAACAAAACATAAGTTGGCCATGGCATAAAAAAAAAAAAAAAAAAAAAGAAGAGGTAAGGCTGCTTTCAAATCTGCAATGGGGGCTCTGTTTTGTTGCTTTGTTCGGGGAGCAGGAAAGGGGAATCCCCTGGCCGAGTGGGTCCGACTTGTGACAAACCGAACAGTGCCAAAACAGACGCCATTAACTATAATGGGGTCTGTCTAGATTCAGCTCAGCTGTCCAACATTTTATCGAAAGCTCTGCATGCAGCACTATTTCTTCCAATGTTTCGTGCTGGATCTGCGACGAAACCTCCAAATGGTGGTTCCAACGGAGATGTGAAGGTAGACTAATATTCACCTCCTCTCTTCAGCACTCCAGGAAACTGCAGAGTGGCTCTGGCAAAAGTCAGTTGACCGTTGCAGTTAGAGGCAGTAGTGACACCATCCTGAATTCCTGGCATCATGATGCCCAGAATGTGAGCGCTGATGCCAGGAGAATTGGTGGTGACGCTGCAGCCTCAGATCCTTAAAAAAAAAGTTTAAAACTTATACTGTAATGGGTTGAAACTGAAGCAATGACTTAATCCCCTATTCACAGAATGGAAATGATTTTAAACCCAGAATAACCCCTCTAAATCCTGTAATTTGTTAGGTGCAGCCTCCATGGACTCGACTTGTTTTTCTAGCAAAGCCCACAGATGCTCCATTGTACACCGTCAAAAAAAAAAAAAAAATCATCAAGCATCTACAAGGAGTTGCCTTTTGCTGCAAAACTTGGCATGCAGTTACATCTCAGGCAGATATACAAATGATTAGAATTATGGTGTGATTAGATGAACGGTGTTGTCACCTGAGACCCTAAAAGTGGTTCCATCTTTAGACTATGAAAAGGCCTCAGAAGGTTAATTGTGTGCAGTGACCTCGTTTTCTGCTTGTGTAGAGCTTGTTGACCACTAGACGCCTCTACGATGCAATCAAAGTTTGGAAGTGGGCGCATTATTGGAATGTGAGAAGCTGAATAGTCACATCAACAAATTGCCCGCCACCTGGGCTGTTCTGACCAGACTATTAGGACCTGTTGGGACCTGTTGATGCATGAGGGCACACAAGGTGAGCAGACTCAAGATGCCCTTCACAGATCACCAGAAGAGAAGATTGTCTAATATTTTGATAATCACATACAGTTTCAACTATTTTATTGTTTGCTATCCAGATTCAGGTGGCGGCACCATCATTAAAGGCCCTTGTCTCTGTCGGAACCAATTTCCAGGCACTTCGCTGAAGGAGATTTTGTCACACGGCGCCCCGTTATGTTTACTGCCTATGACACCCATCTAATGTTGCCTTCGTTTGCAATGGTGTCGTAAATTACTAAACTTGACTGCTACGAAGTGGAACTGGGTTGTCTTCAGCAACGAAATACAAACCGTAGAAAAAACAAACAAACTGTACTGCACATGACCGATGGCGAACCACCGCGGTCATTTGGAATACAGAAAAATTCAGGTATGCTGGGTGACCAGCCCAGCTCACAGCCGGATTTCGCTGTGGGCCTCCTGCATGTGGAATCCGGTCCACCCATGTGAAGCCGGCCTAATATTTGGCCGTACACAGCAAGGGTGTCACATTAATGCCTCTACGACATTACCACACTACAGTGGCCTGCCTGTTTGCCAGATTTATCACCAATAGAAAATGTATGGGACCATCTGGAATGCTTACTTTGACATCTTACAAGTTTGCACAATCCAGAGGCTCAATTACAGCAAATGTGGGCAGGTGTGTTGCAGAATCTGCATAACTTTATGCCTGTCTGTATCACATCTTCCATCCAAGCCAAAAGGCTACCCAGGGTACCGGAGACTCCCTTCAGGGGGTCAGTTTTCCCCAATAAATTTTCCTTTTGCTCTGATATTGTAATCACTTATTTATATAAACATTTCAAATCATACAGAGAAAGTTTCATACAATTCCGTTAACTCCTAGGTGCTTGATTATTTTTTTTTAGACGAGTGTATTGTTAACTGGGGAATATGGAGGCCAATCAACACTCTGAACTCTATCATTTCTCAAACCACTCCTGAACACTTTTTCAGTATGGCAGGGCGCATTATCTTGCTGAAAGACTGCTGCCATGAAAGAGCATACTTGGTCTCTAACAATGTTTAGGTAGTTATGTGTCAAAATAATATTCAATGCCAGGACCCAAGGTTTCCAAGCAGAACATTGCCTAGAGCATCACACTACCATTGCCGGCTTGGTTTCTTCCCATAGTACATCCTGGTGCCTTCTTTTCCCCAGGTAAGTGACACTCATGCACCTAGACATCCACATGATGTAAAAGAAAATGTGATTTAAATCAGACCAGGATATCAGCTTCCATTGCTTCAGGGTCCAGTTTTGATGCTCCTGTTCCCACCAAACGCACTTTCAGCAGTGAACAGCGCTCAACATGAGCCCTCTGACCAATCATTGGGTATGCAGCCCCAAAAAGGGCAAGCTGTTATGCACTATGTGATCTGTTACCTCTCTATTATAGCTAATATTAACTTTATAGCAATTTGTTCTACAGTAGCTCTTATGTGGAATGTGATCAAACAGGTTGACATTTACTCCGCCACATGCATTAATGAATCCTGGCCACCGGTGACCTGTTGTCAGTTCATGGGTTTTCCTTCCTTGAAACACTTTCGCTGGTGCTAACCACTGCATACCAGGAACAACTAGCAAGAAATACTGTTTTGCATATGCTCTGAACTGCTTATCGAACCATCACAACTTGTCCTTGATAAAAATCACTCAGATTCCTACACTTAAACAATTTTTCCTGCTTCCAACACATCAGCTTGATAGATACAACCTTACATGACCAATATTATTCACCCCACATCAGCGAATTTAAAGTGAACCTATCACCTCCCAACAGCACCATATACTAAGTTATGGTGCTACTAGGGGAGTTGACGGGGAGCCAGGTGATGTATATTTTATTAATGAGCTGCTCTCCCAATCCTATGCTGTCACCCGCTGAAGTCCGCATGCTGCACAAAAGGTCTGACTGTTCAGGTTACCATACGTATGCACTCCCAGCCCTTTGGTGAACAAACTGCATTCTGTTACAGCCAATTATTTCAAATTTTGACCCATCAGTCCAAAGTACCTGCTGCCATCTGCATCCAAGTTCCTATGCTTTCAGGCATAATGAAGTCACTTGGCCTTGTTTCTACGTCAAAAGATATGGCTTTTTGTCCCCAATTTTTCCATGAAGACCACTAATGGCCAGACTTCTTTAAACAGATGGGTGTATCTGGCTCCCATCTATTTCTGCCAGTTCTGAGTGGCTGGCTCTGCTGGAATCTTCCAATTTTGAATGAAGTAGGCATGATGTGTCTTTCATCTGCTGCACTAAAGTTTCCTTGGCCGACCACTGCATCTATGATCCTCAAGGTTTCCTTTTTCATTGTGCTTCTTCAAAAGAGCCATTTACAGCACATCTTGAAACCCCAGTCAGCTTTGCCATCTTTGCCTGGGGGAGGCCTTGCTGATGCAGTATAACTATCTTGTGTCTTGTTGCTATGGTCAGTCTTACCAGGATGTATGACCTATGAAATGAAACTGTCTTCCACAACCTCACCTTTGTAGCAGTGTTTTGCTGTTCCTCGCCCTATTTTATGCCTCCTTCCTGGTTGTTTGTTTCAGTTAAAGGCTGCATTTCAACCTACATATGAAAATGATGATCATGATCACCAGTTTGGTATAGTCAGTTAATCATACACCTGACTATAATCCTACAAAATATCTGACTGTATACAAAACTGTAATTTAAAGAATTGATGCTGTTTTGAATGCAAAAGATGGTCACACCACATACTGGTGTAATTTACTTTTTTCTTTTGTTCATTAACTTTGCATTTTGTTAACTCACAAAAAAACTACTAACAATTCTATTCTTCAAAGCATTCATACTTTGTAGCATTTTTCCACACCTGCCTAAAATTTTTGCATAAGACTCTATATAACAGAACATTTGGAATCTTTAAGTTGGTTGTTAATGGTGCAAAATTAAAGAGCGCTAACAATACGCAAGTTCAACCATAATTAGCCCATTGAACCTATGTGAAAGTGGATACAGGTTAATTAGCTCTGGACTGCAAGTTGAGCTATACACAACAATAATTTACAGCAAAGGAATGACTGTTCAATTATTAATGTATTACTATACAACTCAAACAATGAGACAATGTGTTCGTAAACATGCTGCTGGTACTGCCAATTGTCCAAGCTGTTTGTTACATCACGGACCCTGCCAAATGTCATTCATCATTAACATTTTAATGTAATATCCTATTCATGAATAATGGCTACATTCACTATTATACATTTTTTTATGGAATGGCCAAAACTGTTAACTGCAGCACAATGTTTCATTGCAGGATCCACTTCTGGCGCATTAAACATTCTAGCACTATTTCAATTCAACAAGAGGCACTTAAACACATTCATTTAGACTAATTTATTTTAAACTATCAGATAAATTGTGAGAGAGAAATGCTATAACCAAACAGTGTAGGATGACAGATGAATTTAGAGAAAGTTCAGATTAAGTATAAAGCTAGTATATATAATAGCAATGCAGCTCCACATGCGTCTCCATTTGTCCTTTTATGACATTAAGAAGTAAAATGGCAACAATGTTGCAGCACTCCTCTCTGGAAGACCACCCTGCTGTATCCTATCCATAGGAAAAGCAATAAAAGTCAGAACAGCGAGACCCCCACCGATCCCAAGAACAAGAGTCCCGTTTCCCCTATTCCCTTACTTTACCCCCTGCAGAAAAGGAGACTGAATGGAGTGATGGCAACACATGCGCGGTGCTGCTCTATTCATTTTCAGTAGGAATGCCTGTGATAGTAAAGTCCAAGCACTTGGCTATTCCCATCAGCTCCACTGATATGAATAGAGTGGCGGCCGTGCATGGATAAATGTTAATTCTGGTACAACTCTTTTAGGGTACAAGCCGCTTAAAAAAAGTTGTGCCTGTGATTCTTGGGCACAACTTGCATCGGACAGCACTTGGATATCCCAAAAATCAGACAAGAATAGGAGATGCTGTGGTTTTTTTTTACTCCCACTATCAGTCCAAGTAATAAAAAAAAGAAAAAAAAAAAAGTGTGCATACACCTGAATGAATGGGTAAAAAAACCCCACAGAAATATAGCCCATGTACCTTTAAAACAATGTTTACATTCACAACCATTTTTATTTTATTGTCTCAAACATAACACATTGAAGCTACTTTGCACTAGGTCTTAATTAAAAATGTCCTATTGTTTTGTTTATACAGCACTTATGCAGACAATATGTCCCCTTGGTAACAGACAAAAAAATCCTTGCATATACTTTATTCACAAATCGAATGAAGAAGTGACTTTCTTTTGCTTTATTGGGTCCTGGTTAGATAGTAGTAAGTTAATTCCGTCCCTACAGTACCATAAACTAAGTTATGGTGCTGTTAGGGGATGTGACAGTGAGCCAGGTGAGGTATTTTTTTTGTACTTGCCCACTCCCGTGATCCAGTGGTGCAACCTCTAAAAAGGGTCAAATTTTCATGCTGTGTGCTGACTTCAGAGTCCTGTGTCCGCGCTCTCCTAAACAAGTCTATGGGAGAGCGCAGGCACGAGTCTCTGATTTTTGTGTGCCGCTCAGACTTCAGAGGAGGACACTGGCGGATCGTGGGAGTGGGCGATTATAAAAATACCTCACTGTAATGAAAAGGAACCTGTCACTGTCCCCATAGCACCACTTAGTTTATGGTGCTATAGGGATGGGGCAGCTTCCCTTTAACCCTTTCCAATCCAATTTGTATCCAGATTTTCCTAGTGGGCTTACTCTTTCTGCCGTTACACAACGGCGCCATATGCTGGCTAAAGCCAGTACTGCATGAGGTGGCACGTTGGATAGGCTCTGACAGCAGAGAGGCTGGCAATATACAGTAAGAGAACCCTGACGGACGTCTACCAACATCGGAGCTGTACAGCCTTAAATCATAATGTCTTCAGATGTCAGATAGTGGATTGGAAAGGGTTAAGCTATGTAGTTACTACACTCTTTACCTACAGGCTAAATCACTCAGTTCTACACAGGATGGAAGCTTTGCAGCGTTTTGTGAAACATTTTAACTCAAAATGCATAACACGTGCAACAAACCCCATAGTTTTCAACAATCTTCTTCATATGAGTGGCTGTATTATTGATGGCCCCCATTTGCACATGATTATCTGTACAGGATCGGTTTGGGGAAATGGGATTTCTGCTCCATGTGCACAATATTAGACATGATGGGAATGCTGCTTTTGATTGGTTATTGTAAACAGAAGTCAGTTAAGGAATCTCCTCATGTAACGGGTATATTCCATTTCTTAAGTTTATTGTACCTTTACAGCAAAGAGACTTTACGAAGTTCTACATAACAGATACAATGTACAAGTCATGCAGCTAAAAGACAAAAATGTTAGATTTGAACCAGGTTAATAACATATCATCTAGCTGTCACAGGTTTGTATATTAGTCTCCCATTTATAGATAGACATTTGTCATACTAATTCAAATCGATCCCAAAAGTAGAAATGACTATTTATGGTTGCTAAGCTACTGGCAACTTTTGTGATTGAAGACCTAAGTGCATCAGGGACATTAAATTAAAGGCAGCTGACACAGATTTGGGAACAGTGCACTATTCTATGCAAGTCATTAGCACATCGCTGAGCAACAGAATGCTATACGGCTCATTTTTGGGTTGTGAATCTCTCAGAAAAAGGGAAAAACAAGGACCTAAAGCAGGGTGATTGAGTCAGTAAACTAAAGCTCAGACTCCTTCATATACAACTCATGTTTAAGTGATAAAGTTACTGTAATAAAATGGTGACATCAGGCTTTCTATCACCATTATGATAAAATAAACAAGCTATTTAGATAGAACATAAAATTTATTTATTGGAATACAATTTCAGAACACAAACTTTACTAAAAATTGGAAATATGCAATACCCTATGTTTAGTAAGTGGGAAAAAACAAACGCAGTAAACAACAACAACAACAACATTTGTACAACATTTCCTCCCTCGTAGAGGACTACAAATATATATTATAAATACTGTATTTTTTATAGGCCAGAGTCTGTACATTTCTACTGACTCCACCAAGATGGGATCCTAACTCCGATTCAACGACTCCGACTCCACAACCCGGATATAAAAAGGTATAGAAGTTGAACAGATTAAATAGGTAATGCCTTTTATTTAACAGTTCTCTAATCCGTCACAAATTGACCTCAAAAGTGGATGGCTACTTTATAACACGTCCCCCTGCTTGTCCTCCTTACTTGTCCCGCCAGCTCCCCATCCATAACATGGTAGCACAAGAGGCAGCATGTGTCACAGACATGAATTAGCCTCCTCCATTGTGCCTGCGCACCATGTATAACTATAGAAAAGGCTGAGTGATGTGTATTGTCACAATGCCCCTCCAAGTGCAGCCAAGTTATGGATTATGAGCCATCAGGCCAAGCCAAGGCATGCCTCCAGTAATATATTAAAACAGACGACTGTAGGAATAAACAGTATATTAATAGGTTTACAAACATGACAACATTTTTAATAACTGTGCAACAAATTTTTAAAACATGTTCATAACAGAAAGTAATTGATATATTTCTGTAAAATTAAAACATGCTGATTAGGGCTTATTTACACGAGCATATATCGGCTGGCGTTTTCACAGCCGGCCGATATACACTTCCATCTGAGCAATTCCCCCTTCCCCTCTCCAGCTCTCTGCCGCTCTCCTCCCCTCCAAGTGGTTTGCAATGGGAGTGGGCTGGACAAGGGCGGAGCTAAGATCCCACCCCACCCCTTGTCCATAGCCAGCAATCGGAGTTAGGTCCACCCGTCCCGCCCCTCCCATTGCAGATGCCAGAGTGGACAAGAGAAGCAGAGATACGGTGGGGGGGGGGGGGGGGGGGGGGGGAATGGACCGCTCAGATGGAAGCATATATCGGCTGGCTGTGAAAACACAGGCCAATATACGCTCATGTAAATAAGCCCTTACACTAGTAAAATTATAGCAGCATGTCTTACTTTCAAGTTACGAACTATTTCCTTTTTTAAGATGATAACAGTTTGGACACGTCAAAATATTACTATTCGACTGGTTTTGGTGGAAAATGACACTTGGATCTTGACTTGTTCCTGTAAACCTTTGGTATTTGTCATGTAGAAAAAATGGGAATTTTTTCTTACCGATAATTCCCTTTCTGGAAGACATCATGACAGCATACGCTGGAGGTTGCTCACCTGCTGACCTGAAGGGACAGGAAGAGGCAGAGTATAAAAAGCACCCCCCCTCCACCAACACCAGTGCGTTCCAAATGACCACAGTGACCAGCTATTTAACCAGAAGGTGTGTTTTTATTGACATCACACACCTCAGAAAACAAAGTTAAAGCATACACATTACCTCATGTGTTGGACAAACTAGGGTAACCATGTTGGTAAGGGGGGGAAAAAAGCCTGTATGCTGTCATGATGTCTTCCAGAAAGGGAATTAATCGGTAAGAAAAAATTCCCGTTTTCCCCATGACATCATGACAGCATACGCTGGAGGAATACCAAATAAGTGGCATGGGCTTTTTAGGGAGGGATTACGGCTTGGAGCACCTTCCTACCGAAGGATGCGTCCTGGCTATATTTAAAGTCCAGCCTATAATGTTTGATGAAAGTATGGCCTGAAGTCCATGTGGCTGCGTTACAGATTTGCTCAATCGACGCGTGCGCTCTCTTTGCCCAAGAGGATGCCACCGCTCTCGTTGAGTGGGCCTTCAATCCTTCTGGAGGGGGCATGCCCTTGGCCTTGTAAGCCTCCTGGATGGCTCTCCTGAGCCACCTGGCGATCGCATCTTTAGAAGCGGCCTTTCCTTTGGCCTGCCCCTGAAATTGAACGAAAAGTTTGTCAGACTTCCTGAAACTTTCCGTTGCCTCAAGGTACGCTAGTACCGCTCTTTTGACGTCTATATTATGGAGCTTTTGTTCTTTTGCATTTTTGAAATTTTGGCAAAAGGCTGGAATAACTATTGGTTGGCCCCTGTGGAAATCTGACAATACTTTAGGCTGGAAGGATGGGTCTAAAGAAAAAACTATTTTGTCCGGGTGGATAGTCATATATGGGGCCCTTCGTGAGAGGGCCTGGATTTCCCCCACGCGTCTGGCCGACGTAACTGCCACAAGCAGGGCTACCTTGCATGTCAGCCAGGCGATGGATAGATCCGTAATCGGTTCGAATGGGGGGGGGGGGTCGCATAAGGCCTGAAGGACTATGGTTAGATCCCAGGGTGGTGCCGTGGGCCGTGTGAATGGATGTAATCTGCTCGCCCCTCTAAGAAATCTCCTAATCCACCTGTGCTCCGCCAGCGCGAGATCGAAGAATGCCCCCAAGGCCGCAATTTGGACTTTGAGGGTATTCGGACTCAAACCTTTATCCAGGCCCGCCTGGAGAAAATCTAAGATTTTACAGACGTCTGGCTGATCCAGCTGCTGGATGTCCTGGCCTAACCACTCCGAAAATTTTTTCCAGACTTTGGAGTAGATTTTGTGTGTCGAGGGTTTAAGGCTCTCGCTAATGGTGGAAATAACCTTAGGGGAAAGACCCTTCCCTAGGAACTTTACCTGCTCAAGCTCCAGGCCGTAAGCCTGAACTTGTGAACTTCCGGGTAAAGAAGAGGGCCCTGCGACAGTAGGTCCGGTCTTGTTGGAAGGTGGAAGGGCTCTCCCACTGACCGGGATCTCAGGAGGGGGAACCACGGTCTTTTGGGCCAATATGGTGCTACAAAAATTACTGTTAGGGTTGACTGCAGTAATTTCCTTAGCAGAAGTGGGATTAGTGGTAGAGGGGGAAAGGCATACGCTAGGTCCCAATCCCAGGGGTGAGAGAGAGCGTCCGTGCCCAAGGCCTGTTTCTCTGCGCCTCTGGAAAAGAAAAGCCGGCATTTGGTGTTTGCGCTTGACGCAAAGAGGTCTACTTCTGGTACCCCCCACTTCTCCACAAGAAGGCTGAACACCTCTGGATGGAGTTCCCACTCTCCTGGGTCCACTTTCCTTCTGCTTAAAAAGTCCACGGCTGAGTTCTCGGCTCCTCTTATATGAAAGGCCGATAGGGACTTTGTTGTGCCTTCCGCCCATTGAAGGATCCGCCCCGCCAGTCGTTGTAGTGGAGGATTCCTGGTGGTACCCTGGTGGCGAATGAGTGATACTGTTGTCATATTGTCTGAGAAGATCCTCACATGTTTCGCCACTAACCGTGTTTGCAGGCTATGCAGGGATTTCCATACAGCTTTAAGCTCCCTAAAGTTCGATGAGCTAGCTTTCTCGTGAACGTCCCAGGCCCCCTGTACATAACCGCCTTCAAAGTGGGCCCCCCACCCTTTGGCGCTGGCATCGGTCGTGATTATTACAGCTGGGTCCAAATTCCAATCGGATGCCTGAGACAGGTTGTCCGACGACACCCACCAACGGAGTGAAGCTCTGGCTTCCGCAGGAATAGGGATTGTCTGATCGAGTGAAGCCTGCAACTTGTCCCAATTCTGGAGAATTAGTGACTGGAGTCCCTGACTGTGGAACTGGGCCCAGGGGACCACGCCGATGCACGAAGTCATTAGTCCCAGGATCCGCATTGCGTCTCTTATCGTTACCCTATGTTTTTTTATAGAGGTTGGAACATTCCTCTATGATAAGATGTTTTCTTAGGGGAGGAAGGGACGAATTTTGTAGACTGGAATCCAGGATGACACCCAGGAATTTCTTCCTGGTTTCTGGCTCCATGTTGGATTTTGAGTCGTTAACAATCCAGCCAAGCTCCTTAAATAATTGCAATGTGGACTCCAAGTGTGATCTCAGGGTAGACGGGGAATCTGCCACCAACAGGAAGTCGTCTAAGTAGGGGATGATCATGACACCCTGATTTCGTAAGAAGGCCACCATTTCCATCACGACCTTGGAAAAAATTCGCGGAGCCGAGGAGATTCCAAATGGTAGGCAGACGAACTGAAAGTGGCGGATTTCCCCTTCCATCCTCAGCGCAAACCTCAGGAACTTTTGTGAGTTGGCGTAAATAGGGATATGAAAATAGGCATCCTTAAGGTCTATTGTAGCCATTACGTTATCCCTGGCAATTAGAGGAGTTGCAGTTCTAATGGTTTCCATTTTGAATTTCCTATATTCAATGAATTTATTCAGTTGTTTTAGATTGATAATGGTGCGGTGGGAGCCATCTGGTTTGGGAACCAGAAAGAGGGGGGAATAGAAACCTTTTCCCTGTTCCTTCTTAGGGACCGGGATAACTGCGCCGAGACCCTGCAGGTTCCGTACGCCCTCCAACAGAGCCTGTTCTAGGCCTAGAGACTGGGTTGGGGTTATCGTAAACCTGTCCGGGAGGCGGGATAGTAGCTCGATCCTGTACCCCTCCGCCACTAGGTGCAGTACCCACTCATTAGTTGTAATACTACGCCAGCTATTGGAATAGCGAGCCAGTCTACCCCCTACCGGGCCCGAAAGTATGGGCTGAGGGACAAAAGTTAAAGTCTTACCCCTTCCGCCCTTTGGATAAGACCATCTTCCGGTCTTCCCCTTCCCGGCGTACGTAGACGAGGGATGAGGAGTGAAGGGTCTCTTGGGTGGTCTGGTGGCAGGCAGTCCGTGACTCTTGTCAGCTGCTTTCTCCAGCAGACGATCCAGGTCTGGTCCGAATATACGCCCGCCCCGGAACGGTAGGGTACATAGCCTATTTTTGGACGCTGCGTCCCCTGACCACTCTTTCACCCACACTGCCCTTCTGGCGGTGTTCGATAGTGCTGCCATGCGGGCTCCGAGGCGGACTGTTTCCATTGAAGCATCCGCCAGGAACCCTGTTGCCATTCGCAGCAGAGGGATGCCACTTGCGAACTCCTCCCTAGGGGCTTTTTGGTCGACTAGGGCTGCGAATTGGTCCAACCAGATTGCCATGGAACGAGTCACGGAAGTGGCCGCGATGTTAGATTTCGTGATGAGACCGGAGGTAGACCAGGCTTTACGCATGGTTGTGTCCACCTTATGGTCCAACGGGTCCTTTAAGTGGGACGTATCCTCAAAGGGCAATCCGGACTTTCTGGATACCATGGCAATTGCAGCATCGACTTTAGGTATCTCATCCAAAAAGGACACTTCATCTCCCGAAAAGAACAGGCGTTCTTTAAATTCCCTGGGGATTAGCGGGGCCTGATCCACGCTCTCCCACTCATTCAGAATCAGCTGCTTGAGTGCAGCGTTTACGGGGAATGAAGATTTTTGTTGCAGGAGTAACCCCGCGAACATATCCTCCTGGACTGTGCGGGGTTGCTGCACATCTTCCTCCACCTGCATGGTCCTGCGTACCGCTTTTAGCAGTTGATCCATGTCTGAGGTAGAGAAAAGATATTTCTTGTCCTCCTGCGTCACTTCCCCATCAAAATCCACATCTTCCGCTATGTCGGAGTCAGACTCAGACACCGCCGGAACCGACCTGCGTGTAACCCCGGAAGGCCCAGGTTGGAGGTCCGAGAGGGAGGACTGCACTTCTTCTCGGACGACTGACCGAATTTCGGCCATAAGGGAAGTTTTTTCCTCCTGCAAAACTTTTGTGGAGCAGGTAGCGCATAACGTTTTTGTGCAGGAGTCGTCGAGTTTGGTTAGACATACTGGACATTTTTTACTCCTTCGCTAGCCTCTCTCGGTTTTTGAGTATCTCTGTCCTGTAAGACAAGGGAAACTCTGTTAGTCGGGAAGTGTATGTAGTGCAGGTGTAGGTTGGTCCACCGGACCACTTACAGTTTGGAGGGTCTCTGGGTCCTCTCTGGTCGACATCTTGCGCCTTGCAGGAACGCTTCCTGTGCTTAGGATCGTTCCTTAGCGTGGAGAAACACCACCAGCTGATGCAGGGGCAGCAGATTTCTGAATTTGGCGCCGGCCGCGCCAGGCCCCCTTTGCGGAGCGTCAGACGTCACCGCGCTGTATCCGCCGAAACCACGCCCCCTGGAGCGCTCCTGTCGGCCCTGGACCCGGAGATGACCGCCGCCGCCTGAAATGACGGCCGCAGTGGTGCCGGCAGCCTGTACTTGGTCCCCGGCCCACCGGAGATGGCGGCCGCCGCCCGAAATGACGGCCGCAGTGGTGCCGGCAGCCCGTACTTGGACTCCGGCCCACGCAGTCCCCGGAAAGCTCCCAGATGGGGTCCTTCCCACTGGGTTTGCCGGGGCTGCCCGAAAAACCACGCCGCCGCTTCACCGGTAAGTCCTCCTCCGGCATGGGACAGCGTTGCTGGATCTCTGCCGTTGCTGTCCTGAAGGGACAGGAAAAACACTGGTGTTGGTGGAGGGGAGGTGCTTTTTATACTCTGCCTCTTCCTGTCCCTTCAGGTCAGCAGGTGAGCAACCTCCAGCGTATGCTGTCATGATGTCATGGGGAAATAGTCAGTATGGTAGTCTCTTTGTTCTCGCCATACCATTGGAATAGCGAATGGCATTCTACTCGCCTTTCAGCCACTGTGTGAGCGGAGTGTTACATGACACACAGATGATGGCAGTGCCACTTCTTATTTTGGTCACTAAGCTTTATTCCGAAATACTTGTGATAGGCACACATTACCACGGATGTTATTTTCCTCTGCTTTGTTGTGAACTGTCCACAGACATAGCACACATTGTCTGGGTTGTTCAGACATGTGCGCTGCTCAGACATATTGTTATTATATTTTAAATAATAATCCCAGTCTAACCAATGACCTGTAAAAACACAGTTCATTAATTACAACTCACTGGTGGATGATCCGCAGTGTTTATGCCACATGGAAACATACCCTATATGTTACATTAACCTACACTTATAGTGTTCAGTCAGCAAGCAGTGTGTAACAGTGATTGTGGGATAGTTGTGCAATCACTTTTGTTGTTTTTTTAATTAAGCAAGGTTAATGGCGAGCTGACTGGATTAACTGTATAGGCATATTTCCAAAAATAAAATTACAATGGCAATTGGATTACATTATTCCCTATAAGTGGAAAAGCTTATGTGGCAGAAAACATGGATATCATATTTGAATTCAGTGACTAAAGTTACTCCGCCTATCTGTTACAAAAATTCTGTTGCACGGTGAATTATATATAGAAGCAGAAACCAAAAATGGCAACAGCATGCAAAATAAATTTACATTCTGAGGAGGTAGGAACTCAGCTTTCCCAGGTTGAGATTATACTGCCTGGTTTTAGCGTTAGGACCCATCTAAGAACACGGTCACCTGGACGTTGCTCGATGGGCCAATGTAATTTGATCAAATTATATACCAAGAACCTTGCATTATTTAATGTGGTTAGAGTATTGATTATAGGTATGTATACCTCTGATAGCAAATTTATTTTGCGTGCTGTTGCCATTTTTAGTTTCTGCTTCTACTGTAACGTCCACCTATACATTTCTATTGGGATATATTTCCATTGGGTAGTGCTGACCCTTTTTTTTTTTTCTTTTTTTGAGTGAATTATATATAAAGTGATCAACCCCTTTAAAAATAAAATTAGCAGCCATGAGCTGTTCCGTGTGCCACCATACTGCAGAGGGATATTCCCGTAAAGCAGAGCTTCTAGTAAAGAAATCCTCAGTGAAAGGTCTTTCGATGGAGCATTCCACAACTTATTGTGTTGGATTCAGTAAAAGCCTTTGTGTGCCTCTGTATGAAATCCTTTGTGTGCCTCTGCTAGGAGTGCTGACTTACATTGTCATACTCTCAGAGGCTGTAAAGAGCTGTAACACTTCCTTGTAAACAAGCCTTAAAACTGAAGGGCCTCATAGTTGTTTTAGTCAAGATCCACTTTTTTTTTCAAGGGTCTGAACAACAGAAGGTATTTTTCCTTGCTATCTTATGTTAAAGAATCTGGAATATTCAATAACACGGAATCTGTAGGATTCCTTAGAAAGAAGTAGAGATGTTGCAAACAGAACGGACCCTACGGCCAAGTCTTGGTCGGACTGTGCCCATTAAGATAACGGCAGTCAGTGCAATAATATGCTAACCACAGAACAGACAAAGGATCAGCCATGTTATCCCATCATACCCATCTCTCTTCCATTACATACATCTCCCTGGCTGCCTTCCCGTATCGCTTCTGCTTTTCATTAGGTTCTCTAGAGTAATTAGCTTTTCCATGCATGACTTCGAGTCCCTGCAGATCAATGTAATCTTCTACAGGAAGAAACTACTGTATTCAGAGGTTGTTACTGGAAAAAGGCCATGCTTCCAGCTTACCCTAAAATATAAAATCTCATAGTATTGCTAGAATTTTCTTCCTGCAATTATCTTAGTGTATGAATTTAAATTTGAACATATTGCTAAATAAATAGACATATTTAAACTGGTTACCAGTTTTCCCCCTCCTTTCCCCCAAAGGATGGGGAAAACGGACCAAACATCAAGTCGGACAAACAAGCTTCATGCTCTCCTCTGCCCAGGTGTTTTTTTAAAACATGCACTCTCTACAAAAGAAGGTTTTCCATCTCTATCTATGAGCCTCTGTACCATGACGTTCAGATACATCTGGTTTACTGCTACATACTAAATATGCTGAATACCTTTGGGTAAATTAATTTTAGTTCATCAACCAACACTGTTATTGTGTTTGATGACAAACATCACTAATAGGATGCTTTCCTTCATTTACTATAACCAATGTGTTTTGCAGAAACGAAGTCATAAAATTTGACTATATAGTATAATGAATACTATTGTTTTAAGCACTGACCAGTCAGTGACGTAGCTATAGATGTCGCATGGGTCATTGAGACCAGGCCCCTATACCAGGGGGGGTCCAAAGTCCCCCCTCACCACAGTGACACTGTGTGCACCATTGAATGGCTGTGATTGGTTCATCGAGCACTGCAGTGATTGTTTCTCGAATGCCACGGCTCAGCCAATCAGAGCAATTGCCTGCTGGAGGCAGGGTTTACAACCCATTTACGAGTAAGCGATCTTCTGTTGGCGGCTGAGAACTGCAAACAAGCCTGTTGGAACACCAGAGACCAGCGGGAGGTACCCAGACAGAGCCTGCTAGGTAAGTATGATAAGACATCCCTCAGAAAATAAGACCCTGTGCCTCTTTGGGGCAATTTTTTTATAAGACAGGGTCTTATTTACAGAGAAACACGGTATAAGACAGGTGTAGTGTGTTAGCCTAATGATGTAAACTAATGCACAGTGTGCATCAGGTAGTCAGAGAAGCTGGTGTGGCCATCTTTGTCTCTTCAGGCCCGGAGGGTCACTTTAAGGAGAATTGAGGGAGAATTATTACCCAGGGGGAAACATAAAGGGGGCAGGGTTACATAATGGGGATACAAAAAGAATGATAAGAGGGCATTATTATTTTGGGGAACTAAGGGAGGAATACTACTTTCTGTGTATTGGTTGTTGTTGGTGGTGGTGGTGGGGTGGTTAACAGAGTGGGCACCATTTCCTTCTTGTAGTTGTGCCACTGATCTTTTGAGACTCCGGTGAGAACACCAGCTACCTCTGCAGGAAAGTGTTTGTATGTGGGGGGCAGAGGCTTTAGATACCCCCCTGTGACAAGGTATAAGAACTGTGACAACTGCAGTATACTTCTAGATAGAACAAATAAGTCTTATGATCTCTTGTAGGTCAGCCTTACAGGCCCCTCAGTAATATCTCCTTTTCTGTACTAAAGTCTAAACTAATTGCAGCAATCGAAGCACATTATAACAATCTCAATATCTAGGGACAATGAAAAACAAAAAGAAAATGCAAGCATGATATTTACAATTATACTAAAGTAGAATTATCCAACTTCTTCCAATTTCCTTTACAAGCCTAAAGGCTAAGAGACCCTTTTCGGTGCACTGCTCAAATCTATTAAGGAGTATTATATTCACTTTGGGAAATATAAATTAAAGCTCATATATTCATTTGTTAAAATGGAGGCAGTAGGAAAAAAATAGAACTAAATGGTAGTTTTTAATTAAGAGCTATACAGAGACAGAGTAAACAGCATATGCCAAAAATCATTACTTAAAAAGTGAAGAAAAACAACATTTAGAAATGATGCAGTCTTCAGAAAGTGAAGCATTTGTGCAGACCTTATATAGATAAAATAATCTTCTACTGAAGCATTTATAGTACAATCATTTAGGACCAAGCAAAACATCAGCTCTTAAAATTAGGGCTCTTTCATATCTCCTCCGGAAGTTCCGTTCCAAGCCTCAGTCACAGTCTGTCATTAGAATAAAAAGGACAAAATTGTGCCGCATGCCAATCGGCTCTCTTCAGCACCACCACAGCATGGATCCATTCTGGATCTACGATGGAACAGGAAAGCAGATTCCGTAATACAGATTCAAACTATAGCAGACTGAAGCAAATATGAGAAATATTTACTCTTATCCAAATTGTTCAACCCAACACTGTAACCCACATTCATAGAGTTGGCCCCCTTTTGGAGTCAAATTGAGACTGTCGAATGATTTCCTTGGCAACATTAGGGTGCAATCATACGTCCGAACAGGACGCAGATTTTTCTGTGCAAATGGTCTCAAAAACCACAAATGAAATCTGCAGCCAAGCCACAAGTTTCTGCCAGAAATGTTGCCGTAGATTCATACATGGACTTAGTCCTAACAATGGTCAAAATCCACATGTGAAGAAGTCACGTCGCATCAGGAATTCTGCACATGGATTTTGCCCATCTACAGGGTTAAATCCTTAGAGAATCTGCAGCAAAACACATAGCAGAAATTCGTGGCCTAGCCATGGACTTCTGCCGCAGTTTTAGAGATGTAATCCACGCTGACAAGCCTGCAGCGGATTCTGTCTGTGAGCCCAGCTGGTGACTCTGCATACGGCACTAACCTGAATGATGTATGGCTGCCTAAACTCGCAGTTGGTCATGCACTGATTTTTTTTTTGGGGGGGGGGGGGGGGGGGGGATTTCCCATGCCGCTGCTTAGCGATGACGTGGGTTCCCACAGCCCATACACAATGTTATTGTGTCGGGGCTGCGGGTCGGACACCTCCATTGACTTCAATGGAGGCAGTCCACATAGACTCAGCGGCAAAGTAGAGCATGCTGCATTTTTTCTCCCGCTCGTGAAATACCTAATTCGTATACGCGGATGTAAAGTAGAAAAAAATCTAAACTATATGCCTTTCAATGCCATGTGTTATGCCATGGATTCCACAATTAAAATATTATTGGGGGGTCCCTGGTCCCTCAGGTGAACCTTACAAGACCGCTTACGGCCTTTGAGCAGAGATGCATGTCAACGGGTGTCCAGAGACACATGATATCTGTAATCTACGGAGAGCTGCAGTCTCGGGGATCGGAGTTCCAGATGCCTAACTACGTCGCCAACTGGGAGAGGGAAATGGGACGGAGCCTCCCACAGGAGGACTGGGAGAGGGCATGGAGCATGTGCCATAAATTATCATCAGCATGCAAATTACAAGATCTTAATTTTAAGATTATGTCCCGGTGGTATAGGACCCCGGAGACCCTACACAAAATATACCCCCTTACACCACCTACATGCTGGAGATGTAATGCGGACAGAGGTGATATGTCCCACATCTGGTGGAGCTGTCCGGCAATAGCCACATTATGGAGAGAGGTAATGGAGATACATAATGCCATTTGCTCCCCTCAAGTTACATTAACCATAGAGATGGCCCTTCTCTCAGTCCTCCCGGGATCAATCAAAACGATCAAAAACAGCATTTTACGTTTCTTTATTTTGGCAGTCAGAAGAATTATACCGAGACTGTGGAGGTCTAGAACCCCACTGTCAAGGGCCACGTGGGTGGAAGAACTTAATGAACTCATGCGCTTTGATGAACTGGGGGCGGACGAGAGTGGAGCCCTGGAAAAGTTCTACGGAGTTTGGCAGGTGTGGATCTCCTTCCGGACTTCGACGAGGTTAAAGACGTGGATAGAAACCGGCAGACTTTGAGGTGCAAAACAAACGCCCAATAGCACACATGGGCCCGGGCTCCACTACCGTCTTCACCACGAACGATTGGGGTATGGCTGCCCCCCCCCCCCTCCCTCCCCAACCTTCCCTAATGTGTCTATGTACAGTTATTTGTTACGTTTTATATACTGAACGGTTAAGTGATTTAAACCAATGCACCAAAGTTTTGACGAGTCACTTGGACTCCAAGATATTGTTTGAGGCGTAAGAGGCTTAATAAGTGATATACTGAAGTACATACTTGAACACAACTTGTTATGATGTTTGTAATATTGGCAAAAACATAAATAAAACGTTTGAACATAAAATATTATTGGTATCAGACTCCCTCCCTTCCCCCTAAGTAATGATTTGACCGTGAGGCGGGAACGCATACTTCCTTCAAAATTAAAAACAGGCAGGTGATTCAGCTTCCTGTGGTCATCATGCAGACCAGGCTTCTGTATCACAGGGGCTGGCATTATGATGGAGTGACCATCCTCATACTTTGTGACTGTATATTATATTCCTTGCACAGTACATAGACCCATAAACCACCAGTATATGTGCATGCAGTCATGAGTGTGAACCCATTCATGGGCTATGGAGCAACCTCATTTTAAAAGGTCAATGGCACCAATGAACGATATTAAATTTGTTTGCTATTTCCCTACTACTTTTGGAGAGGTGTTACTGAATATACAGCAAATTTAAATGCTCCCTCTATCATTTGTTAAAAGTTAAATTATGTTAGATGTATTCGGTACAGCCATTTATTGCTCAAAAAGGTTGTAAAAAATTACCATAAGGAAAACCCAAAACCATATTATAGCGAGCAATGGATTCTGTATAGAGTAATGGAATATGGATATTTTTTTGTGTATGTTTAGTAAATAAATACTGCCTTACATGATTTACTCTGTACTAATAGATGCTGCCCGCACATAATGTGTCTTTTGACGATTTCACTTTAAGTCCAAGTAACAATAACTACAATGGCTTCTACAAGCTTTGCTAGCTAGCCTCATTAGAACGAAAAATATTCATGAAGTTCAAACATCAAATCTAATTTAATGCACAATTACAGATGGCACATTAGGCATTTAGAAATAAGTGTACATATTACACTGAATGTAAGTTTTTATGCCTGGAGCACACATTTTGATTCTGTGGACTAAAATTACCATTCTGACGGAGACTTTATGGATTGTAAACAGTAATTAAACTTTCAACAAACAAAAATGAAAGTAATGAGGAAAAAAAAATGCACTGTACATAGTAGCCTTAATTCAGTCATTTTCTGTGTTCATCAAAGGGAAGAAGATCAGAGTCATTAATGGGTCTTTAAAGTAAATGGGAATTTAAACTGAAGAGCCAAACTTGGTTAAAAGTTACTGTATGATCAGTGGGGGTCCGGGCTTCAGGACACCAGCAATCCAGACAATGAAGGGGCTGCAGGACTAGTTTAGCAATATATACAGGGTTATTATATATGATCTTCCCGATTTAACACTGTTTAAGGACACTCAGAAACATAAATTTGATGAAAAGGGAAAAACAAACATTGCACAACATCAAAAAGGTTTTCTACATCAGAGGTGTTTAATGCGAGTTCCTTTTGTTACCCGACACACATCGAACCTGTCGTCAAGTTCCTGCCATACATGTAGTGTATCACGATTGACTGATCCAATGACTTCTGTGATGTAGCTAGCATGTAGAATATCTTAACACGTCGCCAGAGACAAAACACCTCATAAGGCAGAAGGACCGGGGAGCATGGAGGCCAAAAAAGACGTCCACCATCATCACGACCTGCTCAGCTAATTTGTTTGGTAGTCTTCTCGCCGATCTCCTCCAGTCCCCCAGGTCACATCACTCCCAGCCATCCGAATCCTCTTCATCCTGTGACGTTACATTCATTCACAGGCATTCTGCTTCCTGCAGGTCAGTGTACACTATGTCACTAGTGATGTAGTGTTCAGTGCCTAGCAGGGAATGCTGAATTGACAGGAGACCACTCATCACGACCCTCGGTCACTGCTCCAGGCTCTCGGCTATTTTTAGTAGCCAGGAGATTTAAAAT
Organism: Eleutherodactylus coqui; assembly: GCF_035609145.1. Classification (NCBI taxonomy): domain Eukaryota; kingdom Metazoa; phylum Chordata; class Amphibia; order Anura; family Eleutherodactylidae; genus Eleutherodactylus; species Eleutherodactylus coqui. The sequence continues at coordinate 91,018,073 of NC_089845.1, read as the reverse complement.
TTCCTGGACCTCCACAGTTTCTGCGCTTGCGTCTGCCATTTTGGTGACGGGCGCATGCGCCGAAGCTGGGGAAACATCCCCGGATAAAGATCCCATCGGGAGACATCGCCAGAGGCCTTAGATTAGTAATTTCACCTCCCCTCACGCATCAGATCCATGATGGGAGGTGAAACTAACTTTTTCTTACTTTCACATGATCGTGGTTATTTATTGGATAACGGTGAACACATGACCAAGGACTGCGTACCGCGACCTCCGTGAAATCTCCAGGCTCTCAGCTACGCTTGGTAACCAAGAGCAGGGAGATTTTAAATGACCCCGGCAACCCGCGGCTTCTGCGCATGCGTCCGCCATTTTTGCGACGGGTACGTGCACAGAAGCCGGGGTAACGTCCGCGGATAAATCTGGGGGCCTTAAGTACGTAATTTCATCTCCCCTCATGGATATGATTCATGAGTGGAGGTGAAACAAACTTTTTAACCTTTTTTTTTTTTTTTTTTTAAACACTTTTTAAAAGTTTTTTTCCTTACTTAACATGATCGCTGTTATCCATCGGATAAAAGTGATCATGTGATCAGGGAACCACATACAACGGTGCCCGGTGACATCACCCTGCTCTCGGCTACACATACTAGCCAGGAGCAGGGTGATTTTTAATTTCTTGGGCCTCCCGACCTTCTGTGCGTGTCGTAATGACGTCTGGTGCGCATGTGCAGACGCCAGCGTCAGGTCCTGGAAGAACATAATGCCACGGGACATCATGGGTGACGGGTGAGAGTACTCTCAGCTCCCCTCATGGAGTAGATCAGAGAAGTTAACTGAAACTAACTTTTTTTTAACTTTCTATTTACTATCATGTGATCTAGTTTATACCGGCGATCGCGTGACCCGGGGGTTGGATTTCCCAGACCCCCATGACAGCTCCAGGTTGTCGGCTACTTCTGGTAGCTGTCAGCATGGAGCTGTCACGTCCACAGCCCGCAGGGCTTCAATCCTCAGAGCGACCGTGTTTTTACGGCCCTGAGGATTAAAGCTCAGCAAACCAGGACATAAAAAGGCAATAGGGCCGTCACTAAGGGTTTAATGTGTCTAAAAAGGTGGAAGGCACTTCATCACTGAAAACTAAAGATTCCATGAAACCATCAGTTTCCATACTCTCACAGAAAGAACGTTGCCTCACTTTGTTGCCTGGTTTCAGGGCGGGTGACAATTGCAATCGGTATGCATAACATTGCAAACATTTGCACAGAATCTTTCACACAGTCGGTGGCAGGACGCCCAATTCTCTGCTCACTCTGACAGTGGATTTCTGAGGACTTTGTGTGAAATTTGCACGAACACGCTCCACTGTTTCCACGCTTAGTGGTGGACTATTATGATTTCCACTTTGGCCTTAGTCAGACGGGCGTTTTTTCGCGCGATTTGCGGATCGCATGACGGATGCGCATCCGCAAATCGCGTGACCGGTGCGCGCAAGTCGCCCGCAAATCGCCCGAAAATCTGCTCCTAGCCGCGTTTCATTAGAAACGGGCCGGAGCTGTCCAGCGCATTGCATTCAATGGAGACGGCAATAGAGCCGCCTCCATTTAAAGCAATGCGCTGCGGGCGAGCCCGGGATGAATTGTCGGTAAGGGCTTAAATATATAAGCCCTTCCCTGCAATTCATCCTAAAATGTGTTAAAATAAAAAAAAAAATTGTATACTCACCTCCTCCCGGCAGCCGGAGCTCCGCGCGGCCGTCCTGCAGTGGGTGTGAAGGGGGTGTGAGTCAGACCTGCCCCCTGATTGGCTCAGCGTTGAGCCAATCAGAGGCATGTCTCACTCACACCCATTCATGAATTCATGAATGGATGTGAGTCAGACCTGCCCCTGATTGGCTCAGCGCTGAGAGGCAGCAGTCACTCACCCATTCATGAATTCATCAATGGGTGTGTGAGTGAAACCTGCCTCTGATTGGTCAGGGCTGTGACCAATCAGAGGCAGATCATTCAGCAGGCGGGGATTTTAAAGCCCCGCCGGCTGAATAGTGCCGAGAAGCAGTTCAGGAGAACTGACAGCGGCCGCGGCTGGACTCCGGCTGCAGCGGAAAGGTGAGTATACAATTTTTTTTTATTTTAACACATTTTAGGATGAATTGCAGGGAAGGGCTTATATATTTAACCCCTTCCCGACAATTCACCCCGCGCACGCCGGAAGCCCATTGCTTTCAATGGAGCGGCTGTATTGCCACTCCATTGAATGCAATGGGCAAACATCGTTCTTCTCTGCCACAGCTGTTACAGCTGTGGCAGAGAAGAATGATTTGTCTTCTATATGTTCTCAATGGGGTCGGCGCTGCTGCCGCCAGCCCCATTGAGCGCATCTAGAGAAGAGAACAGGAATCGCAGATCGCAGATAGGTGCGATCTGCGATTTTTTGTTCTATAATTTATCAGACGAGCGCATAAAAAGCGCTCATGTGTCCGATACCATTGCAAAGCAATGGTTTTATAAAATCGCCGGACGCATGCGCATGCGCAAATCGCGTGAAAAAACGCCCGTCTGACTAAGGCCTTAGATACAACCTTTTTCCTTACAACTGGAGTACTACTTACGAATTGTGTGCCCACTGGGTGGATCGTCAAACTTTGTTTGAAAATGGCTTTGCACGCTAACAGACTGTCAGACGTAAAAATCAAGGAAACAAAACACTCTGTCATTTTGTCTCACATTCCCCTAGCGGTGACTATGGCAGAATAAAACTTTTTGGGCTTCATTTAGCAAAAGTGTCTCACATCAAGACTTTCCTTGTTGCCCGTAGCTACCAATTACAATGCAGCTTTAATTTCTCAAACTGCTGAAGTAAAATGAAAGCTTTGCTGTGATTGATAGCCATGGGCAAGTCAGTTCTGAGTTTCAATTTCGATTAATATCAAACGTATGTATTTTATTGTGCATACAGCAACTACGGTATGTAGACTTGTGTCCCAGGTACCAATGTGTTTTTCCATAGTTACTGGCTACAATCTGTGTGTAGTACAATCCTAAAGTCTTGCATTCAAAGCTTCCCACCCACTCAATAAGGAGACTTCTGGGCTGAATTATCTCCAAGAAATCAGATTGTGCACAACTACAAGCCGAGTGAGGGAGGTACAACAAGACACTAGAGCTTTAAGAAAATGCAGGGGAGTGTGAGAGTGAAAGCCAACTGAGCTCTGAACTTGCAGATCCATAAACAGGCACATCCAAGAAGACAAGGCTTGGAAATAAAAAGAGAAATGTAGTAAACAGTCAACAACATAATGGGAATTGATCTCACCTGGTACAGATCCATATGTAAAAACTACCGTATTTTCCGTTCTATTAGACGCACCGGTCTATAGGACGCACCTCCGTTTTAGAGCGGGAAAATAGGGGGAAAAATTTTTTTAACTCACCCAGGGACAGCACAGGGTTAGTGTCGGGTGACGGAGCAGAGGGAGCAGCAGAGGTCCGAAAAAACGGCGCTCCATATCACAGCGGCACGTCTGTGCAGCAGGAGGAAGAAAGGACGCCGTTTGGTGGAGGCGGGGAGCAGCAGTAGTACCCGCCAGCGCTCACGACCAATCACAGGTATGTATGGGCGGCAGTGGGGAGAAGACTGGTCGCATATTTGTTCGTGCAATCGCGAGATTAACACGCAATCGCGCTAACTAAATCGCGATTGCGTGTTAAATTTGTGATCGCGCTAAAAATGGTGATCAGAACAAATTTTTGGGCACATTCGCTCTATAAGAAGCAGCAACTCCCCCCCCCCCCCCCCCGCTTTGGAGGGGGGAAAAGTGCGTTTTATAAAGCAAAAAATACGGTATTTCCCATACAAAAGGTGCGCATATACTGTTAAAGATTTATAACGCATCAATTCTTATACTGAATAGATTTAGAATTCTCATATTAGAAAAGCGAATAAAAGGAAAATAAGGTACATAAAGAATTTGTCAGGTTCCTATAATTAAAGGAAGAATGACAGGCGGGAAGAAGTTACACATGTATTCAAATTAAATATTTCATACTCAAATATTATATATATATTATAATGCTGCTGGTAAGGGCTTAGTTAAGTCAGGTTAATGAATGTTCCTTTCATTGACATGTATATAAATAATTTTGCATGGAACAATTGAATTACATATTCTCAAATATGTTGCCTTTCACGTCAGAATATGAGCATTGACAAGTAAATAATACAGATACCGTATATCTTCGTGTGCTGTTCTGCCTTCATTCTGGCTTGCTCTTATCCTGGTCCTATGCCTCTCATGTTTCCCTGCCCACCCTCCTGCTATTATCGGGACCTCCATTACAAGGAGTGCATATCATTCCATCAAGACAAGATACAGCACAAATCACTGACAGTTCCTCATATCAGACAATACCATTTCTCAGATGAATGCATATGACTTTTCCGCATTTCCATGGAAACTGTGGCACCCTTTATTGTATATTATAACATTCAAAGTTTGTACTGATATGAGTGAATACAATCTGTGTACGGCTCTGCAGGGAATAACACGGCTATTTGATGCAGAGAAACGGAAGTAAACAAACTGATCAGTTTTTTCCCTAATTGATTTTAATGGGTTTTCAAAAAAACTCAATGATTTCAATTTGCTTCATTTTTTTTTTTTTTTACTGAAGCGAATAACATAGTCCTAATGTTTCATATCAACCAGTGAAGATTAGGAAATTCGCATTCTTCCAAAGGAGGATCTGCAGCAGCTGCTGCAACTTATGCGTCTTCTTTCTTAAATGTACCATTAGCTGATCAATAAAGTGAGAAAAGGTCTAAAAGTTGTAAAAATAAAAATTAGTATATGCAACTTGGGATATATTCAGAAGTAGTAGCAGTAGTGTAATTTTTTTTCTTTTTTTACTGCAATTGCTATGGTAGAAGGCCATGGTCTTTACTAAACAGCACTTTCTGCATTACAACACCACAATATGATCTCTATGCCTGAATATGTCCTAAAGGTGCTATTACATGAGCACCATTAAAGGGGTTGTCCAGTATTAAAACGCAGTGCTATTTTCCAAACACAGTGCCACACCTGTCCACAGGTTAGGTGTGGTATTACAGTTCTTTCCCTTTTACTTCAATGGAGCCAAGCTGAAACTCCAGACACAACCCATGGACAGGAGTGCACTATTACTAGAAGAAAGCAGCCATGTTTTTCTAATCCTAGAAAACTTTTTTAAAAAGGGACTGTCTCGCTTGCAGCGGTTTCAATGCAGGAAGCAGACAGCTCTGTACATTGCGCAGAGGCCCAAGGTGGTACTGCTGACTTCATTGCGTAGTAGAGGAGGAGAAAGTAATTAAGAAAAAAGAAACAAAAACAGCCGCACCCAACCTCATACACACACATCCATATCGAACAAATCTTATTTTATGCAGTCAAATACTTTAGCAATAATCCACTAATAAGAAGGACTACTTCTCACAGCTATAAAAATTGTTCATTGTTCATCAATCCAGGAGGCGGCATTCTGAGAATTATAAAAAAATTAAAAAAAAAGTCAGCCCCTGCACCACAGCTCTCAGCCGCGCATGATACAAAATAGTATAAGGCAGCTGTAAACCCCCATCACCTTCTCTTATAAAACTGCTTCCATTTTTTATTGTATGTCCATTGAATAATCTGGAAGAATAGCTATATGATGACCATCCGTATGGAACGCTCTCATTTCTCTTGCTTTCTTTAAACTAATGTCCCAATCTTGATAATGCAGGAGTTTTATCACAGTTCTTGGTGGTTTATCAGGAACTCTGTGAGCCCTTTACACAGCAAAGAAAACTGTATCTTCCCCAATAGTTTTCAGCCATCTCTCAGATACGACCCTTCCACCTTTTCTGGAACCCCCAGCAGTTGTAAATTATTTCTCCTTCGTCTATTTTCCAGATCCTCTGCTTTATATTGCAAAGTACGCAAAGACGGGTTACATTTACTAATTATATCCTGCATAGGAACATTTTTTCTCGTCTAGTTCATTAATATGCATCTCTACTTTAGACAATCTCTCAGTAACTTTCTGCAAATCATGTCTTATAAATCTAACATCTTTTTTCAGGCTACCAACCTGAGCAAAGGGGGAAAGCCAGCACCATATTGCTTTAGGCACAGCTAGAAAAACATTGCAGAGAGTAGATTCATTTTGTGTATCATTTTGCATGTCCACAACACTAGCTTGTGCTGAAATGGCCTGCATAATAGCATTCGCAGAGGCAGATGAAGCAAATGAAGTATATAAAAACAGGGCCATGCTTACCATTAGCACAGTGAGAACACATTAAGGGCTTAGTCACATGGGCGCCTCAGCACCCGTACACGGGTGCCGATGCGCCCGTGTGACTGAGCCCTTAAAGGGGTTGTCCCGCGCCGAAACAGGTTTTTGTTTTTTTTCAATAGCCCCCCCGTTCGGCGCGAGACAAACCCGATGCAGGGACTTAAAAAAAAACAAAAACGGACAGTGCTTACCTGAATCCCCGCGCTCCGGTGACTTCTTACTTACCTGGTGAAGATGGCCGCCGGGATCTTCACCCTCGGTGGACCGCAGGGCTTCTGTGCGGTCCATTGCCGATTCCAGCCTCCTGATTGGCTGGAATCGGCACGTGACGGGGCGGAGCTACGAGGAGCCGCTCTCAGGCACGAGCGGCCCCATTCAGAAAAGAAGAAGACCGGACTGCGCAAGCGCGTCTAATCAGGCGATTAGACGCTGGAAATTAGACGGCACCATGGAGACGAGGACGCCAGCAACGGAACAGGTAAGTGAATAACTTCTGATAACTTCTGTTTGGCTCATATTTAATGCACAATGTATATTACAAAGTGCATTAATATGGCCATACAGAATTGTATAACCCCACTTGCTTTCGCGGGACAACCCCTTTAAGCTGGAAGACGACGGCCGTACTTCAAGACGGACGACTCCCCGCAGCGCTGAAGAACGAACACATGACCGGCAATGAAGCCGGTCACATGTTCTTTCTTCCGGCGTTGCAGAGAGACGTCCGTCCTGAAGTGCGGTTGTCTACCTGCAGTAACATGGCCGCCAATGCGCCCGTGTGACTAAGCCCTAAAAGGCTCACCAGAGGAAGCAACTATAGCTGCAGACATTTCATGGGCATTTCTTAAATTGGCGGTTGCAGAAGGAGTTGAATGCGTAAATTCAGCCAACCTGTTCACTGCATTACAGCATTTCTTAGTAATGTGATCAGAATGGTCAAAATATTCCATGCAATCTGCACGATCACTCTGCTCGAAAACACCACCTCAGGAGAAAAACTAAGCTAGCATAACAGGTGGTATGTTTCCACTGTTCACGCCACACTCTAGACAACTGTGACTAAGGGCACTGGGTGCGCCAGACACGCGTCAGTGAAACATGGAGTGGTAATCGCCATTCTTTTAATACATTTAGGAAAAACATTTTTTGATTTTCAATATTATATTCTCGGATGAAGCATGACCCCTTTGCTAATATTTGGTTTAGTCAAGATTCCATGTATAAAAAAAAAAATGATACGAGGTCTTTCATTTGGATTCTCTTCTAATTGGGAACATTATAGGGTGCTACAATGGTTCTGCAGGTCCTGAGTTCCGGAAACAGTGTAGCTCGCTGTGCTTTTTCTATAATCTTCCTGAAGTCTTTGATATTGGAGTATTACTAGATTGTGCTGTGTATATTCCTTGTGGATTACTTGGTTGTGTCTGTTTGTTATTCATATTTTTTGGCATTGTCCAATATTCAGCTTTTACTTAGAGGTCAGATCACTATTGGATCTATGCTATATTAAGAAGTTTGGACCCACTACTATATTTACTTAATGTCCATTCAAAGGTTTTGGGTAAGCTGCTCTTTTATCCTTACAACATTCAGCTGTCTCATAGCCCATTAACTGGAAACAACCAAACCCACCAGGCAAGAGTTTCTTCTCAAGAGTTTGTCACATCTGATGCTTCAAACATCTTACAGTACTCAATCAGCTTGACTTATTCAACGTGGGACCCCTAGGATTATTTCTGGGCCCAGCAGATTTCTGCTTATATAATATGTTGGAATTTGTATTCCCCTAACGTAGGGTCTCCTTTCACCTCTTGCTCTCTCCCTTTCTTCTCTTGTATCTCCTTGTTTGTTTTACTGTTAAGAGCATCGTATGGTTGCTCTGTTTAAGGGTTCCTCGTACATGGTATAATTTTCAGCAGATGCTTACTCGGGTTGTCAACCCACTTGACTTGTTGGACATGTCTTGTACCCACTTTGTATAGTTTTGTTCTTCACACATACGAAACTAACACCAGTTAAGTTTGATGCCTTCTAGAGATGAGCGAGCACCAAAATGCTTGGGTGCTCGTTACTCGAGACGAAGTTTTCGCGATGCTCGAGGAATCATTTCGAGTAACGAACCCCATTGAAGTCAATGGGCGACTCGAGCATTTTTGTATATCGCCGATGCTCGCTAAGGTTTCCATTTGTGAAAATCAGGGCAATTCAAGAAAGTAATGGGAACGACACAGCAACGGATAGGGCAGGCGAGGGGCTACATGTTGGGCTGCATCTCAAGTTCCCAGGTCCCACTATTAAGCCACAATAGCGGCAAGAGTGCCCCCCCCCTCCCAACCATTTTTTACTTCTGAAAAGCCCTCATTAGCAATGCATACCTCAGCTAAGCACCACACTACCTCCAACAAAGCACAATCACTGCCTGCATGACACTCCGCTGCCACTTCTCCTGGGTTACATGCTGCCCAACCCCCCCCCCGCACGACCCAGTGTCCACAGCGCACACCAAAGTGTCCCTGCGCAGCCTTCAGCTGCCCTCATGCCACACCACCCTCATGTCTATTTATAAGCGCGTCTGCCATGAGGAGGAACCGCAGGCACACACTGCAGAGGGTTGGCACGGCTAGGCAGCGACCCTCTTTAAAAGGGGCGGGGCGATAGCCCATAATGCTGTACAGAAGCAATGAGAAATCCAATCCTGTGCCACCTCCATGAGGAGCTGCACACGTGGGCATAGCAATGGGGAACCCATGTGCCACACACTATTCATTCTGTCAAGGTGTCTGCATGCCCCAGTCAGACCGGGGTTTTTTATAAATAGTCACAGGCAGGTACAACTCCGCAATGGGAATTCCGTGTGCACCCACAGCATGGGTGGCTCCCTGGAACCCACCGGCTGTACATAAATAAATCCCATTGCAGTGCCCATCACAGCTGAGGTAACGTCAGGTTTAATGCAGGTGGTCTTCGGCCCACACTGCATGCCCCAGTCAGACTGGGGTTCTTTAGAAGTGGACACATGCAGTTACAACTCCGTGTGGACCGACAGCCCACTGCCTATATAGACAGTATATCTCTTTCACCTTTCCCACTGTCCCTCTGCCTCACCACTACTGGCCCTATACTATGTAAAATTACTGCAGACTGTTTCCCTCTGGACGGGATGACAGCGGTGATGTAACGGGCAACGCAGAGCCAGGAAACACTTTTGCACAAGCCTGCTGTAACACTTAGCTGCGAATTAATTAGGACTACTACCCCCAGCAGAGACGCAGTACACTGAGGACGGTCACAGGCAGCCCAAATATTTTTTTTCCCCCAAATTTGTTTGAAAAAGCCCATTGCCTATATAGACAGTATATCTCTTTTACCTTTCCCACTGTCCCTGCCTCACCAGTACTGGCCCTATACTATGTACAATGACTGCAGACTGAGGACGCAATGCTCTGCACGGCCAATATACAAAAAAAAAAAAAAAAAATGTGCAACACTGCTAAAAGCAGCCTCAACAGTACTGCACACGGTCAGATGTGGCTGTAAGAAGGACCGTTGGGGTTCTTGAAGCCTAAAATCACTCCTAACGCTCTCCCTATAGCAGCTCCGACATCAGCAGTACTTTCCCTGATCTTTGTCAGAATGCATCTGTGGCGAGCCGCGGGAGGGGCCGATTTATATACTCTGGTGACACCTGATCTCGCCAGCCACTCACTGCAGGGGGGTGGTATAGGGCTTGAACGTCGCAGGGGGAAGTTGTAATGCCTTCCCTGTCTTTCTATTGGCCAGAAAAGCGCGCTAACGTCTCAGAGATGAAAGTGAAAGTAACTCGAACATCGCGTGGTGCTCGCCTCTAGTAACGAGCATCTCGAACACGCTAATACTCGAACGAGTATCAAGCTCGGACGAGTACGTTCGCTCATCTCTAATGCCTTCCACTTTTTGTTTGACATTATTTACACTACTGTGGATCAAGCTTAATTCATTGCATTAGCTGCAATCCTCTTAGTTCTCATAATGTCATTCAGATATTTCAAATAACATAGTTCTTAAAAAATGGTGTCCAGAAAGACATTAGATTTGTTCACCATAGTTTAGGCAAATCGAGTGAGACAAAAATAGAAACATTACTCCAATCCAATAGTTATGTCGTCATGGGGTTCATTTCCCTATTGGGCGACCATCATAGTAGCCACTTTGAGAAAGCATTGGTCAAAAGCTTGCTGTATACCTTGTAATAACGTGTGCAGAAGCATATTACTGTCAGAAAATAATCACCACCACCACAACAGCTTTTGAAGTACAGAAGAAATCTGTTACACCAAACTTCTTAAATATGCAGCAAGTCCCTGGCTGGCACAGATTACACATATAATGAAGTCTCACAGGCATTGCCTTTTAAGTGATTAGAAATTATATTCTTTATTCCTTTATTTATGGATTGGTAGGAGGCTATTCACATTTACAAAAAAATAATAAGCTCCCGAAAAAAGCATGCTGAAACTTCTAAAATTCATACTGACATATTAAGGAGGCATGCTGGTGACTTTTTACCTTTATACTTCTACTTCAATCCTTCTGCAACTACCTGAACAAAGTTTCTTTTTGAAACACACGATTATGAAGTTCTGTGTAACGTAGGGTTTACTTTGCTAAAGAGATCAGGACATCTATTTACCTAAACCATGACTTAGGCCCGGTCTATATAGCAACTCATCTCACGAAATAGTAAGTTACAGATGAGTTCCGCGACCAAAAAAAACCCCCAAAAAAACAAACAAACACATTTGTGGGACTTGCTATCGCACAAATTTTTTAGATTTTCAATTTGACTGTAAAAAACACTATCCAAAACACACAAAGGTGTCATAAGCAAGTTGCGTCCGCACAAGACTTGCTTTGCGGTCTATGCTGGAAAAATCGTTTGCAGTATAAAAGAAACAGCGCTATACTTTCTGCATCAGTAACATTGTGGTTACATAAAGTAGTAAGTTGCAACATCATTCTATTGGCAATTGGAAGTGATGTTGCAATGCGATTTTCAAGTTGTGCAACCTGAATCACTGTGTAGCCCTGGTCTTAGGCATAAATCATTCTACCTTCGAGTGTTTTCAAGCAACAAATACAATTTATCTAAGCAGTGAAAGCAGAAACTCTTAGAGATGAGCCATAAAAATAAAATAAAAAACAGGTGCTGGATTCACTAAAGGCCCATTTAGATAACGATTACCATCTTTTGAGCAATAATCGTGTCTCAATGTGCCAGTCTTTCAGTTTTCTGCTGAACGACAGTTTTCAGTTCTGCTTGAAAACCATTGTTCAGCAGAACAGCTGATAAGCAGTACCGCACACTGTGTTCTGCCCGCGGAGAGCTGATTACAGCAGATAACATTGTATCAGCTGTCAGCCCTACTGGCAGAACAGCTGATATGCAGGACTGTACTCTGTCTGCTGTCCACAGTGCTGAATTCTCCATGGGGAGCTAGAGATTACATTGTTTTCCCTTAGCAGCCCATGGCTGGACAATGGAGCTACTGACAGAGCTCAGACCTCCTGCTGAGTTCTGCAACAGCTCCCAGAAGCTCATTTGCATGCAACGTTAAGTTTCGAGGGTTCCCTGAAAAATAGTGTGCATCAGAACCTAAGAAATATTTACAAAATCTTAAAACATTATTGCCGAAGTATTTCCTACAGAATTTTATAATAGACATGGCACTGATTCCTGGTGGATCACATACCAAGACACACTCTAGCACATATCCATTTCTTTCATGTGAAAGAGAAACTACTAGAGGCCGCCAGGAAAATGAGCCTGCTGAAAGACAACAATGAGCGACGGCTTAACGAAAACTGGACGATGTCAGTGCAGCTAGACACGATTATCGCTCAAAAGACGGCTTATGATCGAAGTTTACTGTTATTTACAGAGATTAAAGGTAGCATCGCTAAATGTCAAAGGGCTCAGAAAGCACTCAGAAAATGAGCATTTATGTGGTCAGATTTAAAAACGTTAGCTCCAGATATTTGTTTGTGCGCAAGAAACTGCTTTATACAGAAAGCAAAGTTTAAAACAGAGGTTCCCAAAGTGGTCTATATGGACCCCCAGGGGTCTATTTTGACTTGCTGCAGGTTCATATCAGCAAGAAAAAATTTTGAGGGTGCACGAGATATAATGGGGGTCCAGGTGAATGGAATCCATTTAGGCAGGTCATCATCAACTTTTAGGCGTTCTGTAAATGACATAATACACCTTACACAGATTGTGTACATAATACTTATATTAGAAATTACTTACCTCATAAAATTTTTAATGTAGAGTTCACGTAAAACGTCTTGGGCTCTGGCGAAAGACACAACAGACCTGCGCAGTAGCTAATTTACCTATAAGGTTTCTACCGCGCATCATTTTCACGTGATCCATCAGAGCCCAAGAAGTTTTGTGTGAACTATACCCCATCTGCTTTGTGGAGTGCTATGTTCATGGGCAAATTTTTACAAGTTTTCATACCAGCAGCAATGCATTGCGCACATACAGTCTGCTTATCCTGCATTATGGACTATTGCAAGAAAGTTTTTGGTAGCATTTCCATCTTCATACCTCGTGGACAGGGGTTTTAGCGCGGTTGCCAATCTTCTTACGAAATAAAGAAATTTATTGCAAATCACTGGATGTGGAGATTTGAGACTGTACCTCAGTAATTGGAAGCCAAATATTGAACAATTGCTATTTTAGTGCTCCAGACTCATCCCACCTATTAACAGCATTATTTGTGTTGTCATTTTATGTAAGAATTTTACCGGGTTCTGATTTGTTTTGTCCCAAATCCAAATACTTATTTGCATTTTGTGTCATTTCAATAGAGATCTGAATAAAAATTCTACATGGTTTTCTTGTTTTTACAATTATCCGCTCTACAAAAAACCCTATCTAAGTGAGCAGCACTGTCAGCTGGGAAAACCCATTTGACTTTAATAAGTTAAAGGGGTCCTGTCATTAGAGGGGAAAAAAACCAAAACACAATACTTACCTATTCCTCCCCTGTCAGTCTTACTGCACCTTCTCCTCCCCGATCTTCTCCTGGCTCCTCCAGTCCCCTGGGTCATGTTACCTCCACACAGCCAGATCCTCTTCTTCCAGTGACGAAGCGTCCATTCTCGGCAGTCTCCTTCTGCAGGTCTGTGTACCCGGTCACTAGTGACGTAGCGTTCACAGCCTAGCAGTGAATTCCGAATCATATGCCGATCTATTCCAGAGACTCCGCATGAGCGATGTCTCGCTGCAATAGTGTATGAACACTCATAGCGAGACAGCGCATAGACGCAGTCTTGGCAAGAGCCCGGCATTCCCTGCTAGGCAGTGAATGGTACACGTCACTAGTGACCTAACCTACACTGACCGTCCGGAAGGAGACTGTCGAGAATAGACGCTTCATAACAAGAGGAAGAGGATCCGGCTGGCTTGTGGTGAGGTGACCCGGGGGACTGATGAGGAGGGATAGGTAAGCATTGATATTTTTTTTTTAATGACAAAACCCCTCTAAGGAGAAATTCAATATTATGCAGGGGGGTCTACGGAAAAATAAATAAATAAATAAATTAGCAAGTGGTCTAGGGGCGAAAATCTCCTTGAGGCCATCTTAACATGTACGAGTGCGATATCGCCTGGTGAAACATGGTCTGATAACGCACTCCCCAACATGCGATTCTCTTGCAGATGCAAGACGGTTTTATCTCAAAACCACCTCGCATCATTTCGGATAAGTACCAATCAGCCGTGGCGTAGGATCACTGAGTTTCTCCCATTGTTTTCAATGGGAAAACTTCCTGTAGCACTGCACCACGTGCTGCCACCAGCCCCATTGAAAATAATGGGCGATGTGATGGCACGCCCAAAGTTAGGACGTGCCACGATTTGTTTCCTGCATCACATATAAATGAGGTTCATATTCATGCGTCTCACAAAGCACAAATCTTACTCGATTTTCTCATTCGTGTGAAAACAGCCTGACTTTAGCGGAACGTTACAACCAAGCGCTAACATATTTATGGCATAGTAATGACTTATTATCTCAATTGACACATAGGTTGGGATATTATGTGAAAAAAGAAAGGATGAGAGTTTTAGGTTAGCCGACTGATAAAATTACATTACTTGAAGCCCAAAATAATCTAACGCAAACCACCACCATAGCAGCAGGTAGAGGAGCTCTTTCAATGCAGGTAAAAACCAGTTACTTTAAAATTAGGACAGGAAATTAAAGAGTTAAAGCCCAACATTACTCGCGAAAATAACAAATCCGGAAAATTGTTGGCATCTTGCCATAAAGCACAGCATCTCAAATCTCGTATTCCGTATTTACTAGGCCAGAATAATAAGGGAGAATTAACAATCCTGGTAGTAGAAGTAGTGAATAGCTTTAGAGACTATTACTCGGCCTTATATAACTTGAAAGACGATCCCTTTGTATCTCCAAGCACAACACACCATATCCAAGAATTCTTTCAAAAACTAAATCTCCCTATACTTTCTAAAAGCCAAAAGGAAACTCTTGACTCCCCAATTACAGTAGCAAAATAGATGGACCACATCAACTCTCTAACAGCTGGAAAATCACCAGGCCTGAGTAGGCTTACTGAAGCAGACTACAAAACATTTCAAGATTGTATTCCCGCATGTGTAAAACCTTTCAGTTAGCGATTATGGCAGGTTCTTTCCCTGAAGAAAAGCAGCAAGCCATAACATTTCCCCTGCCCAAACCGGGGAAGAAGGCGGGTGCCCCCAAAATTTCCACCCTGTTTCACTACTGAACACTAATATCAAAACAGACACAACAATCGTAGCTTCTAGACTGGCACCCATCTTGCCATTGCTGATCAGAGAAGATCAAGTGGGATTTGTGAAAGGTCGACAGGCAGCGGATAATACTAGGAGGGTTTAAACCTTGCGCATTACATTGGATCTGAAGATTCCTGCTGTTTTTTTTGCCCTGGATGCTGGAAAGGCGTTCAACGGCATAAACTGGTCCTACGGCTTTGCAGCCCTAGACAAAATGGGTTTTGGAGGATTCTTTTTCAAAGTCATCTCCGCATTATATTTAAACCCTCAGCCTGAATATTTACAAAAACTGAGCCTTATCCCATGAATTTCATATCACAAATGGCAGGAGACAGGGATGTCCACTGTCCCCACTGATCTTTATATGTACTATCATTGGAACAGCTAGCTCAAGCTCTTAGAGAAAATATTCTAATTAAAAGGTATTCCGATTGGAGACCATACTCCACTAATATCGTTATATGCAGATGACCTCTTAACATTAAAGGGGTTGTCCCGCGCCGAAACGGTTTTTTTTTTTTTTCAATAGCCCCCCCATTTGGCGCGAGACAAACCCGATGCAGGGGTTTAAACAAAAAACCGGATAGTGCTTACCTGAATCCCTGCGCTCCGGTGACTTCTTACTTACCTTGCGAAGATGGCCGCCGGGATCTTCACCCACGGTGGACCGCAGGTCTTCTCCCATGGTGCACCGTGGGCTCTGTGCGTTCCATTGCCGATTCCAGCCTCCTGATTGGCTGGAATCGGCACACGTGACAGGGCGGAGCTACAAGGAGCAGCTCTCCGGCACGAGCGGCCCCATTCAGAAGAAAGAAGACCGGACTGCGCAAGCGCGTCTAATCGGGCGATTAGACGCTGAAATTAGACGGCACCATGGAGACGAGGACGCCAGCAACGGAACAGGTAAGTGAATAACTTCTGTATGGCTCATAATTAATGCACAATGTACATTACAAAGTGCATTAATATGGCCATACAGAAGTGTATAACCCCACTTGCTTTCGCGGGACAACCCCTTTAACAGATCTATATCCTCCCTAGATACTGCATTAGAAGTGATCCAAGAGTTTGGACAGATCTCTTACTACAAAGTAAATGCACAAAAATCTCAAGTTTTACCAGTAAAGATCCCCAGTGACTTATTACACTATTTACAAAATAAATATCCTTTTCATTGGCAACATGAGGGCATTAAATATCTGAGCACAGCAATAAAAATCTTCACTGATGTAATTTTGAACCTTTGATAAAAAGGCATTTCAGGACGAAATTCAACAACTAACTAAATTTGAGATATTGTGGTTGGGAAGAATAGCTACTTTTCAAATGCTTCTGTTACCAAAATGACGTGTTACTGCCATGAGACGGATAATATCTTACTTTGTTTGGGCGCATCAAACCACACATAGCTAGCGCAATACTTACAAAAGGACAGATGGGCAGGGAGTTTGGGTCTCACAGATGTTTATGATTAATTTATGGCCACACATGTCCCCCAACTAGCTCCATTTTGGAGGTCTGAAACACAAAAACTGGGTCCATATAGAGAATCATCTAGCATTCCCAGTCTCAAACAATCCTTACTTGTAACTCCTTTGTGGAATGTACCTAGGCCTTCTTGCCTTTTCTTGCTTACCCACATGTCATTAAAGGCTTGGAAGCAGTTCCATGATCATGCAAAACCTCAAGGAGTCCTCTCTATTGTAAACACCTATTCGATAACATTACTGGAAATTGGACTATAATTTCTTAATACCCGGTATTTACTTAATAGTTTCCCATTTACTGTTTATTGGTTAACGGTTCTACAATTTTCTAGGTTATAAAACATGCAATGTTTTATTTTGTATCACAATGACTCATTACAAATGTAGGATTATTATTTTTTTGGATACATAAATGATTACTAAACATGTTATGCTCTTTTGTGAATGAAAAAAATTAATAAAACCCATCTGAACTGTCATAATTAAAATATACCTGGCATTTTAGGTGACTTTTTATAATAAACGGTCAGGTGTGTACATAACGAGTGCCAATGAGAAACGGTAGAATGCCTCTGCATTGCCACCCATTAGAAGGCAGCTTTCCTACAAGTCAATGTTCAGTCTTCTAACAGGTCTTATAACAGGATTGGGCATATACACTAAAGCTAGAGTCTTCTCCAGAAGAAAAAGATAACCATATACAATCTTCTGGAGAAAACTCTGGGTTTGGCCAGAGTTCCCAGTCATGTTATAAGGCCTGTTTAAAGGTCGGACATTGACTTATAGCGATGCTGCCTTCTCAACATGTGGCACAGCAGAGGCATTGTACCATCTCCCATTTGCATACCATATTTTGTAAGAGGAGCATTGAATGGCCTTTTAAGTCTCCTCATGCCTACTAGGCGGTCTCCACGAGGTGAAACTGTACCCCTCCTAAACTACATGAGGAGCAGCACTATTTCTGCCCATTTAATGACTTGCATCATGCATTTATCATCAATTCCTTTGCTACTCCATCTCTAATTGCCAGTCTTTGTGAACTGGTTGATGAAGACTAATGCAATGCCACCTCCCACACAGTGCATACAGTGAAGATGAGATCTTCACCTAGATCTCTGTAACATACTGTCAAAAGCCACATGGAGAACGTCTGTTAATATAATGGCCAATAGGATGACTAGCAAAAGTGCTAATCAATTTATATAGCTAAAATGATGTGCTGAAGAATTAGTCTAAAATAATGGCCACTAGGGGTCTCCCTTCCTTCTAATTTGCTGTCCACTCCTGTTGTCATGTGAAATCTGTCTCTAGTAACAAAACACGGAACATGGAAGTAAACGATGGTGATAACTCATGCTGCCATAAAAGCTATAAGGAGGTGATGGAAAGGGAAGGAGGAGAGGACGGAGAGACACACAGATGTGCTGTTGGAGCTCACTGATAATTACAAATACAGTCTACAGAGGAGAAAACCGGTGACAAATATAGCATACATGTCATGTAATGGCCAGAAATGCTGCTACTTATGTACACACACCAGCTTATTCTGAAAAGTCATCTGAAAGTGCTAGTATGCTGTAAATGGACACTAACGTTCTAACAACTTGTGCTTATGATAGCCAGTGTTCTAACTGTCAAAAGCGCTATTTGATGTTAATCTATATATATAAAATTGAATGTATGCGTGTCTCTGTCTGTTTGTCTGTCTGTGTGTTTGTCCTTTATGCGCTACTACACCATTCATCCGATCGCCATGAAACTTTGGGAAGTTGTTGAGTACACTCCTGGGAAGATTATAGGCATAGTAAAACTATCCTACGATATATGGCGCGCGTGCGAACGTCGTCGACAGTTGCGCCCCCCCCCCCCCACGTAGATCGTTCGATTTCCATCATTGCCACTAATTCTCTCACTTCACGATGTTGTAGAAACATGAAATTTGGCACGAGCATTGACTATGTCATAAACAGAAAACACTAATGGGTCCCAACTCGATTATTGAATTCTAAGTGCCAAAGAATTAGCGTCCAAATTTTACGTACGGAATCTAATTTTCTCGCTTCCCAGTGTCATAGAAACTTGAAATATGGCACGGGCATTGAATATGTCATAAATAGGAAACGCTAATGGGTCCCAACTTGATTATTCAATTGTAAGCGCCAAACAATTAACGTCCAAATTTTACGTATGGAATCTAATTCTCTCACTTCCTGATATATATAAATGAATGCATGTCTGTCTGTCTGTCCTTTATGCATTACTACACCATTCATCCAATTGCCATCAGACTTTGGGAAGTTGCTGAGTACACTCCTGGGAAGATTATAGGCATAGTACATCTATCCTACGATAGGTGGGGTGCGTGCGAGCATCGTCGACAGTTATGCCCCCCAGACAAAGATCGTTTGATTTCCATCTCAAGCACGAAAGCAAAAGGCATTACGAGCAACGGGATGAGTGTTCAACTACAAAATGATGCATCCGCCGAACGTTTCGCAAGACAATTGCTGGATATTGAGAATGCTGAGGTAACATGAAAGCTGTGCTGTGATTGGTGGCTACTTATACTACTGAGGTTGCATGAAAGCTGTGCTGCGATTCGTTGTTATATATTATACCACTGAGGTAACATGAAAGCTGCGCTGTGATTGGTTGCTATATATAATACCGCAGAGGTAACATGAAAGCTGCGCTGTGATTGGTTGCTATATATAATACCGCAGAGGTAACATGAAAGCTGCGTTGTGATTGGTTGCTATTTTTTATATTGCTGAGGCAGAATAAAAGTTGCGCTGTGATTGGTTGTTATTTCTCTTACTGCTCAGGTAACATGAAAGCTGCGCTGTGATTGGTTGTTATCTAGATATATAAAAACGAATGAATGTATGTCTCTCTGTCTTCGCAGCAACGCGCGACGGGTAAGCTAGTTTTATATAAAATGTTTTTTTGTGTTTGAAGGGGGATGGGGGGGGGGGGGGGGAGAAAAAAATAAAAATCACTTTACAATGCAGTCTTCTTCCTCTTAGCTTTCTGTGAGCTGCCTGCTCTCAACTGATTGAGGGAAATCTAGAGATGTTCAGGGATGGGGGAGTGAACGAGTCATTGTGCTCATTGAAATGCATAGAGAGCAGAGTGGAGGGGTGAAGGAGAGACTCACAGAGGTGGTGCATGCAAGCATGATGTGCTGCTAAACCTGCCCACCTTCCCTGATTGACAGTCTGCTAGCTATTATATTACATACTGAGAAAACTATTAGGCTGGCTCCACATGGGAGAGAAAAATCACACGATTTTCATGCGATTTTCACCTGCCGGGATAGTCAGTGAAAAAGCAGAATATGAAATCAATTATTTACAATGGTTTGCAATAGAAGAAGTAAAGTCCGCAGCAGCATGGATAGATGCAATAGAAATGTTACATTTTATTCCTCCATTACATAAAGAGCTGCAACGTTTCGACCTTTGGTTGGTCTTTGTCAAGTCTTTTGTACTTGATTTACAATGGTTTCCTTCCCATCTGCGATGTTTTCACTGATGCGATGTTGAGGGGGATAAAAAAAAAAGGTGGCATGTTCTATCTTTCTGCGAGGTGCGGTTTTTAAATCTCCCATATATTCCTATGGAGGCTTCTTTTTATCGCATCGCAACATTACAAACGCACGTTGCATTGCAATGTGATTTTAACCTTACAAAGTCCCATTGACTTACGTGATGAAAAAAAAAAAAAAACGCGCAGATTTGTCACACGACTTTATTGCAAGCGGCAGTGATGCGATGCATGATTATTCTCCAAAAAAGCATTGCTGATGTTCACAAATCGCAGTCAATAAATTTGCAATTTTGCCACAATTTTCTCGCAGCAAAATTGTGATTGCCTGTGTGAAGCCAGCCTTAGAGCTTATTCAGACAACCGTATATCTGCCGGGTATTCATGTCGGCAGATATACGGCGCCTCTCTCTGCAGGGGGAGGAGGCTGGAAGAGCCGGGAGCAGTGCTCTCAGCTCCCGCCCCCTCTCTGCCTCCTCTCCACCCCCCTGCACTATTTGCAATGGGAGAAGGCAGGGTGGGGGTGGAGCTAAGTTCCAGGACTTAGCTCCACCCCTGTTCAGCCTCCTCCCATTGCAAATAGTGCTGAGGGGTGGAGAGGAGGCAAAGAGGGGGCGGAAGCTGAGAGCACTGCTCCCGCCTCTTCCAGCCTCCTCCCCCTTCAGAGAGAGATGCCGTATATCTGCCGGCGTGATATACCGTAGTCTGAATAAGCCCTTAACCATGGGCTAGCAGCATCTCATGAATAAATTGGACTCTTCTCTGGCCAGAAACTACAGGAACAAGCTGCAAGTTCTTTTACTGCACATTACCTGATAAGTGACAGACAGCTGAAATCAGCATGGCTGTCTCTACTTTATGCGGCCTTCAGCGAGAGCCGCATATAGTACATAACAGGTTCCCTTTAAGGAAGGTTTGTTAAAATAAAAGTGCCTATTTAACCCCTTCC
Organism: Eleutherodactylus coqui; assembly: GCF_035609145.1. Lineage (NCBI taxonomy): Eukaryota > Metazoa > Chordata > Amphibia > Anura > Eleutherodactylidae > Eleutherodactylus > Eleutherodactylus coqui. Next base: position 90,996,965 of record NC_089845.1, on the reverse strand, counting down.
TACCCCAGGACATGTATTTTATAGGACCGAAGGTGTTCAGCGGAAATGCCGCACATTTAAGGCATGTAGATGTCCCATGCCCAGGAGTTGAGCTTGAACCATCCACATTGGGAGCTGGGGTCCCTCTACAACATTGGGAATCAGAGAGAACAATCTCTGATGTTAAAGTTTTACATGCTGCAATCAATGTTCATTACAGCTTGTATGGGCTTAACTGAGGGAGGTAGCTTCCTCTGTGATGTCATCGGTCCTACGCCATCCAGTCCCAGAGGGCTAATGAAAGATCATGGTGGCAACTGGATGCCAGTCAGTGGCCTCCATGTCTGTCATGGCTTGTATGGAAGCAGTAAAAACAGATAATACAGCGCAGTACAGAAAGATCAAAGGATTGCAGATTCAAGTCCCCTACAGAGACATGAACACGTATAAAAATAAAGTTGTAAAAAAAAAAAAAGAAGAAAAAGAAAATTTTGCGCACTTAAAAAACAAATAAATATTAATGAATCATACAGATACTGTTTGGGTATTGTCATAATTGCACTGACCTGCAGGAAAAAGTTATGTCATATATACTGCATACTGAAGGTGAAAAAAAAAAGCCAGAACTGGTGCATTCATTCACCGCCCCCCAAAAATGTATTTAAAGTTATAAAATATGTATCTCAAAATAGTACCACCAAAAAACTACAGTTTGACACTCAAACTAGTCCTCATATGGCCATGTCAACAGAAAAAAAATAGTTACGGCTATTGAAGAGTGAACATGAAAATCCCCCCCAAAAGTTGCATCCTTTAGTTCCAAACTAGGCCCCATAGTTAAGGGGTTAAATATAATGCAGAGCAGCTTAGTACTTAGTGTTTAATAACTGCAAATCTCATGCATATAGTTGTGACCCAGCGAAACAACATGAAACCATTTTCTAGAGGATATTAGGCACCATGTGAGGAATAACACTCAGCAAACTAACTAGCAGAAAAATCTAGGCCGTTTTCTGAGTGTTTGTGTCACACAAAGGCCAGGCTCACACAAGTGCATGGGCACAGTGTATTTCGCGCACAGGTCTTGCATGCGTAATACGCTGTATCAATCTCCAATAGGCTGCCATGTTGCACTCAAACGAACTGCGCGAGATAAGCGCACAAGAAAAATTGTAGCACGTTCTATCTTGGCGCATACACACGCCAAGATAGTGCATGGCGATTGGTGGCATGCAGCATGTACGCAATGCCATAGCGTGCTTGCTGTGTGCCGCCTCGCATATGGCATGCAGCAAATTACAGCCAGCTGAGAGTTCGACCAGAAGGGAGCAAAGTTGCAAAACAAACAAAATAAAACAGAACGGATTTTTACTGCAGCAGAATGAAAAGCATCTACAAATAGTAATAATAAAGTTCACATTAGTTCTAAACACGATCCCCAATCTCATATGGATGTGCAAAATAGAGCAATGGATCAACCACATTGTGATTTACATAAAACACAAATACATTCTAACGTGTAAGGGCTTATTCAGATGTGTGTATATCGTAGGGTTTTCACGCTGTCCCTCCCACTCACCAGTTCTCTGCTTCTCTCCTCCCCTCCGAGCTGTCTGCAATTGGAGTGGACAGGACAGTGGTGGAGCTAAGCTCCTGCCCCTTGTCCATAGCCAGCAATGGGATTGGGCGGGGCAGAGTGCAGCTTAGCTCCGCCCCAGTCCCACCGACTCCTATTGCAAACGCAGGAGTGGAGGAGAGAGGCAGAGAGCTGCTGAGTGGGAGGGAAGAGGGGGGGGGGGGGGGGACTGTTTAGATGGAAACGCATATCAGCCGACCTTGAAAACGCCGGCCAATATACGCTCGTGGGAATAAGCTCTAAAGCTGTAAAAAAAAAAAAAAAAAACTATCCAGTAGCTGATTGGCTGCTCAGCTGGCTGGCGTGCAGGTCCTGGAAGGACACTAAGGTTGCAGAGGCAGCGTGCAGAGGACAGCGGCAAGCCTGGTAGCGGTGGCGGGGAGAAGAGCAGCAAACCTGGGAGCGGTGGCAGGGAGGAGAGCGGCAAACCTGGGAGCGGCGGCACGAGATCCACAGTCACTGGCAGCAGTCAGAGTGCCGGCCGCAGAAGGAGATGCAGAGGATGCAGAGGTTGAGCAGGCAGGGGAGGACAGCAGTAAGCCTGCCACCGGAGGCGGCGCTGGCAGGACATGCTGAGGCACTGGTGGCAGGAGAGGCACAGCCGTCCCTAATTCACCAACCGCAAGCCTCGGAGCGTCTGCAGTGGCATGGTATACAGTAGGAGTGGCACAAGCACAGCCAGAGCAGTTAGGCAGCTGAGGCAGAGCCTAAGTGCAGGGGGATTGCTGCAGCGCGGAGGTGCTGGCTACAGGGGAGATGCTAGGAGGACAGCTGCTCTGGAGAAACTCCTAGCAGCAGCGTGTGTATAGATTGTTGCCTGGGCTGCACGGTTAGGGTTAGGGGTTGGTGTACATGTTAGGTTTAGATTATTAGCTGTAAATACCTCCATGTTACAGAGGTAACATGGAAGTATTTACAGCTAATAATCTAAGCCTAACATGAACACCAACCCCTAACCCTAACCGTCCAGCCCAGGCAACAATCTCTACACACACTGCTGCTAGGACCTTACACAAGTCAACCAATCAGGAGCTAGGGGTCTGACAGGGGCATTCCTCCATGCAAGCCCTGTCAAACCCCTAGCTTCCTGGTGGTGACAAGATACAATAATACCTGGAGAGCCCATGCTTTCCTATGGGTTCTTCCACACAAGCAATGTTTTGTAGCGGGCGACATTGCGAGACTACAAAATCGCGGCATGCTCTATACAACCACGATTTGTGATTTTTTTTTTTCTGGCCATGTTTCTCTATGGAGCCTTCCTTTTTTGTGGTATCACCAGAAAACGTAGTTGTCGTACGGTGCGATGCAATGGTTACAATAGGAAATCCTACCGTAAAAGCCCTGGCTGCAGCAAAAAACAAAACAAAAAAAAATAGTACATCACCACTCGATGAACCATTCACAGCCAGCCCTTACTGGAGGGATTTAGTAGCACCACATGTGACTTTGTAGCGCCACAAAACCACGTTCTTGCCGCAAAAAATGCAGCGATATCGCACGGACCACCAATGCGATATTGCTGCAATTTTCTCACATCGCTATATTGTCGCCAGTGTGGATTCGGCCTTAAGGGTGTATTTTGGAACATTTACCCATTGTACTATTGATGACCTTAGGATAGGTCATGAATAGTTGATCGGTGGGTGTCTGCAGCTTTGGACCCCTCGGCAATGAGCATTAACAGCTCTGTCCTCATTGTGTTCAAAGCACTCACATGTACACGTTAGTGTGATACGATTTTTCATTCGCCCACAGCAAATAATGGACAAGTTTTCTGTGATCTCACAGAAGAGAACATACTGCAGTCTTTCTGGAAAAATGTACATGTAAACAATGGGTCAATTTCCGTGCGTATTATGCGTCCTGCAGCACATAAAACTTGCATAGGAAAATCACCTGTGTAAATACAGTCTAAGGGTGACTACCCACTACAGTTTTTTTTTACTCCGAAATTCGCAGTGCAAAATCGCGATTTACCGTGAAATCGCGATTTTGCGCGATCACGATTTTAGCTTTACCAGTCCCATAGCCCATAGACCCCTGCAGAAAAAAAAAAACACTGCGAATTTCACAGTGAAAAAAACTGTAGTGGGTAGTCACCCTTAAAGGGGTTTTCCAGGCAGTGACGGGCTACACCGGAATCCATTGCTTCAACCCGTGTAGTGCCCGGCGCTCCTAACTGCAGACACAGCTCTTATTGAAATCAATGGGAGCTACGCGTACAATTGCAAACACAGCTCCAATTGATTTAAATGAGAACTGTACCTGCAATTGTGAGCACCGGCCACCACACAGGGGTCAGAGCAGCGCTTCCGTTTAGACACCTGTGTATCCCAGCATTGACAGCTGGCGCTGTCTGGAAAGCCATTTTAAGATTTTACATTGGCCTAGTTCACGCTCAAACATTTTGTCATAAAACCTGAATTAAGCAGCCTGCTCAAAAATTACCAACGTATCTGAATTGAAGTGTATGTGCAACTTTGAACATCTCCTGAAATGTCATCCATTTAGTTTCTAGGAGCCAAGACCCAAGTAATTACTAGAAAGAAGGGACTTTAATACTTTGTAAAATGTTTTGTCCCCTCATTTTCAGTCATTCCTATGGAGATTTCCATATCACCAAAATCAGTAGCTAGTCACCCACTAAGATACTGTACGGCCTCGTGTACACATCAGGGGGCATTTCAGCCTTTAAGACCTTCTAAGTTGTCTCAAGCAAAGGTCTGAAGACATTTAACACTACTCATATCCATTAAAGCAGTTCTGCAAAGAGTTAAGCTGGTTTTACATTACCGGTAGTGGCTGCTGCTAGCGCTCGAATTTTCCCAACCTGCACCTGCAGCACGGCAATTAGCATTATTACACCAGAGTTAACGTCGCTCATGTAATAGCAGCCTATGGTAATACCTTTTTTTTTTACATTCATCTAATCAACAAGCACATGGTTGCAATCACTGCTGCGTAAGGCAGTGCATCCAGTTATTTTAAGGGTGTTTAGTATGGTTCAGTTCACCTACACCAAATGTATTCATAAGACCCCATTGACCTGTATGACCCCTCCAAAAAATAGTGTTTGTCAAATGCCAAGTTTAGTTCTTTTTTGCCTGTATGAAATGCAATAGCATAATAGTCTACACGGTTATATACAATGGTATTTAGCTTGCTGTGCAACCCGGTTTGTGTAATTCCCATTGTCTTCTATGCGTGTTACAGACACAGTGTAGTGAAGCCTGCTTGGTGGTCCTGGAAGTTCCAACCACTCCTGGCGGCTGCATTCAGCCAGGGCAGTGGGGATTAGAGCTAGCGGATTGTTGGCACATTTACACATATCGATGAAGGTCTGTGCCAGGTTGTCGGGTTCTGTTGAAGGCCTTTAACAATTTTAGGCCAATTAGTATTATTTATTTATAGCACCAGTGTTTCTGGTGGCACAACACGCCACTTACTAATATAATGCTATATATATAGTGAAAGGGATTGGAGTTGGTCAAAATATTTCTGTGCACATAGTAAACACTTGGCATTATTTACAATTTTGCTGAAAATTGCAAACAACTATGAAAAAGAAAACTTCAGTAAATGTACAAAATAGCAATACTCATACTGCAACATTTAAACCTGTGAAGCTTCTGAAGAGATTGGAGTTGGTAAAACGTTAAATTGATGGACTGGTGTATTCAGCAGCTCGCTGAGGAGACATGCTGGCTCGCTGCTTTCGCATATCTGCTGCACCAGATGTACAAACTTCAGCTGGTAGCTGAGGTGACATCATGGCTTGTCACTGTGTCATGTAAGCTGCATTAGCTTCACGGTGGTGTTGAACCCTCTGTGGTGACATGTTTGCAGAACAGCGACAGTTTGGTTCATCACTGGACAACGGTTCATGATTAGATGAAGGCTGGACTGGCGTTGGGGGCATTAGCACTTGAGATGACATGATATCACGTTGAGGAGATGTGAAGATAGTGGGGAAGGACTATGCTTCAATGTTGTTAGTCAGTATGCACCACCAGCTATGTACTGTATGTGTACATTGGTGAGGTGTCATTTATTGGAGTCTCCACACAGGTGTGCAGCTGTCTCCCAACCAGCTATAAACTGCAAAGTGAGTACAGCTGTATACATAGCAACTGAGACCACAGGGATTTGTGAGGACCTGTGGTGACATCACAGGTCAGAGCTCAGAGACCATGTGACTGATAACATGCAGTGACATCATCACAGGGCTGCTGGCAATCTGTTTTATATTTATGCTTTAGGAGGACCTCTGATGATGTCATTGGGTGGAGCTCATACACAATGTGACTGATCACATGATGACAACGACATCATCACAGGTCCTGTGAGCACATGGCTGCTGGCAGGCTGTGTGTTTTATATATGCTTTAGATGAGCCTGCGATGAAGTCATTGGGCGGAGCTCAGTGACCATGTGACTGTGCAATGACACTACAGTCATGTGATTGGGGGGGCGGAGCCAAGTGGCAGTGGCTGATGATGTGATGGTGACATCAAAGGTCCTGTGAGCACACGGCTGCTGTCGTGGCTCTGCATGTTTCATGCTGTAGGACCTGCAATGACATCACCAGCATGTTATCAGGGGAGGAGCATGAGAAGTACCCCCACACACATACATACTGACAAGTGGTCGTTAGTAGTTTGATCAGTTACAGAACAAATACAAAAGAAGATATAACTGTCCAATACATTCCATACTAAAAGGAATAGTGTGAATGACAGAATGCATAAAAAGTACAAATTCTATATAGGGTACCAGCCATTGGAACTAGTTCCGAGTGACTCACTTATCATCTGTGCAAGTACAGATTAATTGTGCATAGTGGTGCAAAGATTATGAGCAGTTACAGAGCTCAGGAGATTAACTTCCTGAATATGTGGTTAAGGGGGTTTTCCGTGAAAAAAAAAAATATTGATGACCCATTTTTAGGATAGGACATCAATAATTATTTGCTGGGATCTTGCCACTAGGGATCTCGCCGCTAGGGATCCTGAGAGATGAGCTGATCACCTGGCCTGCTGTCAGTGCAGCTGGGCCAGATGTCGTCATAGAGGATTGGAGAGTAAGTACCATAGCTGGTTTCACTCTCATTGCAAACAATGGGAGTTAAAACTGGCTACTGTACTTTCACCGACATCTGGGTGAGGAGGCAGGATTGAAAAGTAAGGTATCTGTCAGTAACACAGGACAAAAAATAGTAACTCCTTTATTTATCCAACGATGTAGCTGTATGAGGGCTTGTTTTTTGCAGGACAAGTTGTATCTTTCAATGGTGCTGTTTAATGTACCATATAATGTACTGAAAAACTTTTAAAAAATTCTAAGTGGAGAGAAATGGGAGAAAAAATGACATTCTGCCATCTTTCAGTGCGTCTTGTTTCTACGGCGCATAAAATGCAACAAAAATGACATGATAACTTTATTATATGGGTCAGTACGATTACTACGATACCAAACTTGTATAGGGTTTTTTTGCTGTACTACTTATATATTTTTTTAAAGAAATGTAATTTTTTAAATTATTTTCTGTCTCCATCTTCTGCACGCAAATAACTTTATTTTTCTGTCGATATAGTTGTGTGGGGGCTCATTTTGTGCGGTACCTCCTGTAGTTTGCGTTAGTAGAATACATATGGCTTTTTGATCACTTTTTATTAGATCTTTTCTTGGCAACAGGGTGACCAAAAAGCGCATTTCTGACTTTTTTTTGAACGACGTTCACTTTGCACGGTAAATAATGTGTTATTTTGATAGATCTGACTTTTACGGACGCAGTGATACCAAATATGTATTTTTGTTTTATTATTTAGATTTTTTTATTGTAAAAATGGCAAAAGGTTTTTTTTTTACTTTTATAACTTTTTTTTTACATAATTAATAAAACTTTATTGTTCTTATTTTTTACTTATTCTTTTAGTCCTCCTGGGGGACAACAACTAGCGATGCTTAGATCGCTTATGCAGTATGATGTAATGCCATAGCATTACATCATACTGCATTCTGATAGGCATTCTGCCATGACAGCCTTTCAGAAGGCTCCCAGCTGCCATGATACCTGCACGGCTTCCCTGATCTCACCGCAGGGAAGGGGGGGGCTTGCGGCCAACAGCCCTGTTTCGCTGCGCGGCCGATCTGGACTGTTAACCCTTTAAATGCTGCTGCCAAATCTGACAGTGCCATTTAAATCCCCCGAACAATGTTCGGGGGGATTTAAATGGCACTGTCAGATTTGGCAGCAGCATTTAAAGGGTTAACAGTTCGGGGGATTTAAATGGCAGTCAGATTTGGCAGCAGCATTTAAAGGGTTAACAGTCTCGATCGGCCGCGCAGTGAAACGGGGCTGTTGCCCGCAGGTGTCAGCTGTAATAAACAGCTGACACCTGCGATGTAAGGAGGGAGATAGCAGCGCTATCTCCCTCCATACATCTCCTGCAATAGAAGGACGTAAAAACACAATAGGGTGGTCACTAAGGGGTTAATTACTATGTAGGAGAGATTTATAGTATGTCAACATATAGTATTCCAATATTGGAAAGGAGGAATAAACGCAGCGTGCAGTGCTATTCTTCTGTTACAACAATGGTCACCTTGGGAGGACACCATTATTAATCTGGTCTGTCGGGCGTCGTTACCATCCCTTATAGGATGGATTGCACACTGAGCTATTTAAGGTTTTCTCATTTTACTGTTCTGTCATCGTAGCAGAAAAACATAACGGAAGTGTGAACAGCACCTTACAGAGCTGTGCGGCATTAGACATGGTAAGGATGGGCACACAAACTCAAATTATTTTAGATGACAATATCTATTTCTTCCTCCAGTGTCACAAACATAAACCTGTGCATCAAAGAGGCTCTTTACTTCACAACTTGACACAGTTAATTGGAATCCTGTCACCACACACAAGCTCAGCTGGAATGGTAAATTAATTATTCATCTGTTATTTCCAGGCCTCGTCTCATACATTACACTGCACATACCTCACATTGGAAAAATGTCATATTAACCCCTAAATGACCTACAATGAATATATCTGTCATGTGTCGCAGGGGACGGTACGTAGCAGACTCAGGAGCCAAACTCTCTTCGTACCTGTCAATAATCAGCGGTTTCTGACAACCAACAGCAATGGTCAGAGTCGGGTCAGAGTCGTTAACGGTCATTTAACTCCTTAAATGCCATGGTCAATGTTGGCTATGGCATCTGAATTGCTGTCCAGGAGGGCCCCCCAAAGCATCCCCACACAATCATGGGGTGCCAAGGCAGCCTGAAGCCATAGATTTCAGCCTGTTAAGTTTCACACGTGGCAGGCATTAAAAGGCTGCTGATAATATTACAATATATTGAAGAACAAGTGATCAGAGGATCAGAAGTTCAAAGCCCCTCCATAAACCAAAGAAGAAGAAAAAAAAAAAAAAAAAAGCACAAAAAACAAAACACGCCATCATTTTGCTGCTTTGGTCGGGAGCAAGAAAGAGAAATCCTTGTGGCTGAATGGCTCCGTCTTATGACAGAACCGAACAGTGCCAAACGGACCCCGTTGACTTTAATGGGGGTTTGTTGGCTTTCTTCTCAGCTGCCAGTTTTCAGCCAGAAAAAAAAAGCGCTGCATGAAAGATTTTCATTTTGTTCCAGATTTGCAATAGAACCTCCAACCGGAGATGTGAAACCCCCCTCCTGCTAGACCTAAAATCATTTCACTTAATTTTCAACCAAACAGCCACCAAAGCATAACACTGCAGAAAAAGAACAATATGAGAGGAACAGACCTGATCTGACCTACAACTTTGGCGCAAAGCATGAAGTAACTAACGATAAGGAATGAGTACATTTATTAAAAGGGATTTTCCTACCTCAGCCAATCATGGTTGCGGTGTGAAGACTGCACTGTCATGGTAAAAGTTTTAAGACTGACACAAATTTTGGTTTTCACAAAGTTTGCTACTTCGGTGTTTTTAGATCTTTTAATGAAATGTCTCTATGGTACACTGAAGTACAATTATAAGCATTTCATAAGTTTTTAAACCTTTTACAAATACTTTACTGTTGGTACCAGACAGCACCATGGTAGCACTCAGCTTTTCTTCTCTGGATCATTCTTCTAGATGTCCCAAACAGTCTGAAGGGGGCTTCTCAGAGACAATACAGTACAGGGATAGGACTGCAGAGGAAGACTGGGGTAAGGTTATATTCTCTGATGAAGCCCCCTTCAGACTGTTTGGGACATCTGGAAGAATGATTGGCCAGAGAAGAAAAGCAGAGTGCTGCCATGAGTGCTGTGTCATGTCAAAGCATCTTGAGGCCATTCATGTGTGGGGCTGCTCCTCATCCAAGGGAGGGGGTTCACTAACAATTTTGCCTAAGAACACTGCCAGGAATGAAGAATGGCGTCTAAACAATCCTCCAAGAGCAACTTGGTGATGGCCCAGGAGCAATTTAGGGATGAACAATGCTTTTTCCAGTAAAATTCGAACCTACGTAGCACTCTAACTTCAGCGGTCGTGATGCAGTTTGGCCTACATAAAATAACACATTGCGTCTTTGTGCATGTAAATTTCACGTATGTGGATAAATCAGTTACAATGGCAGAAATCACACTCACATGCAAATCTCATCTGCATCCGCCGAGTGTGATGCGATTTTTTTTTTTCTCCCATAGGAAACAAAGGGCAATTGCTAAGTGAGAAGTGCCCAAAATAAGATATGCAGCGATCTCTCTACCTTGGACTGTTGGTCTCAGAGAAAAATCACTCATGTGAATAAACAGATAAAAATCAATAGATTCTTTTCACACACGAGTTCCGTCCATATCACAAATCGGACAGAACTCACGCATGATTGCACCCTAACCTTCACGTTTTTGTCAATAAAAAAAAAGTCTAAAAACGTAATAAATGTTTATAATTGAAAGAGTCTGTCACCATCTTTCTGCAGCCCTAGCTGAGCGCTATAGGGCAGTGACAGTCACACTGATTACTGGGATATGTCTGCCGTGTGGATCCATGCAGTAGTTGGGTATACAATTGCATTTAATTAGTAGCAGCCTGACACAGAACTAGTCCTGAATATTCATGAGCTGTAGGTTAACCACACCCACCCACCCCCCATGCCAATGATTGGCATCTCTTCATGAGCAGTAATAGGCCGGTCTCACACGACCGGATTTGAATTGCAGATTCCGTAATCGTATGATCCGCGGTAATACGCAGTTCAGTCAAATACATTGGATTACACAATTCTGCTGACATTAGCATGAATTGCGTAATCTGCTCGCAGAGAAGAAAATGCAGTATGTTCTATGTTACGGGGGAATCTGCGACCATAGAACCCACTTTGCTCTATGGTCGCAGATATACCTGCAACCCATACGCAATTACATACCCGCATCATCGCTAAGTGACAGCGCAGGAAAAACAAACAAACAAAAAACCCTTCACTGCGCCTGTGTGTGTACCCTGTCATACGCCATACATTATGCAGCTGTACGCAGGGTCACCGTCCGGGCTCACAAGTGGAATCCGCTGCAGGTCGTAAGCAAAGAGTTGTCAATCACTGATAGGAGAGCGGGGTGGGGGTAGGTACCTGCAGCTCATAAATATCCAGGAGAACTTTAAGTAGTCCTCTATGTATGCCCTACCACTGATCAAGTTTCTCCAAAATTACTGCAGAGATCCACACAGCAGACTTTTCACTGTAATCAGTGTGACTGTCACTATTTTAGGCTGTTTTCATATGGCTGAGAAAATCGTGCAAGATTTGCGCACGGCGAAATGCACAAATCAAGCATGAATATGAACCCCATCCTTTTGACTGGCGTCATATACACCAGCGTTTTTTTTTTTTACCGCATCGCGATACAGAAAAATGGTTGTGGCATGTCCTATCTTTGGACATATCCTCGCCCATTGTTTTCAAAAGAGCCGGAAAAACTATAGCATGGTGTGCGAGGTGCACGCGAGTGCGATGCGAGGTTTCCTATTGAAAGCAAAGGGAAACACTTGTCAATCCTCGCCACTTCCCTGAAGTGATGGCGGGCGTTTTTGACACAAAAATTTCTCACATCAGTGGGGACAGTGCACGTTGGCCCGATAGCGCGCTCTCCTGTGTGAAATTAGTCTCTGTTGCCTTTAGAGAGGGGTGCAAAAAGACTGACAGTCTCTAACGTACCTCTTATATGATTAAGGCCTCTTTCACATGGGCAACAGCGATATTCCTGCGACAATATCACAGCTGTGTTCCTGTGATTTCTGTGCGATATTGCTACGTTTTTTCACGAAAATATGGCTACTTTGTAGCACTCTTTTGCCAGGATTTTTGGGGCGCTTGAAATATAAGCTCTATCCCAAAAATAAGCCCTAGGCGCATTTAAAGAAAAAAAATACATAACCTAATGAGCACTGTCTGCTCTGCCGAACTTCTCCTTCCGAAGCTCCGGCACACTTATTTCCAGTCGTCAGCCACCACTTCCTGGTCAGGGGGCTCATAATTCCCGCCTAAAGGAAGCACTGGCTCTGATTGGTTCTCTAGTTCCGCAGCTCAGCCAATCAATGCAGCACCTGATGAATCAATCACAGCCATTGCATTAAATGACTGTGATTGGTTTGCCAAGCGCTGCAATGCAACACAAAGAAGGCTCCATAGGGAAACATCGGCTACAAAACATCGCAAATCGCTGCAATATTCAGCATGCCGCGATTTTTTTTGCAATGTAGCAGTCTACAAATCATCACTAATGTGAAGGATCCCATTAGAAAGCATGGGCTTCACATACATGCGATTTGTAGCTCTGTCGCATAGTGAGAAAAATCGCACAATTTTGTCGCCCATGTGAAAGCGGCTTAAGAAAGGAGCGTCTTTCGAAACGCATCTGGAGTAGATATGGTGTTACACGGTACCTACAATTTGTAATTTTATAGATTTTTTTTGGAAAAAAAAGTTTAAGGGACCGGCTTTTCTTCTTTGTTGTATCTTACTTGTATCACTTTATCTTCTCTTCCTGGCCCCTCTGTTCCGCTGGTTGGGAGCTTCATTTTAGCATGGCCATTTTCACTGATCATGTGAGCAGTGTTGGCCAATCGCAGAGCAGCTACAGTGCATTATAATAGTGCTAACACTACCACTGCACTTTGGATGCTATGGAAGTCTAAGGCCCAATGTCCATGGGCGGATTTGAATTGGGGCACCAGCGCTGGAGAGCCGCAATTCAAGCCGCCCAAGGGGAAGCATGCGCGTCCGCACTGTAATTAAAGCTTTTGGATTTGTTTTACAGACCTTTTGGCCTGGAAAACAAATCGCAGCATGCTCCATTTCAGTGAGGATCCTGCATGGACAGCTTCTGTTAAAGTCAATGGAAGCCGTCCGATCCGTGGCCTGCCCGCAGCTCACTCTGCGGACAGGCCAGATTTTTTTTTTTTTTTTAAACCTGTACTGTGCATGTCCGACAGCGAGCCGTGTGGACCATCCGCAGTACAGATGTCCCAGCAGAGGAGATGTCCGCGTGAAAGCCGCCGCCTGCCCACACAGGTATGCAGGGTCCTCGGACGGGGGCAGGGTGGGATTCCACTGCAGGCTCCCGCATGCTGAATCCAACCTGCGCGTGAACATGAGGCCTCCCTCACATATGAACGTGGCAAAGTGCCACGATTTAAATCACGACAAAGTGCCGCGTTTTACTTTAGTTTTCGACGCCGGCTTTTAGCACTCCCCATGAACAAGGAGGTGCGCTATACGCCCCAAAATAGAACAGACTCCGCTGGAAAGTGCCACGATCAAGCGGCTGTCTAAGAGGCTCCATTGAATGCAATGGGAGCCTCTGACAGCGTTCAGCGCTGTGCTGAAAGGGCAGCCATAAATGCTAAAAAAATAGTCTGTGTAAGGGAGGCCTTAAAGGGGTTGTCTCGAGGAAGCAGTGAATTTTTTTTTTTGCCCAGTCCCCCTTATTAAGCATACATTACTAAGCCCCCCTGTAAATGACTTTTCTAGCTGGTTTGTACTTACAGTTCCAGCGTTTCAGCAACTTATAAAAATTTTCCCAAGATGGCCGCCAGCTCTTTTCCCATCGCTTGCTGTAGCCCGACGTGCGCGCTCCCGAGACGCTACCAGCTGTGTCTCCCTGACAACCAGACGCCCCGCAGCCGCCGACCGGACCCCTGGATTGAACACGGCCGACCAGTCACCCACCGCCAGGCAGCAGGTAACCGGCGCAGCCCCCCCCCCCTGGCGCAGCGACAGCCCCCCCGGCGCAGCGACAGCCCCCCCCATCGCAGCGGCAGCCCCCCCCCCCATCGCAGCGGCAGCCCCCCCCCCCATCACAGCGGCAGCCCCCCCCCCCCCATCACAGCGGCAGCCCCCCCCCCCCATCACAGCGGCAGCCCCCCCCCCCATCGCAGCGGCAGCCCCCCCCCCCATCGCAGCGGCAGCCCCCCCCCCCATCGCAGCCCACCCCCGGCGCAGCGGCAGCCCCCCCGGCCCATCACTTACCTGGGCGGCAGGACGGCGGGACAGCTGGGCGGCTTCTTGGGACAGCTGGGCGGCTCTGCACCTTCCTCTAACAGAGGATGGTACAAAATGGCCGCTCCAGCGCGCTCCCGAGCAGTGGCAGCTCGTCTGCGCATGCGCAGAAGAGCTGTAGCGGGGAGCACACTGAAGCGGCTCGTGCTGAAAGGAGAAGAACGGACTGCGCAAGCGCGTCTAAAAAAGCAAGCTGCCAGCGAATTTAGACGGAACCATGGAGACGAGGACGCTAGCAACGGAGCAGGTAAGTGAATAACTTCTGTATAGCTCATATTTAATGCACGATGTATATTACAAAGTGCATTAATATGGCCATACAGAAGTGTATAACCCCACTTGATTTCGCGAGACAACCCCTTTAAGATGACAGCAGTCATATTGACTGCCAAAAAACAACAGAACGAAGGGCCAGGGAGAGAAGTACAAGTAAGATACCCCTCCACCTTCCGATGCTGGGGTACAGTTTTATCCCGAAACTGTAGGGCTTCTTTAGAGGGGTTTTCCTGGACAATAAACAGGTTGTACTGCCCTACAATGCAAAATGGAATACTCAACTATCCCAGCGGCGCCCTGTCCAGCGCTGCAGCCCATTGCATTGAACCTGGAAGAAGTGTCATGGAGTCCCGTGCCGTTCACTGTATTATGCCCCATTTACACGCAGCGATTGTCATATGAATGAATTAATGACTTTTTTCTTTCAAATGCTGAGCGTTTACACGTAAAGATAATCGTTTGAAATCCTCTCCATTTTTCTCATTAGCTAAGTAAATACTATATATGTTGTTTGCTCAGGTGGGCATGTGTAAATGCAAAGAATCTCTGGCCAGGAGGTTTTTAATTAGTCCGAAGAAAAAGCCATTGTCTTCTGCCGCATGAGTAAACAAGTAGTCATTGCGTTTAGCACAGCAAACAATCACCCCTTCCCTCTAAGGACTATCTGTAGGCAGGCTGAATTTCAGCGATAAACGACAAGTGAACAAATAGCGCACGAAGGCCACGCATTTACATGTAACAATTATCGCTCAGTCATTTGAATAAATTTTGAACGATAATCATTGCGTGTAAATGGGCCTTACGTGACATCTCAGCCACTCACAAGCTCCAGCGGTGATTCTTCTATAGCCATTGAAGCCTGTGAGTGTCTCAGGGGGTCAGTGACTGGCACGCGCTTCTTCCTGGCTCTGTGTGGTGGGCACCAGGACTGCAGTACTGGACAGGGAGCCGCCAGGAAAGGAGAATATTTAATTTTTCTCTATTTTAAGACCATATAAATTTTTAATGTCCCAGAAAACCCCTTTAATAGGTTCCTTATACCTGCCTTGTACTCTGATAGGGAACCACCATAGAAAACATCAAATAAACAGAGATCAGCTGTCACCGACCTGGACCATTCATACAACCATGTGAATGAAGACAGTTGTCTTTCAGAGCACACTTGATAAGATTTTTAGTACATTTTTTTTAATTGTAGCCCAAAATCAGCTGAATCCAAGTTTGTGGATTATCCGTGTCTCCGTTTATTCCTTTACTGACATTAGAAACACAATAGTGACCTAAGCACCAAACGTCACCGATACACATATAAAACCATTTCTGTTCAAACTCCTGTGTGCGTATAAGAGGTTCATTAGTGTCAATTATGATGCAGAAAAATGTCCTCGCCTACAGTACTCCTCTACATGACGACATCCCAATGATTTCCAGAGATCAGGATCTTCCTACATTAGAAATAGCATCACTATGGCATGATTACACAATTGTGCTAGTAATAAGACAATCTATTGTGTGCTGCCCACTGCCGCCATATCACAGGTGACATCCCCTCTCCCACCAAAGATGCCCCTGCAACATTTGCACTTCTGCGGCTGTATCCAGCCAGAGCTGATCTGAGGACAGGATGATGATCCTGGATATACAGTACAAACAGCGATCCCATACAATGCCAGCGCAAATACAAACTCCTATTCATCAAATGTTTGTATAAGACTGCAAAGAGTAAAATCCATCAGGAACTGAAGCTGGCGCTGATGTAATACAAGCCACCCATCCTCATTCTTACACTGACGTCACCTGCATTAGCCTACTGTGATGCTAGTAGTATGTGCCTGCTGCACGTCCATACTGGAGAGCGAATGATGGTTGGATCTTCATCGTATACATCCATCCATAATACAGTGATTAGACATCTACAGCAAAATTTATATTATATATACAATTATAGAGCCAATCTTGTAGTAGCCCCATGACTGTCCTATCCATAATAATGCAAATACTTGTACTAGTATGCAAATATATCTGTAAACCTATGAAGAAGAAATGCATATACTTAAAGCAACTAGCATCCACACATAATGGAATATAGTGATAATACAAGTGTAGATATACATCATAATACAATACAAATAGTGCATAGAATCATTACACATGTGCTGTGCCTAAACAGATACAATGTAACAGTATGTACATGCAGTGATTGTAACCATTGTAGAGACAATGTAAAGCCATGCCATAGAGAGATAATACATGCACATTAGCCATTAGTAATGCCCTGATTGCAGTGTGCAGCAGTAGCCAGTGCCCCCATATTACTGCATGCACATATAGAGTATCATGTGTGAGTCATAGTGAGTGCAGCAGCCTGTGTGCCGTAATGTCTATATACGGTCTGGATACTAAAGGATGTCATGCTGGAGTGTAACACTAGGCTGGCAGGGCACTGCCAGGAGCAGGGGGCACACCTCCAGTGCCCTGTCCTCACATAGCCCCCCTGGGCTGGCCATGGCTGCAGTATGTAGGACATAGTGTGACCGCACACATAGCAGGGATGCATGCACGTCCATTCTCACGCACAGGGGAGATGCTGCAGCCCGGCAGCCGCCCGCCGTGCACCTGGGAGGTAATGTGCAGGAAGGTCACCGGATAATAAGCCGTTCCTTACCGCTCAGGGGACGCCGCAGACACCGCTCCCGGCACATGCTGTGCCCGGCTGACACTCCGGCTTCACGGCTCCTAATCCAATTGTCAGCGAAGCCGCCGCCGCTGCTGCTCTTCTCTGTTTACTTTGCCTATTGCATCGCCCTCCCCGCTGCGGTCTCTGCGTCTCCCAGCCCGGCCGCATATTAACTCTTTCCACCCCACTTCTGCCCTAATCAGCGATTCCAGCCACCTGATTGGCTGTTTGGGTTGGCTGGCTGTGCACGAGGATGGAGGATGCAGTCAGGGCTCCCACACACTTGCGTTTTTTTAACACGATTGTCAATGGGATTTTCTAATGTTAAAAACGCATCGCACAAAAATAGCAAAGCACAAACTTGTGAGGCGGTTTAACTAGTGTGTGGATATGTGTGTATGCAGGTATAGCATGTGGTCATGGGTGTATGTAGTTTGCATGTATGTGTTGTGTTAGTGCTTTTATACAGTACATGTAGTGTGGTCGTGTGTATGTTGTACATATTAGCGTGTGTAGGCTGTGTGTGTTGTCAGAGCATATAAGCGTGTGGTTCTCTGTATGTGTGGTGTGGTCGTGTGTATGCGGTATGTGTGGTGTACTAGCATGTGCTTGTGTGTATTCAGTATGTTGAAGGATGTGTAGGCTGTGTATGTGTTGTGCAAGTGCGTGTTTATTCAGTACGTGTGGTGTGTGTTGTGTGAATATGGCACATATTTATGTGCGCCTGCAATGCATATTAGCGCATGTGTGAATGCGGTGCATATTAGCGCATGTGTTTGAGCACGCGCCATGCATATTAGCGCATGTGCACACGTGATGCTTATTAGCGCATATGTTTGAGCACGCGCAATGCATATTAGCACATGTGCACATGCGGTGCATATTAGCACGTGTTTGAGCATGTGCACTGCATATTAGCACGTGTGCGCGTGGTGAATATTAGCACGTGTGGTACATATTAGCATGTGTCCGTGTGATGCATATTAGCGCATGCGCACATTAGCACGTGTGTTTATGCATGGGTGCCTGTTACCACACAGTAACAGGCACCCTACCCCCCCACTGATATGCACTTGACGCGCTAATATGCACAAACACACATGCTAATGTGCGCGCTAAGGTACATGCGCTAAAATGCACGCACAAACATACACGCTAGTGTGCGCACACAAACACACGCGCTAATATGCGTGCTCAAACACGCTAATATGCACCACGCGCGCACATGCGCTAATATGCAGTGTGCGTGCTCAAACACATGCGCTAATATGCACCGCACATGCACATGCGCTAATATGCACCGCACACGCACATGCGCTAATATGCACCGCCATATTCACACAACACACACCACACATACTGCATAAACAGGACAACGCACTTGCACAACATATACACAGCCTACACATGCTTTAACGTACTGAATACACACAACCTCATGCTAGTACACCACACATACCAAATACACACAACCACACCACACACAGCCTGCACACGCTAATACGTACCACATCACATGTACTGTATAAAAACACTAACACAACACATACATGCAAACTACATACACCCATGACCACATGCTAGCACAGCACCATGCAGTAGCCTAACATACATACCTGCATACACACATATCCACACACTAATATATGGTAATATGCACCATATTCACACAACACATATGTACTGCATAAACATGAGCACCGAGCTTCCGATCACTGACGGCTCAGCACGTGCTTCACGTGCACAGCTCTGTAACTCTATCCTCCTGCACATCCAGCCAACCCAAACAACCAATCAGGTTGCTGGAATTGCTGATGAGGGCAGAAGTGGGGTGGAAAGAGTTAATATGCAGCCCGGCCACCAGAGTACGTCATGCTATGTGTAGCCTCACCTTGTATTCACCAACGCATCATCATACGCACAGTGCGCTGCAGACGGCTCTGTCTCCTCCCGCCGCCCAATGGAAGGAGCCGAGGCTGCTGGTCCTCGGGGTAGTGGTGGGCAGGAGGGCATCTCTGTGGGGCTGCTAGGCGAGGAGACCAGGCACCACACACTCTGCTCGGCGCTGCTGGGCTTTCCTTCATTTTGAGACCCTCTAAAAGCAGGTTGTAAAGGAAAAAAAGCAAGTGAAAAAAATAAAAAGCACAAAAAGCACCGTTTGTAATGCAGTTTATAGTTTTTAATGCCTTTTACAGCGAACATCTGGCTGCAACAAAATAAACAGCTGGAACACAAAACATGAAAACATGCCGTTTTCCAAAAGATTGTGTGTGTGAAGTCACCCTTAGCCGGGGTGTAGCTAAAGCCTCAGGGGTCCGGGTGTAAAAGTTCAGCTTGGGGCCCCCACCCTGTTACCGCACTTGATGACTGTTGTCTGTGCGGAGCTTTCTGCAGCATCACTGGGTCTCTTAGGAGGCCGAGGCATGCGACTCGAGCAACCGGGGGGTTACTAAAGTCTGAGACGATTAGGGGCCTGAGCTCCAAAACTCATCATTACTCCCATGGGTAAAAGAATAAACACACGCCCATATCTATCCATCCGGCCATCTATCCCCCTTTCCATCTCTCCATCCATCCATCCATCTCAGAGCACCATATCTACAAAACAACAAGCTGTCCAATGACTCTAGTTCTGATACTTCTGCACAGCAGCGATAGTCGTTCAGTGACTGGAAGAGGAGCGCTGGGGATCTCTTCCGGCCACCTGCATCCAATCTTTGTGAAGAGGCAGTAGTGTAAAGATGAGCAACTGCCTGTTTACACTAGGAGCGACTCACTCACTAGTCACTTAGCTTCAGTGAGCCTAAACAAAGCGACTAGCAACTACTGAGCGATTTCTTGCTCAATACCTTGATGGGTACCATGTTTACACAAGGCAAACATCACTGAAAGTCATTAGTTTGAGGGTTTTTGGCCAATTATCCAGTGTAAAGCTGCCCCTACCTCCAGTGATCACAGGTGACATCTCTCTGATTGGTGACATTGGTTGTTGTTCATTATTAATTTCCAGATCAGTATCCAACTCAAAGGTACCCCTCAAGACCCAAACCGCACAGCCTGCAGTCATCTGCGCCCATACCCAAACCTCACAGCCTGCAGTCATCTGCGCCCGTGCCTAAACCTCACAGCCTGCAGTCATCTGCGCCCGTGCCTAAACCACACAGCCTGCAGTCATCTGCACCCGTGCCTAAACCACGCAGCCTGCAGTCATCTGCGCCCGTACCCAAACCACACAGCCTGCAGTCATCTGTGCCCGTACCCAAACCACACAGCCTGCAGTCATCTGTGCCCGTACCCAAACCACACAGCCTGCAGTCATCTGTGCCCGTACTCAAACCACACAGCCTGCAGTCATCTGTGCCCGTACCCAAACCACACAGCCTGCAGTCATCTGCGCCCGTGCCTAAGCAATACAGCCTGCAGTCATCTGCGCCCGTACCCAAACCACACAGCCTGCAGTCATGTGCGCCCGTACCTAAGCCACACAGCCTGCAGTCATCTGCACTCAGACTATCCTTACACGGGCAATTGTGATATTAGTCCGTGAAACTCGGACAGATATCGCTCTCAGGAACATGCGATTTCCTTGCGTATGCAAAGCGTTTTTTACATAAAAACACCTCGCAATCCTCCAGTCCACCTTTTTGTCATGCCGGAGGATTGGCAAGTGTTTTCAATGGGAAACCTCGCGTCACATCACACTTGCGTGCACCTCTTGGGCCGGTGTTGTCCTTAGGCTAGTTGTAGGGGGTCCTGGCTTGCTGGGTTAGGCACAGCAGTCGGTCCCTTTCATAGTATCATAGTATGTTAGGCTGAATGAAGACAATGTCCATCTAGTTCAGCCTATTTCCACCCTCTAGTTGATCCAGAGGAAGGGAAAAACCCTAAGGCCTCATGTCCACGGGGAAAGTAAGAATTAAAATCCGCAGCGTTTTTCCCGCACGCGGATCCGCGCCTCATAGGAATGCATTGACCACCCGCAGGTAGATAAATACCCGCGGATGGTAATTAAAAATTTTCTGGAGCATGAAAAAAAATGGCCATGCTCCATTTTAGTGCGGATCACGCGTGCGGGAGCTCAGAGCACATAGCTCAATTGATCTCCCGCATCAAAAAGAAAAGACAATTACAGTGCATCCGCAGCCCAAATCCGCGTTACAAATCCACAGCGGATCTGATTTTCCCTGTGGACATGAGGCCTAAGGGCTCATGTCCACGGGGAAAAGAAGAATTAAAATCCGCAGCGGATTTTAACTCTTCTCCCGCGCGCAGATCCGCACCCCATAGGGATGCATTGACCACCCGCGGGTAGATAAATACCCGCGGATCGTCAATAAAAGTGATTTTAAAAAAAATGGAGCATGAAAAAATCTGGACCATGCTCCATTTTCATGCGGGTCTCCCGCGGGGACGGCTCCCGCGGGCTTCTATTGAAGCCTATGGAAGCCGTCCGGATCCGCGGGACACAAAAATCATATTTTACTTACACGCTCCGGTTCTTCTCTTCGGCGCCGCGCCATCTTCTCTCAGCCGCGGCCGGATCATTTTGCTTCGGCCCGGCGCATGCGCGGGGCACGTCACCGACGTCATCGTGCACATCCGCCGAGCCGAAGAATGAAGATCCGGCCGCGACGAGAGAAGATGACGCCGCCGCGAAGAGAAGAAACGGAGCGGATGGGAGGTGAGTTTATTGTCATTTATTTGTATTTTCAGCCCTCATGTCCGCGGGGCAGGAGGGACCCGCTGCAGATTCTACATGTAGAATCCGTAGCGGGCCCGATTTTCCCCGTGGACATGAGGCCTAAGAGGCAGAAGCCAATTAGCCCATTTGGGGGGAAAATTCCTTCCTGACACCATGATGGCAATCAGAATAATTCCTGGATCAACCTTGATAGTTCCTACCTGACTGTAAGACCCGGAACTACAAACCCGCTGATCCCCTAATGTCTTTATCAGGGGGTTTTCAGCGCATTTAATAAAAATTTTTTTTAAAAGTGACTATAATCACCTCCTTTGTTGCTCCCTGGCGACTGTCCCCTCTATTGTGCAATCATGGAACAAACACTAATTCAGTCTGCAGAGCTCTGCATAGAGCTGGTATCTCCTGCTATATGCTGACTGCAGAGGGGTAATATTGGTCTTTGCATAGCGTCTTTTTCCGCAACAGTATGGCAGTACTACATGGTCATGGTCTGAGGGTATTATTTGGCTTTCATATAGTGTTACTGGTAATATTGGTCTTTATACTGGTCTTTATGTAGTAGCAGTGTGGTGGTATTAGACTTTATGTGATGGTTATATGTGGTCATGGTGTTACTATTGGTAATACTAGTCTTCATATAGTGGATTTTGTTCAGTGACAACATAGAGGCGATTATATAGTTTATAAAATGCTGTGATATCGTGTGTGTTTCTTTTTACTTTTGGAAAATCAAACATGTTCTGTGCTTTGTAGAAAATTTGCAAGTAATACACATGTAAGGGGGTCCCAATGGAATGGGGGGAGGCACTCCACTGTTGGGACATGGGGGGGGGGGGGGTAAGCTCAGGAACTACTGGACAGATCTCGAGCTGCGGGAGATTGCTTTTTTTGACATTGGATCCCATCTCCGTGAGCCCAGACATACTGGCGGTGATACACTTGGAATAGAGTCGCCACATGGCTTACGACCATATGGACTAGACAGGTAGGCCAAGTTAGACAGGTTCTGAACAGACAAACAGTTCAGAAATCATTGAGGGAATAATCTCGGAAAACGACTCTTGGTCTCTCAGTGAAAGATTAAGCATATAGATAAAACTCTTAAAAAAGAGTATTTGATTTCTCTTGCAGCGCAATCATTAGTTGCTTGTAACGTTTCTAATGAGAGGCCTTTTGCCCAACTTTGTCCACAGAGAAGAGTTATCAGCAGGTAGTCAGTTATCTCCTCCGTAATACGAGTCTGGTTCACTTTACTCACCAGGTTTTGCCTGGAAACAAAATTGTTGTCTCTGCTTCTCCCTCAGATGCCAGGCCGGGAAAGATGGTAGTATTAGACTCTGAGAACATTGGGGATACACTCTCTCTGCTCGAGCTGGACCACTGGAGGGCCTACTGGAGACATTGATATACAAAATGCATTGGTACTCCCTAAAAGTGCCACAGGCATCTCACTTGGCCACAGAGAGCACATCCCCATGACTACCCCACGTAAGGCGGGAGAGCAACCACCCATCTCACGTAAAATCAATGTGATAAAACAGTAGGCCACCAGAGGGGAAAACAGGTCTAAAAGCATAAAAAATTACAAAAGCCTAATGTAATACAAAACCACATTCTCCTCTTCACACGCCTCATGGGTTTCTCTCATGTAACCACCCACATGGCTGCAGCTGAGTCTACTTTCTAATTTTCTTCCAGGGTCACTTTGGGTTCCCAATCCGCCCATGTTAGTCTCCCTGAGCCTCCAATGATGCCTCTGATTGGCTGCAGCAATCATGTGTCCGTACAACATATAATCACTGAGGCCAGGATGCAGAGATTGCCAGGAAAACATGGAAGATGCCTCAGCAGAGTGAGGAGAAGATGCTGAAGATATAATGTTTTGGGCTTTATTTTATGCCTTTTTTGAGTTTTGCAAATGTCCCCACTTGCAGATTTTGCTGCAGACCCATGGGCAATCCGCAGCAAAATCTGCAACAATTTAGATTTGTTGCCAATTTTGACTTCCCCATTTCCAACCAAATTGAGAAAGTCTGTAACAAATCTGAGACCAGTCTGCAGCATAAGTGACATGCTACAGATTTAACAATCCACACTGCAGGTCGATTTACACTGTGTTGTTATCCAGCATATGAATGGGGTTTTCTTAAATCAATGCTACGTAAATTACCAATATACAGTACAGTGAGCCAACGACATCTCCATCCATAAAAACAGCTGACACCTGTACAACTAAAAAATACAAATGTTGTACAAACATTAAGAATGGTTGTGTTTGCAAGACATCTGTGGCACTTTTCAGAAACTGCAGATATACCAGATCCATAAAGATCATACCCCCCCTAAGGGTCCTAAACGATTATCATCCAGATTCTCGGTGGATCATGGCAATCCGAATGATAGTAGTTCAGTGTAAATGCTGCCAGCGACTGAACAATGGGAGATAAGTGATCAAATCATTTGTCATTCAGTTTCAGCAGGCATAAAAATCAAATTAAAATCTGCCCATGTAAACAGTGACAACTTGGGGGTTGTTCGCTCAGCGGATCGCCATCTCTCCTCCACCAGATGGATGGCTGCACACCAGAAAGTCACGTCAAAGCCAGAAATTTAGTAAAAGGTGAGTAAATCAGCCCTTTTATTGCAGTACAGCAGCAACAATAACAGTCTTTACGCTGTTAGGCTGCCTGTCCACGGGCGGGTTTGAATTGCGTTCCCCGTGGCGATAATCCGGCCGCGGGGAACGCAGTGAAAGTTCTCCTGTCAGATAGGCTGACAGTGGAGATCCATGTGCCGGCTCCTGCTCCCGGGCAGCGGCTCCCATGGCGGAGATCCGCTGCGGGATACCGCAATGCCAGTGGACAGGCAGCCTTAGGGCGCCCACCCACTGGCGTTTGCGATTTTCGTGCGTGAAAAACGCCGCGTTTTCGCGGCGTTTTTCCCGTGTTTTTCGCGGCGTTTTTTGCCGCGTTTTTGTGGCGTTTTCGCGGCTTTTCCATTGACTTTCATGGGTGCATTAGGAGAAAAATAAGGACACATATGCAACTGACAGTTCCTATGTTAAAAAACGCAACGCAACGCAACGCAAAACGCCAGTGGACAGGAACACATGTTATCTCTATGCCTGTGCAGGAAAAACGCAAAACGCAAAACGCAAACGCAGGTAAAAAAACGCAAGTGGGTGGGCGCCCTTACTCGTCACAATTTACACGATATAAACATGTCCCTGGCCATCTGACCTCTAAATATGACTCTTCTACTAACAAACAGGCCTACAGCCCTAACATAACTCAAAGTTCACCACCTCGTACCCATCCAGGGTGCCAGTTTAAGGGCGGTCCACTCTTCTCAGATTTGTGGTTCTCCAAGCTAGTAGCAGGGGTTCCACACTGGACCAATGCTTGGTCTCCGATTGATTTTAAGGGACCTTTCACATGGGACAGAATTACGCCACAGGATGCAGCCAAGTCCGCAACTGCAGAATTCTACGCCAAAATCCACAGGGCTAACTGGATTTGGGTGTGCAATTTACTGTGACCTATTCTGTCCTGTGTGAAAGGTCCCTAATGGACACTGATTTCCGCAACTCAGGTTTTTCTGTATTGCAGACACACCCACACCTGTGTCTGTTGACTAAGGGCTTATTCACGCAAGCGACAGTGTTTTCACATCCGGACGATATATGCTACCATGTGATGCACCAGCTTGGCGTATATGTCGTTGGGCGGAGGGAGACAGCTTAGCTCTGCTAAGCTTTCTCCCCCTCGCCAGCTCCCCTCCTCTCTCCTCCCCTCCGGCTGTTTGCAATGGGAGGGGGAGGAGTCATGCTGCTTAACTCCCTCCCAACTTCCTTCTCCGGCCGCTGTCATTGGCTCCCATAGGAGTTTATGGCAGCGGCCATAGTCTGGCCAGGAAGATAGTTCCAGGACTATCTTTCCTGCCTGGCGTAAAAGGGTCTGGCCGAGCGCTTTTACGCTGCGGGAATATGCCTGTGTGATCTGATGCATTGGAATCCAGTGCATCAGATGGTAGTGTATATCATCCAGCTGTGAAAATGGTGGCTGATATACGCTCATGTGAATAAGCACTAAAGGATGGTTTCACACAGGTGAGAAAATTGCGTGATTTTCACCTGATGCGAGAGTCAGTAAAAAAACAGAACATGAAGCCAATGATTTTCAATGGTTTCCTTCCCATCTGCAATGTTCTCACTGATGTGATGTTGAGAGATTCAAAAATTGCGGCATCTTTCTGTGGGGTGGAATTTTTTAATCTCACTTCACATGCAATGTCTGAGAAATTGAAACATATTTCTTGTCTAACGCACTAGTTACTCTTTCCCTTTACTATAACTTGAATATCTCCTGGGCTGTTCTGCCATTTTTCTTCTTCTTTAGGGTGAATACCCACTTGCGTTTTTCTTGCGCGTTTTTTTCACGCTATATCGCTGCGTGTCAGTGGGACATTCTAATGTTAAAAACGCATTGCACAAGCATTGCTTGACAAAGACTGCGATTTGCAGTCGAAACGTTGCGGCAAATATGCAAAGTATGGATCAATAAAGAAGCTTTTGCATTTTTAAAGAAGATGAGTTGTGGATAACTTAACCCCTCGTGCTGCTTACATGATCTTTGGAGAACTGTGGAATCTGCCATTGCAGGAAGAGAAGGGGGTGGGCGGAGCTACAGGGGATCTCTTACATATCTCCCCATATTTGGAGAGATAGGGGCGGGGCTAGAGGACTTTCCCTGGGCTTCCCCAAGAGAGGGACAAGGCTAGAGAGGGGGTAGGGCTAGAGGGATTCTCATAGTGACATCGTCAGATTTTCCTACAGCAACTTGCAGTGAGTGAAAACATCACAAGTGAGAATGAAATAATTGAAAATCATTGGTTTCAAACTCATGTTTTCACTCACTCTTGCATCGCTGGAAAATCTTATTGCTAGTGAGGAAGAGCCCCTAAGCTTCAAGACTCAGCAAGCCATCTCAGGCTCTTCTGTCAGCTTTTCTCTGGTCATCTGGAAATGTGTCAATTGAAAAACACCTACTGTAAACCTACCTGCTTGAGGATTTTCACTTTCTACTGTCTTCATGGCAACCTCACGCTGCACCATCAACACCAATTCACACTTGCTATCAATGAGCTATGGGAAATCACTGGAACTATTATCATCGGGAAAACTGTTGGGCACGTTAGTGCCTGACAATTGGTCTATGTGAAATGGCCATAAGGCTACTTCTGGTAATGATCATAAAGTATAAATATCCATTTAAAGGGGTTGTCTCACGCCGAAACATTTTTTTTTTTTTATTCAATAGGCCCCCCGTTCGGCGCGAGACAAACCCAAGGGATGGGTTAAAAAAAAAAAAAGTTTATTACTTACCCGAATCCCCGCGCTGCGGCGACTTCTTTCTTCCTTTACCAAGATGGCCGCCGGGATCTTCACCCACGATGCACCGCGGGTCTTCTCCCATGGTGCACCGTGGGCTCTGTGCGGTCCATTGCCGATTCCAGCCTCCTGATTGGCTGGAATCGGCACACGTGATGGGGCGGAGCTACGAGGACCAGCTCTCCGGCACGAGCAGCCCCATTCACCAGGGAGAAGACTGGACTGTGCAAGCGCGTCTAAAAACGCCAGAAGACAGCGAATTTAGACGGATCCATGGCGACGGTGACGCTAGCAACGGAGCAGGTAAGTGAATAACTTCTGTATGGCTCATAATTAATGCACGATGTATATTACAAAGTGCATTAATATGGCCATACAGAAGTGCTGAACCCCACTTGATTTCACGAGACAAGCCCTTTAAGCAATTTATACGCCAACGAAAAATCTATGTTATGATAAATCATCCTATGTAAACACTGCTTAACCCTATACCCCTTTAATTGATAACCCAAAAATGAATTAAAGGCAAACTGTCAGCTCCTTTAATTACCATAAACTATATTTATGGGCTCAAAGGTGCTAATATGCTGAGTCCAGGGATGTGAGTATTATACTTACCTTCTCTGCTGTTCCCCCGCTGTAAACTATCAAGGCTGCCATTGCATACATCTGGTGGACTACTTGTGCGCTCACATAGAATGCAAGGACTAACACAGATTCCTTTTAAACTGTACAACCACTTGGCTATCTTCTACCTTTCCATATGTTTTATGTTTATCCTCTGTTAACAGAATAGAAGATAACCAGCTGATCACTGGGACAATCACTGATCATGAAAATTGTGGTCCTGAAGGTTCCCAAATGAATGGAACGAAGGCCATGCATATAAACCACTGCTGCATTTATTTTAATGGGACTGCCTGGTAGCTGGGAGCTTGAACTCGGCTATCTCCGAACGTCCCGTTGAAATGAATAAAGCGGTGGTGCACATACGCCACCATTATTCCATTCATTCAAGAACCCCTGTTCTCTTGATTGGTGGGAGTCTCAGCCAGGGGCGTAATTTGAAGCCTCTGGGCCCCAATGCAAAGCCTGTAACAGGGCCCCAATCTATAGTGCTTTATTCATAGTAGTGGGCTCCCTATATGGAGAAGAGGCCTTATAGGCCCCCTATGGCTCCTGGGCCCGGGTGCAACCGCATCCCCTGCATCCCCTATAGTTACACCAGTGGTCTCAGCAGTCAGACCTCTATCAATCGGCTAGTTATCCCTATGCTGTGGATAGAGGATGAGTTATTTTGTTTGGACAACCCATTTAAAAGATCAAGGGTATAAGCCCCAAGAAATATTTTACGCCTCTTTTATAACACAGCAGGCCCAGCGTTATGTATTGTAATATGCCTCTAAATAATGCAGCCACCAAATAAACATCCGATAGTGAAAAGTGAAAACAGTGCAGTTACTTCTAGTGACTCACAGGTGATGTTTTCTGTGATTGTAGTAGTCTGCCTTCCCTTTTCTCATCTATCTGGCCAAGTACACTGTGAAGACTTCTTTCAGTCACATCTTGTCTCTGAACCCAAACTCCCAAGTCACTATTACTACTTAGGCCACTATGGGGAACACTATTACTATTGGGGCCACTATGGGGGCACTATAACTACTGGGGCCACTAACAGGACTCACTATTACTACTAGAGCCATTAACAGGGCTACTATTCCTACTAGAGCCACTTATGGGGTCACTATTACTTCTGGAGCCATTAAGGGGTAACTTTTAATATTGGGGCCACTAAGGGGGACACAATTACTATTGGGGCCACTATTGGGGGGATATTATCACTCTGTCACGTCAGACAAATGTCAATGGTTTAAATATGTGATGGGTATCTTGTGTATTAGCGTTTTCAATGCCTGTAAAAATCAGTGGATTTTTCTTGCGGGGGGGGGGGGGGGGGAGTTGGGGAGCAATTGGGGAGCATAAAGGCTTGGGGCAACTCTGCTATTTACCCTATTTTTATACTAATTGATCTACTCTTTTTTTGGAGAAAGGAAATAAATGTTTATGCAAAAAATGTTTATTGTATATTTTGCAATGGGTAGAAATTAACAGAGTGCAATATATTTAAAGGGGGTTCTCATTACCATCATCCCATCAAGGGGTTTTGGAAGACTCTGGGCAATGGCAGAAGGTGAAGATGTGTAGATGCAACTTTATCTGATGACTGAAAGCACCAAAAAGCCACAAAAGCTAGCATTGCCACCACAAACCTTTATGACATATTGACTGAATGTGCAATAAAATTCTAATAGATAGGGTTTTACCCTCCAATGATAGTGAAAATGGAATTGTTCATTGAGGCAGAAGAACTGCAGTGCATGGACGATCGCTCAGCATGATCATTCAGCTGTTTCCATACATCCCATTGACTTTGATCAAAAGACTTGCCATTTCTGTGTTGGAAATAGCCATGTTTTGGGGATCAGTGGGGGTCTCAGTGGTTCATCCCTCACTGATCAGACTTTCATAACATATTCAATGGATATGCCATACAAAATCTGTAGTGTGGAAGTCCCCTTTAAATGCCACAGTGTGGGTGTTCACAATTCCAGTGATAGTACCTTATGAATAGTATACAACTAACGTTCTATTTTGTAGCCGCTTTTTTATTTCATTTGAGTGTTTTGTTTATTTTTTTACTATTTCTTTTTATTTCAACAGATTCTGAAAGTATTAGATGAATATACCAACAGCTAGACTTGCATTAAACCCTTCCAGTCTAACTGACATAATATAATTCTTATTGGCACCACATCTTAAATCTTTTGGCTTGTGGCTAAAATGAAAGAACATGTTTCTAACCTGTCAGTTTGAGATTAAATGAGTTGCTCTGATGTCTTTCTATAAAATGACGGGACATGCGATATTTAATAGATGTATTCCCTATGGTGCTTTTATGCTCTAGAAATCTGATTTTTAATTTTCTTTTTTAGTTCAGTCCACATAACTGAAGCTGCACACACAGAAAACCCTGTATGGCTCAATAGGATATTGCTCCGCTTAAAATATGAATAAGCGTGTACTGATTTTGGTAACGTTATCTTAATTGGCATACAATCTGACAAAGCAAGGTAAAATGTAACTAGAGCTATAGGATGTTCAGAAAACATTGTGCCTGAAAACAGAGGTGTTTTTCAGTGTTCTGGACTGCAAAGCCGTATCTTTATTTAGAAATTGCATGTCTTATCCTTTTATATAGTTTGGCACGTTCAGATGGGATGGGATACTCCACCAGATGTTGCAGAATATTCCGCCATGGGGAAAAATCTGCACCAAAATTCTCCCGTCTAACATGTAGATTTTAATATGAAATTGAAAATGTCAGAATTCTGCTGGCAATTCTATGTCAAAATTTGCATTTAGACCTGCAGATTTTGGTGCGGATTTTGACAGTGGAATATTCCGCAATATTCTCCGGAATATTCTGTCCCGTGTGAAAAGCCCCAAGAAGCATTTGCATTGCTATAATGTGGACTGTCATGTAGAATTCCATCTTAGGTCAGCAGGGCTTTTCCCTTGTGTGTTAATCAAAGATGTCAAATGATGCATATAGGCTATGGGAGTAACATACATGAGATAACCTATTTAGTTCAAATAACATAATGGGATCATAAAATGTAATTGACAATGTTTTTTACCTTTATCCATATTTTCAGGGGATGTCGGGGGGGTGGGGGGAGGGGGGAATCAGTTTTATATGTCTTGTAGATATAAATGCCTTCTTAATTGTCCTATTATTTAATACTGCATCCAGTGGAAGTGCAATAGACAATTTAGAATTGAGGGTCACTGTTCCCTAAACGTGTCCCGCTTTTGTATAATCTTATTATGTAAGCAGATTGTTAATTCCCGCTTGAAATGCTAATGCATATTGGTTTAGATCTGGTTATGGGTTATTGTTGAGGATTTATAACTGTACATTTTGAAAATCCTTATAACTTTGTAAGGGATCTACTGGTTGTTCTGCAAATTCAACTATAGTCAATAACCAAAAATATGCCATCATACAGCGAGTTAATTATTGATGCTGGCAGAATGGATAAAATATGAATATTTAACCAATAACACTTGCTAAACTTTTGTATCAGTAATCTACTGATAATATAACTGGCCTTTTTCCTCGTAGTAGTCAGTGACTTCCTGTATCACGTTTTCCATATATCCAACAGACACAGTAGCTTTGTCACCTATACTATGAGTAGTATCTAAGGCCCCTGTTATACAAATCAGAAGAGCACTTTATGGCCCAAATAAACAGGAAGAATGCTATATGTGTACAGTTGACCATCTCATTTATATTTGCTTGTTCAACAGTACTTGCATTATAACACACTGGCGAAGGCAGTGGTTCTCAAGGTGATGGCTCAACCCAATTTTCTCTCGATCTCTAATTGTCTCAGACATGTTGATCACAGCTCCAATCACAATGTTGACTGATTTGGAACCCCAACTGTTGTTGACTAGAGATGAGCGAGCGTACTCGGAAAAGCACTACTCGCTCGAGTAATTTGCTTTATCTGAGTATCGCTGTCCTCGTCCCTGAAGATTCGGGTGCCGGCACGGAGCGGGGAGCTGCAGGGGAGAGCGGGGAGGAACGGAGGTAAGATCTTTTTCTCCCTCTCTCCCGCCCGCTCTCCCCTGCTCCCCGCTGCGACTCACCTGTCAGCCGCAGCGGCACCCGAATCTTCAGACCCGAGCACAGCGATACTCGGATAAAGCACATTACTCGAGCGAGTAGTGCTTATCCGAGTACGCTCGCTCATCTCTATTGTTGACCCATTTCCTGGTGACCGTCTATAACATTACCCACTCTACTTCAAAGTGGAAGGTGCATTTAGTAGGGGATATGTCTAATGATAGCTCGAGCATCAGCTAACTCTCCTTGAGTGCTGCGTCAGACATTTATCAGAAGGTCTCGTACTTTGACTACCAGTCCAACTACTCCTCTTTGGGACAAACTCCCCCTTAATATAGCTTTGCCACAGGTCCATGTGAACAATACAGGGCATCCCTGCCCTTATAGCACATTCTCATGCTGGTTGAGCCTAACCATATCAGTTTCATCAGACATGTTGAACATGGCGTCGTTGACATGACCTAAGAACTTCTGTAGCCTTCAACATAACCTGGGTCCTTGTCTCATAACATTGTGACTGGCGGAATACACACACTAAAAACAAAGTGATTTTCTCCAGGGATCCACCTGTGAAGAAAGACAAACAGTACACAGCATAAAACAAGAACGTCAGTCTCTTATCCCATGACAGCTCAACAATCCTTACACACTTAACCCTTTGCAATCCAATTTTGGATTCAGGGTCTCCTAGGGGGCTTTCTCTTTCTGCCATTATACAATGGTGCCATCTGCTGGCTAGAGCCAATACTGCGGTTTTGGACATGCTGGAGAGGCCCCTGACAACATTGTGGACAGTAATCTACAGCAAAAATACCCTGCCGGACGTCTTCTGACATCGGAGCTGCACAGCCTTCAATCAGAATGTCTTTAGATGTCAGACAGTGGATTGGAAAGGGTTAACAATAGAAAAGGATATGTACATTCATTGTTTTTGCATATTTTG
Source organism: Eleutherodactylus coqui (assembly GCF_035609145.1). Taxonomy (NCBI): domain Eukaryota; kingdom Metazoa; phylum Chordata; class Amphibia; order Anura; family Eleutherodactylidae; genus Eleutherodactylus; species Eleutherodactylus coqui. The sequence goes on along the minus strand of NC_089845.1, from coordinate 90,964,136 downwards.
CATTCTTGTGAGCTACAGTTACATAAAAAATAAATAGAATTATGGAGGATCCCCCACCAGATTTGGTTTGCTCCACCATATTTAATCCTGCACTGGATTCAGCATTCAGCCGTCCTGGTCTGTGAGTGGCATGGTCCACCACCTTGCGGCTCTGTGCCTGAGCTGTTACTTTAAGACATTGACACTTCACAATAATAGTACATAGTCCTTATCTAGGGCAGATTTGCCTGAGCAGATAAGAAACACTGCTGACTTGTGGTAAAGATAGCATCCTATGACACTACCAAGTCTAATGTCACTGAGCTCTGTGGAGACTGCATGGCTGTGTGCTTGAGTTTATGCACTTGTTTGGGTGTGGCTAAATACTTGTTTCTATATGGCAAAATTGTGTCTAGCCCCAGCGTACCGCTAGTGGCTGCAGGGGTCGCAATTGTGACCTGGTCCCTTAGCAAACAGAGGCCCACAGGCCCCCGCCACATGTTGTTACACCGTCACGGCTTGTGAGTCGGCTTTAGGTGGCACTCAGGGAGGAAAGGGCCACTACTCAGGGAGCCAGAAGCCAATTGCAGGTATCTGGTATAAGTTATGCCAGCTGTACATATATAATTATATACAGGAGATATCCAGGTTATACCACCATGCTCCATATTATTATGTACAGGGGAAGGCGGGGATTGCACGTCTTCCTGTATATAGTGATATTGCCCATTCTGGTATAACCTGGTATATCACTATATACAAGAGATGTATATCTTATACGAGCTGTACAAATATAATTATATACAGAAGATACCCAAGTTATACCGGCATGGTCCATATAACTATATACAGAAGATGTAAACTTATAACAGGTGTACATATATAAATATATACAGTAGCTAACCAGGTTAGGGTAGTTTCAAATTTCATTGGGGATTTCACTTTTCTGCTCCATTCGGGGAGCAGGAAAGGGGAATCCCCATGGCTGAACACGTCTGTCTCTGGATGTAAGTTATGTATCTCCCTGTATATAGTGAAATGGACCATGCTGGTATAGCCTGGGTATCTCCTGTATATAATTGTATATGTACAGCTGGTATAAGTTATTTGTATCCCTGTATATAGTGATATAGACCATGCTGCTATAACCTTGGTGTCTCATGTATATAATTATATATGTACAGCTTGTTTATGTTCTACATCTCCTATATATATTGATATGAACCATGCTGGTATAACCTGGGTATCGCCTGTATACAGTGATCCCTCGTCTATCACGGGGGTAACGTTCCAGAGACCCCCGCGATACGTGAAAATCCGCAAAGTAGCAGCGTTATATTTACACAAATCAATCTGACGGGTGAACTGCCAAACAATCGCAAAAGTGAACAAATCATGCACTTTTTAGCGATGGCAGTTTACATGCAACGAACAAACGAACAGCAGTAGCCCGACTCTCCAGAAGCCTTAGAAGGCGCAGAATTCTTGGGTGGCATCGCAGGGCTTGAAATACAAGATGTACTATAAATGCAAACTTGCACAAACTTTTCTCTTATGGCATGTACGGTCACATGCTACGATCAGTGAGCCAATCAGCGCCCAGGATACAGAACACATTCCATCAGCCAATAATGTGCCGTGTGCAATATCGCATTGGCAAGCACTAGTGGCGTACTGTATTTCCTGTATGTACCGCAAAATTGCGCAATATAGCGAAAAACTCTGCGAAAACAGAATTATATATGGTCTATCTAAAATCCGCGATGCATTGAAGCCAGAATCATTGAACTGTGAGATAGCGAAGGATCACTGTATATCTACATATGTACAGCTGTTATACGTTATACATCTCCCTGCATATAGTGATATGGACCATATTGGCATAATCTGGGTATCTCCTGCATAAAATTATATATGTATAGCTGGTTTAAGTTATACATCTCTTATATATGGTGATATGGACCATGCTGGTATAACCTAGGTATCTCTTGTATATGATTATATATGTACAGCTGGTATATGTTATACATCTCCCTATGTTATACATCGAATTATCTCCTGTATATAATTTGATATGTACAGCTGGTATAAGTTATATGTCTCCCTGTATATAGTGATATGGACTATCCATGTATAACCTGGGTATCGCCTGTATATAGTTATATGTGTACAGCTGGTATAAGTTATACATCTACCTGTATATAGTGATATACACCATGCTGGTGTAACCTGGGTGTCTCCTGTATATAATTGCACACTTTACTCACAATTTAACAATTATTCATAGTGTATGCCATTTCTTAAAAACGCATGTGGTTTTTGAATACTGCATGCAGTTTTTTATGTGTTTTTTTTAATTGTGGTTCAAAGATGCAGTGAAAAACATGAACACAGCCTAGGAAAACATGAACACATAGTCCAGGAAATAAGTCATGTTTGGAAAGCTTATGCCAAAGGGGTAGATCATGTATGAAAAGTTATTTCACAGCTGTATACAGTGCGGATTTGGCATGGGTATGAGTACTAGTGGGAGGCGGCCTGAGCTGAACTTTTGCACCAGGTCCCCTGAACCTTTAGTTACGCGCCTGTGTTTGGCCATTAGGTAAACTGGGATGATCCTTATCAAGATAAAAACAAGAAAGCCAGATTATAGCCAACATACGATTTTAATCTCAAATTCGCCTTGTATCACTTTGCGGAAGTGGCGATTCTCCACTGTGGCTGTCAACCGCGGCGGAGGATTGCCAAGTTTCTATCATTGTTTTCAATGGGTAAACCTTGCATTGTATCGCACCACGTGCACCTAGCAGATAGTGTGATGCTGCCACCGGCCCCATTGAAAACAATGGGCAATACAATGCAAGGGCATGGCCAAAGATAGAACATGCTGCTATTTGTTTCAATGCTGGAAAAAAAAATCGCTCATGTGTATTAACCCTTTCCAATCCACTGTGTGACATCTTCCTACCTTCTGATTGAAGATTGTACAGCTTCAATATCAGAAGAAGTCCGACAGGATATTCTTACCGTCTATTGCCAGCCACTCCGCTGTCGGAGCCTCTCTGACGTACACACACTGGCTTTAGCCAGCAGATGGCAGCAAAAAGATAAAGCCTTTTAGGAAACCCTGAATCCAAAATTGGATTGCAAAGGGTTAACCCATTCAAAAGAATTAGGTTCATATTTGTACAAGATTTGTGCATCCTGCAACGTACAAATCTCAAGCGATTTTTTTTTTTTGGCCGTGTGAAAACGGCCCAAATAAGCAATACTATGGGATATGGCTTTTTTGGCCCCATTGGCAATACAATAAGTAGAGTTTTTTCCATTTTATTTTTCTAGGATAAAGCTGAGGAAAGAATATAAAAAAGGCTAGAATTATATGTCTATGCAGCACTGCCTCAGAAGTGTGGGGTGGGGCAGAGAATGTCAGAGGCCAGGCATGCTGCCATAAACCACATAACAGTATTAACAAATTAAGCCCAACTGATTCCAGTAAGGGCTGGTAAATCCAGCACAAACCACAGATTTAAATCACAAATATATAGCAAATGAGAAGTGAAAGAAACATGTCTGCTTTGAGTCCCTTGAGAGGCTACGATTATGAGAAGAGAACTTGCCAATGTCCACAATACAGGTGAACTGACATATGGAACAAAGTAGACAAGGTCTTGTCCTATAGATATATGCAGCGTTGAATAGAAAGGCAGCTGGAACATAGATCTTGTTCGAGCCGAGCTGAACTACGAAAAGCTTCTCATGAAGACTACAGAAGACTAATATCACCTACATAGGCTGAAGCTTGAAGAAGGGTAGCAAAGAAGCATGCAACCTTCTATGGTTAAACAAGGTTTCTCCAACCAATATAACCCCAGTTTGACCATGGTGATGAGTAATAGAAGCTTTGGGACATTGCAGAGGACTGAAAGAACAACGCAGAAAGTTTTTGCCATACTATAAGCTACTGGGCATGGCGTAGATCTTTCGTTGAATTGGGGAGTGTGTGGTGGCCTCATGTTCCCGTTTAAAGGAGAAATGAGATGTTTGAAAATAAGAGCCTTGAATGTTTCAGCAGACAGAAGGCCCTATAGGCCACAGTGAAGATGGTATGAGGCAAATAAGGTGGACGGTGGGTTATGGCATGGCTCTGCTGCTATTAGAGTAGGCCGTGCTATTTTTCTCCTGGAAACACGGCCAAGATGGACCTTGGAAGGTGCTGTCACTAAGCTGTTTAAGCATCAGCTGGGGCAAATTCAGAGCCAGAAATGCCCTATTTTGAGTAGTTGAGTAAGAGCTGATGAGATAACTGTCTGAGTTGAAGTTCCACTGTTCATACCCCTAAAGTAAACTTAGGCTTTAATTCTTCCAAGCTGTAAGATATAATCCATAAAGCCACACATCACATACTGTATGTATATAACCACATATAAAATGCAGACAGTTGAAGGGAACTAGTCTTCACTCTTGTGTGCAACAAACCGGTAATACGGGTAAAATAATGAAGTATTGTGCTATACAAAAGTATTTGGTAAACGTTTTTATCAGCTTGAAAAAGATGGCTAGTAGCCCTGGGAAGGTGGTGGTGGTGGTGGGGTTGCGGCACTGTCTCTCATGGACTGGCTGGACTAGGTCTGCTAACACTCTACTTCTCTGGCATTGTGCCGTGGATGATGTAGGAAACTACGAGTGCATTGGGATATCCTATCCCAGAGCATGCACAGTTCATCTGCCCTTCTGTGGGCAGGTGTGTTATATTGAACTGCACATGCATCACTTACTGCCCACTTTGTGATCCATGATTGGCAGCACTGACATCACTTACATCATCACGTCACAGAGAGTGGTGGTGTTAGGGGACGTAGTCCGGCCGGGAGAAACAAACCAACTAGCTCACTAGAGACTGTCCGGGCCACCCACCAAAATGCTTGCTATGAAGTTACATCTGACTCAGGAATAGTTTATACCATCCTCTTCAAGATGTGAGTTGATCAAAATGTTTTCCAAAATCTGTTTTGTAAAGTACAATACTTCATTGTTTTACCGTTTAGGCAAACAAAAGTGATGACAGTTCCTTTTAAACATTCCAGGTATTGGACTGCATAGATTCTTATTAACACAGTAACTGCTTGAAAAGATCTGCTACAGAAAGCGGCGACTATTCATATCACTTTAAAGAAAATAGCATCTCAGCTTCAAAAACATTTTTACGCAGTCTCTCTTAGAGCAGCTAAATGCCAGCTAAACTGTCAGAATCACTGATAATGTATTAAAATTCATGTAAACTCAAAATCTATTTTTCCTTTGTGAATTCTATATTGCATTACGCCATTATCTACTGTGTAAAATAGCTGGCTAGCGCAATGCAATGCCTACAGTTGCCCCTTTTCTGCTGAGAAATTAATAGCGTACAGGACATTGGGTGATATATAGTAAGGCTGCATTCACATGGGCGGATTTGCATTGCAGAATCCAGGGCGGGTGCCCGCTTCTGGGTTCCGCAGCAAATATCGCCCATAGCATGCTATGGAAAAATGATTCTCGATGCAGACGAGCGGAAACCAATTGTGTTTTATGCTCGCGGAGGAAAGATCACAGCATGCTCTGTTTTTGCATAGATTCCTTGCGGACGGCTTCCATTGAAGTCAATGGAAGCCATCTGATCCGCAGCCCTTCTGCAATTGACATTGCGGAAAGGTTGCAGGCATCATCGCTAGGGAAAAGCGAGAGTTTTAAAAGAATCTGTACTGCGCATGTCCGACGGCAAGCCATGCGGACCATCTGCAGTACAGATGAAGATACAGAAAGCCAGGTACATACGGATGCCGCTGCTGCCAGGGCCAGATTCTGCATGCAGAACCCGACCCGCCCGTGTGCAGGTGGCCTAACTTATTTTCTGATTATCATTAAATTAATAATGAATAGTATATGTTTCTTATTTTTCCATGTCTATAGTTTTTGTTATATATCATGATTCTTCAGAATTGCTGGTGGGACAGTAATGGTTGAAGGGGTATTCCCATCTTGGCCAATCATGGCTGTGGTGGCAATACTCTTTTATATGAGGCAGCTGGGGTGGTTGTAAGTTACCGAAACAGCAGCGTAGGCTGTCTTACACTGTTGCCATAACTCTGATAGAAGTAAAAGATATGGAAACAGTAAACCAAATGAGTTCCCTTTTTTCCTATAAGACTGTATTTACATGAACGATTTCCACTTGTGACTTCTTATTGATTGTGAGAAAAATAGAACTCACACGTAAAAAGAACCTATTAATATTAGAGATGAGCGAACACCAAAATGTTCGGGTGTTCGTTATTCGTAACGAACTTCCCGTGATGCTCGAGGGTTCGTTTCGAACAACGAACCCCATTGAAGTCAATGGGCGACCAGAACATTTTTGTATTTCGCCGATGCTCGCTAAGGTTTTCATGTGTGAAAATCTGGGCAATTCAGGAAAGTGATGGGAATGACACAGTGACGGATAGGGCAGGCGAGGGGCTACATGTTGGGCTGCATCTCAAGTTCACAGGTCCCACTATTAAGCCACAATAGCGGCAAGAGTGGGCCCCCCCCCCCCCCCCCAACAACTTTTACTTCTGAAAAGCCCTCATTAGCATGGCATACCTTTGCTAAGCACCACACTACCTCCAACAAAGCACAATCACTGCCTGCATGACACTCCACTGACACTTCTCCTGGGTTACATGCTGCCCAACCGCCCCCCCTCCCCCCCACAGCGCACACCAAACTGTCCCTGCGCAGCCTTCAGCTGCCCTCATGCCACACCACCCTCATGTCTATTTAGAAGTGCGTCTGCCACGACGAGGGACCGCAGGCACACACTGCACAGGGTTGGCACGGCTAGGTAGCGACCCTCTTTAATAGGGGCGGGGCGATAGCCCACAATGCTGTACAGAAGCAATGAGAAATAGAATCCTGTGCCACCGCCATCAGGAGCTGCACATGTGGGCATAGCAATGGGGAACCTATGTGCCACACACTATTCATTCTGTCAAGGTGTCTGCATGCCCCAGTCAGACCGGGCTTTTTAATTCATAGACACAGGCAGGTACAACTCCCTATTGTGAAGTCCCTGTCGACCCACAGCATGGGTGGCTCCCTGGAACCCACCGGTGGTACACAGAAATATCCCATTGCATTGCCCAACACAGCTGAGGTAGTAATGTCGTGCTTAATGCAGGTGGGCTTCGGCCCACACTGCATGCCCCAGTCTGACTGGGGTTCTTTATAAGTGTACAGATGTAGTAAAAACTCCGTGTGCACCTACAGCATGGGTGGGTGCCAGGAAGCCACCGGCGGTACATAGAAATATCCCATTGCATTGCCCAACACAGCTGAGGTAGTAATGTTGTGCTTAACCCTTTCCAATCCAATTTGTATATGGTTTTCCTAGGGGGCTTACTCTTTTTCTGCCGTTATACAACGGCGCTATATGCTGGCTAAAGCCAGTACTGCATGAGCTGACACGTAGGATAGGCTCCGACAGCAGAGAGGCTGGCAATATACAGTAAGAGAACCCCGACGGACGTCTACCAACAACGGAGCTGTACAGCCGTAAAACCCTAATGTCTTCACAGGTCACACAGTGGACTGGAAAGGGTTAATGCAGGTGGGTTTCGGCCCACACTGCATGCCCCAGTCAGACTGGGTTTCTTTATAAGTGGAAACAGATGCATTTATAATTCCCTGTGGACCCACTGCCTGGGTGGGTGCCAGGAAGCCACCGGCGGTACATAGAAATATCCCATTGCATTGCCCAACACAGCTGAGGTAGTAATGTTGTGCGTAATACAGGTGGGCTTCGGCCCACACTGCATGCCCCAGTCAGACTGGGGTTCTTTAGAAGTGTACAGATGTATTAAAAACTCCGTGTGCACCTACAGCATGGGTGGCTCCCTGGAACCCACCGGCGGTACACAAAAATATCCCATTGCATTGCCCAACACAGCTGAGGTAGTAATGTCGTGCTTAATGCAGGTGGGCTTCGGCCCACACTGCATGCCCCAGTCAGACTGGGGTTCTTTACAAGTGGACACATGTAGGTTAAACTCCCTGTGGACCCACTGCCTGGGTGGGTGCCAGGAAGCCACCGGCGGTACATAGAAATATCCCATTGCATTGCCCAACACAGCTGAGGTTACGTCAGCTGTAATGCAGGTGGGCTAAAAATTAATTTGATTACACTGTAGGCGAGGGCCCACAAAAATTGCTGTATCAACAGTACTAATGTACATCCCAAAAATTGGCCATGGCCAGCCAAGAGGGCAGGTGAAACACATTAATCGCTTTGGTTAATGTGGCTTAAGTGGTAACTAGGCCTGGAGGCAGCCCAGTGTAACGAAAAATTGGTTCAAGTTAAAGTTCCAATGCTTTTAAGCGCATTGAAACTTTTAAAAATTGTTCTGAAAAATTATTTGACTGAGCCTTGTGGCCCTAAGAAAAATTGCCCGTTCAGCGTGATTACGTGAGGTTTCAGGAGGAGGAGCAGGAGGAGGAGGAGGAGGAATATTAGACACAGATTGATGAAGCAGAAATGTCCCTGTTTTGGATGGTGAGAGAGAACGTAGCTTCCATCCGCGGGTGCAGCCTACGTATTGCTTACGTATCGCTGCTGTCCGCTGGTGGAGAACAGAAGTCTGGGGAAATCCAGCCTTTGTTCATCTTGATGAGTGTTAGCCTGTCGGCACTGTCGGTTGACAAGCGGCTACGCTTATCTGTGATGATTCCCCCAGCCGCACTAAACACCCTCTCCGACAAGACGCTAGCCGCAGGACAAGCAAGCACCTCCAGGGCATACAGCGCGAGTTCAGGCCACGTGTCCAGCTTCGACACCCAGTAGTTGTAGGGGGCAGAGGCGTCACCAAGGATGGTCGTGCGATCCGCTACGTACTCCCTCACCATCCTTTTACAGTGCTCCCGCCGACTCAGCCGTGACTGGGGAGCGGTGACACAGTCTTGGTGGGGAGCCATAAAGCTGGCCAGGCCCTTAAAGACTGTTGCACTGCCTGGGATGTACATGCTGCTCGATCTCCGCACCTCCCCTGCTACCTTGCCCTCGGTACTGCGCCTTCTGCCACTAGCGCTGTCGGCTGGGAATTTTACCATCAGCTTGTCCGCAAGGGTCCTGTGGTATAGCAACACTCTCGAACCCCTTTCCTCTTCGGGAATCAGAGTGGGCAGGTTCTCCTTATACCGTGGATCGAGCAGTGTGTACACCCAGTAATCCGTCGTGGCCAGAATGCGTGCAACGCGAGGGTCACGAGAAAGGCATCCTAACATGAAGTCAGCCATGTGTGCCAGGGTACCAGTACGCAACACATGGCTGTCCTCACTAGGAAGATCACTTTCAGGATCCTCCTCCTCCTCCTCCTCCTCCTCCTCCTCCTCCTCAGGCCATACACGCTGAAAGGATGACAGGCAATCAGCCGGTGTACCGTCAGCAGCGGCCCAAGCTGTCTCTTCCCCCTCCTCCTCATCCTCCTCATGCTCCTCCTCCTCCTCCTGTACGCGCTGAGAAATAGACAGGAGGGTGCCCTGACTATCCAGCGGCATACTGTCTTCCCCCGCCCCCGTTTCCGAGCGCAAAGCAGCTGCCTTTATGGTTTGCAGGGAATTTCTCAAGATGCATAGCAGAGGAATGGTGACGCTAATGATTGTAGCATCGCCGCTCACCACCTGGGTAGACTCCTCAAAATTACCAAGGACATGGCAGATGTCTGCCAACCAGGCCCACTCTTCTGAAAGGAATTGAGGAGGCTGACTCCCACTGCGCCGCCCATGTTGGAGTTGGTATTCGACTATAGCTCTCCGTTGTTCATAGAGCCTGGCCAACATGTGGAGCGTAGAGTTCCACCGTGTGGGCACGTCGCACAGCAGTCGGTGCACTGGCAGCTTAAAGTGATGTTGCAGGGTGCGCAGGGTGGCAGCGTCCGTGTGGGACTTGCGGAAATGTGCGCAGAGCCGGCGCGCCTTTACGAGCAGGTCTGACAAGCGTGGGTAGCTTTTCAGAAAGCGCTGAACCACCAAATTAAAGACGTGGGCCAGGCATGGCACGTGCGTGAGGCTGCCGAGCTGCAGAGCCGCCACCAGGTTACGGCCGTTGTCACACACGACCATGCCCGGTTGGAGGCTCAGCGGCGCAAGCCAGCGGTCGGTCTGCTGTGTCAGACCCTGCAGCAGTTCGTGGGCCGTGTGCCTCTTATCGCCTAAGCTGAGTAGTTTCAGCACGGCCTGCTGACGCTTGCCCACCGCTGTGCTGCCACACCGCGCGACACCGACTGCTGGCGACATGCTGCTGCTAACACATCTTGATTGCGAGACAGAGGAGGAGGAGGAGGAGGAGGAGGGTGCTTTAGTGGAGGAAGCATACACCTCCGCAGATACCAGCACCGAGCTGGGGCCCGCAATTCTGGGGGTGGGTAGGACGTGAGCGGTCCCAGGCTCTGACTCTGTCCCAGCCTCCACTAAATTCACCCAATGTGCCGTCAGGGAGATGTAGTGGCCCTGCCCGCCTGTGCTTGTCCACGTGTCCGTAGTTAAGTGGACCGTGGCAGTAACCGCGTTGGTGAGGGCGCGTACAATGTTGCGGGAGACGTGGTCGTGCAGGGCTGGGACGGCACATCGGGAAAAGTAGTGGCGACTGGGAACTGAGTAGCGCGGGGCCGCCGCCTCCATGATACTTTTGAAGGACTCCGTTTCCACAACCCTATACGGCAGCATCTCAAGGCTGATGAATTTTGCGATGCGGACGGTTAACGTTTGAGCGTGCGGGTGCGTGGCGGCGTACTTGCGCTTGCGCTCCAACAGTTGCGCTAGCGACGGCTGGACTGTGCGGTGCGAGACATTGGTGGATGGGGCCGAGGACAGCGGAGGTGAGGGTGTGGGTGCAGGCCATGAGACGGTCGTGCCTGTGTCCTGAGAGGGGGGTTGCATCTCAGTGGCAGGTTGGGGCACAGGGGGAGAGGCAGGGGTGCAAACCGGAGGCGGTGAACGGCCTTCGTCCCACCTTGTGGGGTGCTTGGCCATCATATGCCTGCGCATGGTGGTGGTGGTGAGGCTGTTGGTGTTGGCTCCCCGGCTGAGCTTTGCGCAACAAAGGTTGCACACCACTGTTCGTCGGTCGTCAGGCGTCTCTGTGAAAAACTGCCAGACCTTAGAGCACCTTGGCCTCTGCAGGGTGGCATGGCGCGAGGGGGCGCTTTGGGAAACACTTGGTGGATTATTCGGTCTGGCCCTGCCTCTACCCCTGGCCCTGGCCACCGCACTGCCTCTTGCAACCTGCCCTGCTGATGCCCTTGACTCCCCCTCTGAAGACCTGTCCTCCTGAGTAAGCGTTGCACACCAGGTGGGGTCAGTCACCTCATCGTCCTGCTGCTCTTCCTCCGAATCCTCTGTGCGCTGCTCCCTCGGACTTACTGCCCTTACTACTACCTCACTGCAAGACAACTGTGTATGATCGTCATCGTCCTCCTCACCCACAGAAAGTTGTTGAGACAGTTGGCGGAAGTCCCCAGCCTCATCCCCCGGACCCCGGGAACTTTCGAATGGTTGGGCATCAGTGACTATAAACTCCTCTGGTGGGAGAGGAACCGCTGCTGCCCAATCTGAGCAGGGGCCCGAGAAGAGTTCCTGGGAGTGTTCCCGCTCCTGAGCAGGTGTCATTGTAGTGGAGTGAGGAGGCTGGGAGGAAGGAGGAGCAGCAGACAGAGGATTCGGATTTGCAGCAGTGGACGGCACAGAACTGCGTGTTGACGATAGGTTGCTCGAAGCACTTTCTGCCATCCAGGACAGGACCTGCTCACACTGCTCATTTTCTAATAACCGTCTCCCGCGTGGACCCATTAATTGGGCGATGAATGTGGGGACGCCAGAAACGTGCCTCTCTCCTAATCGCGCAGCAGTCGGCTGCGACACACCGGGATCAGGAGCTCGGCCTGTGCCCACACCCTGACTTGGCCCTCCGCGTCCTCGGCCGCGTCCACGTCCTCTAGGCCTACCCCTACCCCTCAGCATGCTGTATTACCAGTGATTTGATTTCACAGGCAGGAAATAAATTGGCGCAAGACTGCAGGCCAAATATAATTTTTGCCCTTTTTGGAAAACGAAAGGCCCCACTGCCTCTAGTGAATGAATAATCTAAGTTTAATAACTGTGCTGTGTCCCTGCTTATGTGTCACAGAACGTGAGGGTAGCAGAGTTATTATAACTCTGGCAGAGCAGGAATTTTTTTTCCCAATTAAGGAAAGCAAATGGCGAAGCCAGCAGTAAAGCGTAGCTGGGTGCGTATGATTTAGCACTGTTCTTCACGCAGCTCACACGTCTCCACCGCCCGTAAGGACGGACAGAGGCTGGACAAATAGATTTGTTTTCAGTTTTTTCCCACCAAAAGGCAGCACTGCGTATATTCAATGAACATGAGAAGTGTAATAACTGTGCTGTGTCCCTGCTTATGTGTCACAGAACGTGAGGGTAGCAGAGTTATTATAACTCTGGCAGAGCAGGAATTTTTTTTCCCAATTAAGGAAAGCAAATGGCGAAGCCAGCAGTAAAGCGTAGCTGGGTGCGTATGATTTAGCACTGTTCTTCACGCAGCTCACACGTCTCCACCGCCCGTAAGGACGGACAGAGGCTGGACAAATAGATTTGTTTTCAGTTTTTTCCCACCAAAAGGCAGCACTGCGTATATTCAATGAACATGAGAAGTTTAATAACTGTGCTGTGTCCCTGCTTATGTGTCACAGAACGTGAGGGTAGCAGAGTTATTATAAATCTGGCAGAGCAGGTATTTTTTTTCCCAATTAAGGAAAGCAAATGGCGAGGCCAGCAGTAAAGCGTAGCTGGGTGCGTATGATTTAGCACTGTTCTTCACGCAGCTCACACGTCTCCACCGCCCGTAAGGACGGACAGAGGCTGGACAAATAGATTTGTTTTCAGTTTTTTCCCACCAAAAGGCAGCACTGCGTATATTCAATGAACATGAGAAGTTTAATAACTGTGCTGTGTCCCTGCTTATGTGTCACAGAACGTGAGGGTAGCAGAGTTATTATAACTCTGGCAGAGCAGGAATTTTTTTTCCCAATTAAGGAAAGCAAATGGCGAAGCCAGCAGTAAAGCGTAGCTGGGTGCGTATGATTTAGCAATGTTTTTCACGCAGCTCACACGTGTCCACAGGCGTTAGGACGGACAGAGGCTGGACAAATAGATTTGTTTTCAGTTTTTTCCCACCAAAAGGCAGCACTGCGTATATTCAATGAACATGAGAAGTGTAATAACTGTGCTGTGTCCCTGCTTATGTGTCACAGAACGTGAGGGTAGCAGAGTTATTATAACTCTGGCAGAGCAGGTATTTTTTTTCCCAATTAAGGAAAGCAAATGGCGAAGCCAGCAGTAAAGCGTAGCTGGGTGCGTATGATTTAGCAATGTTTTTCACGCAGCTCACACGTGTCCACAGCCCTTAGGACGGACAGAGGCTGGACAAATAGATTTGTTTTCAGTTTTTTCCCACCAAAAGGCAGCACTGCGTATATTCTATGAATAATAACTGTGTTGTGGCCCTGCCTATACAATTCTTTCCCTGCAGTATCAATGGAGGGTGGAATGCTCTGCAGAGGCGATTTTGAGAAGCCCAAAAAAAATGCAGCACAGCCAACAGCAGCCTGGACAGTACTGCACACGGATAAATATGGCCCTAGAAAGGACCGTTGAGGTTCTTGAAGGCTACACTCACTCCTAACACTCTCCCTGCCTATGCAGCACTTCTGTCCCTAATGCCAGGTGCAACGGTCTGCAGAGGCGATTTTGAGAAAAAAAAAAATGCCACTGCTAACAGCAGCCAACACACAGCTATCAGTGGCCCTAATAAGGACCTTTGGGGGGTCTTGAAGCCTACACTAACTACCAATTCTTTCCCTACAGCAGCTCCGGTATAAACAGCACTGTCCCTCATCTAACTCACACGGCATCTGAGGCGAGCCGCGGGAGGGGCCGACTTTTATATTAGGCGAACACCTGATCTTCCCAGCCACTCACAGCAGGGGGGTGGTATAGGGCTTAAACGTTGCAGGGGGAAGTTGTAATGCCTTCCCTGTCTTTCAATTGGCCAGAAAAGCGCGCTAACGTCTCAGGGAAGGAAGTGAAAGTAACCAGAACACCGCATGGTGTTCGTTACGAATAACGAACATCCCGAACACCCTAATATTCGCACGAATATCAAGCTCGGACGAACGCGTTCGCTCGTCTCTAATTAATATCAATGATTTATATCATATGAGCGATTTTTCACTTGCACCCAGTTTTAAAAATCGCTGCATGTCCTATTTTTGAGCAGTTCTTCTTTAAGAATCTTCCATTGTTTTCTATGGCAGAGAAAAAAATGCATCATACTTTCATACCATGCGATTTGCATACAAGTGCGATGCCATCTTTAGTATTCGAACAATGTGCGATTTTTTTTCTTTCTTTCGCACGCATAAAAAATGTATGTCCAGTGCACATTTTTAACACCAAAACACATCATGCATGGCATTAAATCACAGAAAAATCGCTGCTTAATTAAGTGTAATGTAGGTCAGATTTTCACTGAACTACACCGCGCTCGCCCATGTGAATACAGCTGTACTTGGGATCTACAGAAATTGTGTCGCCCACTGTGCTATTTTTTTAATGGTGTGTCCTGTGGTTATGCCATAAAAGTGTGAGATGGGAATACCCATTGAATTAACGTGTAGGAGTTTGGACTTAAGCTCTGTTCACATCTTTGTTGTTTCTTCCATTTATAACTGATCCCACTGACTTATAATGGGGTCTGTTGGCTTCTGCCAAGATGTCTGTTTTTATGGGAAGCATAGTGCTGCATGAATACACTTTTGTTCATACTTTGTCAGTTGAAATTGTACACCTCAATTTACCAATTGAGCAGTTCATTCCACCTTATATGTGTATTGTATGAACTGGAGACCATGGATATGTCACCAAAGGGGTGTGAGAAATTCTCCTGGTGCCCAAGGCAGGGATTTCATAATGTGCCCCACAACCCTCAGTCCCTGAAGAAAAGCATAATAGCTGGCAGATGATTGCTCATTTAGTTTTCACCAGTTGCTGCCATTTAGTCCTCACCATTCATATATATTTTACAGTACTAACTCCCCATTTCCCTCCTCCCCAAGATCTACAATTGGTTGTACAAGGTAGTGACAGTGAAATCGCAGGAAAAACAGTCAGTTTTTCATTAACATACATCACACTTGACTGTGTGAATACAGCCTTAGGTTAAAGGGAACCTTTAATTGTTACCATACAGCGCGGCACGGGGTCCCGCGGTCGGCGCGCGTCGCTCCGGCGTCGGCTCCAGCAGCCTGGAGCCCTGTGTCGAGGTCATCCCAGCAGCTTGGGTTGGCCAGTGGGCGGCGGTGTGGGCGTGGCTGCCCGTAGGGTGCCGCCCGCACTCCTCTGGGCTTCTTATATAGCAGTGGGTGGAGTTGCCTCCTCCCACTCTCCGCCCCTGGGCGGAACCTTGTGGTTAAAAGACTGGCAGTGAACTGAGCTCACTGCCAGTTATTGGGTCTGCATGCACCTAGCCAGTCTGTCTGCGGTTCTCCTCAGCCAGTCCCTAGTTGCCGGTCAGCTTCCTCTGGTTCCCTATTTCTCTGTCTGTTTTTGTTGGATCTGTTTGCCTCTAATCTAGTCTGGCCCAGTCAGCACTAGTTGCTATCCAGCACCCTGCCAGTTTGCCTGTGAGTTCCATCTCCAGCCTTGTAAGTTTTGTTGGTCTTATTCATCTGCCTCCTCTGTCGGCACTCTGTCCCCCCCATTAGGTAGTTTCCTTCTTGTCAGCCGCCAGGTCCCTAGCCAGGGCAGGGACCGCCGTCCAGTTGTCCGCCTGGGGTTAGCCAGGGCCGAGGCAAGTAGGCAGGGACAGTGGGGTGCGGGAAGATCAGGGCACCCCACTTGGCGCTCGGGGGGCAGAGTGCCGTAACATAATAACTGGCCCTTAAAATACTGTTTTTCTTTTCATGGCGGCGATCAGCGCCCTTGCAAACCAGCTGCAAGACCTGGTGCTGGTGATCCGGGATTTGTCAGCTCGCATGGTGGCCCAGGAGCAGTGGGCATTGTCGCAGGAGCAGAACGCCTCTACCTGTCCCGAACCCAAGTGCCCTCTTCCCGAGGTGTTCTCTGGGGAGAGGAACAAGTTTTTCGTTTTCCAACAGGCGTGTCGCCTGTTTTTTCGGATGCGTCCCCGTTCTTCCGGCTCGGAGGTCCAGAGGGTCGGGCTTATAATGTCCCTGCTGCGGGGCTCTGCCCAGACTTGGGCCTTTTCCATTCCCGAGGGTTCCCCCTCCCTGCAGTCGGTGGACTCCTTTTTTCAGGAACTCGGGGGTATCTTCGATGAACCGGACCGAGTGGGGTTGGCGGTTTCGCGGTTGCTGGCGCTGCATCAGGGGTCGCTTTGTGTGGAGGATTATTGCTCCAATTTCAGACGCTATGCAGGTGATACTGCATGGAACGATAGTGCCCTGAAAGACGTTTTTATGCAAGGTCTCTCGGACGCGGTCAAAGAACTGTTGATCTCCCATCCCGTTCCCGGGTCCTTAAAGGAGGCTATGGAGTTAGCAGTGAAGGCAGATAGGAGGCTCAGAGCTGGGAAGCAAGATAGACCGACCCATAGAGTCAGGGAGGTCATTTGTCCTGTTCCCTCCCCGTCCGTACCAGTCTCTGTTCCCGAACCTATGGAACTGGACCCGCTGGACCCCAAGGAGCGACGCCGGATTCGGTTACTACATAATCTCTGTCTCTACTGTGGGAAAGCTGGACATCGGGTGATAACTTGCCCCTGGAGGCCTCAGCGTCCACAGTCTGAATCGGCAGAAAGACTTCCAGTCCTAGGCGACTGCAGGGAGGGTCGCCTAGGACCTCAGGTACGTCCTAGACTTCTGATACCCTGCCAGGTTAGATTCCGGAACTTCTCCCACCTAGGGCAGGCGTTTATTGATTTCGGAGCAGCTGCTAACCTGATAAGCATGCGTCTCGTTGAGCCCCTGAGGGCTGAATTTGTGGCGCTGAAGACGCCAATTTGTTTTGCTAGCATTGATGCTACTCCTCTTGCCTCGGGCTTGGTACGATGGAGGACCCCAGTGTTACAACTCACTGTGGGGGGTTGCCATTCGGAAGGTCTATCATTCCTGGTGATGGAGAAAATGTCGGTAGACATGGTACTAGGGATGCCGTGGCTGGCATTGCACAACCCCCAATTCGATTGGGCCACTGGGGAGCTAACCCAGTGGGGGCCGTCCTGCCATAGCCATCGCGCTCCCCTTCCTCCCTGCTCAGTCGATACCGCACTCAGTCCCCGAGGTATCACTTACCCTCACACCCCGTCCGCCTGTCCTGCTGCTGATGTCGCCGCCGGTGCGCTGCAGGGGGGACGGAAGAAAGAGGTGGGGGCTCGTATGCAGTTGCGTTGTGAGGAGAATCTGTCGGTATTTGAGCCGTACAGAGTGGGACAGAAGGGGTACCGGTTCTCTGGAAATCGCAAAAGGAGGGGTCGCACGGGGTTCCATAAGTCTTTGTCGAAACCTGTTGTCTCTTCGGTGATGCCCACCTCTGGTCCCCCGCCGCCCACCCTGGTCTGTGATGAAGTTGAACACGAGGCCCAGGAGATCCTGGATTCTCGCCGGGGTCCAGGAACCTTACAATATTTGGGGGCCTGGAAGAGTTTTTTGGAGTATGATAGCTCAGATGACAGTGGTGAATGGTTGGACATTGACTCGGAAGACGACCTGAAACATGACGATATGTCAACGGTTGGCCCTGAAGGAAATGGGGCAGCCACAGACTACCGAAGTCATGGACCTGAGGATCAGTCCATGGTGTCCGCTCAGGAGGGTCACATTCTCGGGTTGGTACAGCGTTTTCACAGCCGTCGCCTGGGTAAGCCTGGTCGAGTTTCCGGGGGCCCGGAGGTCCCCCGTCAGAGGGGGGGTAATGTTACCATACAGCGCGGCACAGGGTCCCGCGGTCGGCGCTCCGGCGTCGGCTCCAGCAGCCTGGAGCCCTGTGTCGAGGTCATCCCAGCAGCTTGGGTTGGCCAGTGGGCGGCGGTGTGGGCGTGGCTGCCTGTAGGGTGCCGCCCGCACTCCTCTGGGCTTCTTATATAGCAGTGGGTGGAGTTGCCTCCTCCCACTCTCCGCCCCTGGGCGGAACCTTGTGGTTAAAAGACTGGCAGTGAACTGAGCTCACTGCCAGTTATTGGTTCTGCATGCACCTAGCCAGTCTGTCTGCGGTTCTCCTCAGCCAGTCCCTAGTTGCCGGTCAGCTCCCTCTGGTTCCCTATTTCTCTGTCTGTTTTTGTTGGATCTGTTTGCCTCTAATCTAGTCTGGCCCAGTCAGCACTAGTTGCTATCCAGCACCCTGCCAGTTTGCCTGTGAGTTCCATCTCCAGCCTTGTAAGTTTTGTTGGTCTTATTCATCTGCCTCCTCTGTCGGCACTCTGTCCCCCCCATTAGGTAGTTTCCTTCTTGTCAGCCGCCAGGTCCCTAGCCAGGGCAGGGACCGCCGTCCAGTTGTCCGCCTGGGGTTAGCCAGGGCCGAGGCAAGTAGGCAGGGACAGTGGGGTGCGGGAAGATCAGGGCACCCCACTTGGCGCTCGGGGGGCAGAGTGCCGTAACATTAATCATGTTTGAGCCCCATAAACTATGTTGTGGGGGAACAGGGATCCTGAGAAGCTGTGTTTCATACTCACTGGATCCCCCCGTCCCGGCATTGGGCCCTTACAAAGCTGCCATGTGCACACAGCGTGATTCTGTTCAGCTGGGTGTGCGCGCACTCTGCCATAAAGATGAATGGAAGAGCACAAAGCCCGCTTAACATAGTCATACTGTGTGAGCCTGGCAACTTCATGGAGACATAGTGCAGGGGGCACCTGGTGAGCATGAAACACAGGTCACCGGCCTCCCCATTCCCCTATATTTGAGCCCCTTAACATAGTTTATGGGGCCTAAATTTGATGATATGTTCCCTTTAAGTTTAGGCTCTAAATTTACCCCCACAGCTCTTTACTAACCGCAGCATATATTTATATATAGCACATGCATATTACACCGCACTTTAAATCACATAATCAATTTTTCCTACATTATCTGTTGGCCCTTTGATAAAATGTAGGAAAAATTGTGATGCAGAGAAAGCAAATCTATTAAATAGTTTTTTTTCTCCAGTGTATTAACAGAGGAAAATGAAATGTCAGATGAGATGCAGAGTGATAAAGTAAACTCTCCACTAAATGTCGCCAGTTTAACCCAGGAAAAAGTGCAGAGCTGCCTTAAAAAGATTAAAATAGACAAAACACCAGGTCCTGAAGGCATACATCCCTGGATACTAGGGGCATTAAGTAATGTCATAGACAGATCATTGTTTCGTAAATTTAAGGACTCTATAGTGACGGGATCTATTACACTGTATTGGTACATAGCCAATGTGGTGCCAATATTTAAAAAGAGGTTGAAAAGTGAACCTAGAAACTACAGACCGGTAAGTCTTACTTCTATTGTGGGTAAAATGTTTGAAGGGTTTCTAATAAATACTATCCTGGAGGACCTCAATGAAAATAGCTGTATAGATCCATATCAGCATGGGTTTTTGAGAGATCGCTCCTATCAAACCAATCTGATCATCTTCTATGTGGAGGCAGAGGGTGGTTATAAATGGTACACACTCTTATTAGGTCACCATTACTAGTCAGGTACCACAGGTGGCAGTAATGGGCCTTATTCTTTTTAATATATTTATTAATGACCTGGTAGAAGCATTGCACAGTAAGGCCTTAGTCAGACGGGCGTTTTTAGCCGCGATTTGCGCATGCGCATGCGTCCGGCGATTTTATAAAACCATTGCTTTGCAATGGTATCGGACACATGAGCGCTTTTTATGCGCTCGTCCGATAAATTATAGAACAAAAAATCGCAGATCGCACCTATCTGCGATCTGCGATTCCTGTTCTCTTCTCTATATGCGCTCAATGGGGCCGGCGGCAGCAGCGCCGACCCCATTGAGAACATAGAGAAGACAAATCATTCTTCTCTGCCACAGCTGTAACAGCTGTGGCACAGAAGAACGATGTTTGCCCATTGAATTCAATGGAGTCGGCAATACAGCCGCTCCATTGAAAGCAATGGGCTGCCGGCGTGCGCGGGGTGAATTGTCGGGAAGGGGTTAAATATATAAGCCCTTCCCTGCAATTCATCCTAAAATGTGTTAAAATAAAAAAAAATTGTATACTCACCTTTCCGCTGCAGCCGGAGTCCAGCCGCGGCCGCTGTCAGTTCTCCTGAACTGCTTCTCGGCACTATTCAGCCAGCGGGGCTTTAAAATCCCCGCCTGCTGAATGATCTGCCTCTGATTGGTCACAGCCCTGACCAATCAGAGGCCGGTTTCACTCACACACCCATTCATGAATTCATGAATGGGTGAGTGACTGCTGCCTCTCAGCGCTGAGCCAATCAGGGGCAGGTCTGACTCACATCCATTCATGAATTCATGAATGGGTGTGAGTGAGGCATGCCTCTGATTGGCTCAGCACTGAGCCAATCAGGGGGCAGGTCTGACTCAAACCCCCTTCACACCCACTGCAGGACGGCCGCGCGGAGCTCCGGCTGCCGGGAGAAGGTGAGTGTACAATTTTTTTTTTATTTTAACACATTTTAGGATGAATTGCAGGGAAGGGCTTATATATTTAAGCCCTTACCGACAATTCATCTCGGGCTCGCTCGCAGCGCATTGCTTTAAATGGAGGCGGCTCTATTGCCGTCTCCATTGAATGCAATGCGCTGGACAGCTCCGGCCCGTTTCTAATGAAACGCGGCTAGGAGCAGATTTTCGGGCGATTTGCGGGCGACTTGCGCGCACCGGTCACGCGATTTGCGGATGCGCATCCGTCATGCGATCCGCAAATCGCGCGAAAAAACGCCCGTCTGACTAAGGCCTAAATTTCCAAATATTTGCAGATAATACAAAACTATGTAAATTCATTAACACAAGAGAGGTTAGAATGCGGTTGCAAATGTGTGTGGATAAGTTGGGGTTTGGGCAGAAAGGTGGCAAATGAGGTTGAACACTGATAAATGTAAGGTTCTGCACATGGGCAGAGGAAATACACTTCACCATTACACACTAAATGGGAAACACTGACATGGAAAAGGACTTGGGGATTTAAGTCAACTGTAAACTTAACTGGAGCAACCAGTGAATGGAATCATAGGGTGCATCAAAAGAGGTCTACAGGCATGATGAAAACATTGTTCTTCCTTTATATCCCTGATCAGACCACACATAGAATATTGTGTACAGTTTTGGGCCCTGATGCTCAAGAAGGACATATAATAGCATGAGCGGGTTCAAAGACAGGCAACTAAATTAATAAGTGGAATGGATGGATCACAATACCCAGATAGGTTATCAAAATTAGGGTTCTTCACTTAGAAAAGGCTTAGGAGTGACCTAATAAATAGGTATGGATAGATCAGGGGACAATACAGAGATCTCTCAGATGATCTATTTATACCCAGGACTATGACTTTAACAATGGGGCATCCTCTACGTCTAGAGGAAAGAAGGTTTCATCACCAACACAGAAAGGGGTTCTTTACTATAAGACCAGTGAGGCTATGGAACTCTCTGCATGAAGATGATGTGATGGCAAATTAGATAAAAGTGTTTAAGAGGGGCCTGGAAGCCTTTCTTGAGCATTACAATACAACATGTTCTAATTGCTAATACCTTCAGAACGGTTGGTGATCCAGGAAATATTCAGGATGCCAGGTTAGAGTCAGGAAGGAATTTTTTTCCCCCTAAATGGGGAAAATTGGTTCTACCTCATTGGTTCTTTTGCCTTCCTCTAGATTAACATTGGGGAAGTAATAGGCTGAACTGGATGGACATGTGTCTTTTTTCGTTCTTACATACTGTCTTGCTATATTCAGATAATTTTGTTCTGTTGGGTTTTACTGGATTTTGTGGCTATTACAGGCTACCTATTTAACCACTTAAGGGGAATATGTCATCCAAAAATGACCTATTGTAGAAATCAAGCTTTTATATTGAAGATATTTTTAAATAATTTTGGGTGTTTTTTTCCATCTTCTATATATATATATATATATATATATATATATATATATATATATATATATATATATATATATATATATATATATATATATATATATATATTCCTAAAACCCTGCAATTTTCATATAGACCACTAATAGTAATAAGCCTAATGATATCCTGATACACTCTGTTTTGTAGAAATAAAGCTTTTCAGCACTCATCTTATTTCATCCCAGTGAGATTACAATGAAAGGTCACCCCTATTTATAGATAACACAGGACTCACAATAGGTGATGGTCACAGCTAATCTTCTTCCTCTCCTTGCAACAATAACCTTTGTAAGGCAGCAGAGCATGCCTAGAGCAGTCTCCCATAGAAATCAATGGGTCCACTCCAGTCATTTCTTCGTTCAGCTCATTCCGTCCATCGTTGGTCTGTCAGGGGAGTCTGTAAATGCCTCGGAATGGTTTGCGAATGACTGACCTATCATTCACACGCAACAACTGGCAAACAATGATTTTTAAGTTTGCATAAAATGAATGATGAATGCATTAATGTTCATCACTCAATCGTTGGCCATGTTTTACACTAAATGATTATCCTTCATTTTCACACTGTTTAATGATGATTTGAACTATAATTGTTTCATGTAAAAGGGCCGATATCACATTTTCTTTTACTAATTAACCCTTCGTGACCGGCCTATTTTGTAACCAAGGTATTTTCTTAGTTTTTTTCATTGTTCATTTTGAAAGTCCCATGAATTTTATACTTCTTGGTCTGCATAGCTATATTAGGGATTGTTTTTGTGGGACAAGTTGTATTTTTTAATGGCACCACTTTGGGGTACATATAATGTGTTGTATAAAACATTTATGAATTTTTTTAGTGGGAAGATGTAAACAAAACCACAGGAATTCCACCACTGTTTTTTGGATTATGTTTTATTGGCCTTCACTATGTGCCAAAATAAACCATGATGACATTCTTCTCTGGATCACCATGATACTGGTAATACCAAGTTTGTGTCATTTTTTTGTGTTACTGATTATGCACATTAAAAAACACTTGGAAAATAAAATAGTTTCTCTGTCGCTGCATTACAAGACCCAGAACATTATTATTTTTCCATCAAAAGAGCTGTAGAAGGACTTATTTTTTATGGGACAACCTGTAGGTTTTATTGTTACCATTTTGGGCTGAGATTAACTTTTTGAAGTTAGGAGTAGCAAAAAACAGCAACTCTTGAATAGTTCTTTGAGTCTTTCTTTTTTACAGCGTTCACTGTACGGCATAAATAACCTTTTTCCTTCATTCTGCAGGTCAATAGGCTTAAAATAATACCAAATGTATGTAGTTTAATTTTTTTATAGAGATAAAAATTACATTTGTGCTACCCACACTCACTGATGAACAGAGAGCGGCTCTGGAAGAGCCATTCTCGGAGACTGAGGTGAGGGAGGTGATTATGACATCACAGAACATCACTCACTAGATTGTATAATTAGATCTATGCCCAAACCCTCCCAGTGGACGCACTACTAGTCTCCAGAACTGTCCTAATACTAAAGCCAGATAAAGACTCAACGCTGACGCAATCGTACCGACCAATTTCCCTACTGAACAGAGATTATAAGTTCTTAACAAAGTTATTTGCCTATTGTTTACAAACAATATGCCCACATATCATACATCCATCACAAAGAGGCTTTGTAAACAGTAGACAAGCCTCAAAAAATATCTGTACAGTAATAGCAGTGACAATTGAGGCTAGCCATTCGCATGCTCCACATACGCTTTTGCTGAGTCTAGATGCAAAAAATGCTTTTGATAGAGTGTCATGGCCTTTCCTTCAATCCACCTTACAGAAGAGAGTAGAGACCCTTTTGTCCAAATTTCTGTAACTTTGTCGGATACATACAAAATGACACCTCAACCACTCTGACAATAAATAGACACAACACACAATCGATAGACATGTTCTGGGGAACCAGACAGGGTTGCCCACTTTTGCCCCTTGTTTTTAAATAATCTTTAGACCCCTTACTATTCCACCTACAACCACGTTCACCATCAACATCTCCTCACACATACCGCTCAAACCTCTCGGTAACTGCCTTTGTGAATGATGTACTAATTTGCATCAAAGACCTAACCAACGCACTCCCAGAAATTCTTTGAGAGCTGAAGGAAATGGGTCTGCTGTCAGGATACACTCTTAACCTGAGGAAAATGGAAGTATTACTACTAAGGGGCTCACACACCCCAAATTGGACCCACCAGCACCCCTTCTAATGGTGCACCGGTTCATCGCATACCAAGGAAATACCATACAAGGTCAACATAAAACCGTACATAACAGCATTGGAACAAACCCTCTTAAAATGGCGGAAACTCCCATTCTCATATATAGGCAGATGTCACTTGTTTAAAATGGTGGAATTCCCACATCTTTTATATAGATTACACACTCTCCCAATATACCTCTCCCCTGAGGATAGGAAAAGAATAAACTACCTCTTACATTCATTCATCTGGAAGGGCGGCATAAACAAAATTCGGTTCAATATTTTAAAGCAATTACAACTAAATGGCAGAATAAACTTCCCCATAAGAATATACAACATTGCAGCGATAACCAGGATAGCCATAGATTGGTTACAACAAATATCTGTTTTCTATCTGATCGCTCTTTCCAACTTCCTACATCTAACACACCAATCAATCCCGAAAGAACACAGGGACAACCCTTAACTGATGCCTACATGGAAGGCATGGCAGAAACTTCGTTAAGCCTTCTCTCTACACCCAAACTTCTCACCATATCTAACACTGATAAACAACCCACACTTCCAGACAAATACATCACATGGAGAATTCTGATCTTGGTACAGAGGGGGAATAAGCAATGTTGGAATAACCTACTGCACAAAAACATGCATGAAGTACTATCGATAGAACTACAAGCCAAGTACCCACAAGTCTCCATAACCTTTTCCCCATACCTACAAACGAAAAGCTATGTGGACAAAGTATTGCTGAAAATACCTCCGAGCGAATGGCTAGGGTCAAACCAGTCACAATTAAAACATCCCACTAATGCACGTAAACACACGGATAAACTTCACCACTCTTTAAACACACAAATAGACCACAAAGCCTCCAAAACAGCACTCACTAAGTGGACCACAGATATACCTGAACTGACAGTATCACGACTACTAAAGGCGCTAAAATATAGCCTACGTTGCCTCCCTTAGAGCATGTTTTATTGAGATGAACCTATAACTCTAACACAGAGCATATATAACCCCCCAGAGAAGCCATAAAATGGGAACATATCCTGATGATAGGTGCTGAGAGGAGGAGGCCGACCTCCGCCACTGTATATGGGATTGCGCCATGGTCCAGAGGTTCTTGGCCAGGGTGCATCTCTTTACTATCACAAACCTAACCTCAGCAGCTCCATTTGATCTTATTTGGGCAATTTTTGGATATATAGACCCGGACAAACTGAGATGCTCACCAGGCAGCCGAAAGCTCCAACACATGGTGGCCATGGCCGGGGTCAAAACAATCCTGCAGACATGGATCAGCGCAGCCCCCCTCCCTTCAAACTATTTCTGGAGAAGCTCTCCTTCCTTATGCGGATGGAATGGGTTGAGGCCTCCCTTCAGAAAGAGTCACAGGGGAAAAAGTTCTTTGAGGTATGGGAGAGCTTTCTAGACATCCTACCAAACAGAGTGAAGAGAGCCATAGAGGAATCCTTTAGAATATCCACATGGTATATGGTGAGATCTATGTCAGAGGACTCCCCGATCCAGGGGGTGTGACGTGACTTAGGAGGTTTGAAGAGGGTCCATGTGTTGGTTTAGAGATGCGCGATTGAGAGCTATAACTCGGGCTCATCTGAGCATATGCGAGAGAGGAGAGAAGCAAGAACCAAACTATTAACAAGTTATGTTTCAACTTGGTCTATTGTCATATTGGTTTATATATAAGAGTTCAGACGCGAAGTTTGTTCTCCCCCCCCCCCCCCCCCTCAACCTCTCGCTCCCCCCCAGTTCCACCTCTCATTTCTACCTCTCTTTCCACTCTTCTCCTTTTCCTCCATCCCTCCTCATGCCCCCCACCCCTTTTGTTTTGCTTCCATACAATACAGGTTGGAAAACTATGACAAACATAATTCTGTAATCTCAGAGGACTGTTTGATGGGCATGTGTCATGAATCCCCCGGAACATAACCTCTATTACAATTGCCTTGAACATAGGGTTATTATCATGTAACTTGTATGGGAAGGAAGGTTTTGTGCAATTGTTAAAAGGAAAACTTTTTAATTAAGAACAAGTTAAAAAAAAATTATTTGCATTGCCGCATTTTAAAACCCATAATTTTTTAACATTTTTCACCTATGGAGCTGTGTCAAGCTATGTCAGGCCTTGTTTTTTGCCGGAGTTGTGCTTTTCATTGATACCATTTTGGGGTACATGCAACTTTTTGATTGAGTTTTTTATGAGACAAATAGACAAAAAATAGCAAGTTTGTCATTTTTTAAAATTTTTTTTATGTCTTTCATTATATAAGATGAATAATGAATAGAGATGAGCGAACGTACTCGTCTGAGCTTTATGCTCGTTCGACTATTAGGGTGTTCGAGATGCTCGTTACTCGAGACGAGTACCACGCGATGTTCAAGTTACTTTCACTTTCATCTCTGAGACGTTAGCGCGCTTTTCTGGCCAATAGAAAGACAGGGAAGGCATTACAACTTCCTCCTGTGATGTTCCAGCCCTATCCCACCCCCCTGCAGTGAGTGGCTGGGGAGATCGGGTGTCACCCGAGTATTTAAATCAGCCCCGCCAGCGGCTCGCCACAGATGCATTCTGACAGAGATCAGGGACAGTGCTGCTGATGCTGCTGCTGCTATAGGGAGAGCGTTAGGAGTTATTTTAGGCTTGAAGAACCCCAACGGTCCTTCTTAGGGCCACATCTGACCGTGTGCAGTACTGTTGAGGCTGCTTTTTGCAGTGTTGCCCTTTTTTTTTTTTGTATATCGGGCGTGCAGAGCATTGCATCCTCAGTCTGCGATTTGACAGGCAGTCTATCAAGCCACCCCCCTGGGACGGGTTGATAGGCAGTCTGCAAAGGCAGCTGTGGGGCTTTTAAGAATGGACTCCAGCTGCCATGAGATCTGTACGGCGATCTCATGTGAGGGGGATGAGGGGTGTGTACAGGACCCCTGAACATCATTTGGGGGATTTAAATGCTGCTGTCAGAATTTACAGCGGCATTTAAAGGGTTAATAGCTGAGCGGCCAACTGCAGCTATTGCTCACGGGTGTCAGCTGTAATAAACAGCTGATGCCCGCGCTGTATGAAGAGAGGTCACGCCGCGATCTCTCTTCATACATACCCTGATGCTGCAGGACGTAAATGTACGTTCTGGAGCTAGAAGGGGTTAAAGCCCAACAGAAAGTGCCATATTAAATCAGATAGAGAAACATGCTACATTTTTCTAATTGTCTTTTATTTTCTGAGTGCATCTTGCCTGAGCTATAAGTAACAGCACCCAGAGCCTTTGGAGAGATGCTTTACAGCCAGGGACAAAAAGTACAGGAAAATACACCGATACATGTGCGAAAAACATTGTTTATTTCACAGAAGCACAGTGCTCAGGCGCGTGCAAATACGCTTGCGCCCATGTGAAGCTGGCCGTATGATAAGTTCACATTTTCTGCAGCTGAAATTGTGCACCAAAATGTACATTAAAACCTCATAAAGTGCCAAAATCCGGATTTTGTGAACTTTTTAAATATAGATTTTGGTGCACATTTTCCACTGTGGAAAATCCCCATTTCTGCTACGTGTGAACACACCCATAGTCAGTCTCATAAACCTGCCCTATAGTTTTCCGTCAGAACTAATGGACACTTTTAGCTGAGTCTGTGTCTAGATGCCTATTATGTGTTATAAACTCACTAAATATAATCTGCCAATGTATTTTCACCATTTCCAATAGCCTCATTCAGTAAATATTGACTTACAAAGTCTGGTGTGTGATCACCATTGGCACACCACAGGAATTCTTCTGAAATTCATCAATGAGGACATTTCCAGGGACAAAAAAATGTAAAAGCGCATTTCCTAAAGCAGGGATTGTCCCTGGAGATTATATCCTGCAGAACCACTGTTATATCCTATCACTTTAATGAAATGATTACGACTCTCTATGAGTCATAACAGAGCATGTAAAGGCAACAACATTTTGACATTCCTTGTAGCTGCAGCGATGATCAATAAAGGCATCTGTGTGCGCTGCCAGGTCCTCTCTTCACATCTCTACAATAGCTTACAAGGACAGGCTGACTTTCTGCGTCATTAAACATGACCTTTCTTCATGTAAGGCAAGAGGAGCGCATGCAGCCCCATCTATCTATATATTTAATGCGCATCACCATAATATAATCCAGGTAAAGTAGGAAGAGAGGATGCAGTGGTATTCATGCTTGCTAGTAATTCCCAAATATATCAAACTGGATGTTACATATTACCATTATAAATCTGGTGATGGTACCAAGTGTAATCAGGTGCACAATATGCAGCCAGTATATTGGTTACCAGAACAACTGGGATAATGGGCTCCCTACTGTTAAGTATTGACCTTTAGTCACTTTGATCCTGAACTATTCAATCTTCATCAAATGGCAGCACACGACACATCCCCTTATTTAGAACTTCCTGACAAGCAATAAGCGTATTACAGCGTTGATCAATGGTATTTTGGTCTAACAAATGGTGGCTGGACATTTGCTACTGTGTGTCAGCAGGGAGCATCACGTTGCGGAAGGCGTCTGTGTCCACTGGCCTGAAGGGCATCGTTTCCATTGTAGGCGGCTGTGCAATGCTTGCGCTCAGGCTCTATGCTCGTGGATGGTTGGGGTGGTATTATTTTTACGTTCCCATAGCTGAGGGATGGAGGACTCGCCGCTGACTTGGGAGATTTTGGATTATGGGGTATTCCTTTCTCTCCCCCACTTCCTCCTCACTCTTTCTTTCTCCATCTGCTTTCTGATTAATTCAATTTCTAAGTTAACAATACTAAACATACTTGGAGTTCAATATCCATAGATCAGGCAATGTGAAAGTTAAAAATGCTGATTTCATAAGTTCTCGGAGATTTCTAGACGAAATGTGCAAAATAAGTTTTGAAATAACATAGGAAAATGTTAAGGTTCCTGTTTTCATTCATTTATATGGTCCTGCGAGACCTTTGTGCTACTGCTTATTTTATAATATTTGCAAAAGTTTAATAAAAACTGACTAAACATAAAGGTTTTGTTTACTCATTTTTTACAATTTTTTTAGTACCCACAGGGGACTTGAATTTGTGATTGTTTGATCAAGCATGTAGTATACATAGTACATAGTATAACATTATACCTCGATCTGACAGGCATTCTATCAAGCCACGTCACAAGTATGACTTCATAGGCTATCAGTTATGACAGCAGTAGGGGCTTTCAGAAGGCCCCAGCCTGCCATAGGAACCAATCAACACCTCACGATCGCACTGCAGGGCGGCCTTGCGAGACCCTTGAACGTTCATCAGGGAATTTAAATAGCACTGTCAGGAGCATTTATAGGGTTAAAAGCTGTGATCAGCATTCACAGTGATTATAGCTGTTGCCGGCGGGTGTCACTTGTAAGAAACAACCAGCACCTGTATTGTAAGAGGGAGTATGGCTCCCGATCCCCTGCAATACAAGCACCGGACACACAAGATATAAATTTATGTGCTGTGTTGTTAAGGAGTTAACAAAAAATGCACCTCCAACTAAATAAGCTGCAATACCTGGGAGGTACGATATGTGAAAACAGAAGGCCACAGAGTATAGCTTGTATCTTTGTGAGCTGACCCTGTTTGGTACAATTGAATTCCCCAAACACCACTGCTAGCTGCGTAAGGTCTGCAAATAATTTGTAGTGGCGGACTGGTGACTTTGAACGATGTTTGAGGCCACAAATGGAGATCTGCAATATTTCCAACACCAAGCCTTATTTTGTCTGTCTGCTTTGCTGCTATATACATTGACAGGTGCAGAAATATACCCTCCCCCAATGTACAGACCAGGTTTCGTATCGGCATATAGTGGTGATGCGCCCTCCAATAGAACCCTGTTTAAGTTTTCTGCTGGTATATAAGCTTTGACACCAAGCAGCATTATATTGAATATCTGTCCCTATTAACAACAGACCACATTTTATCTAGGCATATAAAAGTGATGCAGCTTCTATCTCTGTTCCCTCCAATATAACACTGCTATTCAAGCTTTCACACCAGTAGCAATATACGCTCTGTGGAATATCTGTTCTTATTAACAACAGACCTCATATACTCTTCCCTGTACTCAACCGTAAAATGGCCAGTGGTTACACTGCGCTTATGTTACATATGGCTAGGTCAGGTGTCTAATGACACTGTTTACTATATGCAAGATGGAGGACACATTTGGTGACATCAGCGAGGCGTCCTAGCTGCTGATTGGCTGCATGCTGACCTCTTGGAAATTCAATTTTCACAAGATTTTCAACAAAAATTGGTTTATTCTAACCCGATTCGATTTTGAAAAATCTGAATGTTTTTTATAAACCAGCCAATCAAGATGAGCAACACTAAGCGTTAACAGATTAAAACATGCAAGAACCAAACTTATTAATGTTTTGAGCTTTAATACAAAAGGTGCAGTGCTTACAAAAAGTACTAAAAGACTAAATAAAATGACATACAAATAAGCAAAACAATTATGAAATTAAAAGGGGATAAAAGAATAACAGACATGTTACTAATTAAATTGGCCTGAGATTGGCAAGATGATCTGCTGAAAATTAGACAGAACTGCTAGGTTACAATCCTAGCATCATATTTTCAGGAATGTTATTTTGTTTCTAAACGGTATATATTACATTATATGGAGGCAGGTAGAGGAGGAGTTAGAAGTGATTAAATCAATGTATTAATAAATGAATTAATTAATGCAGATATTGCAATATTTGCTGATCCTTTTGACAGACTTGTATACTGTGAAGATGCTATTACATATTATTTGTCACATATAGCAAATAGTCAGTCTGGCTGATTAAGGCCCACTGCACATGGGTGGAAATTCTGCAGCGGGATTTCCTGCAGAATTTCCGCCCGTGGAAGCTGCCATAGGATTGCGTTAGAAAACGCAATCCTAGGCGGATGGCTGTGATTTGTCCGTGCGCAATCGCGGCATGCTCTATTTCTGTGCGGGACATCAAAGAGCCAGAGACGCTGGAGATGTGAGTGATACGCTGGTCCCTGCACGGGCTTGGGTCGGGTCCCGCTGCGAGAATTCTAGCAATGGGATCCGACCCGGCTGTCTGCAGGCAGCCAAAGGCTGCTTGTCCACGGGCGATGATTTGCTTGCAATAAATCACCGGCGGATCACGCTATGAAAAGCTTTCCATAGGCTAACTAAGCGCAGCCCGATGGCCCTGATCAGAGAATCATAGCGATTTTCCGCTCACGGAATTGAAATAGCGGCATGCTACGATTTGTCGCGATTCTCCGCGGTGAGCCGACCCGGTTTGTGGCCGGTTGCACATAAGTGTCAGCGGGTGAGCGGTTGCGCGAGAGCGGCAGCGTGTGAGTGGTTGTACAAAGGCAGCAGCGTGTGAGCGGTTGCAGCAGCGTGTGAGCGGTTGAGCGGTTGCAGCAGCGTGAGCGGTTGCAGCAGTGTGTGAGCGGTTGCAGCAGTGTGTGAGCGGTTGCAGCAGCATGTGAGCGGTTGCAGCAGCATGTGAGCGGTTGCAGCAGCGTGTGAGCGGTGGCAGCAGCGTGTGAGCGGTGGCAGCAGCGTGTGAGCGGTGGCAGCAGCGTGTGAGCGGTGGCAGCAGCGTGTGAGCGGTGGCAGCAGCGGGTGAGCGGTGGCAGCAGCGGGTGAGCGGTTGCAGTAGCGGGTGAGCGGTTGCAGCAGCGGGTGAGCGGTTGCAGCAGCGGGTGAGCGGTTGGCTGCAGCGGGTGAGCAGGTGAGGGGTTGCAGCAGCAGGTGAGCGGGTGAGCGGTTGCAGCAGCGGGTGAGCGGTTGAGCGGAGGCGGCAGCATGTGAGCGGAGTGTGAACAAGTCTATCTTCACTACTTCCACAAGTAAATTGTAGATCACCATTAGGATAAGCTTCATGTCTGGCAATGCCATCCAGTGTGCTACTTGTGCAATGTATGCGGTCCTTGATCAGCCGATCGAGGGTGCATACTGTTGCGCAAGATGCGTGCACGTCGCACATTTAGAAGCCCAAATTCTGGATCTAAATGAGCAACTGGCAACACTGAGAGCCATTGACAACATGGAAAGGAGTTTGCTACTCACTGAGCAGACACTCGCTGGGGTAGAGGCGGGGGCGGTTGGTAGTACAGAAGTGCAGGGGGAGCAGGCAGTCAGCTGGGTGTCAGATAGAAGGAGGCGTAGAGGGAATAGATCCAGGGAGGCTGGTGCTGAACTGGCACAACCCAACATGTCTGCAACGTTGGCAGATGAGGGCGATGCCATTACAGAGCCAGCACCGCTGCAGCACGACATGCCCTCTGAACGCCAGGGGGATGACTGCTCCAGTGAGACGGGGACGGGGAGTGCAGGGCAGGCTAGACAGGTTCTAGTGGTGGGGGACTCAATTATTAGGGGGACAGAGAGGGCAATCTGCCATAAAGACCGGGATCGTCGAACGGTGTGTTGTCTTCCTGGCGCTCGAGTTCGACACATTGCGGATCGTATTGACAGATTACTGGGAGGGGCTGGTGAGGATCCAGCGGTCATGGTGCACGTTGGCACCAATGAACAAATTAGAGGTCAATGGAGGGCCCTCAAAAATGATTTCAGGGACCTAGGGTCCAAGCTCAGGGCGAGGACCTCCAGGGTAGTTTTCTCGGAAATACTACCTGTACCTAAAGCCACACTAGAAAGGCAGCAGGATCTTAGGGAGGTAAACAAGTGACTCCGGAGTTGGTGTAAGAAGGAGGGGTTCGGGTTCCTGGAGAACTGGGCTGACTTTGCTGTCGGCTTCAGGCTCTACCGTAGGGACGGGCTGCATCTTAATGGGGAGGGTGCAGCTGTGCTGGGGGATAAGATGGCTAGAAGGCTGGAGGAGTGTTTAAACTAGGGACTGGGGGGAGGGTAAAATGAGAAATAGTGGGGTAGCCAGTGTAACTAGCGATCCGGGTCCAAGCAAAGGGAATGGGGGTTGAGCAGGGGGTGGGGTTAGTACAGTTAGAACTGATAGATCAGCCATAAGTACGAATAGCAACAAAACAAATTTAAAAAACAAAAAAAAATTATATAAATTGTATGACCCCGAATGCAAGAAGTCTGATTGGTAAAGTGGGTGAGCTTGAAGCGAGAATGACTGATGAAAATTATGATATAGTCGGAATTACGGAAACATGGCTTGATGATAAGTGCAACTGGGCGGTGAATTTGCAGGGGTACAATCTCTTCAGAAGGGACCGAAGGAACCAGAAAGGGGGAGGGGTATGTCTGTACATCAAAACGAACTTGAAGCCGAGGCTACGGGAGGATATAGGGGTAGGAGACGAACAGGTGGAATCTCTGTGGGTAGAAATACAGGGAGGAAAAAATAACAAAATCCTGATAGGGGTCTTCTATAGACCACCAAAAGCAACAGAAGAAACTGAAAACTTACTACTAAGGCAGATAGAAGAGGTGTCAAAGCGCAACGAAGTAATTATCATGGGGGACTTTAATTATCCAGATATAACATGGGAGAACGAAACCTGCAAATCTCACAGGGGTGATAAGTTCTTGAGAGTAATTAAAGACAATTACCTGAACCAACTTGTGCAGGAACCAACAAGAGGGAGGGCCATTCTGGACCTAGTACTAACCAACAAACCGGAACGTTTAAAGGGGGTGCAGGTTGAGGGGCACTTGGGGAACAGTGACCACAATATAATCAACTTCCAGCTGTCATTCAATAGGAAGCCTTATCAGGGAGCAACAAAGAAACTAAACTTTAGTAAAGCAAAATTTGATGAGCTTAGAACTACTATCGGTAACATTAATTGGGACAACATCCTCAAAAATATCAGTACAGAGGACAAATGGGAGGAGTTCAAAAGGATCATAATCACCTCATGTGAGCAGTTAATTCCCTTTAAAAATAAAAGAAACTCAACTAAAAGGAAACCAATGTGGCTCGACAAGACGGTAAGAGGGGCAATAAATGAAAAAAAGAAAGCGTTCAAACTACTAAAGCAAGAAGGCAGTGAAGAAGCGCTAAAATCATACAGGGAAAAAAACTAAATATGCAAAGATAAGATCAAAACTGCCAAGGAGGAAGCAGAAAGACGGATCGCCAAAGAGAGCAAAAACAACCCGAAGCTATTTTTCAACTATATTAATAGCAAAAGGATTTGCAGGGAGAGCGCTGGCCCTTCAAAAAATAATGCAGGAGAAATCATTGATGATGACGAAGGGAAAGTAAATCTACTAAACAGTTTCTTCTCAAGTGTATTCACAAACGAAAAGGAAATGCCACACGAGATGCAGGGGAATAAAATGAACCACTCACAAAATATCTCATACCTAACGCTGGAGGAGGTGCGGAAGCGACTAAAGAAAACTAAAATTGATAAATCGCCGGGCCCAGATGGATTACACCCAAGGATACTAAGGGAACTAAGTGACGAGATAGCTAGGCCGCTATACCTAATATTTCTAGACACTATCAAGACCGGTGTAGTACCATTGGATTGGCGCATTGCCAACGTGGTTCCAATTTACAAAAAAGGGAGCAAAAGGGAGCCTGGTAACTACAGGCCAGTAAGTCTCACTTCAGTAACGGGAAAAATTTTCGAGGGGATTCTGAGAGATGCCATCGATGAGTACCTCAAGGAGAATAAGGGAATAACTCCTCACCGGCATGGATTCATGAAGGGTCGCTCATGTCAGACAAATCTGATCAGTTTCTACGATGAAGTAAGCTCTAAGCTGGACCAGGGAGAATCTATTGATCTCGTATATCTGGATTTCTCTAAAGCTTTTGACACCAAGCCACATAATAGGCTAATATACAAAATGAGGCAGCTCGGACTGGGCGAAAACGTGTGTAAGTGGGTAAAAAATTGGCTCAATGATAGAAAGCAGAGGGTGGTAATAAATGGTTCGTACTCTGATTGGACCACAGTCGCTAGCGGAGTGCCACAGGGTTCAGTATTAGGCCCCACTCTGTTCAACATATTTATCAATTACCTGAGAGAGGGGCTGCACAGCAAAATATCAATATTTGCAGATGACACAAAATTATACAATATAATTAATGCAACGGAGGACAATGTGCGGCTACAAATGGACCTAGATAAGCTGGGGGCTTGGGCAGGAAAATGGCAAATGAAGTTCAATGTTGAAAAATGTAAGACTATGCACATGGGCAGGAGAAACGGATGTCACCAATATTCACTTAATGGGGTACCACTGGGGAAAAGTGATATGAAAAAGGATCTGGGGGTATTAGTGAATAATAGACTAAACTGGAGTAACCAATGCCAGTCAGCTGCTGCAAAGGCAAATAAAGTCTTGGGGTGCATTAAAAGAGGTATAGGGGCGAAGGATGAGAACATTATCCTTCCATTATATAAGGCACTTGTCAGGCCTCACATGGAATACTGCATACAATTCTGGTCACGGGTGCTCAGGAAAGATGTCACAGTGCTTGAGGGGATTCAAAGAAGGGCAACTAAACTAATACATGGAATGACGGGACTGGAATACCCAGAGAGGCTATCCAAATTGGGACTATTTACTCTAGAAAAAAGAAAGTTAAGAGGCGACCAAATGACCATGTATAAGTACATGAGGGGACAATACAAGGATCTCTCCCAAGATCTGTTTATACCCAGGACCACGATGGTAACAAGAGGACATCCGCTACGATTAGAGGAAAGTAGGTTTCATCACCAACATAGAAGGGGATTCTTTACTGTAAGAGCAGTTAGACTGTGGAACTCTTTGCCTGAGGAAGTGGTGATGGCAAAATCCATGGAGGAGTTTAAAAGGGGACTTGAAGTCTTTCTGGAGAAGAAGGACATTATAGGATATAAATCTTAGGTTAATTGTCAATCCTGGTATACAGGCAGGTAGGAACTATTAGGGGTTGATCCAGGGAATAGTCTGATTGCCATTAGGGAGTCGGGAAGGAATTTTTTCCCCAAAAGGGCTAATTGGCTTCTGGCCTTGGGGTTTTTTGCCTTCATCTGGATCAACAAAGGAGGATAGACAGGCTGGACTAGATGGACATTGTCTTCATTCAGCCTTACATACTATGTTAATATGTTACTATGAGCCTATATAGTAGATAGGCTCATTGCGGAGACCTGTCAGTGCTCCCCCCTCCTCCTCCATGGTGGAATATCACTAGCAATATTCCATCACGGCCGTGGACAGGCAGCCTAAACAATGTTTTTTTCCTGATTATAGTCCATCCTACTGTCACCTGCTTACGTATTGTTTTTACTTCATTACTCTGTGCTCTGAAATCTTCTGGAGAATTTAAGCCATTACTTCTATTATTAAAGAATTTCAAAAGATCTAGGGCAAAAGCTTCAGTAATTGAAATTCCTGCAGCATAGTTGGCATCAGAATCAACATGTTTCATTGAGACAATTCCACTTTCCCCCGGACATACGAAAACACAAGTAATTACATTTTCATGCATAAAAAATATTAATATGCATTTCTTCTCCCGGTTAATGATGTTATGAACACTGCGCAAAGTAGCTAATATCCAAATCAAACAGATGATAATTTAAAATATATCATATGAAAACACAGCTAAAAACAAATCAAAACTGTAAGAAATACGTTAAGCTAGCAAAATAATTTCTCTTAATGATGACGAGAGGTTATTCACCTCTCCTAACATGTCTGTTAGTAAATTGGTGTATTTCCCATAATATAACAATTCTGGAGCATCCTGTTGTGCCATTCCTCTGTTATTCCTCCTAGAAAGTTCTGAATAAACTGACGAGTGTGTTACCAGTATGGGGTGTGCTCCTTCACACTGTCCAATCACTGCTGACCATGACAGACTATGTAGGGACATGTTACTTTGACAAGGTGAATGGTAACGCCCAGTTGTCAATTTATTCATACATTTCTATTTTTATACATAAAGCAGGAACATCACAATGCAGAGTCCCAAGAAAAGATGCTGGAGAATTGTTCTTTAACCGGCAAGACAAGTATTTACTAAACTATTCATCTCAGGCTTGGTGACAGATTCTTTTTAGTGCAACATGTAAAAGACATTATAAAGAACCTTTAGGGATGAGCAAGTTGCTGTAGCATGAACAATACAATAATTTGCAACTTGAGTAGTACAATGTACTTTTCACATAATTCAAGTGGTATCATTTTATGCTGTCGCTGTTCAATAGAATGCCGGGGGGATTAATATTTATTCATCTCTAGTAACATTTTTGAGCAACGAGATATTGCTATGAAAAAGCTGCTGCCTAATATATATTACAACTCCAAGGGCTTATATACATGGATGTAATTGGTGTCCAAGTGCTGTCCGTGTGTGCATCTCCCTTCGATCAGCACATGGACCAATAACAGTCAATTAGGCTATTCATACATGTGGTTTTTCACGCAGACTAATCTACAACATGTTCTATTTTGGTCCAGTCTCATGGATGAGAATAGCTCATGAAATGTTAAGGGCTTCTAAGTGGTGTAGCTATAGGGGTCGCAATTGTGCCAAAGGCTCCCCTCATTTAACAAAGACAGGATCACCGTTGCTGCGCCCCTAAATTCTTCCTGTTTCCGCTCAGTGCTTTTAAAGGCATGTTCCTATCCTGGCTTTTCATTGTCAAGATGGGAAAACTCAGCCCTGTGTCCCAAACACCTATTGGTAAGAGCCAAGTGCGGTTTCTGTAGCTATCATTGAAGTGAATGGGAGATATGGAAACACGTAGCACTGTATATATGCTTTTTCCCATGCAAGGAGTTTTGGATACGGCTTCTTTTCACTTCAATTAGAGCTTGAAACAGCGGCCTGCTGAAGCGTTCAACTCTTTTCATAAACTTTGGCCAGGTAGCTGGTGACGATAGCAGCAGTTTCCCATCTCGGCTATGAAAAGCCAAGATTGGAACACCCTTTTTAGCTCCAGAGATAGGACAAAGGTCAGGGGGACGATGATTGTAGGGGTACAGAGAGAGGGCACATCTCCAATCAGAGAAGACATCCCTGTGATCAATGGAAGTAACTATACTGCAATCACTATCACTCTGTAGAGCACTCTTATATGGTGGTGACTGCATTATTTAGCAGCATACTACAGTTGACCTTGCCATGTGGTATAAGTCGTTTTATTCATATTCTGTCTCAAATATATAATATTCTTTTTGAGGGAGAACAAAACATGTCTTGAGGCTTGTGCTCATGATTTTTTAAGAACCTGGCTATTAGCACTGCATTAATGGGTCATTTAAGAGACCACATATGCAGTGAAGTGTTCCTCACTGTGTTTGACAGCTATGAAAGGTAGTTGCTAGGAGGAACCCAAGCTGAATTTTTGCACCATGAGCCTTTGACTATGCCCCTCTTTAAAAATCGGACAGCACACGGATGGTACCCATACGTTGTTCAATGTCTTTTGCATCTGATTATGCAGACAGCACACAGGCTGCCCAGTTTGGAGAAAGACTTAGGGTGGCTTCACACAAGCG
Organism: Eleutherodactylus coqui; assembly: GCF_035609145.1. Lineage (NCBI taxonomy): Eukaryota > Metazoa > Chordata > Amphibia > Anura > Eleutherodactylidae > Eleutherodactylus > Eleutherodactylus coqui. The sequence continues at coordinate 90,925,268 of NC_089845.1, read as the reverse complement.
TGTGCGTACATAGGTGCGCATCCCTGTACGAACAAAAACACACATGTATGAAGGTCCGTGCATTGCCTTCAATAGAGCCTGCCGGCACCCCGTAATTGCTTTCCAGGGAAGAGCTTTAAATATAAGCTCTTCCCTGAAAAACAAGAATTTTAGTGTAAAAAAAAATACTTACCTGTCCGCCACTGCCGTTTCCCCACGGGGATGAAGAACACATCTGCCACACTTCTGTCCTGCAATGCCCTATCATAGCGATCATCGGTGCTATGGTGAAAGTCACCCACAGGGACACAAATGGTATAAAAAAAAGGATAAAATAAATTGTACATAAAAGAAAAATATAAAAAAAATGTAAAAAAAACCCCAACCCTTTTTAGGTGCTTTTTTTCATATTAGCATAATAAAATGTAAAAAAAACATTAAATCCCACATATTTGGTATCGTTGTGTCTGGAACAACACCTACAATAAGTTGCGCATGGTTTTTATTCTGCCCGGCGAAAAGCGTTTTAGAAAAATGCTAAAAAAACTGAGGCAAAATGCTAATTTTTAGCATTTTGCCTTCCAAAAAAACGCAATAAAAGTAATCAAAAAACCCGTATCTACCCCAAAATGGTACCAATAAAAACTACAGCTCTTCTCACAAAAAATAAGTCCTCACACAGCTACATCAATGGAAAAATAAAAAAAAGTTATAGGACTTTGAATGTAGCAATTTAGAGAAAAAAAAGATTTCCAAAAAAAGGGTTTTTATTGCAGAAAAGTGGAAAAACCTAAAAGAAATATAAGAATTTTGGTATCGTTGTAATTATACCGACCCGCAGAAAAAATGCATTTTGTCGTTTAGGGCGGCTTCAGACAAACATATATCGGCCGGATTTTCCTGCCTGGGCGATATACGGTGTCCCTCTCTGCAGGGAAAGGAGGCTGGAAGAACTGGGAGCAGTGCACTGAGCTCCCGCCCCCTCTCTGCACTATTTGCAATGGGACGGGCGGGATGGGGGCAGAGCTAAGTTCTGGGACTTAGCTCCACCCCCTTTTATTTAATAAAAGCAGTGATGTCACAGTGCAGGAAAAAGAAAAAGTTATATTTAGGCAGAGGGATAATATGGTTTACATGGAGGTAATTATCAAAGTAATGTAACACCACAGGAAAAATAGCCACAGTGCAGTCACAGTGCCGAGATAATGAACATAGTATATGGATAATAAGCATCAGGGGCGTTGCTAGGCATTTAGATCCGGGCACATGATAAGCAAACTGACCTCAACTTCGGCTAATCCTACCATCCGTTATAACTTTGGCCAGCACAGGAGCAACTTTATCCCACTCAGGCACCTGCACATGAAAATGCTGTGATGTCTTTTGTAGTTAGGGGATGTGCTGCAGACAACAACAGAAGCCAACAGCTGCATGATCGTAAGTCATGAACGATTTTTAGTGTGGCTGTCTATCCACTGAAAATTGCCCAGTGTGAAAGGCCCTTAAGTGAGTGCCGATCGACCGGCTATATCAGCACTTATTATGGGCAATTGCCCATGTAAAAGGGCCCTTATAGAACATGAATAATAAACACTGTGAAGTCATTGGAGAGGTACACTATGTGAAAAAAAATGTGCACAGTGATGTCACAGAAATAGATCATAACTATGACGATGTCACAGCTAATATTTAATCAACACAGCTATGGTGACAGCATAGGAATAATAAATGCCTTTATTTAGGCATTAGATGGCAGCTCCAGTCCTTGTAGAAAGGACAAATGGACCAGCAGATTGAAAGAAGCAGGCACATCTAACTGTACTATCTATCTGCAAGCCATTTTCTTAAGACGTTTTATTTTTTTTTCATTATCAAAATCAGTCTCCAAATAAATCTTAGTTTTGCTGAAACTTAAAGAAAAAATCTTTAAAATGATGATGAATTGGAGGCATCATAGAGCATGGAGCAAATAATAATGCAGTATATCTTATTGGAAGAAAAAGAAATAACAGCAATGCTTCCTGCGTTTAAATGCTCTTGTATCTCCAAAGATAAAGATAAGAGAATGAATCATTCATAGATATGCATGGAAGCCGAGTTTCACAAATTGATGTTATTAATTCACAAGCCGGATAATGGAACCCAGGGGTCATTTTTAACATATGATGAATTTATAAATATGACTAGAATCTAGCCATGGAAGATGACAGATGAGGGAACTCCTGGGTGGTTTAGTCATCTAAGCACACTTGACACTTTTTTTTTTTTACAAGGAAATCATTTTTACACACAGGCTTAATGATTGATGTCAGCCCTGGACTGAAAAATGACCTTTGCTAAGTTTACATATGGCCCAACTACAAATGCTGGAAGTCTACAGCAGCCTTGTAATATCCATAGGAACACTAGCTACATAGCATACAAATAAGTCACTTTACTGAAGAACTGATCTTTGGGGATTGTCATTCACAAGGAAGACTTTTAATTGCTATTTTACCAGTCAGGTATTCTGATCCATAGTACAAGCTGGTATACTGGACCATGCCTGAGGTATAGGAAACACGTATTCCCCCACATAGATTACCTTACACCAATGTAACAAACAGCTAAGTATGTGCATGCTGCTGCCTTTTCTTGTTACTTACATGTATTGCCATACTTATCAACATTTAAATCCCACATTTTATGCCACTGCCAATTTCATTGCCCAAACTGCCAAAAATGTCCCTTTTTATCCAAATTGGCACAAACACCTTCCCTTTTGTGGACCAGATGAGGGAACAGTTCCAAAAAGTCAAAAAGGTTGGCAACTACATAGTTCATGCAAACATCTTCCCACCTTAGCCCAGGACTGGAAACCATCCGCTATAACACACATAAGCTTCCTTGCCTTGTGGTCTTCCTCAGGTCTCTAAGTGACTTATTGTCTGTGACAGCATTAGGAAAATAAACTCTGGGGCTATGGAGACCGGAAGTGATGCACTGGATTGAGAGATGCAGGTAATTGTCAATTATCATCATTTCAATTATGTGCATGCATATTTGAAGGGCGTCTAAATATATAAATTACACCTTTGAAATTAGCATCCTGTCTGCTGTGTGCCCAATACTAACGGGCTCATTTGAAGTGACAGATTCCCTTAAATATTCTCAAAGTTTCCTTTATCTGGAAGCCTTTCATGTTTACCTTAAAGGGGTTGTCCCGCGGCAGCAAGTGGGTCTATACACTTCTGTATGGCCATAATAATGCACTTTGTAATATACATTGTGCATTAATTATGAGCCATACAGAAGTTATAAAAAGTTTTTTACTTACCTGCTCCGTTGCTGGCGTCCTCGTCTCCATGGTGCCGACTAATTTTCGCCCTCCGATGGCCAAATTAGCCGCGCTTGCGCAGTCCTGGTCTTCTGCTCTCTTCAATGGAGCCGCTCGTGCAGAATGCAGGCTCCGTGTAGCTCCGCCCCGTCACGTGCCGATTCCAGCCAATCAGGAGGCTGGAATCGGCAATGGACCGCACAGAAGAGCTGCGGTCCACGGAGGAAGAGGATTCCGGCGGCCATCTTCACCGGTAAGTATAGAAGTCACCGGAGCGCGGGGATTAAGGTAAGCGCTCCGGTAAGCTTTCTGTACGTCCCTGCATCGGGGTTGTCTCGCGCCGAACGGGGGAGGGGTTGAAAAAAAAAAAAACCCGTTTCGGCGCGGGACAACCCCTTTAAAACAGCAAATCAATAACTACATCAAAATCGAGTCTGGCTACAGAACCGAGGGGAGCAAAGATGCTTAAAAAAAAACTCTGCAATGGTCTGGACAATTCATCATGGTAATCTGGGATGGATAGAGAAGAAAAGGAAAGAATATTTACAATCAGAGGTAACTTTACCTGTGAATGACTGATTTTATATAGGACCTGTTGGCTCTGCAAAGTTGTATGTTTTGGAAAATACTTGCATTTATACTAAGACAACAATTCTGGAGCATCTTTTCTTAAAACTCTGGGTGGTGCCAGTCCTGTTATTTCTCCTGGAAATGTATGAATAAGGCCTGTGTTACATGATGATCTTTCATAGTACAACTAATTCATCTTCACTATGGAGCTAGAGCACAAAACAATACATGGAGTCACATGCAAACTGGTGAATTGCAGAAGTTACTCAATCAAGTAGTGCCACAGAAGGCTCAGTGTAGCCCAGTTGACAACTGGGTGTTACTTTTCTCCCTGTTGGGCTCCTCACAGCATGCCCGTTCCCTGCCAGACGCCGTGCACTGTCAGTTATTCAGTGCATTAGGTTGCGACATACATTCTGTCACAGTATATACAGTATCAATAATATATACAGTATGTCACAACTTGATGCACTCAGGCACTGCCAATGCATGGGGTCTGGTGGGGAATGGGCACTCTGAAGAAGAGAAGCTGTCTGTAAAATGGGATGTTGTCTTCACTTAGTAGCACTGGGGAATGGTGCCAGGAACATACTTTCGGAAAGGATGTCAAGAGGGCATAGTAGGGTGCAAATGTATTCATAAATGTAATAAAACATAAGCAAATCATGTTATTATTATTCTGTTCTGTGAACGCTGCCCTAGAGATAACAGCTAGCTAAAGATGGATTACTCCACACTGTCTTCACCCAGCTGAATAGTTTTTTTTCTACGAAAAATGTACAGTATAGACTGATAAAACCTATTGCAAAAATACTTATCGCCTATTGTGTACATTTTCCAAACAAAAATGTAGCTACTCTTTAAGAACAGTAAGTTATTTAATACACAATGTATACTGAAAAATTATACCTCTTCATTATTCCAAGAATAACCTTTATTAGATGCGAGTATAATACTCCGTAACCCCTGCAGGACCAGAGATTTTCAATTTTTTTATTTTTGCTTTTTTGTCCCCACCTTACAAGAGCCAGAATTTTTTTATTTTAGAAATTAACATATGAGGGCAGTTTTTTTGTAGAATAAGTCATATTTCTTAATGGTACCATTTAATACAACATGTAATTATGGAAAAACTTTAAAAAATTTTAAAGTGAAGAAATTTTTTTAAAAGTCCAATTGCGTCATTTTTTGGTGAGGGAGCGGTATTTTGCAGATTGGGCTGTGTGAGGGCTCATTTTTTGTGGGGTGAGCAGTAGTTTTTATTAATACCATTTTGGGAAAGATACGTTTTTAAAATCACCTTTTATTTAAATATCTTGGGAGCCGGAGTACCAAAAATAACTGCAATTCTAGTATTCTGTGCTTTTTTTGGATGTTTTTTTATGTCCTGGATGGATAAATATTGTGATATGCTTTTTTTTTTTATTGTTTAGACTTTTTATGGGGTAAACGGTAAAAGTTTTTATTTTTAACTTTGAATATTTTTTTTTACTGTCAAAAAAAACCTTAATTTTTTTTACATCCTAATTTAGTCCGCACAGGGAATTTAAACTTGCGATCATGTGATCACTTGCATTATATCCTGCAATACTTTAGTATTACGGTATATAGTGACTTTTGATGTTGCAGAGCTTCATAGGCATCTACGCGTTGCAGCAATGGGAGCCTTCAGTAGGCTCCAGGCTGCCTTGCTAGCCCATCAACAACTTCTGATTGCCTTGTGGGGGTTGCTGAAGGGGAGCAGGAGGGGGCACCCCTCCTCCTGTTGACTTTTTAGATGCATGGTCAGCTTTGACTGTGGCATCTAAACAGTTAACTGCTACAATTAAAGCTAACTAATTAAGACCATTACTGGTGACTGTCTGTAGCTGCCAAGTAGGGAGTGGACTTGGCTTCTGAGCCCGCTCCATACACCCTTCATGACAAAGGTAAATTTACCATTCATGAAAGGGTTGATAAGAGCATCTGGATTGTCCTTCGTCCATGCATTCATTTTCTTCTATAATTACCGTATATAAATACAAATATACCCAGAGTGCTCGCTGCTGCTTACAGGAATGATGTTTAGTAATGTGTAAGAGAAGAGCTCTATAAATGAATGCCGATGCTGCATGTTTCCATTATTTATAGCTATTCTGAGTAACTGAAAACTCTCAGAATTACGTTCCCTGCATGACCCATAGTGGTCACTGATTACAAAGCATTTAATCAACTTTATAAGAGACTTATTGATTTTTGGAAGTGGGTAATTTAACAGTGCAGGGAGGTGCAGACATATTGTAATACACCATCACCTCATACCAGAGTGTCTATCAAAGGTCAGCCAGATGGTGATCATCCGCAGACGGTCCATTGCAGAAAGTAGATGTGGTTTAATTTATGTGGGCCTGTGTAAATACAATGTGCCTTCCCAATAATGCCACTTGACAATGCATAAATAATACTGTATGTAGGCCATACAAGCAGAACTACAGAAAAGATTGCTGCTTTATGAGCAATATACTTAGTTCTTCTCATATATTGATGATGGGTAAAAAGGGGAACGGTAGCGGACCAGAGGCAAAGTGAGAGGGTGAGGAGTAATGGCTACTTATTTCGAAAACGCCTTTAAGTAAACAAATATGTATCCAAGGGTCGGCATTCATTTTAGAGTAATTTATTCTATGCATATACTGCAGCAAATCAATATATCTGTATTTTAATGCTGAAAATCTGTTATTTGTAGCCATACTTTGTTACTTTTTACTGTTGTATCTCTTTGTCTTTGTGATGACTCTGGCTTCCTTCATGAATCATTCTTAAATCTATCCATTCACTCAAAATCCTGGGCCTGCATGCGTCCCTCCTCCATATATCACAGTCCTCCTGCTCTCTCTTATCTGTCAAGGACTTCTGCCTTTTATAGTCCATACACACTTATTATTCTTGCTGCTAAACATCTCCCTTGTGTTACCTAATCTTTTGTTCTAATAACTTGCCTCCTAGCCTTCCAAGCTTAAAGAGGACCTGTCACAAGTGACATGATGCAGAATAAATTTGTTGTCTACTCACATTTCTAAAGGGTTTCTCGGGGAGAAGTTCTATATAACTGAATGACCCCAAGGTAATATACTGATGACCACACTGTATGGATGTGACTGTTTACACACCCCTATCCATGTAGGATTGTCTATAGACATGCTACACACTGAATCAAAAGGAATCAGATTTACATTTGAGTGGAAATCGATAATGTAAAGAATTACAATTTCTAAATACAGAAAATATAATCCAGTTCTTGTTAAAAAAGTTGAACTCATTGCGCAGGATTTGCCCACACAATAAGTGCATTTAAAAATACAATTGCATGCGCAAATATGCAGCACCCGGAGCACAAAAATGTGGTGCAAATGTACATTCAAATTCGAATATGCTAGTGTGAAGCTGGCGTTAGGATTAGAGATGAGCGAACGTACTCGTCCGAGCTTGATACTCGTTCGAGTATTAGCGTGTTCGAGATGCTCGTTACTCGAGACGAGTACCACGCGATGTTCGGGTTACTTTCACTTTCCTCTCTGAGACGTTAGCGCGCTTTTCTGGCCAATTGAAAGACAGGGAAGGCATTACAACTTCCCCCTGCGACGTTCAAGCCCTATACCACCCCCCTGCTGTGAGTGGCTGGGGAGATCAGGTGTCACCCAAGTATAAAAATCGGCCCCTCCCGCGGCTCGCCTCAGATGCGTTGTGAGATAGCTGAGGGACAGTGCTATAGTGTTGGAGCTGCTGTAGGGAGAGCGTTAGGAGTTAGTGTAGGCTTCAAGAACCCCAACGGTCCTTCTTAGAGCCACATCTAACAGTGTGCAGTAGTGTGGAGGCTGCTTTCAGCAGTGTTGCACTTTTTTTTTTTTTTTGCTATATCGGCCGTGCAGAGCATTGCGCCCTGCAGTAATACTACAGGGACAGAAGTGGTGGTTAGGCAGGGAGAGTGTTAGGAGTTAGTGTAGGCTTCAAGAACCCCAACGGTCCTTCTTAGGGCCACATCTAACAGTGTGCAGTAGTGTGGAGGCTGCTTTTAGCAGTGTTGCACATTTTTTTTTTTTGCTATATCGGCCGTGCAGAGCATTGCGCCCTGCAGTAATACTACAGGGATAGAATTGTGTAGGCAGGGCCAGAAGACATATATTATCGATTGAATATACGCAGTGGTCCTTTAGAAAAAAATATTTGAAAAAAAACTATTTGGCCTGCCTGTCACTGTGCTCAGTGTTCTGGGTCTGTGTCTGCTGCGGGTTGTAGTTCTCAAAATAAATACGCAGCCAGCTAAGTGTTACAGCAGGCTTGCGCAAAATTCTTTCCTGCCTCTGAAATCACCGCTCTGTTGCACTTAATAACAGTGCAACACTGCAGTTCCGTGACACACACATCACGGACAGAATTGTGTAGGCAGGGCCAGAAGACATATATAGATTGAATATACGCAGTGGTCCTTTAGAAAAAAATATTTGAAAAAAAACTATTTGGCCTGCCTGTCACTCTGCTCAGTGTTCTGGGTCTGTGTCTGCTGCGGGTTGTAGTTCTCAAAATAAATACGCAGCCAGCTAAGTGTTACAGCAGGCTTGCGCAAAATTATTTCCTGGCGTTCCGTAAGCGAACTCAGCCTACAACCACAGGGCAATAAGCGGCACATTAAATTACAGTGTTGTGTTTCTGCATTCCTGGTAATACAGCATGCTGAGGGGTAGGGGTAGGCCTAGAAGACGTGGGCGCGGCCGAGGACGCGGAGGCCCTAGTCCGGGTGTGGGCACAGGCCGAGCTCCTGATCCAGGTGTATCGCAGCCGACTGCTGCGGGATTAGGAGAGAGGCACGTTTCTGGCGTCCCCACATTCATAGCACATTTAATGGGTCCACGCGGTAGACCCTTATTAGAAAATGAGCAGTGTGAGCAGGTCCTGTCGTGGATGGCAGAAAGTGCTTCCAGCAACCTATCGTCCACCCAGAGTTCTGCGCCGTCCACTGCTGCAACTCAGAATCCTCTGGCTGCTGCTCCTCCTTCCTCCCAGCCTCCTCACTCCATGAAAATGAGACATTCTGAGGAGCGGGCAGACTCCCAGAAACTGTTCTCGGGCCCCTGCTCAGATTGGGCAGCAATGGTTCCTCTCCCACCAGAGGAGTTTATCGTGACTGATGCCCAACCATTGCAAAGTTCCCGGGGTCCGGGGGATGAGGCTGGGGACTTCTGGCAACTGTCTCAAGACCTTTCAGTGGGTGAGGAGGCCGATGATGATGAGACACAGTTGTCTATCAGTGAGGTAGTAGTAAGGGCATTAAGTCCGAGGGAGGAGCGCACCGAGGATTCTGAGGAAGAGCAGCAGGAGGACGATGAGGTGACTGACCCCACCTGGTTTGCTATGCCTACTGAGGACAGGTCTTCAGAGGGGGAGGCAAGGGCAGCAGCAGGGCAGGTTGCAAGAGGCAGTGCGGTGGCCAGGGGTAGAGGCAGGGCCAGACCGAATAATCCACCAACTGTTTCCCAAAGCGCCCCCTCGTGCCATGCCACCCTGCAGAGGCCGAGGTGCTCAAAGGTCTGGCAGTTTTTCACTGAGAGTGCAGACGACCGACGAACAGTGGTGTGCAACCTTTGTCGCGTCAAGATCAGCCGGGGAGCCACCACCAGCAGCCTCACCACCACCAGCATCCGCAGACATATGATGGCCAAGCACCCCACAAGGTGGGACGAAGGCCGTTCACCACCTCCGGTTTCACCGCTGCCTCTCCCCCTGTGCCCCAACCTGCCACTGAGATCCAACCCCGCTTTGAGGACACAGGCACTACCGTCTCCTGGCCTGCACCCACACCCTCACCTCCGCTGTCCTCGGCCCCATCCACCAATGTCTCTCAGCGCACCGTCCAGCCGTCGCTAGCGCAAGTGTTTGAGCGCAAGCGCAAGTACGCCGCCACGCACCCGCACGCTCAAGCGTTAAACGTGCACATAGCCAAATTTATCAGCCTGGAGATGCTGCAGTATAGGGTTGTGGAAACGGAGTCCTTCAAAACTATGATGGCGGCGGCGGCCCCGCGCTACTCAGTTCCCAGTCGCCACTACTTTTCCCGATGTGCCGTCCCAGCCCTGCACGACCACGTCTCCCGCAACATTGTACGCGCCCTCACCAACGCGGTTACTGCCAAGGTCCACTTAACAACGGACACGTGGACAAGCACAGGCGGGCAGGGCCACTACATCTCCCTGACGGCACATTGGGTGAATTTAGTGGAGGCTGGGACAGAGTCAGAGCCTGGGACCGCTCACGTCCTACCCACCCCCAGAATTGCGGGCCACAGCTCGGTGGTGGTATCTGCGGCAGTGTATGCTTCCTCCACTAAACCACCCTCCTCCGCAACCTCTGTCTCGCAATCAAGATGTGTCAGCAGCAGCACGTCGCCAGCAGTCGGTGTCGCGCATCGTGGCAGCACAGCGGTGGGCAAGCGTCAGCAGGCCGTGCTGAAACTACTCAGCTTAGGAGATAAGAGGCACACGGCCCACGAACTGCTGCAGGGTCTGACAGAGCAGACCGACCGCTGGCTTGCGCCGCTGAGCCTCCAACCGGGCATGGTCGTGTGTGACAACGGCCGTAACCTGGTGGCGGCTCTGCAGCTCGGCAGCCTCACGCACGTGCCATGCCTGGCCCACGTCTTTAATTTGGTGGTTCAGCGCTTTCTGAAAAGCTACCCTCGCTTGTCAGACCTGCTCGGAAAGGTGCGCCGGCTCTGTGCACATTTCCGCAAGTCCCACACGGACGCTGCCACCCTGCGCACCCTGCAACACCGGTTTAATCTGCCAGTGCACCGACTGCTGTGCGACGTGCCCACACGGTGGAACTCTACGCTCCACATGTTGGCCAGGCTCCATGAGCAGCGTAGAGCTATAGTGGAATACCAACTCCAACATGGGCGGCGCAGTGGGAGTCAGCCTCCTCAATTATTTTCAGAAGAGTGGGCCTGGTTGGCAGACATCTGCCAGGTCCTTGGAAACTTTGAGGAGTCTACCCAGGTGGTGAGTGGCGATGCTGCAATCATTAGCGTCACCATTCCTCTGCTATGCCTCTTGAGAAGTTCCCTGCAAAGCATAAAGGCAGACGCTTTGCACTCGGAAACAGAGCCGGGGGAAGACAGTATGTCGCTGGATAGTCAGAGCACCCTCCTGTCTATATCTCAGCGCGGGGAGGAGGAGGAGGAGGAAGAGGAGGAGGAGGGGGAAGACACAGCTTGGCCCACTGGTGAGGGTAGACATGCTGCTGGCCTGTCATCCTTTCAGCATGTATGGCCTGAGGAGGAGGAGGAGGAGGAGGATCCTGAAAGTGATCTTCCTAGTGAGGACAGCCATGTGTTGCGTACAGGTACCCTGGCACACATGGCTGACTTCATGTTAGGATGCCTTTCTCGTGACCCTCGCGTTACACGCATTCTGGCCACTACGGATTACTGGGTGTACACACTGCTCGACCCACGGTATAAGGAGAACCTTTCCACTCTCATACCCGAAGAGGAAAGGGGTTCGAGAGTGTTGCTATACCACAGGACCCTGGCGGACAAACTGATGGTAAAATTCCCATACGACAGCGGTAGTGGCCGAAGGCGCAGTTCCGAGGGCCAGGTAGCAGGGGAGGCGCGGAGATCAGGCAGGATGTACAGCACAGGCAGGCCAACACTCTTTAAGGCCCTTGACAGCTTTATGGCTCCCCAGCAAGACTGTGTCACCGCTCCCCAGTCACGGCTGAGTCGGCGGGAGCACTGTAAAAGGATGGTGAGGGAGTACGTAGCCGATCGCACGACCGTCCTCCGTGACGCTCTGCCCCCTACAACTACTGGGTGTCGAAGCTGGACACGTGGCCTGAACTCGCGCTGTATGCCCTGGAGGTGCTTGCTTGTCCTGCGGCTAGCGTCTTGTCAGAGAGGGTGTTTAGTGCGGCTGGGGGAATCATCACAGATAAGCGTACCAGCCTGTCAACCGACAGTGCCGACAGGCTAACACTCATCAAGATGAACAAAGCCTGGATTTCCCCAGACTTCTCTTCTCCACCAGCGGACAGCAGCGATACCTAAGCAATACGTAGGCTGCACCCGCGGATGGAAGCATCGTTCTCTATCCCCATCAAAAACAGGGACCTTTTTGCTTCATCAATCTGTGTATAATATTCCTCCTCCTCCTCCTGAAACCTCACATAATCACGCCGAACGGGCAATTTTTCTTAGGCCCACAAGGCTCAGTCATATAATTTTTCTAAACAATTTTTATACGTTTCAATGCTCATTAAAGCGTTGAAACTTTGACCTCCACCAATTTTTATTTTAACTGGGCTGCCTCCTGGCCTAGTTACCAATGAAGCCACATTAACCAAAGCGATTAATGGGTTTCACCTGCCCTCTTGGTTGGCCATGGCCAATTTTCTGATGTACATTAGTACTGTTGATACAGCAATTTTTGTGGGCCCTCGCCTACAGTGTAATCAAATGAATTTTTAGCCCACCTGCATTACAGCTGACGTTACATCCGCTGTGTTGGGCACTGCAATGGGATATTTTTATGTACTGCCGGTGGGTTCCAGGGAGCCACCCATGCTGTCGGTCCACAGGGAGTTGTAAATGCATCTGTTTCCACTTCTAAAGAACCCCAGTCTGACTGCGGCATGCAGTGTGGGCCGAAGCCCACCTGCATTAAACATGACATTACTACCTCAGCTGTGATGGGCACTGCAATGGGATATTTTTATGTACCGCCGGTGGCTTCCTGGCACCCACCCATGCTGTCGGTCCACAGGGAGTTGTAAATGCATCTGTTTCCACTTCTAAAGAACCCCAGTCTGACTGGGGCATGCAGTGTGGGCCGAAGCCCACCTGCATTAAGCACGACATTACTACCTCAGCTGTGATGGGCACTGCAATGGGATACATTTATGTACAGCGGGTGGGTTCCAGGGAGCCACCCATGCTGTGTTGTACCTGCCTGTGACTATTTATAAAAAACCGCGGTCTGACTGGGGCGTGCAGACACCTTGACAGATTGAATAGTGTGTGGCACATAGGTTCCCCATTGCTATGCCCACGTGTGCAGCTCCAGATGGAGGTGGCACAGGATTGGATTTCTCATTGCTTCTGTACCGCATTGTGGGCTATCGTCCCGCCCCTTTTAAAGAGGGTCGCTGCCTAGCCGTGCCAACCCTCTGCAGTGTGTGCCTGCTTTTCCTGTGGCAGACGCCCTTATAAATGGACATGAGGGTGGCGTGGCATGAGGGCAGCTGAAGGCTGGGCAGGGACAGTTTGGTGTGCGCTGTGGACACTGGGTCGTGGGGGGGGGGGGGAATTGGCAGCATGTAACCTAGGAGAAGTGGCAGCGGAGTGTCATGCAGGCAGTGATTGTGCTTTGTTTGAGGTAGTGTGGTGCTTAGCTAAGGTATCCATTGCTAATGAGGGCTTTTCAGAAGTAAAAGTTGTTGGGAGGGGGGGGCCCACTCTTGCCGCTATTGTGGCTTAATAGTGGGACCTGGGAACTTGAGATGCAGCCCAACATGTAGCCCCTCGCCTGCCCTATCCGTTTCTGTGTCGTTCCCATCACTTTCTTGAATTGCCTAGATTTTCACAAATGAAAACCTTAGCGAGCATCGGCGATATACAAAAATGCTCGGGTCGCCCATTGACTTCAATGGGGTTCGTTACTCGAAACGAACCCTCGAGCATCGCGAAAAGTTCGTCTCGAGTAACGAGCACCCGAGCATTTTGGTGCTCGCTCATCTCTAGTTAGGATGCATTTACATGTGAGACCAAGAAACTCGGACTGATGTTACACTTGCAAACCTGTGCATTTTATGCGACTGCAATGCATTTTGGAAGAAAATTGTATTGCACTCGCATCGCTGCACTTGCAATTTTCACACACAAGAGAAATGCATGTAAAAATAGGATATGCGAGAGTGATGCAATTTTTTTTTCTCCTCCCATAAGGAAGAATGGGAGATTCTTAATTGCCGAAAAATAGGATTTGCTGCAATTGTTCAGGAAAATCGTGCAGGAAAATCACAAATGTAAATGCATCCTCAGGCCTCAGACGACGAACGTTTTTTTTTTTAGCGCATGAATAGTCGCACAAAAAAAGCAGCTCTATTAGAACCAATGCTTTCCAATGAAAGCGTTCCCATGAAAGTTTTTTAGAAGCGCTAAAAAAAGCGCACCTGCAAAAGATAGGACATTCGAGTGCAAATACACTGGTACACGTGATTTTTCTAAACATGATGTGCTACTTTTTTTTAAAGTGAGGTTATTCATGCGCTAAAAATCACTCATTTGACCGAGCCCTTAGGCTAAAATAGAAGATGACATACTTGTGCCTAGAATAGTGCAATAGTAGAGCAAATGAAAAAAATCAATGTTATTTTTTTTTAAACAGCAACTAAAGCCCCCATAAAGTCTCATTTATCGAAAATGTAAAAATAAAAACTGTTTTTGTTGCCTATAGCAAATCAATGGTGGTAAAAAGGGAACCACTTAATTCAGTTTTAATTTAGTTTCTCTTCTTCAAAAATGGAACAGAAATGGAAAGCCTGAACGGGCGCTAAACGCTAGTGTGAATGAGCCCATAGTGTTTCAAAGTGGCTACACCTACCCTGCCTTGCTTCTCTGCAGTCTTATCATCTGCTCAGTATTTCTTCTGTCATCAGAGAAAACACAGCATCTTCAGCAGCAGCAGCTCACCGGAGCAAGGAGCCTTTCACATACAGAACAGAGCAGAGAAAGTCTGCTAGACTGATCATGTGTGACCTCCTTGGAGCAATTACTGAGGTGGACACATAATAGAAACAGCAGGTGGTGCTGGGATATCCTGGAATATCTGTGGACAGAAACATTTTTTTAATATAAATACGTACAAAAAAATATTTATAATTATGGGCTGGATTTACCGAGTAACAATATTTTTTGTGGGACATCAATATCAGATTGGTGGAAGCCTCACTCCCAGAACCTCCACCAATCAGCTGATTGAAGATTCCCCACGCCCTGGGGATCACCACATCCCTTTAATTGCTTACAAGGCATAGCTCTGTACATTTTTTTGTCACTGTGCATTCAAGTTAATAGGACTGAGTTACACTAAGAGGTACAGCCAATACTAAATGACGTGAGCTGTACCGGATAAATAATTAAGGGGTCATGGCACTTGATGGAATGCTGTGGAACCTTCAGTGAGCTCACCGGAGGAGGTGCCAAGAGTTGCACCCACTAGCGTAACTACAGGGGATGCAGGGGATGCATTTACACCAGGGCCCAGGAGTCTTAAGGGGCCCATAAGGCCTCTCTTCTCCATATAGGGAGTCTAGTACTATGTCTAAAGCATTATAGTTGGGGGACCTATTACAAGTTTTGTAGCCGTGCCCAAGGAGCTTCAAGTTACGCCTCTGCATTAAGGGGTTAAGAGAAGTTGGAGGCCCCAAGATAAACATTTGCTCCCAGGCAAATGAGCCTTTAGCTACACCCCTGGTTGCACCCCAACCGATCTGTCATTGATAGACTATCCTAAAGATAATGAAGTAACTGGCAAAAAGTTAAATACACCAGAAATAAGCAATTACAGTTAATGAAACTATGAATTTTAAACTCTTTCGCCATGACCATCTAAGACAAAGTTTTGGATTTTCATGCAAAGGTGCAAGCCTTGCAAACCTGATGGCCAGAAGGAAAGAAACTTGCTGTAGAAGCCAGTTGCAGGACTTAGATGACTGACTAAGGTAAATGTTGGGAGAAAGGCTTGATCCCATTATGGGAGGCTTTCTAGACACAAATCTAATGTCAGCTGATAAAATCTGGCACAACATTGAATTCCTGTAAAATAGAAGAATGTTTTTTTGCTATGTCAAATATTTGATTAAACTGGGCATTGTTCTTGGTGGAAAATACTAATTGATTTGAGGGACAATTTTTACTCATCGATCTATTGAAGTAACACTCTTCAACAGATCTTGTTGGTCTACGGCTGATACAATATTTTTGGCATGGTTCAAATTCCATTGAGGATAGCTTCTCTGACTGTAAGTGGCTTCCAATTCACATAGACTAGGCGATGAACAATTTCTTTTGTTACACATCAATTCACCCACAGGTATGGTTTTAATTACTGTGGGTACATGGCATGAAGTGGCATGCAAAATTGAATTGGTAGCCATTGGTTTCTTAGAAGGACGGCTCTCTACCCTTCCCAAAGCTAAACATTCTATTAGGAGTTATATCTAAATAATTAATTTGATTTCAATCAAACTGGCCTGTAAATTTGAGATTCATGGAGTTATTATTAATATAAGACATCAAATGCTATGCAAGACTCTCACTCCCCTCCCCTACGAGGACCAGGTTTTCTATGTAACAACCATACCACCTGATGTGGGATTAGAAGGGATTGGCTTCTGAGAAAATAGTATCTTCTTCCCAAACTTTTTGCCCATGAGGGGAAACATTCCCCCCCTCAATTCTCTCTCTCTCTCCCCCCCCCCCCCCGCTCTCCCCTCCCCGCGCCACCCCCACATTGTGCTCGGTAGGGTAATCAGTTACTCGACAAGACCGATGCTCGATCGAGCATCAGCCTTAAATGAGCGTGCTCACTCATCTCTATTTAAGAAGCAACAACTCTCAGAATACATTTACCATTGTTAAACTCTACCATTGTCATACTGGGAGGTATAGTGGTATAAAGTTACATCACAGGACTGTGCAATTGATCTTTGTACTGCTTGGCCTAGTTTCTGCCGCTGAATTTACAGTATGTATGATATTGGTTCGACTACAGTAAGCTAGATTCTGATACTATGTCTTAACTTTAAACTTTTGTATCTGTGAACATGGCATAAAACTGGGAGATTTGCTTCATGCACCAAACAACTCTTCTTGCCTTTACATAGTGCACAACCTAACTAAATAGAATACACACGGAGGGTGATCTGGGGTCACTCTGGACCAAATCTTATATAATGACACATAAAATGTCTGTATCCAGTAGGTTATAGGAACTGAATTATAGAATAATTTCACAGTGCTAGAGGACCCCAGTTAAATTACATAATATATCTCCTTCAATTCTAGATACTTGCTGGAGATGCTCTAGCAACAGGCTCTATGCTGCACATATGGTAGGAATGCCCTTTTATTTCGCCACTATGACAAGACATATCTAGATTATAGAATCGTTGCGCAGATCCTTAATTGACATCACCTCTGTGATTGCACTCCTATCGATGTTCCCTGGGTCAGTTTCTATGTTCAAAAGGGGCCTGCTACGTCACTTCAAAATGGTCATGCACCAGGTCATCCTCAGGTTTTGGAAGCAAGACATTGCAATTCCAAGGCTAGCTTGGGTGGAAGCTTTGGATCACCTGTAATATATAAAGGAGCTCAGATGTTCAGATCTAAACGAGGATATGGGGAGATTTTTGTCTAAAAGGATCGTATGGGTGGATTTTAGAGGCTCTACCTCTTTCTTGGATGGGATATTAAGCAGCTCTTTGCCATAGATCGAACCAATTACTCAAGGCCCCGGGTTGTCTCCAGTGGGTACACCATTTTGTTTCTTTCCCTCACCTTCTTCTGCTTATATACTTACCTATCTCTTGTTCTCTTCCTTGATTTTTCCTTTTCTACTCTTTGCAGGTTCCTCGTTCTCTTTTCCTTTTTGGTTCCAATAAGTTGATTTCAATGTTATGGTCTGGTCTTGCTTCCACTATTAGGAATTTATCATTAACTTGGTCATTCCTTAGGAATTGACCATTCCCCTTGTTTAGCTACAACTCAGACGCAGGCAACCTTTGAGGAGGGGCCACCTGAGCATGTTATGTGATGTTGATTTAAGTTTATATGGTTGCCATAACAGAAGATTTGACAATGTGATAATATGCAATCTCATACTTTATTGTACTATATATCCTTAAATTGTGCAATTGCTATTTTAATGAACATATGTGTGTAAGTCCATAAATAAAGGATGAAGGTAATGTAGTGAGTGTGCGTAGGTATCTATGTATTATTAATGCGGCAAACCAGCTTGAATTCTTGCCTGGGGAGGTGTTGGGCACACAAGTTTGGATACTATATAGTAACACTGTTAAATACAATAATATTTATGTACATTCCATATAAGTATACAGTGTATTAAGAATATTGTAATTATTCTATTTGGTTATAGATGTAGGGATAATTTTCTACATCATTCTATACCTCTTGTATCCCTCATGTGTATCTTTGTTATTCAAGAGGAGAACTCGATGATAAAAAATTGAATTCTACCCCTGATTTTTACTCTAGAAGTCAGAATAACACGTCATAATTCCTTTTTACTACTGAGGAGCCCTGCGACTGTGCAGTGCATTACATATTGAATATTGTGTACATGGCCAGGATTGAAAGGTTACAAAACGAAAAGGGTAAGAAAAGGATTCAGTGAGATTTAAGAAAATTAGTTCCTGAATAGGAGTTGCTGACATTCGTAGTAAGAATATTCCACCGATGTCAACTGATTATTTTAGAATGAAAACAAGAAATGTACTAAATTCTACAAATGGCCACAAGATGGTGCTATCTAGTGATCTGTATAGTGCAAAGAATTCCAGTCTCTGCAAAGCGGTCACGACTAAATGTTATCAATATGCTACGTCATTTATCGGGTTTATACATACTCTGCACTTATGCGCCTGAAAAATACTAGCGTAATATGCGGGACACTGATGTCCGTGTGAGTGAGCCCCAGAGCAAAGTGTCAGATTCAATGATTTATAACTTGCAAAGAAAGAACGAAGAAATACTCAAAAGTGTTATGTACCGGGTATATTTTGGAAGATTGATGAAAAAAATGTATGTGCATTACATCTCTAGATACTTTACATTAGTGTACAGTACTGACCAAAACAATAAAATAGCATTTTTGTAATAATTTTCCTAAAATTTAGTCGGGAGTCCATTATAGAAAAAAATAGTTTAATAAGCAAAGTACCGTATACAAGCATCATCAAAAAACATATTTCAATACTTTGTGCAGCACTCTTTGGCTTTTAATAGCACTTTCACCCTGTTTGGTATCCTTCAAAGGGATTTTATGATTGTGTCCTTTATTTCATGATTGTGGAACTAGACTTTCAATAGTTTTTCAAATAGTTTAACTCCTCTGCATTAACTTATTTTAAAGGGGTTATCCAATGTTTTAAAATTAATGGTCTATCCTCAGGATAAGCCATCAATATCTGATTGGTGGGGTCTGCCACTCAGGATCCCCACAAATGAGCCGACTGAAGATGCTGCGGCATTCCTGCAAGAGCCACATCCTCCTCAATGTTCACATCTGAGCTCGATCATGCTTGTACTGCAGAAAGTTGTATTATTCATAGCGGCTGTTCTGAGAATTACAGGATTGTCCCATTGAAGAGGCTGAGGCACATGTAGGAGTGCTGCGGCCCTTTCAATGAGCCTCACAGAGCAGATCCTGACTGCCTATCCTGAGGATAACCCTTTTAAGGCTGCACTAAATGTTCTTTTTTGGGTTTATGTCTTGGCTATTACACAGCCATGGTAGCACCTCCAGTCTGGAGTATTTAAACACATGTATCACACTTTCTA
The DNA here is from genome assembly GCF_035609145.1 of Eleutherodactylus coqui. NCBI lineage: Eukaryota > Metazoa > Chordata > Amphibia > Anura > Eleutherodactylidae > Eleutherodactylus > Eleutherodactylus coqui. The sequence continues at coordinate 90,905,784 of NC_089845.1, read as the reverse complement.
CTGTGTGTTAAGGGGCTCCATCCTGCATAAAAACGCAGTTCCCATCTCCTTGAGCTGATTAAACAGGTGATTCTAAATCAAATTCTGATGCTGAAGGTAGATTTAGGGAAAAAAAAGTCCTGATGCAATATGGGTAAAACAATGGATAATGTTTTGTGACTTACTCAGAAAATGGGCGGGGGGCTTTTCCAAACAATAGCTATAACAGGAACCCTCCCCCAAGTCGAAGAAATCTGCTGTTGGTCAAAAAAAGTACTTTCCAATACTTTCTTTTTTTTAAAACTCGTTTTATTGAAATTTTAACATACAAAATTGTCAGAAAATTACAATTCACCATACATGACAGTTTTATTGCTCATAACACTTGGTGGAAAGGTCTGGAACCTCAGAACCCAGTAGGTGGAGAAAAGTATACAATTTCAGGGCTAAACATTCTGTATGTTACCAGATTGCATCTTGTTTTTGAACGTGGGATCCGCTGGAATCCCAGTATAGATGAAGTCAGCATCTGGGGAGGGAAAGTTACATTGTAAGGGGGGGGGGGGGGGGGGGAGGTTACACCATAGACCCTAAATCTTCTCAAATTTATTAGGGCACTTTCGCCCTTTATAGACGATATAATTATATGGTATGACCGAGTTAACTGTCTTCCTCTACGTAGAAAGTGATGGATTTTTAGGATCCATCCATATTGAAAAATTCTAATATGGTGCTGCCATTGTTCTTCATTTAGTATCCCAAATAGGAAAATTTTAGGGTTTTGGGTCACTGGGACTCCTAGGATCTCCGAGAGGACCCCTGTAACCTCTTCCCTGAAGCTCTGAATGACCGGGCATTCCCATATCATGTGCCAAAAGTCGTTCGAATACTTTTAATTTTGCATAAAATGGGTACAACAAAGAACAAAGCGATATGCAATGCATTTCGGCATGTTCCAACACCTTTATCAAGCATATCACCGGGTAAGTTCACTTCTTTTCTATACTTGGATTACTATTTATATCATGACGTTAAATCTAGGCGCTGTCCTCCTCACACTGTAAATTCTGATGCTGGAACAGATCCATTATTCCTTTTACTGCCTGTTTTTGAGCTGAGCTGTGATTGGTTACTAGTAGTAATGAAGAGAAAGTTTTCTTTTAGAAGTTTTGATAAGTAAGGCCCACTGTATATCAATGCAAAGTTTAAGATTATGCTATTAATTTGCAAGTATTGAGCATTCAATCCTACATATTTCAAAAGGAAATTTCCACTTTAAAATAACAGGTTGTTAGTTTATTAATAGAATGCATTTTGTAATCTAAGAGTTTATTTCGCTTAAAAGGTTTATTTCACTAAAGATAGTGGTGGCATATTGCATGGCAATGCCCTTCATGACCAATTGGCTGTTATGAATGGTTTACAAGTAAGCAGTCACGTAAACAGGCAACATAGAATAAATGAAGGAAAAAACTGGTTGTAGGCACAATCTCTTTTCTTAAAGCGGCACGAGACGTATTTCTAAGCTCGACTACTGTTTTTATTAAGAATATAATATAATAGACGCGTTTGGAGGCCGTTGCGTGCCTTCCTCAGTATTTTAGCAGGGGACACCCTGTACATATAATAGGGAATATGTTGAAAAATAGGGGGTAATGGCACAAAATTTTATTTATAATAATAAAAAGAGTAATTTATAAGAAAAAAGAAGTAAAAGAATGAAGAATACGAGCAAAAAAAAAAGTAATAATTAGGAATAATTAGGTGCATAGCTTTCAATTTAAAAATTCAGCTAATAAATTCATATTTATAAAATCCCTCATCATCAAAAATATCTCTCATCATTGTATAATAAAAACGGAAGTTTTTGCTAAAAAATAAAATACATATAAAACATTAATTATTCAAATAAGTTTAAAATTAAAACATAAAAATAATCACTAAATATGTTTAAATATATGGTATAAAGGCAACATATACAAAAGATTGTAATTAGAGATGAGCGAGCATACTTGCCAAGGGCAATTACTCGAGCGAGCATTGCCCTTAGCGAGTACCTGCCCGCTCGGAAGAAAATGTCCGGCTGCTGGCGGCGGACAGGGAGCGGCATGCTCACTCCTGCAACTCACCTGTCACCCGCGCCGGCAGCCGAACCTTTTCTTCTGAGCGGGGAGATACTCGCTAAGGACAATGCTCTCTTGAGTATTTGTCCTTAGTGAGTATGCTCGCTCATCTCTAATTGTAATATATATATAAATAAAAATGCATTTTGTAATGTAAGAGTTCGACTAAAATAAAAGGTTAATTTTACTAAACATACTGGTGTATGGTCCCTCCATGACCAATTGGCTGTTATACCTATTATTATTCAAATAAACAGGCAAGTAAGGAAATACATGTCCACTCTACGGCCTCGGTTAGACAAGCGTTGTTTCGGACATGAATAGGCGCGCAGAAAGATCGCCCCTTGCTTGTGGAAAAGATCACGTGAAGGGGTGAATTACAGCCATTTGAAGTGGCCCATTCACACGACTGGAGGTGTGTAGTGCGTGTTTTCCAGCTTCCATTGGAGTCTGTTGAAAGGATGCTCAAAACATAGGACAGGTCCTATCTTTGCGCACTCCATGGACCTTGATGCAAGTTGCACTTGCATGTTCTATCTCTCGCAGGTGCGAGTATTTTGCGCATCTAAAATCTTTCATGTGAATGCTTCTATAGGAACCCATTGGTTCTTTCAGAAGCGCTCTTTTCACATGCCTATTCATGCGCGGAAAAAAGCTTGTGTGACCGAGGCCTACAAGTGTAAACACACTGGTCAAGTGAACAGTAAACAGGCAAGCACTGAGGAGAGTTGAGTGGTTAAGCAGTTGGCAGAGTTGCTTGACCACTCGCCCCTCCACTTTACTGTGAGCTCATCTTGCACTCTCCCTGTCTAAACAGACAAGAGTGCGCAGGACAGTGCATAGGTGAGTGGAATAGCAGTAGAGAAAACCATTTTCTTTTTTTCTGGCTTTCACTAGACCCAGTTACTTGACTAATATAAACACAAGCGTGAAATGTGAAGGCAAGTCAAGTACCGATCCCAGTTACTGGGCCCAGTTAGTTGACTAGTGTAATCTAGGCACAACTGCAACCAATGGCTAGAGTAAAGTGGCAGCAGTGATAGGACCGGGCTGTGCCACTTAAGCTTCAGATGGCTCCGCTTAGACTTTTTTCATAGGTCACATGATTGGCCCATTGTAGCCTAACTATGCTGCATTAAAAAAGATGGAAGATGACAAAGTCTTTAGTGAACTGACCTCTTTATGTTTAAAGCATGAACTAACCGTACAAGTCCAGTCCATTCTTTAGGGGAGCCTGACAATATATTATATGTGCTATCTTACCATGTTATAGAAATTCTGCATTCCAAATCTGTGACGGAATATGTACTTGGAAGTTCTGGGGATACTGAAAATCAGTCCAACGGCACAGAGAGTGTTCTTCTTGCAGGTGCTCTAGAGAATGAACAAAATATGTAGCTCACACAATAGAATTCCAACAGTTTCACTGTAAACTTTAACTGTTATATTTACTTTACTTAAAGGGATTGTCCCCAAAAAATATATTATTGTGTATTGGGGATAACATACTAATCGGTGTGGGTCCCAGTGGTCGAACCACTACTGATCCCTAGAATGGCCATCTGGAGCATCCCTAAATGAACGGAGCAGCTGTTTGAAAGACATGCACTTTTATGTAACAATAACCAAGTGTTTTTTTTTCAGAATTTCAATTGCTATTGTCTCCCCTGTTAATAATTGGCAGGTGCCTGTTTACGATAATTTTTAGGTTATCATAAAAGGTTAGACAAATAGAGATGAGCGAGCACCAAAATGCTCGGGTGCTCGTTACTCGGGACGAAATTATCGCGATGCTCGAGGGTTCGTTTCGAGTAACGAACCCCATTGAAGTCAATGGGCGACCCGAGCATTTTTGTATATCGCCGATGCTCGCTAAGGTTTTCATTTGTGAAAATCTGGGCAATTCAAGAAAGTGATGGGAACGACACAGCAACGGATAGGGCAGGCGAGGGGCTACATGTTGGGCTGCATCTCAAGTTCCCAGGTCCCACTATTAAGCCACAATAGCGGCAAGAGTGGCCCCCCCCCTCCCAACAACTTTTACTTCTGAAAAGCCCTCATTAGCAATGCATACCTTAGCTAAGCACCACACTACCTCCAACAAAGCACAATCACTGCCTGCATGACACTTTGCTGCCACTTCTCCTGGGTTACATGCTGCCCAACCCCCCCCCCGCACGACGCAGTGTCCACAGCGCACACCAAAGTGTCCCTGCGCAGCCTTCAGCTGCACTCATGCCACACCACCCTCATGTCTATTTATAAGTGCGTCTGCCACGAGGAGGAACCGCAGGCACACACTGCAGAGGGTTGGCACGGCTAGGCAGCGACCCTCTTTAAAAGGGGCGGGGCGATAGCCCACGATGCTGTACAGAAGCAATGAGAAATATAATCCTGTGCCACCGCCATCAGGAGCTGCACACGTGGGCATAGCAATGGGGAACCTATGTGCCACACACTATTCATTCTGGCAAGGTGTCTGCATGCCCCAGTCAGACCGCGTTTTTTTATAAATAGTCACAGGCAGGTACAACTCCGCAATGGGAATTCCGTGTGCACCCACAGCATGGGTGGCTCCCTGGAACCCACCGGCTGTACATAAATGTATCCCATTGCAGTGCCCTGGACAGCAGAGCTAACGTCAGATTAAATGTAGGTGGGCTTCGGCCCACACTGCATGCCCCAACCTGACCGGGGTTTTTAATTCATAGACACAGGCAGGTACAACTCCCTGTGGACCCACAGCATGGGTGGGTGCCAGGAAGCCACCGGCGGTACATAAATATATCCCATTGCATTGCCCATCACAGCTGAGGTAATGTCATGTTTAATGCAGGTGGGCTTCGGCCCACACTGCATGCCCCAGTCAGACTGGGGTTCTTTAGAAGTAGACACATGCAGTTACAACTCCCTGTGGACCCACAGCATGGGTGGCTCCCTGGAACCCACCGGCGGTACATAAATATATCCCATTGCAGTGCCCAGCACAGCTGATGTAACGTCAGCTTTAATGCAGGTGGGCAAAAAATTAATTGGATTACACTGTAGGCGAGGGCCCCAAAAAATTGGTGTACCAACAGTACTAATGTACGTCAGAAAAATTGCCCATGCCCAACCAAGAGGGCAGGTGAAACCCATTAATCGCTTTGGTTAATGTGGCTTAATTTGTAACTAGGCCTGGAGGCAGCCCAGTTAAAATAAAAATTGGTTCAGGTGAAAGTTTCAACGCTTTAATGAGCATTGAAACGTATAAAAATTGTTTACAAAAATTATATGAATGAGCCTTGTGGGCCTAAAAAAAATTGCCCGTTCGGCGTGATTACGTCAGGTTTCAGGAGGAGGAGCAGGAGGAGGAGGATGAATATTATACACAGATTGATGAAGCTAAAAGGTCCACGTTTTTGATGGTGATAGAGAACAATGCTTCCATCCACGGGTGCAGCCTACGCATTGTTTAGGTATCGCTGCTGTCCGCTGGTGGAGAAGAGAAGTCTGGGGAAATCCAGGCTTTGTTCATCTTGATGAGTGTAAGCCTGTCGGCACTGTCGGTTGACAGGCGGGTACGCTTATCCGTGATGATTGCCTCAGCCGCACTAAACACCCTCTCTGACAAGACGCTAGCCGCAGGACAAGCAAGCACCTCCAGGGCATACAGCGCGAGTTCAGGCCACGTGTCCAGCTTCGACACCCAGTAGTTGTAGGGGGCAGAGGCGTCACGGAGGACGGTCGTGCGATCGGCTACGTACTCCCTCACCATCCTTTTACAGTGCTCCGGCCGACTCAGCCTTGACTGGGGAGCGGTGACACAGTCTTGCTGGGGAGCCAGAAAGCTGTCAAAGGCCTTAGAGAGTGTTCATAAGAAGCAAACAATAAAAAGTCCCACCTTGTCTTCATGTGCTGCACACCTCAGTTCCGCTAGCAAGTATACTCACAAGCTGATTGTCATCCAGCTACTTCTGGCTCTGACAGACACAAATCAATCCAATTGCAGGAGTACAGCTTTTTGTGGAAAAACTTGCTTTTTATTTTCTTATGGTGCTTGAATGATACAGAGAACGCGTTTCGGTTATGAAACCTTGTTCACCTCTGACTAACAAATACATTATGCAAACCTTATAAAGGTTTAGTGAAAATAAGTGAATTAAAAACACATGTGCAATTAACCCATGGCAATCTGTTACTTCAATTACCAGAGCTAGTTCCTCCTGCAGGAACCTGCCCTGATCATTTTATATATGCATGACACATTATATGGTACATAAGAATAGCATATTCATATACTGAGCGCTCCGCTGAAAAGAGTAAAGTATGAAATCAATACATCATTGTTATAGAAACAAAAGGAAAATAACCTTTCTGACAGCAACATTAAATCAAGACACAAATTACTAGTATGGAATGTTACTACCAGCGATATATAGTAATCAATAACGCTGCACCATACACTTCCAGCATAATAGCATCATGCTGGGATAAATATGTGTTACTTGATAAATAATAATTATTATACCTAATAAATGTATAGAAGGTCCGTTTTATAATTCATTCCTTTGGGGAATCTTGTATTTAAATTTAATATCCAGAACGCTTCTCTTTTAAACACTTTATCCGGGTTGATTGTTCCTTTCTTTTTATTTACGACCTTTTCAATTCCAAAGAATGAGAAAGTATTTAAACTACCTTTATGCTTATCACAAAAGTGTTTAACCGCACCTGAACTGTTCACATTATCCTTTTTGATGTCACGGATGTGTTCATTGATTCGGGTCTTCAGCTTTCGTGTAGTGCAACCTATATAATTCAAATTACACTCTCTGCATTGAATCATATATACTACATTAATAGTGTTGCAGTTAATATAATTGCATATTTTATACTCTTTATTATTGTCGCTGTCAGAAAAAGTTTTTCTCCTATCAGTTAAATGGCATACGGTACATCTAGAATTGCCGCAGCGGAAAAAACCTTGAAATTTCATCCATTGCGGTTTTCCCTGACTGGAGGAAAAAGTGCTAGGTGCTATCAGATCTCCCAAATTTTTGCTTCTTTTTGCAACACACTTGATTCCCTCATTCAATATCTCATCAACAATATCATCTTGTCTTAAAACAGGCAAAAATTTGAAAAACATTTTTTTAATCTCATAAAAATTTCTGCTGTATGCTGTAGAAAAAACCATTCCCTTACTAATATTTCCTTTTTTGCTTATACATTTATCCTTAAGTAGCTCTTCCCTGCTGACTGTTTCTATTTTAGTACATGCCTCATTCAATAATGGCTGTTTGTAACCTCTCTGATACAGCCTATTTTTGATGTCCATTTTTGCTGCATTAAATGAGACATCATCAGAGCAAGATCTTTTTGCTCGTATGAGTTCCCCTACGGGAATAGCTTTGATAGTGTGTCTAGGATGACCACTATTTGCATGTAGTATGGTGTTACCCGCTGTTGTTTTTCTGTATAATTTGGTCTCTATTCCTTTAATACAATCACCTCTCAGGGTTAAATCCAGAAATGGTACTTCCACATCACTATGCGTTACAGTGAACTGTAAATTGACAGAATTATTATTGATATAATTTTCAAACTGACTGATTTGTTCGTGCACCCCATTTCGTTCCAGGCCCTTATTCCAGATAATTATTATATCGTCAATGTATCTCGCATACCACACCATGCGATCAACAAAGGGATTATTATGACTGAAAATAAAGGAATCTTCCCACCAACTCATAAAGAGATTGGCTATAACCGGAGAAAATTTAGATCCCATCGGGGCTCCAGAAATTTGCAAGAAAAATTGTTGATCAAAAGAGAAAAAATTATGCGTTAACAAAAATTCCGTAGATAGCAAAATAAATTCCTTCAACTCATTACTGTAATTACTAAAATTCTGTAAATGAAAACGTACTGCTTCTATGGCCGCATGGTGTGGTATGCAAGAATACAGATCCTTGACATCACATAAGATCCAACACAAGTCATCATTCCACTTCATATTTTGCAACTTTTGTATTACATGCTTACTGTCTCTCAAAAAACCCGGGGTTCTATATACCAACGGTTGCAGGGATCGGTCCACCCACGAGCTCAAATGCTCACAGGGTGAGCCGATCCCTGCAACTATCGGTCGCAATGGAGGCGGGAATATTCCCTTATGGATTTTAGGAAGGCCATGGAATAAAGCCATGACTGGATTAGGGGGAGACAAATATGAAATGGCTTTATCATCCAATATGCCAAACTCTTTTCCCATATGCAACAACTTGTCAAGTTCCTTTGAACAACCCTGTAGTGGATTAGTATCAATTTTTTTATATATATCAGTATTATTTAATATGTTTTTAACAAGGCTTGCATAGAGGTCAGAGTCCAGCAAAACTATATTACCACCCTTATCAGATTTACGTATCACTAAATTTTTATTCTCCATAAATTCCTTCAAACCGATTTTTTCTCTAAAAGTGAGATTATCTTTCTTCTTTTTTCTATGTGCGTTGGTTTCTTTGATTTTAAAAAGTTCTTTTTCTATGGCCAGTTGAAAATCATCCATGTGTTTTGTTCTAGCACTCAAGGGGTAAAAGCTTGGATTGGGGACATGGAAACTGATCTTATTCACATTTTTTATGTCATCCAAACCGCTTGCACCTTCTTTTTCCAGCTCTGTTAAATCCTTGGTTGCCAAAATTTCTTTAAAGGTACAGTCTTCAAATTCATTTATATATTGATAGTTAGAAAATATATCCTGTGAGTTCATATTTGTGCTCCAGACCTTATTGGAGAAGTGTCTCTTAACAGTCAAAGATCTAATAAACCTGTTTACATCCAATAATGTGTCAAATAAAGAAAAGTCATTTTCGGGAGAAAAACTTAAACCTTTGTTCAAAAGACATATTTGTTGTTCTGAAACAATAAACGGTGTTAGAACAATAACATTCTTATTCACATCCTCCGATTCCTGCTGGGATATCTTTTGCTTATGGTTGCATGGTTTTTTTGCATTTTCTTTCTCATGCTCATACCGGACATACCGGGTTCTGGACTTGACATACTACAGCTGGACGAATCTCTTTCTGTAGTGTGTCCTTCAGTGTCATTTGTGGAAAATGTGACTTTGTTATATTTTCTTTTTTTATCTTTGTTGTTACGTTTTAGTATAGGTCTGAATTCTCCTCTAGAGAACATCATGTATATAAAGAAAAATAAATTGGAAAGAGACAGAAAGGATTATGACACAAATAATGTTTATAACTGGACCAATAAACGCATGTATAGAGGAGAATTCAGACCTATACTAAAACGTAACAACAAAGATAAAAAAAGAAAATATAACAAAGTCACATTTTCCACAACTGACACTGAAGGACACACTACAGAAAGAGATTCGTCCAGCTGTAGTATGTCAAGTCCAGAACCCGGTATGTCCGGTATGAGCATGAGAAAGAAAATGCAAAAAAACCATGCAACCATAAGCAAAAGATATCCCAGCAGGAATCGGAGGATGTGAATAAGAATGTTATTGTTCTAACACCGTTTATTGTTTCAGAACAACAAATATGTCTTTTGAACAAAGGTTTAAGTTTTTCTCCCGAAAATGACTTTTCTTTATTTGACACATTATTGGATGTAAACAGGTTTATTAGATCTTTGACTGTTAAGAGACACTTCTCCAATAAGGTCTGGAGCACAAATATGAACTCACAGGATATATTTTCTAACTATCAATATATAAATGAATTTGAAGACTGTACCTTTAAAGAAATTTTGGCAACCAAGGATTTAACAGAGCTGGAAAAAGAAGGTGCAAGCGGTTTGGATGACATAAAAAATGTGAATAAGATCAGTTTCCATGTCCCCAATCCAAGCTTTTACCCCTTGAGTGCTAGAACAAAACACATGGATGATTTTCAACTGGCCATAGAAAAAGAACTTTTTAAAATCAAAGAAACCAACGCACATAGAAAAAAGAAGAAAGATAATCTCACTTTTAGAGAAAAAATCGGTTTGAAGGAATTTATGGAGAATAAAAATTTAGTGATACGTAAATCTGATAAGGGTGGTAATATAGTTTTGCTGGACTCTGACCTCTATGCAAGCCTTGTTAAAAACATATTAAATAATACTGATATATATAAAAAAATTGATACTAATCCACTACAGGGTTGTTCAAAGGAACTTGACAAGTTGTTGCATATGGGAAAAGAGTTTGGCATATTGGATGATAAAGCCATTTCATATTTGTCTCCCCCTAATCCAGTCATGGCTTTATTCCATGGCCTTCCTAAAATCCATAAGGGAATATTCCCGCCTCCATTGCGACCGATAGTTGCAGGGATCGGCTCACCCTGTGAGCATTTGAGCTCGTGGGTGGACCGATCCCTGCAACCGTTGGTATATAGAACCCCGGGTTTTTTGAGAGACAGTAAGCATGTAATACAAAAGTTGCAAAATATGAAGTGGAATGATGACTTGTGTTGGATCTTATGTGATGTCAAGGATCTGTATTCTTGCATACCACACCATGCGGCCATAGAAGCAGTACGTTTTCATTTACAGAATTTTAGTAATTACAGTAATGAGTTGAAGGAATTTATTTTGCTATCTACGGAATTTTTGTTAACGCATAATTTTTTCTCTTTTGATCAACAATTTTTCTTGCAAATTTCTGGAGCCCCGATGGGATCTAAATTTTCTCCGGTTATAGCCAATCTCTTTATGAGTTGGTGGGAAGATTCCTTTATTTTCAGTCATAATAATCCCTTTGTTGATCGCATGGTGTGGTATGCGAGATACATTGACGATATAATAATTATCTGGAATAAGGGCCTGGAACGAAATGGGGTGCACGAACAAATCAGTCAGTTTGAAAATTATATCAATAATAATTCTGTCAATTTACAGTTCACTGTAACGCATAGTGATGTGGAAGTACCATTTCTGGATTTAACCCTGAGAGGTGATTGTATTAAAGGAATAGAGACCAAATTATACAGAAAAACAACAGCGGGTAACACCATACTACATGCAAATAGTGGTCATCCTAGACACACTATCAAAGCTATTCCCGTAGGGGAACTCATACGAGCAAAAAGATCTTGCTCTGATGATGTCTCATTTAATGCAGCAAAAATGGACATCAAAAATAGGCTGTATCAGAGAGGTTACAAACAGCCATTATTGAATGAGGCATGTACTAAAATAGAAACAGTCAGCAGGGAAGAGCTACTTAAGGATAAATGTATAAGCAAAAAAGGAAATATTAGTAAGGGAATGGTTTTCTCTACAGCATACAGCAGAAATTTTTATGAGATTAAAAAAATGTTTTTCAAATTTTTGCCTGTTTTAAGACAAGATGATATTGTTGATGAGATATTGAATGAGGGAATTAAGTGTGTTGCAAAAAGAAGCAAAAATTTGGGAGATCTGATAGCACCTAGCACTTTTTCCTCCAGTCAGGGAAAACCGCAATGGATGAAATTTCAAGGTTTTTTCCGCTGCGGCAATTCTAGATGTACCGTATGCCATTTAACTGATAGGAGAAAAACTTTTTCTGACAGCGACAATAATAAAGAGTATAAAATATGCAATTATATTAACTGCAACACTATTAATGTAGTATATATGATTCAATGCAGAGAGTGTAATTTGAATTATATAGGTTGCACTACACGAAAGCTGAAGACCCGAATCAATGAACACATCCGTGACATCAAAAAGGATAATGTGAACAGTTCAGGTGCGGTTAAACACTTTTGTGATAAGCATAAAGGTAGTTTAAATACTTTCTCATTCTTTGGAATTGAAAAGGTCGTAAATAAAAAGAAAGGAACAATCAACCCGGATAAAGTGTTTAAAAGAGAAGCGTTCTGGATATTAAATTTAAATACAAGATTCCCCAAAGGAATGAATTATAAAACGGACCTTCTATACATTTATTAGGTATAATAATTATTATTTATCAAGTAACACATATTTATCCCAGCATGATGCTATTATGCTGGAAGTGTATGGTGCAGCGTTATTGATTACTATATATCGCTGGTAGTAACATTCCATACTAGTAATTTGTGTCTTGATTTAATGTTGCTGTCAGAAAGGTTATTTTCCTTTTGTTTCTATAACAATGATGTATTGATTTCATACTTTACTCTTTTCAGCGGAGCGCTCAGTATATGAATATGCTATTCTTATGTACCATATAATGTGTCATGCATATATAAAATGATCAGGGCAGGTTCCTGCAGGAGGAACTAGCTCTGGTAATTGAAGTAACAGATTGCCATGGGTTAATTGCACATGTGTTTTTAATTCACTTATTTTCACTAAACCTTTATAAGGTTTGCATAATGTATTTGTTAGTCAGAGGTGAACAAGGTTTCATAACCGAAACGCGTTCTCTGTATCATTCAAGCACCATAAGAAAATAAAAAGCAAGTTTTTCCACAAAAAGCTGTACTCCTGCAATTGGATTGATTTGTGTCTCTTAGAGAGTGTTCCCCTGCCTGTGCTGTACATGCTGCCTGATCTCTGCGCCTCCCCTGCTACCTGGCCCTCGGAACTGCGCCTTCGGCCACTAGCGCTGTCGGATGGGAATTTTACCATCAGCTTGTCCGCCAGGGTCCTGTGGTATAGCATCACTCTCGAACCCCTTTCCTCTTCGGGTATGAGAGGGGAAAGGTTCTCCTTATACCGTGGGTCGAGCAGTGTGTACACCCAGTAATCCGTAGTGGCCAGAATGCGTGTAATGCGAGGGTCACGAGAAAGGCATCCTAACATGAAGTCAGGCATGTGTGCCAGGGTACCTGTACGCAACACATGGCTGTCCGCACTAGGAAGATCACTTTCAGGATCCTCCTCCTCCTCCTCAGGCCATACACGCTGAAAGGATGACAGGCAAGCAGCATGGGTACCCTCAGCATTGGGCCAAGCTGTCTCTTCCCCCTCCTCCTCATGCTCCTCCTCCTCCTCAACGCGCTGAGATATAGACAGGAGGGTGCTCTGACTATCCAGCGACATACTGTCTTACCCCTCCTCTGTTTCCGAGCGCAAAGCATCTGCCTTTATGCTTTGCAGGGAACTTCTCAAGAGGCATAGCAGAGGAATGGTGATGCTAATGATTGCAGCATCGCCGCTCACCATCTGGGTAGACTCCTCAAATTTTCCAAGGACCTGGCAGATGTCTGCCAACCAGGCCCACTCTTCTGTAAAGAATTGAGGAGGCTGACTCCCACTGCGCCGCCCATGTTGGAGTTGGTATTCCACTATAGCTCTACGCTGCTCATAGAGCCTGGCCAACATGTGGAGCGTAGAGTTCCACCGTGTGGGCACGTCGCACAGCAGTCAGTGCACTGGCAGATGAAACTGATGTTGCAGGGTGCGCAGGGTGGCAGCGTCCGTGTGGGACTTGCGGAAATGTGCGCAGAGCCGGCGCACCTTTCCGAGCAGGTCTGACAAGCGTGGGTAGCTTTTCAGAAAGCGCTGAACCACCAAATTAAAGACGTGGGCCAGGCATGGCACGTGCATGAGGCAGCCGAGCTACAGAGCCGCCACCAGGTTACGGCCGTTGTCACACACGACCATGCCCGGTTGGAGGCTCAGGAGGCTCCTAAGCTGAGTAGTTTCAGCACGGCCTGCTGACGCTTGCCCACCGCTGTGCTGCCACGCCACGCGACACCGACTGCTGGCGACGTGCTGCTGCTGACACATCTTGATTGCGAGACAGAGGTTCCATAGAAGGAGGAGGAGGGTGGTTTAGTGGAGGAAGCATACACCGCCGCAGATACCAGCACCGAGCTGGGGCCCGCAATTCTGGGGGTGGGTAGGACATGAGCGGTCCCAGGCTCTGACTCGGTCCCAGCCTCCACTAAATTCACCCAATGTGCCGTCAGGTAGATATAGTGGCCCTGCCTGCCTGTGCTTGTCCACGTGTCCGTTGTTAAGTGGACCTTGGCAGTAACCGCGTTGGTAAGGGCGCGTACAATGTTGCGGGAGACGTGGTCGTGCAGGGCTGGGACGGCACATTGGGAAAAGTAGTGGCGACTGGGAACTGAGTAGCGCGGGACCGCCGCCGCCATCATACCTTTGAAAGCCTCCGTTTCCACAACCCTATACGGCAGAATCTCCAGGCTGATAAATTTGGCAATGTGCACGTTTAACGCTTGAGCGTGCGGGTGCGTGGCGGCGTACTTGCGCTTGCGCTCAAACACTTGCGCTAGCGACGGCTGGACGGTGCGCTGAGAGACATTGGTGGATGGGGCCGAGCACAGCGGAGGTGAGGGTGTGGGTGCAGGCCAGGAGACGGTAGTGCCTGTGTCCTGAAAGGGGGGTTGGATCTCAGTGGCAGGTTGGGGCACAGGGGGAGAGGCAGCGGTGCAAACCGGAGGCGGTGAACGGAATTCGTCCCACCTTGTGGGGTGCTTGGCCATCATATGTCTGCGCATGCTGGTGGTGGTGAGGCTGGTGGTGGTGGCTCCCCGGCTGATCTTGGCGCGACAAAGGTTGCACACCACTGTTCGTCGGTTGTCTGCACTCTCAGTGAAAAACTGCCAGACCTTTGAGCACCTCGGCCTCTGCAGGGTGGCATGGCGCGTGGGGGCGCTTTGGGAAACAGTTGGTGGATTATTCGGTCTGGCCCTGCCTCTACCCCTGGCCACCGCACTGCCTCTTCCAACCTGCCCTGCTGCTGCACTTGCCTCCCCCTCTGAAGATCTGTCCTCAGTAGGAGTAGCAAACCAGGTGGGGTCAGTCACCTCATCGTCCTGCTGCTCTTCCTCCGAATCCTCTGTGCGCTCCTCCCTCGGACTTACTCCAATTACTACTACCTGAGTGATAGACAACTGTGTCTCATCGTCATCGTCCTCCTCACCCACTGAAAGCTCTTGAGACAGTTGCCGGAAGTCCCCAGCCTCATCCCCTGGACCCTGGGAACTTTCCAAAGGTTGGGCATCGGTCACGACAAACTCCTCCGGTGGGAGAGGAACCATTGCTGGCCATTCTGGGCAGGGGCCCGGGAACAGTTTCTGGGAGTCTGCCTGCTCCTCAGAATGTGTCATTGTAATGGAGTGAGCAGGCTGGGAGGAAGGAGGAGCAGCAGTCAGAGGATTCAGAGTTGCAGCAGTGGACGGCGCAGAACTCTGGGTGGTCGATAGATTGCTGGATGCACTTTCTGCCATCCACGACAGGACCTGCTCACACTGCTCATTTTCTAATAAAGGTCTACCGCGTGGACCCATTAATTGTGAGATGAATGTGGGGACGCCAGAAACGTGCCTCTCTCCTAATCCCGCAGCAGTCGGCTGCGATACAACCTGGATCAGGAGCTCGGCCTGTGCCCACACCCTGACTTGGGCCTCCGCGTCCTCGCCCGCGTCCACGTCCTCTAGGCCTACCCCTACCCCTCAGCATGGTGTATTACCAGTAGTGCAGAAACAGAACGCTGTAATTAAATGTGCCGCTTATTGGCCTGTGGTTGGAGGCTGACTTCGCTTACGGAACGCACAGCAGAGGCAGGAATGAATTTTGCGCAAGCCTGCTGTAACACTTAGCGGGCTGCGTATGAATTAGGACAACTACCCCCAGCAGAGACCCAGTACACTTGTGGACAGGAATACAGCGGTGATGTAAGAGGCAACACAGAGGCAGGAAAGAATTTTGCGCAATCCTGCTGTAACACTTAGCTGGCTGCGTATGAATTAGGACAACTACCCCCAGCAGAGACTCAGTACACAGAGGACGGTCACAGGCAGCCCAAATAGATTTTTTTTCCCAAATGTTTTTGGAAAGGCCCACTGCCTATATACACTAAATATGTCTTCTGTCCCTGCCTCACCACTACTGGCCCTGGACAATGTAAAATTACTGCAGACTGTTTCACTGTGGACAGGAATACAGCGGTGATGTAAGAGGCAGCACAGAGGCAGCAAAGAATTTTGCGCAAGCCTGCTGTAACACTTAGCTGGCTGCGTATGAATTAGGACAACTACCCCCAGCAGAGACCCAGTACACTTCTGGACAGGAATACAGCGGTGATGTAAGAGGCAACACAGAGGCAGGAAAGATTTTGCACAAGCCTGCTGTAACACTTAGCTGGCTGCGTATGAATTAGGACAACTACCCCCAGCAGAGACCCAGTACACTTGTGGACAGGAATACAGCGGTAATGTAAGAGGCAACACAGAGGCAGGAAAGAATTTTGCGCAAGCCTGCTGTAACACTTAGCTGGCTGCGTATGAATTAGGACAACTACCCCCAGCAGAGACCCAGTACACTTCTGGACAGGAATACAGCGGTGATGTAATAGGCAACACAGAGGCAGGAAAGAATTTTGTGCAAGCCTGCTGTAACACTTAGCTGGCTGCGTATGAATTAGGACAACTACCCCCAGCAGAGACCCAGTACACTGAGGACGGTCACAGGCAGCCCAAATAGATTTTTTTTCCCAAATGTTTTTGGAAAGGCCCACTGCCTATATACACTAAATATGTCTTCTGTCCCTGCCTCACCACTACTGGCCCTGGACAATGTAAAATTACTGCAGGACGCAATGCTCTGCACGGCCGATATAAGAAAAAAAAAAAAAAATGTGCAACACTGCAAAAAGCAGCCTTCACACTACTGCACACGGTTAGATGTGGCCCTAAGAAGGACCCTTGGGGTTCTTGAAGCCTAAAATAACTCCTAACGCTTTCCCTATAGCAGCTCCGGCACCAGCAGCACTGTCCCTGAACTATGTCAGAATGCATCTGTGCCGAGCCGCGGGAGGGGCCGATTTTTATACTCGGGTGACACCTGATCTCCCCAGCCACTCACTGCAGGGGGGTGGTATAGGGCTTGAACGTCGCAGGGGGAAGTTGTAATGCCTTCCCTGTCTTTCTATTGGCCAGAAAAGCTCGCTAATGTCTCAGAGATGGAAGTGAAAGTAACTCGAACATCGCGTGGTACTCGTCTCGAGTAACGAGCATCTCGAACACGCTAATACTCGAACGAGTATCAAGCTCGGACGAGTACGTTCGCTCATCTCTAACAAACAACCATTTAGCAAATTCTCACTCATTGTGCAATTGCTGCACCTATTTACATTGGATGATAATTAGGAAAATTTGCCTGATAATCGCTCTGTATTATAGGCCCTTAAAGATGTTTTACAATTAGAGACAAACACAATCTAACTAAAGTAACAAGACACAAACATTTATGCTTTTATTTGAGCACATACAGTAAACATCCACAGTGCAGAACTGAGAAAAACTAAGTGAACCTCAGTGTTAATGATTTTTTTGAAGAGTTAATTGGCAAAGGTGTTCAATTAAGGAGATGAAATTGGAAGTGCCGATTTTCTCAGGTGCTTTGTCCATTAAATATAGGCACACAAAGCCTGGTCACTGACAATTCTGTTATCTCAAAAAAGTTTGGTTAGTGTGAACCATTTCTTGATACAAATAACTTTCATAAGACCTGTTAAGATGTGTTAAAGAGACTCATAAAGCTGAAAAATGCTACAAAACAGTGCTAAAGACCTGGGAACACATCAAAGTTTTGCAAATTATCTATAAATGAAGAAAATTCTAGAATGTTGACTGGGTGTCCTTGTTAAAATTACTCCAAAAACACTATGGGTAATGTTGATAAAGGTCAGAAGTGAACAGCAAAACTCTTATAGAAAAAGAAACAAACTGCAAAACTCTCTGTTTAGGTGTGCACACGGAGAAAATCTAGCAAACCACAGATGGACCTTCTAAATACGTAACATAGTATGTTAGGCAGAAAAAAGACACATGTCCATCTAGTTCAAGCCCTCGAGTGTTGATCCAGAGGAAGGCAAAAAAAATGTAGGTAGAAGGCAATTTTACTCATTTAAGGCAACAAATTCCCTTCTGACTCTAAAAACTCTTTCATAGGAGCGTAGCGATTTTCAGTTGGTCGTGTCACTGCCACAGCGCAACTAAAAATCATATGAACGGGCGCACAAATCTGCCATTTGTGCGCCAGTTCAGACGACCCGGGTCCGGCGCATGCACACTGAGCCCGGAATGCCGTCAGGCGGGTGGAGACTGAACTGCCTCCCCGTTTCTACCTCTTTGCCACTCTCGGCAAGGGGTGGGGGTGGGATGGGGCAGGAGCAAGTGTGCTAAGCTCTCGCCCCTTGTTGGCTGCAAGCAATGGGAGGTGGCAAAGAGGAGGAGGGAAGGGGGTGGGAGTTTAGCAGACACACTGCTTAACTCCCTCCCTTCTCCGGAAGCTACCATAGGCTCCCATAGGAGTCTATGGAAGCCGCCACCATATTCCGGTGAGAAGATAGTTCCTGGACTATCTTTTTTGGCCGACGTAAAAAGCGGCTGACCAAAATGCGCACTGTATACTCTATCTTGGCCGGCTGGGCACTTTTATGCTGTTGAAATGTGCCCATCTAAACTGATGCATTGTAAACCAATGCATCAGATGGGCAGTGTATATCAGCAGGGCGTGAAAACGCGGCCAATATACGCTCGTATGAATGAAGCGCCTAGCAATCAGAATAATTCCTATATCAACAATCCTTTTAAAATAATCCGTGATTATAACATTTATGCATTTTTTTTATTTATACTACTACCGTATTACGTGACTCAATGGGGGGTGGGGGGTAAAACTTTTAATAGTCTCAATGTGACAGGGACTTTAATAGTTAATTGAGAACATTCAATGCAGGTGGTGATCATATTTTAAGGTCATATAAGTTTACCATTGACCCTGTTTCAGTTCCTGATGACCTTGGATAGAACACTTTGTGTCCCAGGCAACCAAGCCTGGATGGTAAGTATACTGTAATTTTGCCTTAACAAGTCTCCGATCAGAACTGTATGTGCTACATTAAGAATGTGGTCAGAAAGACTTAACTGTAATGATTAGTGCAGAAGAGTAATCAGTGCAAATAATTTATAGGGACCCATTACAGCATTTAAAAGGCCCAACTGAGTCTTAAAGTAAAGAATCTTAGCTACTAAGCAGGGGGAAATGGGCAGGAATGCGCTCAGGTAGATGAGAATATATGAGCAGCTGCGGTGGAAGGTACGCCTTGCTCCTGATTAATTGGACTCCGTTCTGTCCATTATTTATTATGCATATACTATATCAGTACGAAGAGATTGTGGGGAAGAGTTTGTGGTTCATGGTACCTCCAGCCGGTTAGTTAGTTTCCATGGTAACATTACTCATCCCATGCACCTGAACGATTGCAAGAGTGGAAACAGACTACTAATTTAACCCACAGACTGCTGCTCACATGTACTTGGCACTGAAAATATACAGAAAGACCTCAGTAAGGAAGTACTGATAGAGTTAATGAGTGAAATATACTGCAGTCCATACATGGAAACCTCACCACCGCACAAATTCTATGAAGCAAAATTAAAGTAATATTCTGTAACTTTGTTGGCAAAGTTTGCTATAAGCAGTATGGCATCTTCTTTGCACATAATAGGGAAGATTTCCTAATAATCACGAACAGAAGATGTCAGCGAGCAAAGCATAAATGAAGGCGAACGGATCAAAATAGTGCATGCGACATGATAAATTTGTCTTTATTTGCTATTGTATATTTAAACAAATACTTTGTACCAAAAAATGGTCCATGTCTAATAAATTGACTGCATTCTCCTGCTGGACTACTTCTTGTCAATGTACACTAGGCTACCAAAAGTATATGGACACTCCTATCGGTAGAATGGATTGTATCTTATTAGCATGGCACACGTCCTAAGCCATGCTACAGAAGATACAGACCTTAGGAGGTGTCAGCCATTTTTTTTTGGAAGGGAATGGCATGCTATTGGATATAATTGGTCATGCCGCTGCACATAAGCTGTCCATCATGAAGCATAATGCATTGGCTTGTCTACAATGCTGCACGAAGTGTCATCATTGGACAGTAGAGTAATGGAAGAATGTTCTATTAAGTCATGAATCCTGCTACTCTGCCTTCAAATCAGACGGATGTACCTGGGTGTAGAAGGTGCTTGGAGAAAGCTACAGATTGGGCTAAATTTTCAAAATTTGCATAACATTTCCAAAAGTCCATCTAAATCATCAAACTGAACTCCAGCACCTTGTTTGCCTACCCACATCATGGCTGAGTTCCAGTCAGCTTCAGATTTCGATATTTTTATTTCACATGGCCTCTAGAGAGTGTAAAATCTACATCTCCCACAATGCCCTACTGCTAGTTAATGACTAGTGCACAATCACAACTAAACTGTGTCGTCATTAAAGAGCGTGAAGGAACTGAGCATGCTCGACCAGTAAAACAGCGGAGCACACAGGTCAGAACTATAGAATAACAATGGAGAACAAAGCGGGGCAGACCACAGGCAAAACTATATCTCTGCAGCTTGTAAAACAAGTTCTAACATTATATTGCAAAATGATATGTTATCACCTTATGAAGCATATAACTTTGTATTGCTGAAATACCACTTTGAATACGGCAGAAGTTCTATTATGGTCTGGGGTATTTTATTCGGCATAGTCTTGGTCTGTTGGTTGTGGTGGCAAGAACCATGAACATGGAGGTGTACCTTGACATTTTATGCAATAATGTTCTGCTGGGAATGTACAGAATGCTGGGAATGGTCAGCCAAACTTCCAACAAGACAAGTTGCCTTGTCACAAATCCAACACTATTTTCCATTGGTTTGAGGATATGGATGTTCAATGATTATACTGGCTGCATAGAGTCCCAACCTGAACCCTACTGAACGTATTTGGGATAAACTGGAATGTCAGGAAGTATGAACAGTAGCCCTATTTCTTGAGAGAACTGACCAGATGTTTGCAGGATGAATAGTTGGAAATGCCACCTAAAGTGTATCACATGTTGGTAGAAACATTTAGAAGTATTAACATAGAATAAATACTACTTTTGATTATTGCTCAGATGTCCAATTACCTTTGGTAGGATAATGTATACATAGTACAATGTTAGGTCATCTGATAGAAAACCCTCGAAGTAGAGAAAAGAAATGTCTTGCAGACAGCAGCAGCACGTGGCTCTCTCTAGGCGATTATAATACCGAACGATTCCTCGAGGCTTTTATATAGTTCCTGTGTCGTATGTCATTACATACTTCCGATCATCAGCCAATAATAAAGCACTTTGTGGTCAATTGCATACTTCCATGCACACATACTTCCGTCTCATTAATACTTCTATTGGTACATTTCCACGCCCAACTGAGCAATTCATCGTTCAGTATAAACACTCTCCATGACAGACCCGCGATCGATTGAGCGAAATGATGAGAAATTTACAAGATGATCTACATGTGTCATCATTTCAAAGCAATTGAGTCATTCACTTGTTCTCTCGCTCGAAGGAGTTCTAGTGCCGCTTTAAAAGGAGCCTAACTCATGTGGATTATGGAACTATGAACGTGGTGACTATTTTTATATCTACTTTATGACTGTGAATAGATGGTAAATGTATGAAAAATGTACCAGGGAGCAGATAATGATGTCAAACAAACAAAAAACTAAGACTCCCCCCCTATTCAGCACCGTCACTCAGTTCCCTGTAGGTGATACAGCAGTCACATGCTGTTCATCGTTTATGTGTCTGCTGCAGCCAATCAATGCCAACAGTAGTCATGTGCCATTCATGTAGACATGACCATTACCGCTAGTGATTGGCTTTCGTGGTGATGTGAAAGAAGAATGTCGCATGACCGTTGCAGCAGATTCTGGAACTGGAGTGATGCTACTGGACTGAGGGAGGAGGGTTGTGTTTGTTTCTTTAAGACCATTATCTGCCTTGTTTCAATATTTTTTTAAACTTAGAAAAACACCTTTAAGAATCTTTTGACATGTCATATACGCTTATCACATTTTTGCTGGGTGTGGGTCCAGGGGCACTGTGCCTTCAGCTCCCATTGGCATTTTCAAGTCTCTCTGGAGAGCCATATGGGCTATGGAAAGTATATAGCATGTACACAGCTAACTCCACCTCTCCACTATTCTCCCTCACCTTACTATTGTTTTGTGCATTCTCTTAATGCGCTTTTTAGAAATGGCATATTAATAAATATAAAGTTACAACCACTAATGTACTATACACAGGGATATGTCTTCTAGAAATGTTCTGCTGTCTATGAACAATGCACACTTGCAATGCTCGGAAATGGAATGATCTACTTTGCAGTAGAGTATTGACTAGATCTAATTTACATGGCTTGTATCAAACCCATACCTGCACTTCTGTACTGGTACCTGTAGCCAAAATGCATAGTACCCACTCATATGTACCCTTACCGAGATCCATTCTATAGAATCTATGTATGAAATAAATAACATTTATTAACAAAAGAAAAACAAACAAGAGTCATGCAATAGTGCGTATTAACCCCTGACAGTCATCAATTAATCCCCGAGTTGAACTATATTACTGAGAACTATCTCTAATCAAAACCTGTGTGACAAATTGCCCACAGGCCAATAGAAGGACAGGATAAGGCTACACAATGATTTTGGCCATGACAAGTGTCAAGCAACCAAATATCACTGTGCAGCTCTGTGACCTTGCACTGGTATTGAAGTCAATGAGGTCGTGGTGCAAGTAGAAAATTGCTGTGACTGCAGGTCATAGGTCATAAAAGAATCCACTGAGGTTGCATTTTTGCGACCCGTAGTTGCAGTAACCAGTGACTTGCACCAGAACCCCATTGACCAACCCCCAGCAGTGCAAGGTCATAGGGCTGCACAGCAATCTTTGATCACATAACCCCTATTGCAGCCAAAATGGCCATGTATCCCTAGCCTAAAGAGCATTGCAGTGTGAGGATAGAAACAAACTCCTTCCAATATCTCAGCTTCTTGTACCCATGTGAGTATGGCCTGGATGGACTGGAAGATTGCATTGGTGTCACACCAACATTTGCAGGCTATGATTGGAGCTGTAAAGTGTGCTGTTACATCTACAACTTTTCTTTTACAACAAATTAAAATATGTAGAACTATGCCAGGTACATTAGAACAATGCAAGCCTTTGATTGATGTACTGGTATTCAGTGTATCTCGTTTGCAACACAAGTTGCAAATTACCAACTTTCCTAACCATTTTCAGATGTCAGATTTCTGTTTGGGACACTAAGTATCAGTTTGCATTTGTTCTAACACTTTAAAATATGCATCGTCTATTTCTATCAGGTATCTGGAAGTCAAAAGAGCTCAAAAGCAATATTTTTCTCTCTCTTCCTCTCACATGAAATCTTTTTCGTTTCGGCGGCTGGCACGTCCGCAGCACAGATTATGAAGACTGCAGACAGATACACAGGGGTCAGTGGCTGAGCACAGGGTCAGATTCCGCTGCAGGTCACCCTGTGCCGGCCGGTGACCCCAGCATACCTGTCCGCCGTCTTCTAATCTGTGCAGGAGATGTGCTGGCCAGCGCGTCGGCGCACATGTGCAGTACAGATGATGTGGATTCCGCTACTTTTCTGCAATGATGATTACGGAAGGGTCATGGGGCGGATGGCTTCCATTGACTTCCATGGAAGCTGTCCGCATGGAAACCGCACAGAATCCCAGCATGCTGCGATTTCGCCTCTGCGAGCAGAAAATCACAATCGATTTCCGCTCGTGTAGAGAAAATCGTGTTTTGCCATAGTATGCTATGGACGGCATTTGCTGCGAAATCTGGAGGTGGACGCCAGCTCCAAATTCTGCAATGCAAATCCTCCCTTGTGCAGGTGACCTTAAACAAGATTTAGCACAATAATACAGTATATAATATCCTCTGTATGATACCACATTACAGCATAGAGGTATACTTTTCAGCCTAGTCCTAGCCTATCTCTGATTAAGTGCAAATACGCTGAGTCTGGCAAGGTGAGCCATTTATTCCACAGCTTTTCATATTTACAAATGGCATTCTTATTGCGATGCACACCTTTTTCAAAAGTCAGGATCCTATTAACTGGCTCTAACTTTACATAACATAGTCCAACCTACTGACTGGTGGGCTAGTTCTCCCAGCCTAACAAAATAAACTAAACAAGCCCAGATTTGAGTTTCTTACACAAATTCTCATAGATTTATCAACTCTAGGAATTGAGGATGTCTGTGTGTCGAGGGCAGATAGAAATATATCTACCAACTGGAGCAATGACATTATGTATAGAATGGTAGAGTTGGAAGGGACCTCCAGGGTCATCGGGCCCAACCCCCTGCTCAGTGCAGGATTCACTAAATCATCCCAGATAGATATTTGTCCAGCCTTTGTTTGAACACCTCCATTGAAGGAGAACTCGTCACTTCCCGTGGCAACCTGTTCCACTCACTGATCATCCTTACTGTCAGAAAGTTTTTTCTATTATCTAATCTGTCTCTTCCCTTTCAGTTTCATCCCATTGCTTCTAGTCTTTCCTTGTACAAATGAGAATAGGGCTGATCCCTCTGCAGTGTGACAACCCTTCAGATATTTGTAGACAGCTATTAAGTCTCCTCTCAGCCTTCTTTTTTGCAAGCTAAACATTCCCAGATCCTTTAACCGTTCCTCATAGGACATGATTTGCAAACCCTCTCTATCTTCGTAACTCTTCTCTGAACTTGCTCCAGTTTGTCTATGTCTTTTTTAAAGTAGGGTGCCCAGAACTGGACACAGTATTCCAGATGAGGTCTAACTAAGGAAGAGTAGATGGAAATAATGATCTCACGTGATCTAAACTCTATGCCTCTCTTAATACATCCTAGAAATATGTTTGGCTGCTGCATCACATTATTAAACTCCTGTTCAGTCTATGATCTATTAGTATACCCAAGTCTTTTTCGCATGTGCTGCTGCTTAGCACAATTCCTCCCATTCTGTATGTGCTTTTTTCATTTTTATTGCCCAGATGTAGGACTTCGCATTTCTCCTTGTTAAATATCATTCTTCTTGTTAAGTAACATTACACGGGGTGTCTCTAAATTAAGTCTCACCTTGGTAAATTACTCAGAAACAACATACATGAGAGGCTATTTTCTGATTTATATGATGTACAACAATCCCAAGTTTTAATACACAATATCAATTCAATGTGAGTCCCATTGGTGACATGACAAACATTGATATAGTAATACACCTCTGCCAGACTCTGCCCAGCTTGTCTGGCGTCACAGTGTCTTCGGCTTTCATGAAGGCTGCATGTAGGTTTTATCTTTTATGTAGCAGCACAAGTAACAATTGCGTTGAGTTAAGATGGGCGATTGCGGGGACCACTGCATAAGGGCCTAGTTGTTTCCTCCCATTCTTTTGATCAACTATTGAGGATTCTCAGTTTCCTGAACTGTACTATTATGTCTATTCACCTTCTCCCTGACGTGGAACATCATCGCTGTAACTGAGGGACTCCATGAGGTTGTTTCTCCTCCCACGCTCTTGCATTGCACAAGCAAAGCGATAACATTTACCTTTGTCCTCGTACTTAAGTGCCTGGGACAGTGACAGCTCCCCCATATTCGCCTCATGTATGTATATATAGACATGTTTGTTTTATAAAGCCTTACCCTGGGTTAAAATTTCACTATTTTTCTGTAGGATTTTCCAGGACTAAAATATGCAATTGATGGCCTATCCTCAACTGTATTACTTAGTGAGGTCCGAGTCACTCTGATCAGATGTTTGAAGAGGCTCCGGCGTTCGAGTTAGTACTGCGGACTCTCCATTGTATAGCAGACACTGTGCCGTACATATTGTAAACGTGGTGCTTGGAACTGTAGCTTCAATGGGACTGAGCTGTACGTCGGTCATGTGACCAATGTATACAACTTCACAGGCCAGAGAAAAAGCTGCAGGGCTTGCCTTGTGCCATGGCCCCTTCAAATGGAAGGGATGCTGGGGGTCAGCAAAATGTTTTTCTTTTCCAAACCTCTTCAGAGGAGGTGTCTTTGTTTGGACACTGTGGGTGACATTCATGAAACCCTTTATGCCAGCTTCAAAATTTTGCACAAGGCTTGCATGTGCAAAAATGTGACTTTTGGCAGTCTGTGCCGCCATCGGCCACTTTTCTGAGAAGGTGGCATGGCTTGTTAGGAAAAAAAATCAAGCATCCAGAAGGAGATGTCGGAATCGAATGAAACTTTATATGTGCTTGTATCGTTGATATAAGTAAGTGATTACAATATTAGAGGATAATTTATTGCAGAAAACTGAACAGTTGAAGGGAGGCTCTAGTTGGGCTGCCTCTGGCTTGGATGTAAGATGTGATACGGGCGTGTATGGAGGCATATATGTTCTGTATGGTATCCTGTGACATATCAGTCCACATTTGCTGTAACTGATCCTTTAGATCGCACAAACTTGTAGGCTGTCAAAGTTGTCATCCCAGATGGTCCCATAAATGTTCTATTGGCCATAAATAAATGTTGCACTGCCTCTTGGAAGCCGCCATGAGAGGCACCACATGTAGCTGCAGAAAGTCCTGAACATATCACTTAGCTGTCACTTCCCCTTCCACCATTACTAAGGGTGACCGACTGTCATATACGATAGACCTCTATATCATCAAACCACCAGTGGGGGCAGTGTGCTACCCCACAGTAAAGGCAGGATTGAGGTGCTCACCTTTAGGTCTCCAGACATGAACATGACCGATGTATTTGACCCCAATTCCAAAAAAGTTGGCAAGCTGTGTAAAATATAACTAAGTTTTAAGAAAAAGGGAAGGCAATGATTTGGAGAGCTCATATAACCGTACTTTATTAGTTCATTGATGGCTGAAACACATCTCAAAATGCTTGGAACAGGGTTAGCAAAAGGCTGGAAAAGTAAGTGGTCCTAATGACAAACAGCTGAGGGTTAATTTTCTACTAAATCACATGACTGTGTATAAAAATACCACATTACAGGGTCTCAAAGATGGTCAGAGGTTCACCAATCTGTGAAAACTGCATCTAAAAATTTCTGAAAAATGTTCCCGTAATGTAAAATTGTGAAATCTTTGAATATTCCACCATCTACGGCACATAAGATCATAAAAGATTCATAAGATCAGGAGAAACTGATGTGCACAAGGGACAAGGCCAATGGCCAATAATGGATACTCGAGATCTATGGGCCCTCAGCTGTCATTGCGTTAAAAACAGAAATGATTCTGTAATTCAAATCACTTTATGGGCCCAGGAATACTTCCAGGAATCATTGTCTGTGAACACAGATCACTGTGCAATCCACAATTCAATTTAAAGCTTTATCATGTGAAGAAGAAGCCATATAGCAACACAATCCAGAAACGCCAGCATCTTCTATGGGTCAAAGCTAATTTAAAATTGACTAAGGCAAAATGGAAAACTATTCTATCGTCAAATTTGAAATACCTTTTGGAAACCACAGGTGCCATGTCCTGCGGACCCAAGAGGTCAGGGACCATCCAGCTTGTTATCAGAACATAGTTCAAAAGCCTGCATCTCTAATGGTATAGGGTTGCATTAGTGCCTATGGCATGGGCAGCTTATACATCCTGAAAGGCACTATCACTGCTGAGCAGTATATAGAGATTTTAGAAGAACATATGCTCCCATCCAGACAATGCCTCTTTCAGGGAAGATCTTCCATATTTCAGCCAGACAATGCTAAACCACATACAGCATCCATTATAACAGTATGGCTTCACAGAAGAAGAGTCCGGGTGCTGAACTGGCCGCCTGCAGTCCAAACCTTACACCAATAGATAACATTTGGGGCATTATAATATGAAAAATCTGGCAAAGACGACCAAGGACAGTTGAGCAGCCAGAATCCTACATCAGACAGGAATGGGACAACATTCATCTCCCAAAACTCCAGAAATTGGACTCCTCACTTCCCAGATGTTTACAGACTATTGTAAAAAGAAGAGCGGATGCTACACAATGGTAGACATGGCCTTGGCCTAACTTTTTTGAGGTGCGTTGCTGCTATCAATTTCTTAGAGAGTTAATTTCTTTAAATGAAATGGAAAATGCCCCCCTTTCACCTTCTGATTTATTATATGTCCCATTGTGAATAAAATATGGTTATATGAGATTTCCAAATCATTACAGTCTTTCTTTTTTCTTACATTAATTTACATTTTACGTGTGTGTGTGTGTCAATTTTAAAGAAGACAGTGCGGCAGCACATATGTAGTCTCACTGCACTGAAGGAGGATACCCTCACTGTCAGCGGATAGCCAGTTAGATCTGGCACTTGTGTTAGCAGGGTGGGCAAGTGACACTCCCTCAGATAGAGTTGAGCCTGGATTGAGTCCCAAGGTAAAGTTCGAAGAAGTAACTGGTCACAGTTCTTTCAAAAACGGCTCTTCTCTCACCGTCCACCTTAACACCTGTCTGTAGGCCATTTCCTCTTTCTGCTGCCCGTTTTCCCACACATTCCCGCCATTAAAGGGCCAGTAGCGATTTGTCGATAAAGCCACAGCGCTATCAGCAACAAAGCATGATAATAGAACATAAACACCAATGAAAGGAAAAGCACCCCCTCTACATCATGAGGCAGGAATAGAATTGTGTAACTACATAAATGTAGCCGCAGTCCAATATGACTTTTTGGAAT
Source organism: Eleutherodactylus coqui (assembly GCF_035609145.1). Taxonomy (NCBI): domain Eukaryota; kingdom Metazoa; phylum Chordata; class Amphibia; order Anura; family Eleutherodactylidae; genus Eleutherodactylus; species Eleutherodactylus coqui. Next base: position 90,877,146 of record NC_089845.1, on the reverse strand, counting down.
CCATAGATTGGATAGGCCATCTTGACATTTTGTAATAATTGCCATCTCTGGTGAGGTGTCCTGAGAGTTAACCAGATCAATTGTTTCTTCAGGACCTTTTGACGGAAGATTATAAGATCAAATACAATTGTAAAGTAATCTGTAGGGATAATGTAACACGCAGAAGCATCAAATAAATGTTTCAGCAGCTATGGTACAACATCTCATTCATACACATGAGAAAAAATACACCAACTATTCTTACTTACTGCATAATTAGTAAAAATGTGTGCAAAATAAATGACAGTATAGAAGAGTGATAGGGAGGGACGTAATGACCACACTCTTTAGTTCTCTGTTGTTCTCCTATCATCCTTCTTCATCGGAGGTGTGTATTTGACCATACATATTTTATAGAGATCATTGATCCCAATTTCCAGTCTTTATAACAGCTCCTTGTTTATTTATGCAATAATCAGATGGGGGCGGTTGTTCTCGCAGATCATGGCGTGCAGAAGAGAATCTTTTTTTATTAAATAAATGCCCATAATAATAAATTATGGCATAATCTTCCCCCTCTCTCAGGGAATGTCTAACCAAAATGTAGCTCTTGCTTCATTGTTTCTCTTTTAACCTAGCGCATGGAACATGAAGAAAAATGCACACATTTCCAACTCAGTATAGGAAACTAATTTTGGATATATATAAAGATAGAATATTATATATAGCAACATTGCCTGGTAAATGTATGGCATGGCAATAGAAAAAACACATGCCATTGTACATCCAATATACGTCATCGTCATTATGGAACACTTTTTCAAAATATTTCACCTATGCAAAATAGTTCTTTTCCACTAAAAAACAATAAAAAAGAACTATTACTACTGAGAAATAATTAATAAATTATGTGCTATTAGGCCATATGGACTTAAAAGCGGAAGGGCCCTCTATCAGACAGAAGAGAAAGCTGTCCAGCAGCGGTGGACTCATCTCCTTCTACTTGGCTGGAATTTAATGTTACAGGCAAGGGCAGACTGACCATTTACCCGTCCTTTAAAAAAAGGAAGATAAAAAGGAGAAGTGCACTAAAATTTAAAAAAAAACATTATACTTATCTAAAGCATATTTCCCACTCTCGGCCACTTTGATCTACGCCCCGCTGCTCACCTGCTGACTTCCTTGGAGAAAGATCACGTGACAAGCACTTGCTCATGTGATCACTAAGATCAGTCCTTGACCTCTGCATTAGTGTCTGGCTGTAATGATTACATGATCCTTCTACGAGGAAATCCTCAGGTGAGCAGCGTAGAGTAGATTGAAGAGGCCAGGAGTTGGAGGAGCAAGACAGGTGAGTATAGTTGTTTAATATTTTAATGTACAATGAGCGTTATTACTAACTGGAGGCCACGAAGAGTATTATTACTGATTGGAGGTCACAAGGAGCATATTAAATTAGGTCCTGAGAAGTATTGTTACTAATTTTAGACTACTAGGGGCATTATTATTTAATTCAGGCAATGAGGCTCATTATTACTAATTGGAGGCCATGAGGAACGTTATTTAATTTAGGAGCATTATAATATAATTTTATGCCACGAGACGCATTATTATTTAACAGAAGCCGTGAGGGGCATTATTACTTTATTTAGGCCATGAGCTGCATTACTTCTAAATTGAGACCATGAGGGCTATTAATATGTAATTTAGGCCATGCGAAGCATTATTACTGAGTGCGGCACTATGAATCTGAAGTTTATGTAGAGGTTGTCTGTGTGTCAAATTTTGCAGACAAGTTGTTGCAGAGAGAAGACATCATGGTATCTGGGCCAGATGGAGAAGAAAATGGGAAGTAAATGACTACAGTCAGTGAGGGCATCACTTGTTATCACTAGAGATACTATAATCACTTATGCAGTCCTCATAGCGCCTGTGTAGGGCTGGTATGTACTGATATATGGTCATTGTATAGGGATAATCTTGGACTTTGTACATAGCTTTTTTCTTCAGCAACACTGTGGCAGTATTATATGGTCACAGTCTGGGAGTATTATTTGGCCCTCATATAATGTTATTATTGGTAATATTGATCTTTGTATTGGTCTTTATTCAGCCACAGTATGTTGATATTCATCTCTTGGTGATAGGTATATGTGATAAGGATGTGGTGGTATTATTTAGCTTTTACATAGTATTATTATTGATAACATTGGTCTTGGTATAGTGGGTTTTGTGCATTGACAGCATGGAGGTAATTATACTGGTCATGAGGATTGCAGTGATACAGTGTGGTTTTTTTTTCCACTTTTGCAAAATGAAAACATTTTTTTTATAACCCAGACATTTTTTAAAATAAACTTTAGTAATAATTGTGCTGTTATTTATTTAGTTCCACCATTGAGTCATAATGTGATAACACAATCACTTTTATAATGCTTTGGTATACTCAGTATAGCAAAGAATTATTCCTTGTGAGTCCAAAACTGCAAAACAAGCTATTAGACTGAAGGCACAGTGTAAGGCCTTGGTCAGACGAGCGTGTTTTTTTGCACGCCTATGTGTGTGGCAAAAATGCGCTCCTCGCATAAGCGGAAAACGCCTGAACGGGCAAAGTTTCATATGCGCAGCGCATTAAACTTTGCCCGTTCACTGGAGCAGCTGCACCACGAAGTCCCCTACATTACTGAACATTGTGACAGCACTGACACAGTGTTCAGTGATGATGGGACTCCCCGCGGGGATGAAAGAATCACAGCTGTGGCAGAGGACCACAATGCTATCCCACTGCTTTCAATGGGACCAGCGCTGCTGCCACCCCATTGAAAGCAATGGGATTAAGGCAACCCCTGCAGCGATGATTTTTGGCCGGGGGGGGGGTTCGAAATAAAAACCCTACCCTGAAAATCATCCCTAGCTGTAGAAAAAAAAAAGTTAACTCACCTAGAAGTGCTGTCCAGCTCTTCTCCCCGTTCCCCAGCAGTCTTCTTCTGTCTTTCTGGTTGCCAGGAATTGAAAAATTCGCCCTCCTGAAAGCACTGCCTCTGATTGGCTGAGCGCTGTGACCAATCAGAGGCAGCACTCTGCTATTCATTGAATAACAGTTGGTCAATGGAAACTCCCGCAAAACGCACACCTATGTCCTATCTGTTTTTGGTGCGGGTGGTTTTGTGCTTCAAGTTCCGCACATTTGAACACTTCTATTGGTACTTTTAGAAGCGTGCATTATGCGCACGCAAAACACATGCTCATCTGACTGAGGCCTAAGAGGCATGCAGCTGTGGGATGCATGGAGGCCTTTCCTAGGCCTTTGGCTGCCATGGTTACCCATTGGCATCCTGTGATTGAATTTGCATGGGGCTGATTGGGACAAATTTGTCTAACCACCTAACATAAATATATTAACATAATATTTTAGGCTGAAAAAAGGCTTGTGTCCATCCAGTTCAGCCTATTACACCCCCAGTGTTAATCCAAAGAAAGGCAAAAAACACCCTTCCCAACTCCGAGTCGGGCAATCAAAATAACTCCCTTCTGAATTCCATTTACTACTTTAGTTGCCCGCCTTTGAAGCTCTGATATGTCCTTCTGGAGTATGGGTGCCCAAAACTGTACATCATATTGCATGTGTGGTCTGACCAGTGATTTGTAAAGAGGAAGAATAATGTTGTAATCATGTGTCCCTAGACCTTTTTGTAACAATTTTTTTTATTGATTTTATCATAGTTTTAGAAACATTAACAAAATGTTCATTGATTACAAAGCTATTAGTATATAACATACATAGTATAAAATGACAACTCCATCTGAAGTTTTGGACATATTGAACATTTTCATTCTTTACTCCTATATTAATTCGTAATACGTCATGCATACACTAATTTGTGAATGAATATGTTGTAAAGTAGAATCTTGTAGGAGAACAAGATATTCCAATTAAACAACCTTTTGTGCCATTGTGTGCCCTGAAGTGGTTATCTAATCAGTTGTTACTATATGGTATATAAAACATTGTGGTGCCCTCTGGTGCTAGACCTAATGGACCCCTAGACCTCTTTTGATGCACCCCATCATCCTATTTGCTTTGGCAGCAGCTGCTGGGCACTGATTGTTAATAAATTTACAGTTAACTAAAATCCCCAAGGTGTTCTCTGTGTCATTTTTTGCCCAGTGGTTTCCCATTTAGTATGTAATGGTGACATGCATTTCCCCTGCTCATGTGCAGAACCTTACATTTATTAGTGTTAAACCTTATTTGCCACTTTTCTGTCCAAACCTCCAACTTATCCAGATCCATTTGCAACTGTATACTGTCCTCCCTTGTGTTAATTACGTTACATAGTTTTGTATCATCTGCAAATATTGATATTTTACTGTGCAATTCCTCAACGCCATTAATAAACATATGATAGGGACCAGATATTTCATTTTACCTGACATTTCATTTTCCTGAGCAAATACAAAAAAAGCTATTTTATAGATTTGCTTTTTCCTCATCATCCTTTACAATTTTTCCTACATTATTTTTTTAAAGGGACAATACTTTCTGTATTTATCTTTTTACTATTCATATAGTTGAAGAACAGTTTAGGGTTACTTTTATTCTCTCTGGCACGGAGTCTTTCTGTCTCCACCTTTGCTGCTTTTATCTGTTTTTTAAATTATTATTTTTTTCTTATAGGTTTTTAGTGCTTCTTCACTCCCTTCTTGTTTTAGTAGGTTACATGCTTTCTTTTTGTTGTTTATTGCTCCCTTTACATCTTTATTGAGCCACATTGGTTTTCTCCTCTTGCATTCCTGTAAGGTATGAACCGCTGAAAGTGAATATTTAAGATGGTTTTAAAAATTTCCCACTTACTGTCTTAATTCATTTTTGAGTACATTGTCTCAGTCGAGGTTAAGGGCATCTCTAAACTATTTGAACCTTTGCCTTCTAAAGTTTTGTATTTTTGTAGCTCCCTGATAAAACTCCCTATTGAAAGACAAGTGGAAATTGATCATTTTATGGTCACTATTTCTCAAATGTCTCCTACCTGCACTTTTGTTATTCTGTCAGGTCTGTTGGTTAATACTAAGTCCAAAATGGCCATCCCAATAGTTCGCTACTATGCAAGTTGAGAAAGGTAATTGTCTTTAGTTATTAACAAAAACGTGTTACCTTTTTGAGATCCACGTGTTTCAGCTTTCCAGTTTATATCCGGATTGTTAAGGTCTCCCATAATAATTACCTTATTGTGATTTTCCACTTCATCTCTTTGCCTCAGTAATAGATTTTCAGTGGCCTCTGATATATTTGGTGATCTACAGAAAACCCCTATGAGGATTTTATTATTATTTTACCCTCCATGTACCTCTACCCATAGAGACTGCACATGTTCACCTCTGTCACATATAATCTTCCGAAGTGTGGGCTTTAAACAGGATTTTACATAAAGACAAACCCCTCCCTTCTTCCGATTTGCACAATCCCTTCTAAACAGACTTTAACCCTGTAAATTAAATGCAGAGTCACAGCTTCCATCCAACCAGTTCTCTATTATTCCGAGTATCTCGGAGTATCTTCAGACATTGTTACTTCCAGTTCTTCAACTTTGTTTGTCAGACTTCTAACATTAATCACCATACAGTTTAGAGGTTTTGGGTTATTTTTTATGTGTATCCTTACTAACTGTTCTGCCAGTTTTAACTGTACTAATCCCTCCCACTGCTCCACCTGCATTCTCATTACTTAGTCCCACTATCTTTCTGTCTACCTCTCTGGTTGTGCTCCTCCTGAATCCCTAGTTTCAACACTCCTCCAATCTTCTAGTCATCTTCTCCCCAGCACAGCTGCACCCTCCCCATTGAGATGCAGCCCATCCCTATGGTAGAACTTGTAGTCAACAGCAAAGTTGGCCCAGTTCTCTAGGAACTCAAATCCCTCTTTCCTACCACAACTCTTGAGCCACTTGTTTACCTCCTTAATCTCCCACTGTCTTTCTGGTGTGGTACATGGTACAAGTAGAATTTCAGAAAATACTACTTTGGAGGTCCTTGCCCTAAGCTTATGGCCTAGTTCCCTAAAATCATTTTAAGGGCCTTCCACCTGCCTCTAAATTTTGTTATTGGTGCCAAAGTGCACTATGAGCCTTGGGTCCTCACCAGCCCCTCCAAGTAATTTATCAACCCGATTTGTGATGTGTCAAACTCGAGTGCCAGGAAGACAACACATTATTAGACGATCCTAGACGTTGTTACAGGTTGCCCTGTCTGTCCCCCTAATACTTAGTCCTCTACTACCAGGACCTCTCTAGCCTGCCTTGTACTCCTATTACCCTTCTTAATGGAGTACACATCCCCGTGAAAGTCAGAGGCCATGTCATGCCGCAGCAGTGCTAGCCCTGTAATGGCATTTCCCTCATCTGACAACTTTGCAAACTTGTTGGAGTGTGTCAGTTTAGGATTAGCCTCCCTGTAAACTCTTCCATCTACCTCTGCTAATTGTCAACAAGCTAGCTGCCTGATCATTCTGCACTCCCATGCTACCATCCACCCTCACATCTACCCCAGCAAGTGCCTCCTCAATGTGCTGCAAGCTCCTTTCCATGTTGTCAATGGATCTCAGTGTTGCAAGCTGCTAATTTAGATCCAGAATCTGAGCTTCCAAATGTGCAACATGCTCACATCTCATACAGCAGTATGCACCCTCGAATGGTGGTTTAAGGACTGCATACATGGAACAAGATGTACACTGGACAGCATTATCAATCTTGGAGCACATTCTAAATGGGGACTGTAAAAATAAGTTAAATAAAATTATTATATGCAAGTGAAAATTAAAATAGATAGGCAATAAATAAATAGAAGTGACTTTTCTAAACTCCCTGAATCTCAAGTCACCAATCTCAAGTTACACACTTAAGAAACAGCACACTTAAAATACAGCACACACACTTGCTTTGCTTGCTTTATATTGCTCTTATCTGCAATAATGTAATACTCTTGCTCCTTTTCTGTTTGGTATTTAGGGAGTTAAGTGACTGGGATCTCAGCCATTACAGCGAGAGCCCAGCTGTCACTCAGCATAGAGCTCTCTTCCAATGGTCATAGCGGTGCAGGACCCTTGACATAAATATCCATCACAGAGTCTTAAGCCAGTCTGTGTCGTTCATTTATGTCATGGAGGCTTAACAAGTTGAAAATAGATGGCACCTTAAAGGGGTATTCCTATCTCAGCTTTCCATAACTAAAATATGAAACTGCTGCCATTGCTACCGACTATCTGGCTGGAGTCAACAAAAACAGCCCAGAGCTTAGCCCAGTGTGGTTTCCATAGCTCTTATTGAAGCAAATGGGAGCTTCCAAAAGAGCAACATGAGGCCACTTTGTAATTTTTTTTCCATGGCCACTTTGGGTTCCCAATCCACCCCTGGCTACAAGATAAATATTTAGTCACAGGTAACCTCCCCCACCTTCAATCAAAAAGGGATTGTTTTTATCATGCAACTCATTTTAAGTAAAGCCCCATCTTGGATCATCTTATATCATTTTTCACATTTCTGTCAAGGACCATCTGCTATGCGTTGTGATGCCATATCTGATATTGCTATAAAGAGAGGGATCAGACTTCTTCTCACCATCCATACTGAAGAAGGGGTAGACATGTTTAGTGTTATTAAATGGAAAGAGAACACGATCCAGCTCAATAATTGCTGTTCAAGGGTGCGTGGAGGTACAGGGCAGTACAAAAGTCACAGAGGAAATTAAAAGTCCGGCGTCCAGAATCCAATAAAATCCAAAGCCTTATTAACATTTCATTGGAGATTTATAAAACGCAAGTCAGACATTGCTGATGCATTTCAGACTGCTATTGAGTCCATAGTCATCGGCTATGTCTAAGGACCCCTTAGTGGTCCGAAAAACATTAGGAGTGTCTGTGCTGTGTGTTATGAACTTTCTATGAATTGTTAATGAAGCTTTTGTTTTTATTGTATTCTGGATGTCGTACTTTTATTCCGCTGTCCGTTATTAATGATATTAGTACATTACAATGGGTGTATTCCTGCAGACCGATTCTTAGCCTGACTTTATCCAAGGACCTGCGAGTGCAACAACTGATGTCATAGATATCACAATTGTCCCATTTAGGGACAGCGCTCATGAACCATAGATGCTTCAGGCCGGCTAGTAGCAGAATGTGTGGATATGTGTATAAGCCACGGAGCAGCATATCCAGGTGGCTAATTTCAATGAGGGTTTCCATGGAGATCCCTCTGGGTTGAGCCTTAAAAAAAGAAAAAAAAAATGACATCATTAGCTCAGGACCTAATTATTGCTTATTGGAGCAACAAATGAGGGGACAGCTGCCAGGGAAGAGCTTTTTTCTAACACTGGGACAGGCAGTAGAAATCCCCTGAGCGTACATGTTATTTTATGTCATCCCAAAACAGCTCTGCTTCTTTGTGCCTCTGCAGCGACTGGGATACTATGTGACTTGCACTGCGAACAGCGGCCAGACCTTCTCCTGTAGCCTTACTAGAGGCTGATGTCATGTGGCAAAAGTCAATGAGTTGCCATGATACCAAGATAACTTAGCCAGAGCTTGCTTTATAAATGATGTGCACTGCTGTCCATGAACCTCACATCATTCCGCTCACTTCAGTATACCGTATCAACAAGCTAATAAAATCTGTCAAGTTGGGTTGGACTACGGATGGATATAGATTCTACACGTCCTAAAATGTACCTATATAGGATGAGCTACTGTATGTAACAGCTGACAGCATTATGTGGGTCACATCTATTATGCAAAGGGCCTTGAATGTATGTTCATGAGGATTCATTATAGAAACATTAAGTAAATATAACAGTCCGACAAAAAAAAAATTAGTTTTTAGCGCAAATTGTCCTTTGTCAGTAGTTGAGTATCCCTCGGCTCAATTTATTGGGCCAGCACCCATTCTGCAGTCATGTCCCTCCATTCCATTCACCCATGACATCATGTCTTGTGAGATCACCATCTTTTTTGGGGCCTTAGGAGGAGCTTGTCAAAAACATTTCACTAAAATTGCCCGTGGTTATGTCCTCACCTTTGTGACATTATCACCCCTGCTATATAACCACCATATGATGTCATTATATGGACTGGTGCCCTACAGAAAATCCATAAGCCCATGTTCCTGACAACCTCCCTGGTGACATTAATGAGGTGTTGCCAGTGATATTGGTTCCTGTGATGTCACAGCCACAGTTTAATTATATGCTATGGAGACAGGGAGAAAGTGACATGCCTCCAGCATTAGCAATTCCTACTCTGGCTGCAACAGTTCTAGCAGTTGTGGAACACAGCATTAAATTTATAGGGCCAGTACCCCTTGTAACATAACCACCTGCCCCCCACTACCCCTTCCAAAGTCGTCACCACCTGCCTTAGAACCGTTGTCTATTAAGGCATATGGTGGGTCTACTCTGCTTAAGGGAAGACTACATTTGCAGAAATGTATGGCTAAGTTAGAGAAGTTGTCCAGCCCAGTTTTATTGCCTGCTTGGTTAAGAAGAGTTTGTCTTTATTCCCTTTAAAGGGAATATATCAGTCAATGTAACTACCAGTGGTAATTATGACGTCATCATCCTTGTGATGTCATCAGCCTTGGGAAGTTAACACCCCTGGTGGTATAAAATTAGTCTAGACAGTCTAAAGATGTGCCAGCTTTATCGTACAGACAGAGCCAGTCCAGATTATGGTGCATTTTAAGACTGTCTAGCCTAAGTCTGCATTGTCTAACCATTAGACAATATTAATGTACAGAATCCAATTTTAACTCATTACCTTCATCCACAAAGGTCTCCATGGCACTGCACCCAGCCAGCGTCCTCCGCTCCACTAACTAAATCAAATTAAGTACCCCTTTAACTCAAACCTCTTATTCTCACCTCTAAGACTTCTCCAGAGCAGCACCAGTCCTCTGGAACGCACTACCCAAAATTATCCGGGCAATCCCTGACACACAAAATTTCAGGATTGCTCTAAAAATGCACCTCTTCAGAGAGGCATACCATATCCTCTAAACCAAACCCCTAGGTACTCTGCCTGATAACATGCTTCCTGTCCTACTGACTGCAATTCCTGCTAGCCACAATCAACCGCCCCCTGCAGTCACACCGATTCAGCCACTATACGGCCTGACCATTGTCTGTGTGTATAGCATCCCTCACTCTCCACCTCGCTATACCGTGCACATCTCCAGCCCCTTTATCTTCTGTATCACCCTGTTTGTAGTATGTAATCTTGTTGGAGCAGGACCCTCACCCCTACTGTATCCATCAATTGATTACTAGTAGAGATGAGCGAGTATACTCGCTAAGGCACTACTCGCTCGAGTAATGTGCTTTAGACGAGTATCTCCCCGCTCGTCCCTAAAGATTCGGGGGCCGCCGCGGCTGACAGGTTGCGACAGGGAGCAGGAGAGAGCAGGGAGGAGAGAGGGAGAGAGAGATCTCCCCTCCGTTACTCCCTGCTCTCCCCCGCAGCTCCCCGCTCCGCGCCGGCCCCCGAATCTTTAGGGTCATGCGGGGAGATACTTGGCTAAGGCACATTACTCAAGCAAGTAGTGCTTTAGCGAGTATACTCGCTCATCTCTAATTACTAGATGTAACTGTGGTTTTATTTCTATTCCCCCTGTCTTCTAAGCGCTGCAGAATATGTTGGCGCTATATAAATAAAGCTTATTATTATGTATCTGCCTTTATACTTCCAATCCACAATTTTAATGATGAGGACATAGTGGACTCTCAGTTGACAAAAAATATCTTTCCTAGCGTACTGGACATGCATGGACATCTGAGCCACATCAAAGTACAGAAATAGAACAATATAGCTTGTGTATCGCACAGTTTGGGGCAATAGCAATTATTTTGCTTCAAACTATGCTCTGTGGCTTTACCATGACATCTGCTTCAAGCCTTAGATTTTGTTTAGATATTCTCAGGCGCAACTGCATTAGATACTACATTGCCACTCATCTGTATACTGTCCGATCTGCATGGACATTGTACACTGTATGTCCCATTCTGGTCTATGATACGGATGAGAATGGGTCAATTTTTTTTCACAACAGACCAACGGCCTGTATGTAAAATTGCTTGTGTGAATAGCCTCATAGGCTATAATTGGTCCGTCTGCTGTCTGTGAAATACACAGACAGCACATAAATACACCCGTAAGAACAAGCTCTTAATAAAAGCAATTTCCTAGTGGGTCCTTAGCTTTATTGAGCTACTAGAACACTGAAAAGGATAAAATAGAACACCGCAGCATTGCTGTATATGTCACGGGTGGAGGGATAGCGACGTAGGCTTCAGGATACGATGCAGCAGATGGCATAACCAAAATATGCAGTATTTATATGAAAAAACACAAGAATAAAAGCGAACAATAGAATGGTAACAATTAAACAATTAGACTTCTACTTTCGAATTCATTGTCAACAATCCATAGCAACAAGAATACCTTTAAAGGGACAATCACAATAGTTCAGACAGCGCCAACGGATATTGAGCAGGCTCCCCAATGTGCTTTTTTTCCTATCCTCCGTAAAGGAGGAGAGCTGCAATGACAGTAAGGGGGGACTCTCACCAGGAGAGTGGACCCCCAATAAGGAAACAAACAGTAGGTTTTAAGTAAAAAAGATATGCGCTCGTGGAAAAAGCAGTTAGGTCGAGCAGAATGCAGAGATCATCCGTCCTGTGAGGGACGGAAGAGATATAAAGTAGAATGGCACTTACTCGGAAGGAGGGGGGTGTATAATACAAGAAGCCCCCTCCTTTGTGTGCTGACTCCTCTAAATCCTCTCAGTCGCAGATGGTAATTGCGGAAAGCGAGTTGATTTATCCAGTTTTATTTATATAAAATCAAGTTTACAAGAAGGCAACGCGTTTCGGTGCGACATGCACCTTTTTCAAGCCTATGCGTACATATACAGAAAGGCAGATTTACTCACATTTATAGGTATCAGAGTATCACTTTCATTTTGTGTGTAGCGCCATTTTGTGGGTGGAGCTATGTATCTTTTTTCCACGAGCGCATATCTTTTTTACTTAAAACCTACTGTTTAAAGGGACAATAACACTTTGTGAATATCAGTCCTGTTTTTCTGGCGTACAGATCACCCTACTACCAATAAGAGGGTCTATTAGAATTGCAGCATGTAAAATCCACTAAAAGTGTCTCTTTTACCTATGGCTTGCGCCCCCTGGCCTCCTATAATAGCATCCCAGTCTGTGAGCGCAACAGCAATTTGCTAAACAGTCCAATTTCCTCAGTGTTGCTCATGTCTTCTTCAACAGTCCTGTTGAGTAACTGTTGGTGTCCCTATCCGTGTGCACACCCAACGTTTGTGTTGGCATTGGCCTCACTTATAGTTTATCATGTGGAGGCTGCAGCTTCTACTGGTTGTTGTTGCCTGGGGTCAGGACCACTCCTCTCTGCTCCTCTGTCCGAATCCTCGTTGGCGCTGATAGTCGTTGCAGTACTTCTCCCACTCCAGACCCCATAGAGTGACTGTCCCTCACTTGTCACAAGCCACACTGTTCTCAGCCTCTTCACTCTCAATTCTGCAGGCCTTCTCCACACCGCCAACAACTGCTGCCACCTGACTTCAGTCCCTGTGCTCTCCTGTTGTGCGGCAGGAATTGTCCCTTTTATGCATGGTCAGTTTTGCTACGTCAAAATTTGTCGCAAATTTTTGTGCACATGATTATTTTGGCGCACTTTATCATCCATCTCTATAGCAACTTTTTAGCCCTTTTAGGGAGTCCCTTACATGTAGAAGCCATGAATATGTGTCATGTTTAGTGTCAGGCATATTTGACTGGGGAGAGTGAGGGTCTCCCCTGTACAACACTTCCTGTATTCGGCTCATGCCGGACAAGAGCTTTGTGTTGTAGTAGCACAGCACAGTCTAAGTGACTCCCCAGAATGTATTCTTGCACAATTCATTTTCCATCCTTGAAGTGCATGCTGTCCAGCACCATTGGCGCACAATAATACAATCAGTGTTTTAAGTGCACATTTGCTGTCATTGTGCCCATATTTATCAGTATTCAATAGAAAGCACATGTTCATGGTAAAAAGGTAATAGTGCCCTTTTTGTGCCCCCACAAATAATGTCCCCTTGCTGCTCCTTTTATGCCCTCATAAATAGTGCCCCTCTTATGCCCTCCGCAAAGTAATGAAGGCCCCTGCACACATACAATGTAAGGCTGGCTGCACACGGGCGAGATGAATTCCTCATGCAGGTTCCTGCAGCGGAATCTGGCTGTGACTCCGGCCGGCGTACCTACATTATCTGTATTGTGGATGACCAAGGGAAGAAGTCAAATGAAAAAAAAACAAGACAGTGACTAATGCACGACGTGCTCTGTGGAGGCTGTAAGGATGACATTGTAGGCATTATTAGTGTGGCGAGGGCGGCATGTTGCCCCCTAGCTGTGTTGCAAGTGTGACCCCTGCAACTCCTATAGCTATGCCAATGATAGTCCCACAGAGTAGCATATTGCATTGTGCCTGCTGAATATGCTTTTAGTCTGCTGTGAAGCACGGACCTGTAAAACTATCTTCCGCCTGCTATGGAAAGTGAGCTGCAAGGATGCCTCTGCCTGTCTATTCATCTTATCTTGGTTAAATCTGGCAATTAAAAGGATGGAAGATAATCATCTCCATAGTTACATCCAGGTAGCGTTGTGAGAAAACGTATTCCCATATATCTTGGTCTGCTAGTTTTTATGTAGTAATTGCAATTCTGCAACCATCTCCAGCACAAACCAGACACAGGAAAAGATAAAAGTGATAGTGTTGAATCTGTAATCCAAACCGCATCATAGAATTACTGTGGAGAGGAGAACCCACGATGAACATACACACTTAATACCTTCCCATTTAATGGGGTTCCCCCACTGCCTAACATATTAGAGAATTGCATCTCCTCTTTATCCAGTTCTTGGGGATTCAAATATTTATTAAATGGATCCCTGGTAAATCGATGATGTTATATTGGGGTCTTATGAAAACATATAGCTGCTTCTCAGTACACTGCATGCACACGATAAAGTATCATGCCTTTACACTTATTGGAGACACAAGTCCTTTGAGGAAGAACTGTGGAGGCAAAATTACTGTGCAGGAATACATTAAAGCACAATTACTTTCAAGGGACACACTAGTACTTTGTGGTGCCATAAATGGACACTTTATAGGGGCACAATTACTTTGACGGGGCACAGAGGGGCATTGTTTGGACACAACTACTTTAAGGGGGTAGAAAGGGGCACTATTAATTTGTGAGGGCACCCTTCTTGGGTGCACAGTTACTTTGTGGGGGCACAGGGCACTGCTACTTTGGGGGTACAAAGGAGGAATTATTTCATTGTGTCCATTACAGATGAATTACTCCTTTGTGGGGGCACTATTTTTCATTTTCAGTTTGTTTTTCAGTAGAATTGTACAGATAACGGGTCACATTGAAGCGGGAAATAAATCTGAAATGATTCATCTTTGTCATATTTTTTCACATGACAAAAATATGACCTTTGTAGATTTTTTTTAATATCCATTATTTAGATATAGTCCCAAACTAAACTTTTGCACCAGGGCCCTATGCCCCAGGTTCAGGCTGAAGTAAATGCATCCCACTTACATGGCATTATTCCTTTTACTAGTAAGATATGGCAAAGTTTGACTATTTGCCAAGCGAAGGAGAGTCTGCACAAACAGTTATGACCACCCCCATCCCATTCGTTAATGTAACGGTACACTAAAGGCAGCTGATGCTAGTGCAGAACATAAAGTGGCCATATAGGACACATACAAAAAGAATACCAAAGGCAAAATCCCAGTGGCATCCACTGCCCTGTAAGTCCTGCACTAGGAGTAACAAAGTTTTTTGTGGGGGTTTCTTTAAAAAAATCTCTGTGGACCAAATTCTTTTTTTTCCAATTGGGAATTAGATCCCATCTTCATAAATATTATAGTAGCTGACATAGGTGTAGCCTAGGCTCTGACACAAAATCTGTAATTGCTGTCCTCTTGGGACCCTTCAGCCAACAGGGCCCATGTGCTACCTCTGCAGGTATAATTACACAGTCGGGATGCCGGAGGGACATAAGCTTACACTGAGCCTGACAGCGCCTCTCACCATTGTGCTCATGGCATCTCTATATGGACATACGTCGAACATGAAAGTAAACGTTAAATGGGGTTTTATTGCCTTCATATGTTAGCGATAGATTGATGATTGATAGGTGTCAGGCAGTAGGATTCCTGCACTCCTGGAATGAGGGGCCATAGTGCTAGATGTGGGGCTTATTTACAGTGGTGATTTTAACATCCGAGTTTAATACTGACAGAAGAACCCAGTCCGTGTAAAATATTGCAGCATGTCCTATTCAGGTGCGATTCTCAGAGCAGAATTACTCATTCAAGTCAATGTGTGTGAAATAATGGAATGCACACACGTGCAATTAACTTAAAGGGGTTGTCCCACGGCGAAACTTTTTTTGTTTTTTTTTTGCATAGGCCCCCCGTTCAGCGCAGAACAAACCCAAGGGATGTGTTGAAATTACAAAAAAAAATTTTACTTACCCAAATCCTCTCTCGGCAACTTCTTCCTTGTTTTCCTTCAAGATGGCCGCCAGGATCTTCACCCACGATGCACCACGGGTCTTCTCCCATGGTGCACCATGGGCTCTGTGCGGTCCATTGCCGATTCCAGCTTCCTGATTGGCTGGAATCGGCACACGTGATGGGGCGGAGCTACGTGATGACGCGTAGAAGGGGGTGGAGCCAGAATGCCGCTCGTGCCCGGACCGACCAGAAGGGAGAAGACCCTTCTGCGCAAGCGCGTCTAGACAAAGCCATGGAGACGGGGACGCCAGCGCAGGGAAGGTGAGTATATAACTTCTGTATGGCTCATATTTAATGCACGATGTATATTACAAAGTGCATTAATATGGCCATACAGAAATGTATAACCCCACTTGCTTTCGCGAGACAACCCCTTTAAGTGACTCTGCTGCATTTCCACTGACTAGAATCACCCAGTGAAGTCACATCCGTTGGGCGACCTTCTGTTTTTTTGTATTATGTACGTGAAAAACAGATGATACTCACGCTTTAAAAATGGCAAAAACTAAACAAAAACTTTAGTTAATCGCACATACACACAATGAAATCAGTCAGTTTTTCTCTCTTGCCCGTGTGAATAAGGTCTAACATTTTTGGATGGCTTGCACTCCTGGAATGCCGCTGTGCCGCTGATCTCTCTACAGTGCCTATATGTGTGTGCTGCTTTACAGAGAAAAGGCCAGAGAATCAGTAGACCCATGACTGTGAACATTAGGGCGGCTTCAGAGGAGCATATGCGCAAATACGCTCGCCTCCGTGCAGTGGACTAGGTTGTTTTGCGTGCATACCAGAATAGACCTGCACTTTTTTGCGCACACAGGGTATTTTCATATGCACGCGACACCCCCACTATGATTTAAAAGGGTATTTAGCCTAATGAAATCCAGAAGTGTTCTTTTTTTCCTGCGGTTTTGTGCAGTGTTTCACGCATCCCCTCGGTATGCAAATACGTAGGAAAATAGAGCAGGTCCAATTTTTTTGTGTTTGACCAAAATGTGTGCAAAAAAAATTGTTCATGTGAAGGAACCTATTAACATCAATGAATTCTATTCTCTGCATATTGCGCATATATTTCACGTGCGCAAAAATGTGTGCAAATATGTTTCTCTGAAGTAGCCCATGGTGGAAGTTCCCAGCTTGTGGATTCCTACCCGTAAGTAAATTATAGCATATCCTCACTCCTTATAGGATAAGAACATGTATATTCCATGCATGCATGCTCACAGGGGAGTTTTCCCACCTTTTATCCCTCCGACTTCAGACCAGCATTGGCACAAATACGTTTGCTGCCAGCACAGAATATTTGCACATGAATGGTGTTTGAAGAGCCGGATAATCAGGGTGTTGTGTGCATGTCAGCGCTTACTACTGTACTTTTTGCTCGCCCAGGGCCACGTCACACACTCGCGCGTGTGATGCTCCCTTTCTGTGGAATAGTTTAAATATTAAAGCTTAATAAGGTCCGGCTGTATTCTTTTCCTGTGTTTTGTGCAGCGGCACACCATCCCTCTTGCATAATTTCGCCCCTGCCATAGACTTCTATGGCAGTTTCGCTGCGCAAAATGCAGAAACAAAAGAGCAGGGCCTATTTTTCTTGCTCACACAAAATCTGCGCATGCAAAATGTGCTTTGGAGACTGACACCATTGAAATCCTTGGGTTCTATTCTCTGTGTTTTGTGCACACAGATCTTGCATGGCAAACATGCCCGTCTGAAGAAGCCCTTAGGTTGGGTTCACACGGGGCAGAATTGACACAGAATTTCCGTGCGAACTTTCTGCATGGAAATTCTGCAGGCATTTTTAAACCTGAGACTAAGGCTGCTAGTCCACGGGCGTAGCAATATCCCGCAGCAGATCTCCGCCGCGGGAGCCGCCGCCAGGGAGCAGGAGACAGCTGACAGTTCTACGCCCTGAGCCTGTCTGACAGATAGGCTCACCGTGGAGAATTGCGGCAAATCGAGTGAAGAATCGCGAGTGAAGAATCGCTATGATTCTCCGCTTGTGGACAGAGGGGCTGCGCTTTCCATAGCAAAGCTATAGAAAGCGTTCGCTGCGTTCGCCACGGCCAGATTATTGCCGTGGAGAACGTAATGAAAATTCGCCGTCTTCACACAGACGTATTTAATTTATTCATGCAAAATTTGCGCACGCAATATGCAGAGAATAGAATCCATTTCCATTGCACAATTAAAAAACACAGCATACTCTATTTTCTTGTGCATTTGCGCACCAAAAGTCCCCAAAGATGTCGATGAGGGTGCGCAAATGTGTGCAAAATATGCTAGGAGTCGTGTGAAACCCTGCATAATTGCACAGGAAAGAGAACACATCTGGAACTCGTTAGTCATTTCAATTGATGCATATTTTTTTGCCGCGTGCAAATGCACATGCCCTGCGCACAGGAAAAGTACGGTAAAATACGCCAATGCACACACAAAAAAGCATAGTTGATTCCACAAAAAAAGCTATGCTCATGTGTGCACAAATACGCATGCACTTGTGTGAATCTGGGCTAAAGGGGAACGGTAATACAAATCGGAGTTTTCTTTTGTATTTCTAAAGGCAATCTGTAGTTTCTGAGGAATGCCATCATCAATTTAGCAGTTTCCTTTTGTCACTTGCAGTACCACTTCTCACCACAATGTCCTGTATCTCCACAGACGCCTATACAACACAGATCTAAATCCAGCAATATTGATCCGTGAAGTTGAATATCTAACAAACGCAGCACTCAAAACTAACATATCCCTTTCTCTAAGATAAACAATACCTTCTTTTCTGGAGGACGTTTTCAGCCTAGTGGGAACAGCAGTATATGCCAAAGAAATGCTTTGATGGTGTCAACTTTTATTTTACATATTGACAAAAAACAATATGGATATGTTGGAATTACCCTTTAATTCCTTCCATTTCAATGTCAAAGTTGACTCCACCACAGCACCAGGCCGGGATCTCCTGTCATGCCACACTAATCGCTTATCCAATTGATAGGAAAGGGGCATGCAAAATTAGGCCAGGCTTTATCCTACCATATTATCTGATTTGTGGATGTAATTAAAATATAGGTCTGTTGTGTTCCCAGTGTCTAGTGGTATATGCCCATCACAACATATGCCCATCAAACTATTGAAATCAATGGCTTTGTTTCGTAATGTTTTGTGGGCACGATTTTCACGTCCGCAAAATGTTGGGCCATCGTGGTCACCTGTTTAAGCCCTAAAGCTGTAAAGTCAGTATCATTAGCCCAACTAGAAGAAGAAAAAGGATGCTCTGAGTTGTTGCGCTGGAGGAAATATGTTACAATATGATAAAACACAAGAACATATAAGTATCTAAACGAGCTTCTACTTATCAGTATGAAGCCCAGAAATGTTGAGTCAGCATTAAGCATACAGCTTATGAAAGTGTAGCTTCTAAAAGGAAGTGCTAACATGATCTACAGATATGTCCATAAAGTATCTGGAGCTTCTTAGAACTATGGGGAAATATGGGGAACATGGACACAACTACTAGAACCAGGCATAGCAACTAACTGGCTCAACAATTAATGGGGCCCAACTCCATAGAAGGTTAAGGCGGAAAAATAAGTACAAATCTCTGAAAGACCATGGAAGAGGCACGGGGCAGAGGGGACACCAAAATAATCGTAATGTCTGGATGAAACAAATCCCATTCCAGGTTCTGCTGTGATCATAGGAATAAATATTTTTCTGAACTTTCTGTTAGTAATCCCATTGAAGAACCCTACAATCATTCCCTTCCCAGCCTGAACTGGCAATTTACTGGACATAATAGATTGCAATCAGCAGCACAACAATTATACATACCTTAGATTCTGTGTTCTAGAGTCTTGTGTATCTTCCTTGTCACTCTTTTTCTTCCAATTCTGGTCAATGGAAATATTGTTCAAATGCCTCCCAACATCAGTTTACATTGACACTTAACCCTTTCCAATTCACTGTCGGACGTCTAAAGACATTATGATTTTTAGGCTGTACAGCTCCGATGTTGGGGTTCTCTTACTGTATATTGCCAGCCTCCCTGCTGTCGGAGCCTATCCAACGTGTCACCTCATGCAGTACTGGCTTTAGCCAGCAGATAGTGCCGTTGTATAATGGCAGAAAAAGAGAAAGCCCCATAGGAAAATCAGGATACACATTGGATTGGAAAGGGTTAAATATTAGTTGAGGTTTACTTCTTGTGTAACCATTTTTCGAGGTCAAAGCTGTTTTTTTTCACTCATTTAAAATTCAGTGTGCTGCTGGAGGTCTATATCTGTATACCCTATCTACGATGACATGGCTTATTAGCACTACCCATTACCCACAATTTGGGGCACATCACCCTCAGCCTTTGCTATGCCCCTGCGATACTTAGCTCGGTACCAAAGCACAACAGAGGTTGCCATCTAGCACTACACATTATTTGTAGAAGATGAATGCATTCTGTGTCCCTTTAGAAAAAAAACCAAAAAGAAAAAAATACTGGGAAAAACATAGGTAGCTGAGCATTTAAGGAGTGTATCTATGTAATCTGCACCTCTTGAAATACTTAGTATTAGGTGCTTGGTGGGCAGTAGGATGTTACACATAACCTGTACCTTATTGCATCCTATAGAACTGACCTTTCATACTAGACAACCATAGGCTGAATGCTCGTGTGGCTGATAGCCTTTCCTCCCCCCATATACATTCAGCTCCCCTGAGTGTGCATGAGTTCTCAAAAGGGAGAGGGAAGTTAGCTGCTGTCAGATACCTGGAGACGGCTTATCTTCCTCAGGAACAAAGGAACAGGCATGTTAAAATGCAAGATGCCCATCCTTTTTCCCCCAATATCTACCTTCGGCCTCAGGTCCATGAGCGGATCGGATTCCGCATGTGGGAGCCCACAGCGGAATCTGAACCTGCCAGTGGCCGAGGACATTGCCTAACTGAAATGGAGCATGCTGCGTATTTATTTTCTGGACCAAAAGGTATGCAAAACAAATCTGCATGCTTTAATTCATGTGCGGACGGTCATGCTTCCTTTTGGGCAGCTTGAGTTGCAGATCTTCCGCACGGATTCTGCAAATCAGATCCGCCTGTGGAGATTGGGCCTTCTGTGGAGAGTTGGGCCACCACCACACACATCAGATGGTTGTCAGGTTCTGCAGACATTCATCTGTGTGTATGGTCATCCCAAGACAAGGCACATCCACACAGAGACAAATTTGTCAGTACAACCACAGGACAAGGTCTAGGGCACGGTAAAAAACAATTAATTTGACTGATATCTGTAACATTTTTAATTAAAATGTTTAATCATTTATGATATATACTGTTATTGATATATATATATATATTTTTTTTTAAATACAGTATACAACAATTTGCAATGGTTCCTTTTCTGAAACCACATTCAGTAAGTCATACTAAGGCTCAGTTCACACCTGTGTTAAAGATCACCATTGTTCTGCTCTGACCTGGAAGCAGAACAACGAAGATCATGGAAATGCTGGAATTTGGCTCACTGACATGAACAGAGTCCAATGAACCTCATTGGCTATAATGGATTCTGTCTGGTTTCCATCATGGTGTTTGACAGTTTACAGTGAAAGATAATGCAGCATGCTGTGCTTTTTGTCTACAGTATGCAAGAGACTCAACGAGAGATGCAGACAAAACCCAACTTGCCTTACAGTTTTGGAAGACAAAATCCTATCATCAGACACATATAATAATGTCTTATAACACAGACCTCAAAGTTGCGTTGCCCCTTTCACAAGCAGGGGAGTAGCTGTAGGGGTGCAGACGTAGCTTTTTTGTTTTCAACTCTGCTTTACTGTCCGAGGAATAGCGAAGCGGAAAAAAACGGTTTAGTTTTACTTCCCATGGGTTTCAGTGGACTTTTGAGCTTTATTTATGCACAGTTCGTTCCCATTCCATCAATTTTCCATTTTCTTAACATATAAGATAATGCAGACTGAAGCGCTTTTTTCTGACAAAAAAACCTAAAAGTAAATGGAAAGGGCTCTTTCATTTTTTTACATTATTGTCAATGGGTGATGGAACTGAACTGAATTTATGCACAGAATGGAAGAAAAAGAGAAGAGGGCAAAACGGATCAGTTAAAAATGAATGTAAACAAAACAAAATGGATACAAATTGATCCATGGATCCATTTAAGTTGCTGAAAAACATATGTGAATGAAACGGAAAGCACACTTTCTGTATTTTGGAAGGATCCATTTGATGGATCCACACAAAAAAACTGAAGGAGTGCTTTCTGTTCATTTCCATAGAGTTCCATTATTTTGTAAAACCGGATCCACTGAAAAAACAGGCTAGTGTGAATCCTTATATTTTATTATACAGGGCCATTTGCTGGATCCCTTAAAGAAAAAGCAGAAACTATGTTTTCTGTTTACTTCCATTTTAATTCCATTTTGCTCTCCGCGTCATTTTTAAAATAACAGATCTGTTAAAAACGGAAAACAGAAGGCTGGTGTGAACGAGCACATAGCAGTTGCACTTGGACCCTGATGCTTGAGCATATGGTGGGTGGGGACAAGTCTTTTAAATTTTGCAAAAAGAGGTCCAGGAACTTCCATTTACCCAACTGTTTGCAAGATAAAATTGAAAAAAGGACTCTCCTATCTTAAGCAGCCTCAAAAATGGTGCCACATATGGCGTCAGTTAGAAGGACACTTTTGCCCCAGTTTTCCAGATGCGACAGTCACATTGATCAAGTCTGTAAAAGGCATTCTGCGTAGAGAATTCAATGCAGCGGCAGTGCGCTGAGTGGCCAGTAGGTGGCAGCAGCACACCTATAAACCTGCAGCAGCCATTTAAAGAACACAAGGAGAAGTGTGAGCTGTCAGTCCCGGGCCGGCTCCTGCCGTCGCTAGAGCTTCCTATAGAGCGCGGAGCGGGCACCGGGAGCGGGAGGCATACGACAACCATCTTGCCAGTACTGGGACAAGCTTGTCGGTGGGCGGCGAAGGCTGTGATCGTCTCCTGCAGCGGCTGGTGGAGGTCTGGGTGCCCCCTCATCCCATTCATCAGAGGAGCAGCAGCAGCATCCCACCGATCCTGGGCTGCAGCAGACAATAGTGCAGGGATACATGTCTGCTCTTGGGGGGATCCGGTGCTGTGTGCCAGCAGGAGGGGGGCACTCCTAACTATCCGAAGGGGCCTGGGAGGCACAGCGGCACCCTCCAGGGATTGGGGTGCAGGGGCTGTCCTGTGGGCGTCAGTATTCAACTAGCTACCTGCCAGGGCACGGATGCTGGCACGGTGATGCCCGCTACAAGTTGCCAGGCTCGGGCATAGAGGAAGTTTTGTAGATGCCAGCAGCATCCACACAGTGTGGGACAAGGGAGGGAGCAGCACAGGGCAGGGCAGCTGGCATCCTGGGATAGTTGGAGCAGGTAGAGCGTGTGCCCGGTCCTGCCCTCTGGGGGTAGCATTGGGATAGCCCAGCCTGCTGAGCACGTAGGAGGACAACAAAAACACTTGTGCCCCCTCCCCCCACACACCCAGCCAGCCAGCGCGTCCATTACTGCTCCGGGACCCTGTCATTGTGCCAGCAGCAGCAGCGGCAGCACCATGGACAGCGAGCGGGACATGTACCGCCACTTCCAGGACTGGTGCCTCAGGACTTACGGGGACTCAGGGAAGACCAAGACGGTGACCCGCAAGAAATACGAGCGGATCGTGCAGCTGCTCAACGGCGCGGAGTCCAGCAACACCGATAACGCCAAATTTAAATTCTGGGTGAAATCTAAGGGCTTTCAGCTGGGCGCCGCAGAGGAGGGCAGCCTGGGGGACAAGCAGGTGCTCTACGTGCCCGTCAAGACCACGGTAAGTCCATGGCAAGGGATGCCACCTCCTGGGTGCAGAGGGAGGGGGGCTTTTGTACTGCACCTCTCTTTGTTTTCCTCTTGCCCTGTGCCATTGGCCATTGTGGTGGCATACTGCAATGTGTCACACTGGAGGATTGCAGTCACAATATGTCATGACATGACCTAATGGCCAATGCCTACCCTCCCTATAGATGGACTTCTTCTCCCCAGCCCCCATCACTTTTACTGCTCCCCCCCCCCCCCCCCACCTTCCAGCAGCACAGAGTAACCTGGCATCATCTGACGTGAGCAGCTCCTACCTCCCCACAGGGTGTCTGGAGACTGGCGAGGTGCCAGCAGTGGCGCTGGCCCTTTTATTTGGGGGCTTTCCCAAAGCTCATTGTCAGACAGCAGCCAGGCACACACTGGCACTCACACTGGTGATGATGATGATGATGGTGGGTGATGAGGAGAGGAGGGTTGAGCTTGAACCACTAGTACTTGGTGCTGAGAAGCAGCTCTCCTAGAATAAGTCAGCCAGGCTGCCTAGCATCAGAAGACATGTATGTACTGCACTGCCACCCTGGACTAAGCTCTGCCAGTACCTGGTGCCACAGGAACAAGGCTGGGAGCCACAAGTAGGTGTCACATTCGGTTCTGTAGTATGTTCATTGCTTATGGAGAGAAAAAGTGGCATCTGATCTAAGTACTCTGTTTAGGAGATAGATAGATAGATAGATAGATAGATAGATATGAGATAGATAGAGAGATAATAAATGATTCTATATTAGAAATAAGGTTGATATAGACATATTAGATGGATACGGAATAGACATACAAGCTAGAGTAGAATGTACCTTGTCCCTATGTACAGTATGGATCTGTTTATTATATGTGTTTTACATAGATTAGTAGTTGCAGTCTTTACAGCCATAGAAAGTACAGTGCATAATGAATTGAAAAGTGTCAAATGTGAGATGTGAAGAAGAGTTTACAATTCAGTTATCACCTTGTATTTCCCTGCAAACAACATACACTCTTATGTAAACAGACAGGTGTAACATATTTAGGCATTGGTTTGAAGCAAGCTACTATGTATCTTTTGTATGCACACAGTTTCTCTTTGTAGTACACATATTGTAACTGAATGCTAGAGCTGGCTAACAGTGTGTGATGATTTATCACTGGAGTTTACTGGGAAACTTTAGTGTTGCTGATTAATAAAGGGGTTGTTTAGGGTTAGAAAAACATGGCTGCTTTCTTCCAAACACAGCACCACTCTTGTCCATAGAGATGTGCGTGGTATTACAGCTCAGCTCCATCCATTGAGGTGCAATACCCGCCAGAATTCATGGGCAAGGGAGGTGCTGTGTTTGGAAGATGTGTTATGTGTTTATAGTTCGATTAAGTTAATATATTTACAGTGTTTAGGATATATATATATACACACACACACACACACACACACACACACACACACACACACTTTAGTAAATAGCTGTCACCAAGACCTGAGTGCCAGGCACTTTTAAGAGGCTGGCACATCATCATAGGGTGACATACAGTTTCTAGTCACTTTAGCTGATAATTGTATTTTGCTTTTGTTAATTTTCTGTAGATGTGAGCAGCATAACTATAAATTTAGAGGATGTGGGGAAAATGTAATAATTAAATTCCATTAACTTCATTGAGAACTACTTAAAGGCTATGGACACCTTTGGGGTAGGGGTACGGGGGGTAACATTTTCAGTTGAAAGGTCAGTTTGGGCTGACCATCATATTTGCAGTAGGGTCAATTAAAAGTTTTGGACCATTTGTCTTCTGCAGCTTCTACATATCACTATATATAAACACTGCAGTCTACCTCCCAACAGGGATCTGTCAGTGAGGCTAGACTGCCAGCTTAGTTTCCCTATACTCTCTCCTCTCCTGCACCTTCTTATCAGTTAATTTATAATCACAGCAAAATGTATTTTTCTTGTGTTTATAAATTAGCTGATAAACAATGCAGGAGAGGAGAGAAAGGGGCTGAAAACTAAGCAGTCAGTGATGACTCTTCTATTGCCACTTAGTCAGCAGTGTCTATACAGTTTACCATGATATGTAGTAGACAAACGGTGCAACATTTTCAATTGAACCCTATTACAAAAATGATTGTCAGTCCAAAATCCATGTATTGAGGTGAAAATAAATGTTACCTCCCCCCAAAAAGGTGTCCAAAGCCTATAAGGAGTATCCGTCACTCGATCAGTCAGCTGAAATGACACTAATGAGACCAGGAAAGTTTTTTAACAACTCCTAATTACAGCCAGAATAGTTTTCACACAGATTAGAGAAATAGCTGAAGGACTAGAGAACAAGAAAGGGAATTTTTTCATATTTTGGAGTGAAATGCTCTTTATTATGCTATATGTATAAAAGTTTAAATGTACAATAGGCAGCAAAGAAATTCTAGACGCTGATCTGATCCCATTTGGTAATTGACTTGTACATAAAGACAGGTTTTACTTTTATTCTATTACTGCATTCCCCGGTTCTGCAGAGAGTCCACTGCTTAAATCCATCCCCTTTCTATGAAGCAGATCTTCATGTGATTTCCCCATTGCCTGCCACCCTCTGGCATCAGTACATGACCTTTTGTTCTAATGCCTCTTTTTCTCAGTAACAACTTCCTTGTGGAAATATCCGACATTATTGGAAAGTGTCTATTATGTTCTACTTCCCATTCATTCTTGCATGCTGCAAATAACACCAATTTCAGCTGCCTAATAAGAAGGATATATCTAGTATGCAGCACTCCAGTAAATGGGAACCTTGGTACTGAATGGAAAATGAGCATTAGAATAAGAACATAAGAGTTTTATCACAGCGAGTTCTACGCTGCTATTTATATACTTTGAGCAAAAGTATATTTTTGTTTTCTTTGTCTTACAACTGAGACAAGTTCCCTAGATACAGTAAAGGGCGATACTATGTCATCTCTCTGATGGAGGCCTGCCTGTGTAGAAAGGCCACATAGGCCTGGACCAGAGATTGCATGATTACACAGGACAGGCTAAACCGTAGGTAAATTATTCCTGTTTATACCAACCAGATGCAGAAAATTTCATTACCTTCTCCTGGGATGAAAAGTAAATGTAGTCCGATGCAAATATGGGCTGGAATGATTAAGCTTCTCATCTTTTGCTATCAACCAGACCCTTTGGCTTATGTTGAAGTAATATGTGGGATCCTGGAACAGTTAGAAGATAGCAAAGGAGTAATGCTAAAGAGCAATTTCCCCCTAAAATACAAATTTTTTCAGCTGTTACCCAGTTATATCTGTTTTTGTCTAATTGGTTGGTCACAGGAGGTGTCCCCGATGGCAAAGGGTAAAGCTGCCAAGTCATGCGATTGATGCACCACTCCATTATCACTAAATAGCTAAGCAGATTTACCAATCTGGTTAGGAAAAGCCAGATGACAACCCCTGTGGTAGAAATATATGAAGATACAGATGAGATGCTTGATGGGGTTTTTTTTGCCTTCTTCTGGATCAACATTGGGGGAGGAGGGTAATAGGCTGAACTGGATGGACATATAGTTTGTAAGGTCGAAAAAATACATATTACTATGTATGTTACAATGAATAAACTGCCGATTTAGATTTTCTACCCATCCAAGAAGGAGGGCATTTCAAGGACTTTCATTTATAGTTAATGCGACCATCTGGTTTTGGGACACATTTCTGCCCTGGGATCAGAAGGTAGGCATATAGCCTGTTATTCGCTGCTGATGTTCCTCTAATCCGCTGATTTGTGAGTCTGTTTTCAGCTAACCAAGATGGCCACTGCAGTTTTTTAGCTTCCTAATACACACTCTGCATTGCTCTATGATTAGCCAGTACTGATCACATGAGCAATACTAGCCAACCAGAGAGAAAATGTTGTGTATTAGTAGTCTAAGACTACCAATGTACTGTGGGAATTAGGTAGTCTGAAGATTGAGTTGGCCATCCTAAATGGCTGAAAACAGGACCCCAAAATGAGTGGTTCGGAGGGGACATTGGCACAGGATACCACTAACAGGCAGTACAGCATCAGCACCAGATCATGTGATGCACTTCCTGTGGCATGCACAGTGGCATTAAGCACAGGGAGGCATTTATTTTGGCTCTTCTTTACGGAGGATGCCGGTGATACATTTGTATTCTGGCTCTGTTCATTGATTGGTTTGTTCGCCTTAGTATTTCTGAGTGTTTCTTGTAGAGCCTTCCTTTTTTGGACTTTGTACTTCATCTGTCTGCTATTCTCTCTGATTGTAACTATTGTTGCTCTTGTACTCCGACCTCAGCTTGTTTATTTAGCTGTTCTGTTCTCCCCCCATGCTCACATGTTCCCTTCATTTAACACCTAAGGATGCATAGGAAATCAACTGAAGTTCCAGTATTAGGTTCATCATTTTTGGAACGGCCGCTCTGTGTAATTAGCAAGTTCACTCATGGTAAACCTGGGAAACCACCTCAGTTCTACCTCCACCAGTTGTATTGTCTGACATATCTAGCTACCCAGGAATCCCCTGTATTCTACATGCCATTTAACCTGTCCCCGTTTCCTGATCGGTTTCTCTTAACAGGACTGTATGGATATGACAGAAAGCAGTACATTAAATTTGCTTATATAACAAAAAGTAAATTGGCAGTACATAACACATGCACACGGTCTAAATTAATGGATAATAATCACTGTGCAGCTTCACTGCAATACGTTGCCGGCGCTCAGTGCATACAGCCAAAATATAGACTCCTTCATAAAGCAACAGATCAGAAGCAAGAAATAGCACAACATGAGGCATATTTGCTGTATACTGAGTATTACACACGTGAAAAATACATGTATCATATGTGGACTACATATGCTCATTTGAGTGAGCCCTTATATACAGAACATGTAGCACCATACTGTACTGTAGAGAGGAGCTACTATATTCAATCAGTGCATGAACTTCATTTAACAGTGAAGTGCCCATGCTGATTGGCAGGAGTTTCCAGCCAATCATGTGCCATGAATCTGGACTACCTATGGAATTGCACGTTAAATGAGGGTTTAAGTCACAATGACCCAGGAAAAGCCACTATGTGTTAAATCATATTGTAACCCAAGGCCATTGAAACATGACGAACCGCTGTACATATGATTGACAATGGCATTTTAGTATAAAATGTTATTAGTAAGGAAGCAGTGCAGTTATATTTTATTTAAGGGGTTTTCTGAGATGTATAATTTACATGAAATCCAGCTCCCCTGCCCTAAAATAGCAAATAGGTTTATACTCATCTCTCCACGCCCCCGCTGTGTCCCACGCCGCTGCTCCAAGTCTCCCCTCTGACGTCACACTTACCGGCTTCCCCAGCCTCTTTATGGGAAGTCACAGGTGTTGCAGCCAATGACAGAGCTCAGTGATCAAGCGCTGAACTCTATTTTTGGTTGTACTACCTATGACATCCTTTAAATTGGGGGGACTGCATCCTATACACAAACAGCAGGAGCAGGACCATGTGGTGGTGCAGGACACATCAGGAGCAGGGAGAGGCAAGTAGATCACTACTTGTCATTTGATAGCAGGGAGGCTGGATTTCATGTAAACTATACATCTTGGAAAACCCCTTTAAACTGTACCTTCAAATGTATTATATTGAACCATAATTACATATGTCAGCAAAAACGGGACACCCAAAAACAAATTAAAAGACAAGAAAAGCTAGTCGGACATGATTGTTGGAGTACATTGGTATTCGGGTCTTGCCACAGTAGTTCTTGGGGTACCTTTACACGAGACAACTGTCAGGTGTTAAGCACCCGACCGCCATTGATTATCACTCCTGTTCTCACTCACTTGCTCTGTCTGGTCCCATGTTTACACAGGATGACAGTTGCCCATAATCGCTCTTTTGAGCGATTATTTAGGTGACTGTCAGCCTGTATAAGAATACCCTTAGTCTTCCTAGAAAAGGTAATTATCAGGGCAGCAAGTTACCAAAAAATCAATCAAGATTAAATGTCTATGCCTCCTAGTATACTAATTGGTCAGGGACACTGGTGCAGTAAGCCAGTGGCACACCCAGAGTATAGGGGCTGTAGGAGTTACAAGGAGAGAAAAATGCTGATGTGTGCGGCTATAATAAGCCCGGTTTAGACACAACGATTATCGCTCAAAGAATCTTTTGAGCGATAATCGTTGCGTGCTTTTACAGCACAAGGTGATCGCTCAAACATTCAGCAACCACCTTACGCTGTCAGCGGGGAATGCAGAAGACAAGCGGGGCCGCTTGTCATCTGCATCCAGCTGTTCCTGCTCGGAGCGCCTGGCTGTTATACAGCTGGGTGCTTTGAGTGGGGGATGCAGAAGACAAGCGGGGTGGCCCCGTTTGTCTTCTGCATACAGCTGTTCTCTGCTCGGCTGTATGATAGCCAAGCGCTTCTAACGGGGGATGCAGAACACAGCTAGAGCGCTGTGTTCTTCATACCCCGTCCGTGTTCAGGGAGTGGGATACAGCTGAAACAATAGTATCAGCTGTATCCCGCTGTGAATTTCTGATAAGGCTCATCTTTGTCTTCCAGCATGCTGAAAGATCAGTGATCAGCGATGGCTTAACGAAAACTGCACGATGTCAGTGTAGTTAGACAACGATTATTGTTCAAAAGATGGCTTTGAGCGATTTTTCAGCAAAAATCGTTGTGTCTAAATCAGTGATAGCATCAGGGGCGTAACTATAGAGGATGCAGGGGATGCGGTTGCACCTGGGCCCAGGAGCCTTAGGGGGCTCATAAGGCCTCTCTTCTCCATATAGGGAACCCAGTACTATGAGTAAAGCATTATAGTTGGGGGCCCTGTTACAAGTTTTGCAACGGGGTCCGGGAGCTTCAAGTCATGCCTGTGGATAGCATTCTAATATATGGGAAAGGTTAACGCTGTAGCTGGAGATCGAGAACACTATGAAGGGAATTTATTAAGACGTGTTTCTAACACTGGTCCTAATGTGATCTCTGCTGGTGCACAATGTATGAAGCATTGGAGGGAAGAAAGTAGTTGGAGCTATACCTGAATTATACACGCAAAGCGTTAATGGCTTAAAGAAATAAAATATATACATACATACCTATCCTCAGCTTATATTCCGCGAGTGGGTTTTGCGGGCAGAGTATACCATACCAATCTGCTGTAGCCTCCCAAACTGCCAATTACACATACTGCGTGAAATACATGATAAAGATTGCAGCATTTCCTATCTTGGCATGTATTATGCGTGCATACACGCCAAGATAGTGCATGGCAATTGGTGACCCTCAGCAAATATGCAATGTCATTGCGTACTTGCTTCGTGCCACGTTACAAACACATGCAGGCGGCACGCAGCAGATTATGCTTGTGTGTAGCCGGCCTAACTGGGGGCACACTGTTCTAGTGAAGGATAAAGGATGGCATCTGATGCAGTCCACGTGTAAATATACTGCACTCCATTTGGCTTACTGTAAATAAATCAGGCCAGGCTCACAGGAATGGGTTGGATTCCGCATGCAGAAATACGTAGTGAAAGACTTGCGATGCATCGCGGAAACGCATTGCGTATGGATGCCTTCGGTCGCGGATACATGCAGTTTTCTGCTTGGATGGACACGTATGGACAGCGTATAATCCACGTGCAAGAAAGATTGCAGGCAGGGAATGAGATCAGAACATCGCACAGTTGACCACCCAGGCGATAATTCATACCTGTGAGTGTGAAAGATAATGCGAAAATACATGCCTTTCAATGCTCATGCTTTACTACGGTCTGTCCATCCGCAATTGAAATCTGTTCGTGTAAGACCGGCCTTAGGTTAACTTCACATGGGCGAGCATGATATCTGATATCAAAATGGGGTTCATATTCGAGCGAGATTTGTGTATCTCACAACACACAAATCTTGCGTGATTTTCTCGCCCATGTGAAGCTGGCCTTAGGGTTGATGCAGAATGAAGCACTTACTACAGTCCCCGCTCTCCTGTTGGCTCAGGAGGGCCAGGGAACAGCTGCAGGCTGGCTGTGCGCTAGACCTGGTATTACAGAAGGCAGTATTGCTGTGTAGCATGGAGGTGGTCCTAGTGCCGATGACATCATCAGGTGACTGTGGCCGGCATCTCTTCTAATTTAAACATTCCCCTCTGCTTCCTTTTTGAAGTAATACAGAGCTGAGCTAGTGAAAAGGGGCTCATTACATCCAGGCGCAGAGAAAGAAGCAACAAACAAATAATCCAGCATCTGGTAAAACTTTTCTTGGACCTCTCTGCTAGTAATTTGGAGCCAGCTACAACATGAAGCCACTTTTAGATTTTTTTTTACAGGGGCATCTTAAGTCCCCAATCAAGTCCCATTGGTCATTTTTCAGCAGTCCACATTGTGTTGCACATTCAAATGAGCCCCTGTGTCTGTGTGAACAATAAAGTTGACGGTATGGCAGTGGTTGCATAGGACTCTGTTGCTGTCCTGCAATAATGTCATTCTGCAGTTACGTGCCCATAATGCTACTGTCACCGCTGAGCAATGTGCTGGGCTGCAGCAGTCATGTGCGGGTAGTCAGAACATCATCGCGGTAGAACGGCAGCAGACTGACTACCCCACAAGTGCCAGGGGATTTACTAGGTGACTATTACCTATTTTGCTACTTCATCATATCTGCAACTTTCTGCTAGTATTTTACATGTCCTGGACAACCCCTTTAAGTGGATGCAGTGTATGTAAGCTGTGGCCTCAAACGGAAATATGAAGGGTTTCATACACATGATATCTGACAAACTTAACATCCTGGCACAAACGTTTAGCAATGCTCTAAATGTCAGGACAGCTCAAATCATCTGCTGCAGAACCTCTTCTAAAAACCATCTGTCACTTATCACTGAGGTGTTCTAGAGCTCAGAATGACAAGCTGGTTCTGTAAGCCTGTGACTTCCTATTTGTGAAGTAGTGGCATCCCATGGTGACCCAGCTCATTAAAATGTTACCAGCCTGAGAGGCACGACAGAGCTCCCCCACCACCTGCCTTTCAGGCTGGAGGGATATAGGAGAGGGACCAAACCTGAGGCTGGAGGGGGAGGGGCAGTGAATGAAAATCAGCTTGGGAGCTGAAGTGGGTGAGAATGGTGAAGAGTGGATGAGATATGTTGATGTGAGATAAGACAGGAGGCAAGAAGGCAGCAAAAGAAAAAAAAAAAAAAAGATTGCAATGAGTAGCAAACTGCCCAGTATGACCTGTGATACTATGTGCCATGTAGCGAGGTGTTTGTTACAGTAGCAAAGCCTTTTGGGTTAGGTCCTGAATATATGGAGCTTGTTTGGTTGATCAACACCTCTTTTACCTATACTATACGATACCATATCTAATATATTTACTGTACTTCAGATTTGCAGGCTATTATTTTAGTAGTTACTACCCTGTTTCCCTAAAAATAAGACCCTGTCATATCAATTTTTGCCCCAAATGAGGCACTAGGTCTTATTTTCAGGGGATGTCTTATTATACTTACCTAGCAGCCGTGGTTCGGGTATTTGTGGTCTCCGGAGCTCCAGCGCACTTGCTTCAGTCCTCGTGCCACAAACAGAAGATTGCTTCCTGGTTACGGGATTCATAAATCCCGCCTTCAGGAAGCGATTGCTGTGATTGGTTCATCGAGCGCTGCATTGATTGGCTGAGCAGAGCTCAAGAATGAATCGCAGCCATCGTGTTGTGGAGGCGGGATTTATAAATTGGACAATCAATGCCGCGGCTCAGCCAATTCATAAATCCCACCTCCACAATGTGATGGCTGTAATTGGTTCTTCGACCACTGCTAAGCAAATCAATGCAGCACTCGATTAACCAATCACAGCCATCGTGTTGTGGAGGCGGGATTTATGAATTGAGTGAGCTACAGCATTGGTTGGGCAATTCATAAATCCCGCCTCCACAATGCGATGGCTGTGATTGGTTCTCGAGATCTGCTCAGCAGATCAATGCAGCGCTCACCTTCACAATGCGATGGCTGTGATTGGTTCTTGAGCTCTGCTCAGCCAATCAATGCAGTGCTCGATGAACCAATCACAGCCGTTGCAGTGGTTCATTGAGTGCTGCATTGATTGGTTCACAAATGCTGCTTAGCCAATCAGAGCCATCGCTTCCTTGAGGTGGGATTTATGAATCCCGTAACCAGGAAGTGACCCTCTATCGGCAGCCGAGGACTGAAGGAAGCAAGCTGGAGCTCCGGGGTGACCCAGACCGCACTTGCTAGGTAATGTATTACTTTCTTTTTTAATGTAATCTAGCTGGGGCTTAGTTTCGGGGTAGGTGTTATATTTCAAGCCTCCCTGAAAAATCAAGGTAGGGCTTATTTTCAGAGTAGAGAAACATGGTGTTTGGATATTGCTTTCCATGTATTATCCGTTATATCACCACGTGGTGACCCTAATGGTTTTTTACTTGATCCTTTATTAATCTTATAAAACTAATATAACCAATAGCCTTTATAATACTGACCATTGACTAAAGAATACACAAAAAAACAATGATATACTATTTCTTCATACGGTAGTATATGTGGCCACACCTCTTCTTCGGTGCCACAATATACATTTTTGCTCAAAGCTCTCTTCCTCCCCGAAAGAGATTTCACCTTTCTCTAAGCCACTCTCACACAGCCAATAGTAAAAACGCTGCGTTGCTACTATGGCAGAGCCGCTTTGTTCAGCTTTCAGGGTGATCGTTTGAGTGCATCATTACTGCGCTTCCATCGCAGTTACAATGCAGGCTAAGAAGGACATCACCACTTTCACTTTCTCTCCCGGTGGCATAGAACACTGTGCCAAAACGCGGTAAAATGTTGTACACAGCGTTCTACCACTATTTTGATAGCGTTGAAAATGCTCCCCATTGATTGCAATTTGTGGCTCATCACATTTAAAAATGCTTAAACGCCCAGAAATGGAACAGACGGCGCTCGAAAAACGCAGTGTTAGAAATGGATTTTGATGTAAATTTTGGTGCGGAATTCAAACCCTAATTTAAAGGGGTGGAATCCACACGACAAATCTGCTACTATAATTGACATGCTGCAGATCCAAAATCCGCTCCACCGGGTGATTTTTTGCATGGACTTTGTATAGATTTTTTCTGCAGCCCGTGGACAAACTATTAAGTACCTCATCCACATTACTGCTAGTGTAAATGTCACAGATTTTCCATGCAGAGAGTCCAGAGGGAAAGTCCATGGCAAATCCACCTTGTGTGAACTTGGCTTTACTGTTGAATACATCTGTGGGCATCTAACATACGGTACATGTACAGCTTTCTGAATGGGAGAACCACTCTCTGGCCTGGCAGCGGGTGAGGTAGCAAGATGAGGAGGTGTGTGAGACTGTGCGTCATGGGCAGAGCCTACCTGCAAGACTTTCTCTCATCCAACGTCCTGTAGTGCTAGTTGCCGGCAGTTAATTAATCCCTAATGTGTTTAAACTTGACTCCCTAGTTGAGAATGTCCTAGCACCCCTGGCGGGTTCTCGATGCCGTGGTACCCTGGTTGGGAATCACTCCTGTAAGTAGTGCTGCTCTTATAATAAAGCATGCTGGCCTGTAAGGCTGGGTTCAAACTGTAAATGTGGGTTGCAATATTTTCTGCTGTAAATGCAATGAAAAGAATGGGTTCAGGCCGAACCATATTTAGCAAACTCTTTGCCATTTTTTAGATGAACTGTAAAATATTCATATTTCTTAAGAAAAGGTGGTGAGCCTTTCAGGTTGTACGCTATACAAAGGTACAGAAAGGTAACAATCAACTACGGCAGGTACAAACTAGTATAGTTCAGTAGCTGTGCCACCTTGGGGAACATCATATATGGGCCTCCATATGTGCAGCTGACAAAGTTGCACTACTGAACCCCCCTCTATAAAAAAAAATGTTGTTCATGTGCTTTAAAAAAACAACAATAAACGCAAAATGGCATGTAAAGACGCATGCTTGTACAGTATATAAAGGGAAACTGATGCATTTCCATGGCTTTATATGTAACATGTGGGAGTTCTGTTATGTAGATGTAATAATGCAGCGGATGAAGACTATACACGCAATCTGAATGTACTGCAGTTTACAATGACCCGTGCTTGTGTGTACTCGGGTATTATTAGCTGTACAGAAAGCGGCCATAGTACTTCGCAGTCTTTACTGAATACATTACATTTTTCTCGGAGCCTTTCTTCGGCGCTGTTTCTGTGTTTACACACCATCTTTGTTCTGACGTATGATAAAACTCATCTGTTCTCTTTGTGTTGTATCCAGAGAAAACAGTTCTGTTTTGTCGAAGAGCAAAATCCCCCTCTGACTACTGATACATGCACACTACTGAAAAGCAGAGAGGAATGGGAAAAAAGAAGTGTCAAGTTTTCTCTATTGAAGGAAAAGTGGTGAAATAAAAGACGGGATACGACAAGTAGTGACTGTATGTCTCTGTATAACATCTGGCTGCTGTACTGGCTGCTGCCATTTCGTGACCTTGCCTACATGTAGGACAGCCACGATGGCATAATATGTCTACTATCTTGTGGATTGTACCAAAAATACCTATTATCTCGTACGAGGTGCACCGTTTCGATAAATTTGGCACAAATTAATCAAGGGGGCA
Source organism: Eleutherodactylus coqui (assembly GCF_035609145.1). Lineage (NCBI taxonomy): Eukaryota > Metazoa > Chordata > Amphibia > Anura > Eleutherodactylidae > Eleutherodactylus > Eleutherodactylus coqui. The sequence goes on along the minus strand of NC_089845.1, from coordinate 90,841,022 downwards.
AATTTATCCAGAATGTCTAACAAAAAACTCTTTGTTGCCCCTAGTAACCAATCATGTCACAGCTTTCATTATTTAAATTACTGTTGCAAAATGAAAGCTGTGCTGTGATTGGTTACTATGGGCAATAAGGACATTTTTTTCTGCAAAACAGTTAGTATGGCTTTGCTCCACATTTTTTTCTTTTGTTAAAGGGATATTCCCAAGATTGACTTTTATCATTCATCCATAGATGGGTGATAAAAGTCTGATTGGTGGGGGTCTCTCCTGTATTGCCCTATCGGTCCCTTTCTATCTACACTGCCTATCTACCTATTTGAATGGTGTAATGGAAACCTGATGCTTATATGAATTTGATGGTTTACTTAGACATTTGGTATATTATGCTCCTAATTGATAAGGGGTATTTTAATGATGCAATGCTATAAATTTGTTCTTATTTGGGGTGTATATTATGCTTCTGATTGTTGAGGGGGTATTTTTTGTGTTGCATTGGCGTAAGCATGAGATCATGCGCTTTGGTTATATTTCAATTAGATGCTTTTCTGGATTTGGCAGACTTAAAACATTGGACCTGATTATGGTAGATAGTATCCAAGTCAGACACATGCAGTGTAATATTTATGAAGATGTAACCCTTGAGGCTTGTTAGTCCCCTGGTTTCTTTTGTGACGCTGTGTATGTTGTACCCTGAAGAGCCGTTATCATCTGTAGTGAAATGTGTGTGACTGATTTATTTGTTGGACTATTTCATTGTAGAGATGTCATATGAGTTACTGGACCGCTTGAGGATCTTGTTTTTGGATATCCCTGAAAACAATTTTATCTGTTGTTTGTGTCACATCCGTGCAAAGCACAAGTGCAGTGCCCTACCTGTAAGCGGGGTGATCACCTTGATAAGGGTGGCCCCTGGTTAAAAACCTGGGGTAACCTTGATTTTTCTTAGATGGAGACTGGAAATGTGGCAAAAGTTAGATAAAATCTAAATGCATAAACCACCGATGTACAGGGTTATCCTGTTGGACACATTGTACATTTAGTTCCTATTTGCCCCTTGTTGTCCCCCTTTATGCTTAGGATGTAATAGGGCGATTCAGTCCAGATTCCTACTCAGGGTCACCCTATTCGAGGTGGGTGCCCCGCCATTGTTTGTGATAGACTAGGGCGTATTAAGGTCTGAGCAGGTTCTATCCCTTCCCCTTTTTTCTTCACTTGTATATATTTTATATGGATTAAATAAAGGTTACGTTTTAATTACTTAATCAAAAAAGTGGGCCTTTTGTCTGTGAGCTGCTGATTTATGCTGCCTTCACTCATTGCTACTGCCCTGCCGGAGGCTGTAGATGCTGGATTTTCTGTGAGTTTTGCCGTATTATAGATCCGTAACATACAGAATTGTAAATTGGCTTTGTGCGTTAGCCTGACAGTTGCAGAGCCAGCTCTCTTTTACATTAGTAAAAAGTACTTACTTTCATGCTTTTATAGTAAAAGTGAAGGAATAAAGTTTATTCATATATGTATAAAGCAAAGAACAAATGTCTGCTGCTCATTGAATAGGTCATTGTACTATTCATAAACCCATTGGATGATTTCTCTAAAACAACAATGTGAGGCAGTGTCCCACTAAATTTGCATCTTGGTCTGTATCATGAAATTGGCAGAATAAAACTTGTGTACCACTTTGCTTTTCTTCAACCAACGCGCCAAACCACATTGTTTCCTGACTATTATGTGTGCTCGCTGAGGTAATTACTTGTGACTCATCATTTCCCAGTTTGATACATAGGCCAAGTATTATTGATATCCATGTATAAAGGAGTTCCATTTGTTAACCATTTAATGCCTTGTATTCATGGGTGCCAGGGAAGGCACCATTGTAACCATCTTTTCCAGTTTCTTTTTGCTTAGTGCACTTCTCTCCTGCATTAAAGAACACGTATAAAGGCCTCTAAAAAGAAAATGACTTTTTCAAAAAATGTTAATTCGCAAGATGCCGTGCAATGAAAAGTAGTATTATGAGTTGAACCGTAAGCTGCCAACCGACTGATTCTACATTGGGTATGTGGTGCAGTCAGTTTTATTGTGGTAATGATTATAAAGTATATACCTTATTGGAAATCTGCAATGAACTCCTCTACATTAGGATGCACTGTTACTCATAAAGTAGGCCGTATGTTACCTGGTCCAGGGCTGCAGGCTTCGTAAATCTCACCCGGCTTCCTCTACTTCTCTGTCTAGTTGGAACTCATATTGCAATAGGCACTTTATTCGGGTCAGCAGGTGATGTTAAGCAGGAAGCACGCCAACTGGTGGGGAGAGATAAAAAGACTAACTCAGAGAATTGTCACACTGTATATAAAGAGTGTTGCATAGGACCTTGATTTTCGAGCAACGCACACTTCCTTCAATAAGGTCCGGTTGACTTTAAAGTATAGCTAAGCTATGATGTACACTTCAAATATGCAGTAGATTTCACGCAATTGAAGCATTGGAGAATCTGTAGCACATAATACCAGAGAAAGGAAGAAGAGAAATCGAAATTTTCTTTTATTTAACATCCTTCTAAAGGGCTCCTTTACATGCTACGTATTTGGGAATGTAAAAGTTAGGCGCAGAATACGCAGAGAATGGAATGCATTGATTTCAATGGGTTCGTTCATATTCTGTATTTTGGTTGCACAAGAAAAAAATGCAGCATGCTTTACTTTTTTGTGCATGTGTGCCCCATAGGTCACCATAGACGTCAATGTGGGGTGCACGATACGCAAGGAGGTGCATTCGGCTGGAACATGTGCAACTCATTAGACTAAATTATCCATTTGAAGTTGTGCGTCTTGTTTGCAAATGAAATGCCCTGCCGCCAGAGACATACAATATCATACGCCGATACTGCAAAAAAGTTGTGCTGAGGCGCGCGCAAATGCCTAAAGTGTAGAAAAGTAGTTGTATGCAGATGTACACTAATTGTGTAATCAGAATTAGAGATGAGCGCGCGTACTCGTTTAGGCAAATTACTCGACTGAGTATGGGCATTTTCGAGTACATGCCTGCTCATCCGAAAAGATTCGGGGGGCGGCGGGGGTGAGCGGTGAGTTGCGGGAGTGAGCATGGTGGAGTGCCGCGCCCCCCGTTACCCCCGCTCCCCCCCGCCGGACCCCGAATCTTTTCAGGCAAGCAGGCATGTACTCGAAAATGCCCATACTTGCTCGAGTAATTTCCCTTAACGAGTATGCTCGCTCATCTATAATCAGAATCTATGTCTTATTCTTCAGAGGTGAGAGATTTGGTTAATGATTATATTAAAATTTAACTTCGGAAAAACTCAGTATATTGTTATCTCCGATTTTGGAGTGACATTTTAATTATATTAGCCTTTTTATGTCTTTCTTGAATTCCTCTTTTTAGAACGATCATATTTGAAATGTTCGGTATGATTGAAATTTGGGCCCTGTGTAGGCCCTTGGTGTAGAGCGGATGGCTGTGAAGGTTGGGAGGTATTTGAGATTTGTGATACTGGCTATTGGTTGGATCTTTCAGAGCTAGTGTAGAAGAATCGTGGATTAGTTTGCTCGTCGAAAGCAGATTCTAGCTCTCACTTTCAGAAACTCTTTGCAATTTTTCTGTTGCACTGCTTTTTATTGGAAGCCACTGATGCCACTAGAGTCAGTTAGCGCATTCGCTATATAGCAATATGTTTGCTTTCTAATAATCATCAAATTTTCAATAAATTGTGGAATGGCACTAGGGCATCCAGTGTGTGCCAAAAAACATCTCGCTGTGATCACACTCGGCCTCGACTGTGGACAACACATATACTGTTTCCATGTCAATAGCTGTGTGGCAACTATAGCCACATATTTCATTTTGGTTATGAAGCAGGGCCTATTGTCTTATAGCTGATTCAGTGCAATATTCAGCGAATGTTGTATTCGGAGATGTTTTACTGTGCTCTGACGTTGTATTATTCTATTAGGGCCCATTCACACTTGTTTTTGCATCATTCCATCTTGTTTCATTTCAGAGCTGAAAAACAGCGTTAAATGCTTCCTTCTTTTCCCCCCTTGCTTTCAGAATAACAGTTTGTCTGTTTGTTTACATTTTGTTAGGTTTCTGTTATTTTCACAAGACGAATAGTGTAGTCTGCAGTAAACTGCAACTGAAGGGATGTAGTCTGCTGCTTATCTGCATCAAAATCCACACCAAATGGTATGGATTTTTACTTGGCCTTTTCCACTTTCCTGCAGCATTTCTAACCCATGTGAACATTTAATTTAAAGCGTAAAGTAGCACTATACTATGTCTGGCCATTATATAAGTTTGGCCATTAAATGAGCCAAGCCAAGCACGGACGTGAGACAGTGTTCACAGGGGACAAATAAACTCCATAAATCCCCACGTAAAACACTAAAACCACCACCCAACACAAGCAAGGGGAATCTAGCCCTACCAGCCAAAGGAAAATACCCCTGCCTAAAGCGTGGCCATCATCCCAACAAGGACGACCCCACATCCCAAACCTAGGCTACATATTCTGACCCTAGGAAGAGAGAGGAAATGTCAATAAGTAGGTGGTAACAGCTAATGGCAGGAGCAACACTAAGATATAAATCAATACACCAACTACTTGGCTTAAATCGGCAGTACCTAGGGAAAAAGGACTAGACCAACTTCACCCAGAAGAGATGAATACTCAGCAACTTCTAAGAACAAGGGCTGGAATATATAAACCACCTCTCTAGTAGATTGGCCAGCCAGGGAAAACACAACCACCTAAGGGAATCCCAATATACAACTCTCAATGACCCTTAAGTAATGATGGGGAACCCTAAGGAATAACAAACATACAACCCAAAAAGTGTTAGAATGTGACTCGGACTGACATTGTGCCGCTAGTCTGTTTTCGCCTCGCGGCCGTTAAACCACGACCCTCATCACGGTCGTTGAGCTGTGACAGTCAGATTTCCTTGAGCCAGTGGGTGGACAGTAGCTGCTATGATGTTTCCTATACACAGATACACAGAGGAGATCATACTCCACAAACTCTACGTAGCACATATTCAGTGCAGCAGCATGGAGGACATTGTATAGTAGTACTGAGTAGTGTTGCTATGAATCCAGCACTGAGGTGAGATATTAGAGTCAGCAGCAAGGTCTATGTGTGTTTGTTTCTCTCTGCCTCTTTCTTACTCTGCAGCTGCTCCTTCTTCACCTTCAACTTTCCATAGACTTCTACAGGCAGCATGTAATCTGATCCTTCAATGATCCGCTAATCCATCATGAGATGGATTTTAGCTGTGTTTCAGAGTTAACGATTGTGCGGGAGGCAGGGGTAGGTGAAAAACTAGTTGATAAGTGGAGAAAGAGGTATTTTTCTCTAAAAAGTTATACTGCAAAATTAATTTTATATTAGCTTGTACAACCCCAATTACAAAAAAGTTGGGATGCTATGTATATAAATGTTAAGACAAAAATCCCGAATGCAATGATTTGCAAATCTCATATAGAACACATATCAGAAGGTGAAAGGGAGATATTTTTTTCATTTAATTTAAAAAAATAAATAATAATAATAATTTAGAAATTGGCAGCAACACATCTCAAAAAGGTTGGGTCAGGGTCATGTCTACCATTGTGTAGCATCCGCTCTTCTTTTTACAACAGTCTGTAAATGTCTGGGAAGTGAGAAGACCAATTTGTCGAACTTTTGGGAGAGGAATGTTGTCCCATTCTTGTCTGATGTTGCTCAGCTGTCCTGGGTCGTCTTTGCCAGATTTGTCATTTCATAATGCACCAAATATTTTTATTGGTGAAGGGTCTGGACTGCAGGCAGGACAGCTCAGTACCCGAATTCTTCTTCTGCGAAGCCATGCGGTTGTGGTAGATGCAGTATGTGGTTTAGCATTGTCTGGCTGAAATATGCAAGGCTTTCCCTGAAAGAAGCATTGTCTGGATGGGAGCATATGTTGTGCCAAAACCTCTATATACTGCTCAGCATTGGTAGTGCCTTTTAAGATGTATAAGCTACCCATGCCATAGGCACTAATTCAACCCTATAGCATAAGAGATGTGGGCTTTTGAACTGTGCTCTGATAACAAGCTGGATGGTCCCTCTCCTCTTTAGTCTGCAGGACATGGCATCTGTGGTTTCCAAAAAGAACTTCAAATTTTGATTCATCTGACCACACAACAGTTTTCCATTTTAAATGAGCTTTGGCCCAAAGAAGACGCCGACGTTTCTGGATTATGTTTCTTTTTTGCATGATACAGCTCTAACTTGCATTTGTGGATTGCACGGTGATCTGTGTTCACAGACAATGATTTCTGGAAGTATTCCTGAGCTCATAAAGTGATTTGCATTATAGAATAATGCCTGTTTTTAATGTAGTGATGCCTGAGGGCCCATAGATCTGGAGTACCCAATATTGACCGTTGGCCTTGTCTCCTGTGTACATGAATTACTCCAGATTCTCTGATGATATTATATGTCCTGCAGATGGTGGGATATTCAAAGTCCTCCCAATTGTACATTGAGGAACATTTTCATGAAATTGTTCGACAATTTTAAAATGCTGCTTTCCCCAGATTTGTGAATTTTTGTCCATCTTTCCTTCTGAGAGACTCTGCTTTTCTAGCTTGCTCTTTTTACACACAGTCATGTTACTTTGTAGAACATTGACCCCCCCCCCAGCTGCTTTTCATTAGTACCATTTAGTTTTCCAGTCTTTTGTTAACCCTGTCCTAACCTTTTTAAGATGTGTTGCTGCCATTAATTTCTAAATGAGTTCATTTTTAAAATTAAATGAAAAAAATGTCTCACTTTCAACTTCTCATAGGTGTTCTGTATTGTACTGTGAATATGATATGGTTATATTAGATTTCCAAATCATTGCATTCTTTTTTTTATTTATTTACATTTTACACAACGTCCCACCATTTTTTGGAATTAGCATTGTATTACTGATTTATGCAAACTTTTTGGAAACGACAATACTTATTTAATGGACCACTTGTACTTTCTGCATACTGTAGTCAAAGATTCTTGCTATTTGAAACTGTATTTCTGGTGTTGATGATCATGCCACATTCAATGTCACTCACATGATGTGTTTTGTCTATTTTGATCATGTCACATACACAAAGAGAACCAGCCGAACCAGCTCTGCACACATTATATAGCTACAGTTCATTATGTGACCCTATGGGTTGATGAGCAACTTCTATCTGCACACTCAGTAGTGTTCATAATATCGATAGAAAACTGTAGTGCTTTTCAGAAATCCCTTAGCAAAGCTTGCTAGAATTAATGAGTTAAGACATTAACCCCTTAACGCCCCTGACGTTTACATCCTAGGCTCATGGTACTTAACACAACAGGGCATAAATTTATTTCTTGTGGATGGCACGAGCTTGAAAGTGAGCCCGTGCTATCCCACAACAGGAGCCGGCTGTGACTTGCAGCCAGCCTCCTGCTGTAACAGTGGAGATCGGTGAGAACACTAATCCCCGTCGTTAGCCTCTTACATGCAGCGATCAATGTAGATCGTGGTATGTAAAGGGCTGAAAGAGAGAGAGCACATACAGAAGTACTGCAATGCATTATCATAGCGATCATAGCTTTTGTGGTTCAAGTCCCCTACAGAAATATAAAAAAATATAAAGAGAAAAATTAAAATAGTAATAATAAGCATATAAATTGTAATATAAAATCCCCTTTTTTGTGCTCTTACCCCACTTTGTATAAAAAAACTAAAAAAAACCCACATATTTGGTATTGATGTATCTGTAACGACTTAAAATGGAACACAGTAGTTATTCTACATGGCAAAAACTGTAAAAAAATTAATTAAATAAATATTAAAAAAACGCTTATTTTGTTCATTTAATTTCCCAAAAAATGGAATAAAAGTGATAAAAAAAACAAATGTACCGCAATATTATACGTATAGAAAATGCAGCTTGTCACGCAAAAAACAAGCCCTCACAGAGCTCCGCCAGTGGAAAAATATAAAACTGATGGGACTTTGAATGCAGTGATGCAAAAAAAAAAAAAAGAATTTCAAAGAAAAGGGTTTTTATTGTGCAAAAGTGGAAAAATCAAAAAAAAAAAAATAGAATTTTAGTATCGTCATAATTGTACCAACTTGCACAAAAAATTTATGATCTCAGTTAGGACTCATTCATACAGGCATATTGTCACCGTGTATTAACCACGCGTTCTTCCCGTGCGTAACACACGGTGATTTGAGGCAATGAAAGTCTATGGACTTTTATTCTTCCATTCACACCTGCGTTGGAACCGCGAGGGGACACTGTGCATAATACGCAGGAGAAGTAAATTGCAGCACACTTTATAGGGGCGTAACCATAGAGGATGCAGGGGATGCGGTTGCACCCGGGCTCGGGAGCCTTAGGGGGCCCATAAGGCCTCTCTTCTCCATATTGGGAGCCTTGTAGTATGAATAAAGCATTCTGGTTGGGGGCCCCGTTACAGATTTTGCATTGGGCCCTGAATCTTCAAGTTACGCCTCTGTCCTATATTAATATATCATTACACAATACACAGTTACTGATGAGGTAAGCATCATGGGTTTTAGCCGCCACTGTCACTCTTCGTCTGTCATTACTTCAAAGGTGACTGTCAAGTAGACATTAAGAAAATAATTTTTGGGGTAGAACAGAAGTTCTTTGTTAAGGAATTTTAGTTATTGATGCCAGTTAGGAAACTGTCAGACAAAGAAAATGATCACACAGGTTTCTGTCTTTTAAATGATCTATCTCAAAGCATGCATCAATTGTAGTGCGGTGAAGCTAGCCAGCAAGGGAGAAGATGCTGCAGATTAAAGAGGAACGAATCACCGCACCTCTCTAAAGCATCTTTGTTGTGAACAGCCTTCTGTATTTATCACTCTTTTGGTGCTTGCTGTATTTTTAGTGTGTGTCAGTTATTTTTTAACATTTTTAATGAAACCGTCCAGCTTTAGGACTTACCATATAATACTGGTGATGCACATGCACAATTATTATTTCATTTTGGCAAAGAGAATGTGATTAAAGGGAAGTGCGGATGCTGTTGGCGAGACCATAGCTGCAGTCTTGCAGTCTTAAATGAGCAGGAGGCAGGTGGCAGGTGATAGTAGTCAAAAGGTTAATTTAAAATTTTGTTTTCTTTTCTTTTTTCTATTTTTACTATTTTTTTCGGATTTCCTCCCATCCGCCATACACTGTATATACCCCTATACCGAATTGACTGAATTCAGTTTACTACATGATACTTTTATACCTGCTGATCACTGAAAAGAATCCCTCACTTGTCTTAGTCACTTTGTTTTTAGCTCACCTAAAAACCGAGCGACTTGTCGGCCCATTGTTCATGAATAGGGGAAGGTTGCCAGATGAGATCTCTGGCACACTCCACCTCCATTCACTGAATGACTATCGCTCTTGTGTGAAAGCACAGGACCAATAATTTTTTGAGTGGCTGTTAAGCGCTTAAGTAGCAAACAGTTGTCCCATATAAAAGTACTCTCGAAGGGGTAATCTGGTGAATTTAAATTTCTTACAGGAACATGCAGAGACGGACCTGCCACTTCCAGGTGCATTCCGACACGAGGTCACAAGGTATCGCGGCCTCCATTGTGGGTGATGTCATAGGAGAGAGACGGGCTGTCGGCTCATTAAAATAATTAGACAAGGCCCTTTTCTATCACTGCATAAAATCCCATCAAGGATAAATAACAGCTGTATGAAAAACTCTATCCAGATGTTGCCCTTGGTCAGATATAAATATAGAACTGCAGCACTGCAAAGCAGCAGCACTAACAACTGAGCCACCACACTTGTATGCTTTGCTCTGAGGAGAAGAACCACAACAAGAATAAACACAGAGACCTTAATAACACCATCCAGATGCTGCCTTTGATCAGATTTGAGCATGTAACTCCAGCAGTGCTAACAACTAAGCCACCACACCTGTTTGCTCTGCTTTAGGCTGCCTGTATACGGGTGGATTGGCATTGCATCCGCCTCCGGATTCCGCAGCAAGTGCTGCCTAAAACATGCTATGGAAAAATGCTTTTTCCTCCACACGAGCGGAAACGAATTGCGATTCTCCGCTTGCGGGGGGAAACAATCGCAGCACGATCTATTTTTGCGTGGATGGCTTCCATTGAAGTCAATGGAAGCCGTCCTATCCAAGGCACTTCCGTAATGACATTTCGGAATAGTAGCGGATTCCGCTTCATCACTAGGCGATGACGCTAGAAAAGCAGAGGTTTAAAAATAAAAAAAATCTGTACTGCACACGTCCGACGGCTCGCCATGCAGACCATCCACAGTACAGAGAAGATAAATGATACAGAAGGTGTGCGCGAATCCCGGCTGTGCACGGGGTTGGATTCCGCTGTGGGCTCTCTCATGCGGAATTCGACCTGGGTGTGTGCGGCCAGCCTTGGAGGAGAAGACTAACAACAAGAATAAACACAAAGATAACATAAAAACCCCATCCAGTTGTTGCCGGTGCTGTTGTATTATGTCGCCACCGGAAGTTAGGGGTAGAGACATAATACAGCTGGCTAGACATGCAGCTGATGCTCCCAGTGTGTGATTTGCTGTCCGCGCTGACCTGTTATCTTCGTGTATCTGCTGCACTGTGCCAGACGGACCTTGCTGAGACGACTGTCGCATGAATTGGCAGTCGCCAGTGCTGTGCAGTGGACTGTGATGTTCCGTGCAGACCCCACTGTAGTTCGTGTCCCAACGAGGAGAGACTAAGCAGCGCAGAATATGCTGCAATAGCCGTGGATAGTGGCACCGCAGCTGACTGCCAGGGGTAGTGAGTGTGATGAGCGGAGGACCACAGCACTTTGCCAACGGAGGAGCACAGGAGTTTGGCGATCGGCTGGGAGACGGAGGCCCGCAGCACATCCTGCTGTAGCCAGCGATACAGTCACTGCAGCTGAGTGGCGTGGGGTGCTGAGTGTCTTCAGCAGAACCCCGTAGCATCGGAGGACTACAGCAATTTGGCAACGGAGGAGTGGAGCAGTTCGCCGATAGCCTGTGAGAAGGAGGCCGAAGCACATCCTGAAATACCTGGGGATATAGTCCGCACGGGGTGTTCACTGTCTTCAGCTGAGGACCGCAGCACTTGGACAGCCAATCACATGCTGGGGGCGTAAGTTGCATGTCAATCAAACTGTATTATGTCTCCACCCCTATCTTCCGGTGGCAACATAATACAACAGCATCGATGTTGCCCATGGTCAGATTTGAACATAGAACTCCAGTGCTGCAAGGCAGCAGCGCTAACAACTCAGTCACCATGCTTGATCTTCCCTTTCTAGAGAAGGAGAAGACAGAGAAACACATAGAGAAATTCATGCAGATGTCGTCCTTGGACAAATTTAAACCCCCAGGTAACAGTGCTAATGACTGAGCCACCATGCTTGTACTTCCTTCTACTCATTCTACCCTCTTCTCCTTCTTTTTCTTTCTCCTTCCTCCTCTTCCTGAGGGGAGGGAGCAGAATAAGAAAGTAGAGAAGGAGGAGGAGAAGTACAAAGTGGAGGAGGAAGGGAAGAAAAGAAAGAAGAGATGACAATATTTTTCTCCTTCTTGAGGTTCTAACATAGTATTAATGAATGCAGGTATTTTTTTGTTTCTAAATTTTTCAATAACTTACATTTTTAATAAAAAATGTTAATTAAAAAAAAAAAGCTGATAGGTCCTCTTCAAGCTCCCGCTAGTGGTGGCTGTAGGCAGCCCAAACTTTGTTATTTATATCAATGGCTGCATTAAGGGAAGCAGGGGATTTGGAGCTAAGTGCTTCAAAACTGCAGTCCCACACTGCAATAACTGCTTGCGGCTGAAACCCCACCTAGCTGCGGCAGACAATAGCCGCATGGTTTTATTGATAATGTCAGCAAGATTGTATGGCTATTGGCAGCTGTGGCTGGACAGAGTTTTAGCTATAAGCGTTTTTTTTGCGTGGGAACACAGCCTAAAATGGATTTCTAAGCTCTTCAGCACAGAATGTGGACCTAAAACTGGCATAGTGCTAAAAATGAGTATTCAACTGTATCTTAACTTCGTATACTTGACAGTTTTCTCACTGGTGGCTTCATTGCTTATACTGTAGTTTATAATTACTTATAATCCTTGCTGTAATGGAAACCACCTGTCCATGTACTGACTACTGCACATGGTGGGCTTGTGCTTAAAAACAGAAGCCAATCAGACCAAGCCAAGTTCCAGTCTAAGGAGAGACAATGCAGGGGTCTGAAAAGTTGAAGAGGCAGGAAGTGAATTCCACACGACCACAGATCACTGCTGTATTAACCCCTTTAAGTACTAGGTTGTTTTGGTCCTAAAGGATCAAACCTGTTTTAGGGATTTTAGCCATGTGATAGTTTTACTGCTACCAAAATAATTTTTCTTGTGTTCTTATTTCCCCATGACATATAGGGCTGTTTTTTGTATTTTTCTTCACTGACTTTTTTCCCCATTTTTTTTTTTGTTTTATTAGGGTTAAAAAGCTTAGAAATGTTTTTTTTTTTACATTTATAGTTGATTGTTTTTAAAATGAGTATATTTATGCTAAAATAAAGTATGGGAATGGGTTCCTCATATTGTTTTGGACATTTTTATATATAATTGTATAGTCTCTAATTACAGGGCGCATATGGCGACGGTTTTGGTTGGTGATGGCTGTAGGTCGTTTTCTTTGTATGTATATATTTTTTTATACTGTAATTTTTTTTAAATTTATTTTTGTAACTATTTTTTTTTACAATCTATGGCCGCCTGCAGACGGCCGGGTCAGACCCGGCAGTGAGAATTCTCGCCGCAGGACCCGAGCCGAGCACCTGCAGAGAGCAGCGCGTACTCACCCACGCCCCGCAGCTCCGGATCTTTCATGTGCTGGCTGCCGGGCAGCCGGCGCATGCGCAGACCGGAGTCGGCAGCCGGTGAGTGACGTTTCTGTGCTGGGCTCAAAATAGAACATGCTGCAGTTCATTTGCCGCGCGAGATTTCACGCGGACAAACCGCAGCCGTCTGCCTAGGATTGCGTTTGCTAACGCAATCCTATGGCAGCTTCCAAGGGCGAGAATTCCGCGGGAAATCCTGCCGTGGAATTTCCGCCCGTCTGCAGGTGGCCTAAGTCCTCCATGACATCATACAAGACCTCTGGGGGTCATTCACTTTGTTTTTTTTCTTTTATTTCATACTTTTCCACTGTAGCTGGGGCAATCATGGGGATCACGCTGTGTGAAGCTTTCCATAGCATTGCTATGGAAAGTGCAGCGCCGGCATCCACGAGCGGAGAATCATAGCGATTATCCGCTCGCAGGATTTAGATTGCGGCATGCCTTGATTCTCTGCGGTGAGCTATCTATTAGATAGGCTCACCGCAGAGACCTGACAGCGTTTCCCCCCTCCTCGACCGTGGACAGGGAGCCTAAGGGGTTAAGGGGGTTGTCTAGGGTTAGAAAAACATGGCTACTTACTTCCAAACATAGCGCTGCCCTTGTCTGTGGGTTGTGTCTGGTATTGCAGCTCAGCTTCCATTCACTTTAATGGAGCTGAAATCGCTGATCATTCAGTAGCTGTGCCTGAATAAAGCACAGTTAAAAAAGTAGTCAAGACTGAAGAAAGTAAATTGCAGGTAAGAATTAGGAAATGGTAGTAACTTTCATATATTCTACGGCCACAATTAAAAATAAGATTGAGGCTTCTTTCCCACAAGCGTATATCAGCCGGACGTTTTTCCATTGCAAAGAACAAGCGGGGAGGAGAAGACAGTTGAGACTGCGATGGGGAGGGAGGGAAAAGGGGCGATGGCATGGTAGGGCCATGCCATCTGAATGGGCGCAGAAACGCTTGATTTGTGCGCCTGTTCACCAGTTTTAGCTTTCCCAATGTAGCGTATATCGGATGGCCGTGAAAACGGCGTCCGATATATGCTCATGGGAAAGAAGCCTTAAAGAGGATTCCAGTTACAAACGGCCGTCAGCTGTGAGCTCTGAACAGTGCAGCATCTCACCTTTGTCCCACTCTGCATTTCTGGCAAGTGTGCCACCCTAATGCTGCCTCACACCTCCCTCCCTGCCCGTGCCTCATGCCTCCCTGCCGGTTGGCGGCTGTGAGCTCTGTTCCTGCTGGCGCATGTGTAGTCAGTGACAGGTGTTCCCCCGCTCACATCTGCCAATTAAAAGACATTCTGACGAAAAAGCAGAGTAAGTAGACTTTGGGCTCCCTGCTGCCCAGGTCGGGGAAAGCTTTTCTATCAATCTTTAGTGCCCTTCCAGGACCTGGTTCCCAACAACCTGTGCAGTCAATCACGTACAGGGGGTGTCACCCCCCTCCTCGTCAATCTTGGTTCCACCTGGTGGCGTCAAGATACAATAATACCATGTGCTTGTTTACTGTGCTCATTTTTTGCAGGAATCAGACAGCTCCATTCTTACTGTAGTGGCTTAGATTAGTATTGCAGGCCCCAATCTTATTGAAGACAAAGTAGGACAACTGCAGTGAGAACGGAGCTGTCTACTTACTGCTGAAATCAACTAGGTGCACAGGCACAGCGCCCGAGAGAACTGCTGATTGGCAGGGCTCCCATATGACAGAACGCTACTGATCTACCATCGATAACCTGTCCTGAGGATAAACCATCCATAGTTTATAACTGGACAACCCCTTTAATTGCTGTGATAAAAAATGTAAATAGCTAAACTTCTACAACAATTATTCTAACATTGAGTAGCACAGAGAAAACAAGTAACTCTAAACAATGAGACCCGTTGCCCCTTCCTGTGGTTTATACCTTTATTACACTGCAATCTACTCCTTTGTATGCCTATTGGATGCACACTGATTTGCTATGAACAATGTATTTGGCATTTTCATATTTGTCTCTACTAATCCAGGGACAGCTGCCATCTTCTCAACGTTTGACAGATGTTAGTGAAGAGGTCTCATATAATACTGCAAGCCTGGCAAAATCTACTCAGACACTCAGTTAAAAATGCATCTGTCAAGGCTGCGCCGATTGCATTAAAATTACGCTGATATTCGTTGTTGTGTTTTCCTTGTTGATCAATAGATCACAGTACAGACGAGAAGGATTAATGAGCGTCGCAGTTTTTTTTTAAAGAATCAAATCGCCTTCCCTTTCTCTCGTTCAGGGCTGTCCTGCCTTGGCCATGCTGTGTTTAGATTAAATAGACGCAGCGTACGGTCTGCCATTATATCAATCAGTATGGTTGCTTTAAATATTTTAGGTAAATCTGCTATCTGTCTAGACTCGGAGCTGGTATTTACATTTTATCCAGTAAACTTTGTGTGCTGAAGGATTCAGAGCTTGTTCCTTGAGATTTGCTCCTGATGGTTGTGCAATTCAGTGCGTCTGGTAATTAGACCTCATTACTGCTATGTTCATGGGAAAGGGAGAGGGGAAGAGGACAGGCTGGGTCTAATTAACTACTTGATTCTAATGAAAGAAGGACTGGCTGATAGCAACTCAGGGAGTGCACCGGAACAGGAGAGGATGCTCGGCAGAAACTCTGCTGGAGACAAGGAATTAAGGAAGCTTAAGGATGCCTGGTTTGGTGTTATGTACATTCAATAGAACGGTCCTATACAGATCTGTAGGAAATGTCTTATTACTAGGTTATAAAAACTAAATACTAGTACACTTTTGCATATTTATTTTGTTTAAAATTTATAAACTACCGGTATATTATTTCTTATTATGTTCTCTACTAGAAATTGTGGATGAAAGGGTTAATCCCATTGATACATTAATGATATATCCAGGATATGCTATAAATGTTTGAAAGGTGCAAATCCTACATCTGACCCATGATGAGAACGGGGAGGTTCCCGATTGACAGCGCTCCCTATAGACTGCAATATAGAGGTGACCATGCTTCCTATAGAAATGACAGAAAGAACTGAGCCTTGGAAATCAGCAAAACTGTGAATATGTGAGAATACCCTTTTATACACAGTGTTTATTAGAGGATGTAAAAGAAATAATATAATATAGATATCTCCTATTTACAAGGAATATAAGTAGAGATGAGCGAGCGTACTCGTCCGAGCTTGATACTCGTTCGAGTATTAGGGTGTTTGAGATGCTCGTTACTCGAGACGAGTACCACGCGATGTTCGAGTTACTTTCACTTTCATCTCTGAGACGTTAGCGCGCTTTTCTGGCCAATAGAAAGACAGGGAAGGCATTACAACTTCCCCCTGCGACGTTCAAGCCCTATACCACCCCCCTGCAGTGAGTGGCTGGCGAGATCAGGTGTCACCCGAGTATTAAAATCTGCCCGCCCGCGGCTCGCCACAGATGCCTTCTGACAGAGATCAGGGACAGTGCTGCTGGTGCCGGAGCTGCTATAGGGAGAGTGTTAGGAGTTATTTTAGGCATCAAGAACCCCAACGGTCCTTCTTAGGCCATAGAAATCGCAGATCGCACCTATCTGCGATCTGCAATTCCTGTTCTCTTCTCTATATGTGCTCAATGGGGCCGGCGGCAGCAGCGCCGACCCCATTGAGAACATATAGAAGACAAATCATTCTTCTCTGCCACAGCTGTAACAGCTGTGGCAGAGAAGAACGATGTTTGCCCATTGAATTCAATGGAGCCGGCAATACAGCAGGTTCCACTGAAAGCAATGGGCTGCCGGCGAGCGCGGGATGAATTGTCGGGAAGGGCTTAAATATATAAGCCCTTCCCTGCAATTCATCCAGAAATGTGTTAAAATAAAAAAAAAATAAAAAAATATTATATATATATATATATATATATATATATATATATATATATATATATATGTATATATATATATATATATATATATATATATATATATATATATATATATATATATATATATACTTACCTTGTCCCGGCAGACGGAGTTCAGCCACGGCGGCCGGCAGTGGGTGTGAAGGGGGTGTGAGTCAGACTCAGCGCTGAGCCAATCAGGGGGCAGGTCTGACTCACACCCCCTTCACACCCACTGTAGGCCAGCCGCACTGAACTCCGTCTGCCGGGACAAGGTAAGTATATACCGGCGTATAAGGCGACGGGGCGTATAAGACGACCCCCCAACTGTCACCTTATACGCCGGGAATACAGCGGAGCAAAAAATAAAAATCATTACTCACTTCCCCCGGCGTTCTGCGGCGCTGCTGCAGGCTGTCGCTCCCTCCTGGTCCCTGGCAGAGCATTGCTTTCTGGACGCAGGGCTTGAAATCCCCGCCTCCAGAAGGCTACTGTGATTAGCTAACATACGCCGTCAGCCAATCGCAGCCATTCAATGACATCATTGTCATTGGCTGTGATTGGCTGAAGGCACGTGCGTTTTCTGGAGGCGGGGATTTCAAGCCCTGCGTCCAGAAAGCAATGCTCTGCCGGGGACCAGGAGGGAGCGACAGCCTGCAGCAGCGCCGCAGAACGCCGGGGGAAGTGAGTAATGATTTTTATTTTTTGCTCCGCTGTATTCCCGGCGTATAAGGTGACAGTTGGGGGGTCGTCTTATACGCCCCGTCGCCTTATACGCCGGTATATACGGCATAATATATTTTTTTATTTTTACACATTTCTGGATGAATTGCAGGGAAGGGCTTCTATATTTAAGCCCTTCCCGACAATTCATCCCACGCTCGCCGGCAGCCCATTGCTTTCAGTGGAACCCGCTGTATTGCCGGCTCCATTGAATTCAATGGGCTAACATCGTTCTTCTTTGCCACAGCTGTTACAGCTGTGGCAGAGGAGAACGATCTTTATGCTGACAGTGCGGGGGGGGGGGCACTCTTGCCGCTATTGTGGCTTAATAGTGGGACCTGGGAACTTGAGATGCAGCCCAACATGTAGCCCCTCGCCTGCCCTATCCGTTTCTGTGTCATTCCCATCACTTTCTTGAATTGCCCCGATTTTCACAAATGAAAACCTTAGCGAGCATCGGCGATATACACAAATGCTCGGGTCGCCCATTGACTTCAATGGGGTTCGTTACTCGAAACGAACCCTCGAGCATCGTGATAATTTCGTCCCGAGTAACGAGCACCCGAGCATTTTGGTGCTCGCTCATCTCTAAATATAAGTGACATTGGTTTTAGGTGTCTTTATGGTGTTCTCTAATACCAGTTTAAAGACATTCTCAGGTGAGCACATACTCCTTTAGATTATAGAATCTGTAAGGTACCCTAATAAAAAAAATAAGATAGTGGATACACATTCATCCGCTGAATTTGCGTTGCAATATCAGCCCCCTCTGCCTCCATTCTGGGTTCATGATATGTGTTGCTGTATGCCAGCAGCATGCCATGCTATTCTGTGATTGCTACTGTATAGCCATAAGCAGCAAGGATGTTTAGGTGACACCTTCACAAGAGCAGTAACACAAAGCAATGGTGAGGATAGTAGTTTTACAGCTGTACAGGGGATATAGGGTTATGGCTTTTTAGGCTGTTTTTGAACCTTTTGATGGGGGAGAGTCTGATGTGTTCAGGTAGTGAGTTTCAGAGTATGGGAGAAGTATTAGAGGCGATTATATATGGAACAGACAAGAGGAGAGCAGAGAGGAAAGTATTGAGAGGAACATAGATAATGTGGGGAGATATCAGGGGATTAGGCCAAAGATATATGGAGGGAACAGATTGTGGACAGCCTTGTCTATTATTATTAGTATTTCTACATGAATTTATTGGACAATGAGTAGCCAGTGAAGGGACTGGCAGAGAAGAGAGTTCTTATAGGCACAAAGGTAGAGGTACATTCACTGCGGAGTTGAGTATGTATTGGAAGGGTGCAAAAGTTTGAGAAAGAAGGCCACACAGAAGGGTGCTGTAGTCTCTGTGGGAGATGATAAGGGCATGCACTAGCATTTTTGTTAATTCAAGTTCAGGAAAGTGTGAAATTGATAAATGTTGTTTTTGAGGGGAAGTAGCAGAATTTGGTAAGGTTGTATATCTGTGGTTTGATAGACAAAGCAAAATCAAAGGTTACCCTTGGATTTGCCAAAATGGTGAAACTGCGGAGGTGTTAACTGTGATTGATAGCCCTTGTAGGGGGGTTGACAGAAGATATGTACAACACATGAATATATACATATATATGTCCTTCCTAGTGTGAGATGTTGAGTGGGTTGTCCAAGACCTCCAAGTGCAATTGATTAAACTACAACACTGACCACTAACATTTTTGTACTATGTTTACCAAAAAGATGTCCTGGTCCCTCAATGATCATGTGTCTGTGCTGTCAAATATCCTGAACTTCCACTGACATTATAAACATAACCCAGGAGCCTTTGTGGCTCAGTGTGTATGCATACATTAGCTGCTGCATTACTGGCACCTAGAAAAAAATATCTGTGCATGTACAGTTCACTGCCAGAGATGCAGTTGCTGACATACAGGAAATGGAGAAAAATATGGAAACACCGTATGAAATGCATAACTTAAAATCGGTCTCTACATGCTTATTCAAGGCTTTTTACGAGGCTTGTATAAAGAGTCTAACTTTGGCTTGAAGGAATGCTGCCTTCCAATAGGTGGCACTGTGGAGGATTTATTCCATCTCCCTTATTTGCAAATTTCCCAGGGGAGCATGAATGGCCTTTTGAGTCTCCTCACTCACTGTGTAGGTGCTCTCCCTAAGGAGAAAAGATAGCATTTCTGACCCTGGAGGTAATATGATGCTGATGCAGCTGGGCAGAAGTGAACATCTGCCCGAGTAACAAGGTTCCATTGGTCAGGGGTTTGAGCCACTCAGCTGCTGTTACCAGATGGCTCCCAAAACCACCCGGAGCAGGGCAAGAGGTGAAGTAAGCACAAATTTGGTGGGAATGCTCTCAGGCAAGCAGGGGTCAAAAGGGCAGCTCAGTGCTAATGATTAAAATTCCATGCATTTCGTACGGTGTTTCCATATTTTTGTCCACCGCTTGTATGTGTACACACCAAGCCATGAAGGCTCCTGGGTTGTGTATGTGATGTCATCAGAAGTTAGGGATTTTTAACAGTGCGGACCCATGACTATTCTTCAGATCAGCGGACATCTTTTTAATGGCAAGTATATTACAAAAATCTTAGTGGCTTGTATAACAGTTTGATTAATAGCATATGTCAGGTTTTGTCCAGCCCCTTTAAAAACATGAAAAATACCAAAATTCGTAAATATCTGATAGATGCCTCGACAAATGCCATCCATCAGCCATGCACAAGTAAATGTAGATGGTCCGCACCTCAGTATTGGAAGATGAAGTGCTTGTGAATGTCTGCTGGTCTCAATTCAAGTGGAGAATGTAATCACCGCACACTGAGATGACATAAACGTTGCTTGAAATGCTGTTTTATTGTTATGTGTTATTAGCAAGAGACTTATATGTTGATAATCATTGGTAATGCGACATTACAGTCTACATCTATCAGTCATGTGTCAGCCATAGCCTCCTATGTTAACCCTAGAACCACTGTGATTTTTTTTACTGAACTGCTGAAGGGGCCATAAATAACTCTGATGGCAGTTCTAATGTTAATAAGATGTATTAGTTAACGACCCGGAATGTGTTTTCTGAATGGAGACCAATTATATTCAATTGATATTGTGACAAATTGCACAGCAACATATTTCACACAATATATAGCCTTTCTCCCATAGGCTAATGGTTTTGCCATAAAATTATTATTTTTAGGATGTCAGAAGATCTTATCTAAGTTCTTTATCTTTTCAGTGTAAACATGTACGTTTTGTTCACAAAGTGCAATTTACATGACCCCTGTATTAGAGATTTCTTCTTGCTTCCATATTCTTGGGAGGACATTTAATCCTTTCCAATCCAATTTGTATCCTGGTTGTCAGGGCTCGGGATCCGGGAAACTGGAGGTCCCTGAAAATACCCGCAACCCCTGTCCCTTCCTACTTGCCCCCCTGGGCTAAGCCCCAGGGCGACAACTGGGCGACGGTCCCTACACTCACTAAGGAAGGGGGACACGGGGACTGACGAACAGACAGACACTGGAACAAACAACAGCAAGGAGAGTCAGACAATCCGGGTCAGCAACTAGAGGGTACGCGGTACAAGAGGGTCAGGCAAAGGCAACGTCAGGTCCAAAGGCAGAGGGTCAGTAACAGGAGTCAGAACTATGCAGTACGCTGGTGTAGCAGGAAATCCAAAACTAACACTGGCAATGCTAGAGAGAAACAGGCACGTTTAAATGCTGTCAGAACTCCCGCCCCAGCAGCTGATTGGGGCGGGGAGTCTGCCAGCAGCCAGACCTAGGCAAAAGGCAGCGAGTGCAGATCCCAGACATGCAGCAGCAAGTGCAGATGCTGCTAATCCTAACAGTACCACCCCTACTACGGGGGGACACTGGACCCCCAAGACCCAGAGCTGGCTTAAGAGGGAGGGCCCTGTGGAATAATCGGACCGGACGTGGGGCATGAACATCTCTGGCAGGAACCCAAGTCCGTCCATCAGGGCCAAACCCTCTCCAGTGGACCAGATACTGTATAGAGCGCCGAACCCGCCTGGGGTCAACAGTACTTTCCACCTCAAATTCAAATTCTCCTTGCACCAGCGTAGGAGAGGGCGGGTCACGGGTGGGCAAAACTGGAGTCACATATCTTTTTAGCAAGCTTTTATGAAAAACATTATGAATCTTCCAAGAGCCCGGAAGAGACAATCTATAAACCAGTGGGTTAATAACCTGCAAAATAGAAAAAGGACCAGTAAACCGCGGTGCAAGTTTTAATGACGGAACCTTCCGTCTCAAATTCTTAGAAGACAATAAAACTTGCTCCCCAACCAAAAAAGATGCAGTGATAGTGCGTTTCTTATTAGACTGCCTAAGTACCTTCTCCTGGGAACCCTGAAGGTTCTTATGAACCTGGGCCCAAACTGTGCACAGTTCATCAATAGCAGTATTAGCGGGTGGAGTGTTCGAAACAGGAGGCGTAGAGAGTGCAAATCGAGGATGGAAACCATAATTACAGAGAAACGGCGAAACTTGGGAAGACGAATTGTCATGAATATTGAATGCAAATTCAGTGGATTCTGCAGGTTCCGGGGTACAAAAACTCCTAGACAAGGCATCTGCTTTAACATTCTTTGAGCCAGTTCTGTAAGTCACTGCAAAATTGAACCGTGAAAGGAACCCGGCCCAGCGGGCTTGTCGAGCATTCAACCTCTTGGCGGAGTCTAGATACATGAGGCTTTTGTGGTCTGTAAGTACAGTGATTTGATGGAGGGCACCTTGCAGGATGTGCCTCCATTCCTCAAAAGCCCATTTAATAGCTAGTAACTCCCGGTTACCTACGTCGTAATTACGCTCTGTAGAGGAGAATTTTCTGGAAAAGTAGGCACAAGGCCTAAGGTTTGTGAGTGTGGAGGTACCTTGGGACAGTACCGCTCCTACTCCAAACTCGGAGGCGTCTACCTCCACCACGAACGGACTGGATAGATCAGGTTGGATGAGGACGGGCGCTGAAGAGAGAGCAGCCTTCAGGGTGGTGAAGGCCGCAAGTGCATCTGGCGACCAATTACTCACATCCGCCCCCTTTCCGGTGAGATCCGTTAAAGGCTTAGCCACCACGGAGAAGTTCTTAATGAACTTACGATAATACTCAGAAAACCCCAGGAAGCGCTGCAGGGCTTTTAGGGTACCTGGCTGAGTCCATTCCGTGATAGCCTTCACCTTAACGAGATCTATCTGAATATCACATGGTGTAGCGATATATCCCTTTGTCAAACTGTCCTGAATATAGTCCTTCCTGGACTCTCTCTCAGGAACAGTTACGTTGTAGATCTGACCCTTTGGGAGTTTAACACCTGGGATCAGATCAATTTCACAATCAAATTCTCTAAGAGGAGGCAATCCTTCAAAGAGTTGTTTGGAGAAAACATCTGAAAACTCATCAATATAGTCTGGTAACTCGACCCCCTCCAAAACAGAAGTATCCAGGTGCACTGGATTCATGTGATTAGTACAGTGGGACCCCCACTTAACCAGCTCCAGCGTGTTCCAATTAATAATGGGATTGTGTTCCCTTAACCAAGGGAGCCCTAAGACTATGTCCACCGACAAGTCTTTCATAACGAGGAAGGTGCAAGTCTCAGTATGCTGGGCTCCAATGGTGAATGTCAACTCTGGGGTAACAAGATTGACGAGGTCGGCATGCAAGGGAGTGGAGTCTACCCCTGCAATCTGAATAGGAGGATCTAAACGTAGCAAGGAACCAAAAATCTGAGCCACAAAATCAAAGTTCACAAAGTTTGCTGCTGCCCCAGAATCAACAAAGGCTTGTCCTGCACGAGAGAAGGAACGGAGCTTCAAAACGCAGGGCAAGAACATTTTAGACACAACAGGGGGTACCTGAGCCCCTAGACAGTCCTCTTGACAACTGCCTAGGAGCGGAAGTTTCTCCTGCTGAGGTCTTTTCCCGCAGGTAGCGATGCGATGACCAGACTCTCCGCAATAGAAACAAAGGTTCTTCTTTAACCGATATTCCCTTCGCTGTTTAGGTGACATCGTCCCCAGTTCCATGGGTTCAGCGGAGGGAGGTGAGGTTGTCGGTCTTGCCGCAGAAGTGGCCGGGAAGGCTGGATGGATCAGACTGGGCCGAGCAGATAGTCTGGCCCTCAGGCGCCGGTCGGCTCGGATGGCTAACGACATTGCTTGTTCCAGGGTACCAGGCTCCGGCTGGGCCACCAGCAGCTCCTTTAGGTCTTCAGATAGACCAGTCAAGAACAAGTCCTTGAGGGCTGAGTCGTTCCACCCCGACTCAGTGCAGTGCTGTCTGAATTGGGAGCAATAATCTTCTGCCACCTTCTGACCCTGTCGCAAGGACAACAGTTTGGCGACAGCGTAGGCAGCACGGTCGGGTTCGTCATACAGCTGGCCCAAAGCAGCAAAAAAGGCGTCTAGTGACTGTCGGGTGGGGGAGTCAGCTGGTAAGGAGAAGGCCCAATTTTGGGGTTCTCCCCTCAGGCGAGTTATCACGAAACCCACTTTCTGGTACTCTGTGCCAGAGGTGTGGGGTCGGAGGTCAAAATAAAGCTTGCAGCCTTCTCTGAACACAAAAAACTGACTTCTCTCACCGGAAAAGAAGTCAGGAGGTGTTGCTCGGGGTTCAGAAACCGTACCAGGAGTGGCAGGGAGCTGCATCATATTAGAAGCCCCTCGCTGCTCCTGATGCTGCAGGCGAGCAGTCAGGTCCTGGACCAGGTCCGTCAGAATCTGTACCTGGTTGGCTAAGGCCGCCACAGCCTCCATAGCGGGTTTCAAGGTTGCTGGTCGGATGTAGGGATCCGACTTCCGTTCGGCCAGTGTTACTGTCAGGGCTCGGGATCCGGGAAACTGGAGGTCCCTGAAAATACCCGCAACCCCTGTCCCTTCCTACTTGCCCCCCTGGGCTAAGCCCCAGGGCGACAACTGGGCGACGGTCCCTACACTCACTAAGGAAGGGGGACACGGGGACTGACGAACAGACAGACACTGGAACAAACAACAGCAAGGAGAGTCAGACAATCCGGGTCAGCAACTAGAGGGTACGCGGTACAAGAGGGTCAGGCAAAGGCAACGTCAGGTCCAAAGGCAGAGGGTCAGTAACAGGAGTCAGAACTATGCAGTACGCTGGTGTAGCAGGAAATCCAAAACTAACACTGGCAATGCTAGAGAGAAACAGGCACGTTTAAATGCTGTCAGAACTCCCGCCCCAGCAGCTGATTGGGGCGGGGAGTCTGCCAGCAGCCAGACCTAGGCAAAAGGCAGCGAGTGCAGATCTCAGACATGCAGCAGCAAGTGCAGATGCTGCTAATCCTAACACTGGTTTTCCTAGGGGGCTTACTCTTTTTCTGCCCTTATACAACAGCGCTATCTGCTGGCTAAGGCCAGTACTGCATGAGGTGACACATTGGATAGGCTCCGACAGCAGAGAGGCTGGCAATATATAGTAAGAGAACCCTGACGGCTGTCTTCCAACATCGGAGCTCTACAGCCTTAAATCATAATGTCTTCAGAGGTCAGACAGTGGATTTGAAAAGGTTAATACATGGCATTCTTCACGTTATTAAAGGGGTTGTCCCGCGAAACAAAGTTGGGGTATACACTTCTGTATGGCCATATTAATGCACTTTGTAATGTACATTGTGCATTAATTATGAGCCATACAGAAGTTATTCACTTACCTGTTCCGTTGCTAGCGTCCCCGTCTCCATGGTGCCGTCTAATTTTCAGCGTCTAATCGCCCGATTAGACGCGCTTGCGCAGTCCGGTCTTCTCCGTGTTGAATGGGGCTGCTCGTGCTGGAGAGCGCTCCTCGTAGCTCCGCCCCGTCACGTGTGCCGATTCCAGCCAATCAGGAGGCTGGAATCGGCAATGGACCGCACAGAAGACCTGCGGTCCACCGAGGGTGAAGATCCCGGCGGCCATCTTCGCAAGGTAAGTAAGAAGTCACCGGAGCGCGGGGATTTGGGTAAGTACTATCCGGTTTTTTTTTTCAACACATGCATAGGGTTTGTCTCGCGCCGAACGGGGGGGCTATTGAAAAAAAAAAAAAAAACGTTTCTGCGCGGGACAACCCCTTTAAGTGTGGTAATTTGTGTTGACAGAAAACACTACACTGTAGTATCCAGCTATGACATATTCACTATTACAGTTTAGGTTGACGTACAGATATAGTTGAGCAGATCTATACATTGAGTCTTTGGAGGGGAGTTGTTTGGGATTGTGATGCACATTACGTTAAGCTTATGCTGAATGTTGATTAGTTTTCTACATACTCACATAGTTACATGTCACATCATGTCAAAGGAACTAAGAATATGAAAAATCATGGCAGATTCCTTTAGGGGCATTTTTAGACCCTAGTGAGAGCGAAAATACATTTTCTGCCAAAATGCTCCCAGTCGAACAATGTCTCTATCAGACCACTAGGGGCATAAATAAATATGAGCGGATATCACTGCGAAATTCAAACATTTGAAAACACTTCGGCATCTCAATATTACTCTATCCAGGTATGGACCGACCTGTATATAGAAATATCTAAGAAAGACCAGGTAGTCTGGAGCAGCCTACCATTCAGAATAAAGAGATTGTCTTATCACAGATAACTCCTTTCATCAGAAGCTTTGGGTCCCCAATGCAAAATCTGTAACAGAGCCCCCAACTACAATGCTTTATTCATAGTACTGGGCTCCCTGTATGGAGAAGAGAGGCCTTATGGGCCCCCTAAGGCTCCTGGGCCCGGGTGCAACCGCATCCCCTATAGTTATGCCTGTGCCTTTCATATCAGAGTTGTTCAGCCCCTGGCAACTCAGGCACGCAGTTAATTTTGTCAGAGGAGGCTGTGGCCAGATGGACATTTTGGTGTACTGGCCTGTCTATGATAGCCATATGTCCTAATTGTGCATTTGGTCATGGGTTATCTTCATGAGAAACAAGCTGGATCCACCTGTAATCTCGGCCTCTACTGAACAGCTGGTACGGAGAACATGAAAGCCATTTGTTTGCTGTGACCTTGGCACTCTGATCTTTGAGCAAGACAGATTTAAATATTCTCATAAATTAATCAATTTGGGTGAGTTCAAGGCAAAATAAAATGCAAATAATTATCGGCTTAATGTAGAAATTTTAAAGTAATATTTTAAGGGACCTTCCAGTCGGGAGCTCAAAAATGATATGTAAATCAGTACCTAGGGAGGGTGTTCACCTGCTCTTTGTTTAGGGGTGTGTCCCAGACTACCTCAGATTAGGCACTGTAGCTGTATTATATTCACTATATTGATAGCTCTATCTTTATAGAGCTGAGCTAAAAAGAAGCTAAGGAGCAAGAGCTGAAGAAACAAGTAAGACACGCATATATATTTTGAGCTTCTGACAGTAGCTTTAATGATAATATAAGAGACATATTTAAGGGTTTATTAAAATTTGGTGGAAGCAAGGTTGTCTGGAACTTTTACTATTGATTTCTATAATCAATAGTTGTTCACTAGGTTCCGCCATTTGGCATCCCAGCTGATCTGCGGGCCCACTGTCAGTGCGGATAACGTTGGAAACCAATAACAATGTCAACATTGCAGCCGCCTGAACTGGTACTGCAGGCACGGCTCCCATGGAATTCAGAGGACAATGAGCACAGACAATCAGCTGGTCAGCAGAGATGCCAAGCAGCGGACTCACGCCTATCAACTACTGATGATTTGGCTAATCAATATTAGGAGTCAAAGACAACCCCTTAAAGGGGTTGTCCTGCGCCGAAACGGGGTTTGTTTTTTTTTAACCCCCCCCCCCGTTCGGCGCGAGACAACCCCGATGCAGGGGTTAAAAAAACAACCCGCACAGCGCTTACCTGAATCCCGGCGGTCCGGCGTCTTCATACTTACCTGCTGAAGATGGCCGCCGGGATCCTCTGTCTCCGTGGACCGCAGGGCTTCTGTGCGGTCCATTGCCGATTCCAGCCTCCTGATTGGCTGGAATCGGCACGTGACGGGGCGGAGCTACACAGAGCCGGCATTCTACACGAACGGCCCCATAGAAGACTGCAGAAGACCCGGACTGCGCAAGCGCGGCTAATTTGGCCATCGGAGGCCGAAAATTAGTCGGCACCATGGAGACGAGGACGCCAGCAACGGAGCAGGTAAGTATAAAACTTTTTATAACTTCTGTATGGCTCATAATTAATGCACAATGTACATTACAAAGTGCATTATTATGGCCATACAGAAGTGTATAGACCCACTTGCTGCCGCGGGACAACCCCTTTAAGGGCTTTTAAAAAATCATAACTTTAATTTTTTCTTTACCTACTTGTACACAAGTTGTATTTTTCAGTTGTACCATTTTTAACGTACCATATAATGTAATGAAAAACCTTTTAAAAATTCCAAGTGGAGTGAAATGGAAAAAAAAAAAATTCTGCCATCGGTGGTGGTGGAGGTGAGGTCTTGTTTCTTTGGTGCATACACTACAGCAAAAATGGCATAACTTTATTTTGTGGGTCAGTACAATTACTACGATACCAAATTTATATAGCTTTTTTTTGCCATACTAATTTTAAAATATAACATGTTTTTTGGGGGGAAAAAAATAATAATTTTCTGCCTCTATCTTCTGACAGACATAACTTTTTCATCGATATAGTTGTGTAAGGGCTCTTTTTTTGCTGGATGTCCTATGGTTTCTACTGGCACCATTTTGGAATATATATGACTCTTTGATCGCTTTCTTATTACATTTTTTTTCTTGGGGATGGGGTGTCCATAAAACACAATTTTGGCCTTTTTTTTCTGATGTCATTCACCCTGTAGAGTAAATAATAACGTATTACTTTGATAGATGAGATGCAGCGATATCAAATGTTTGGAGGGCTTTTATTATAAATGGCAAAAGATTTTTCTTTAAGAAGCTTTTATTACCTTTTATTTTTTTAAATAATTAATACAACTTTTTTAAAACTGATTTCAACATTTTTTTGTCCCCATAGGACATGAATTTGCAATGGTCTGATCGCTCCTGCAGAAGGATGAAATACCATAGTATTGTATTATACTGCAATTTGATAGGCAATCTATCAAGCCATGCCTACGGCCGTTTAAATGCATTTAGATAGAGTATGCTTCTGTGTCCATGTAATAGCCAGACCATATGATGATCAGTTGGGAAGTGAATTTAGACGTCATACTATAAGAAAGTAGTGTGCCTTTTTGGTGATTGGTCTAAAAACGGAGTATTATAATAAAGAGGAAAAAAAAACATTTTGACTTAAAAAAAAATCAGCCCTAGTATAGTATTTGGATTAGCTTTATTTAACTTTGAACATACATTTTTGGTACCTCCAAAGATATATAAAGACTCACACAACATTTCCTTCATGTTGAACATGCATAACAAAATCATTATATACAGTACTGTGCAAAAGATTTAGGCAAAGTAAGAATGCTTTTAAAAATAGAAGTTTTCGTTTATTTTTGTTAAATAACAAAATGCAAAGTGCATGAAGGAAAGGGAAATCTAAATCAAATCAATATTTGGTGTGAGCACCCTTTGACTTCAAAATGGCATCAATTCTTCTGGGTACACTTGTACAAAGTCATGGATTGTGTAGGATTATAGTCAGGTGTATGATTAACCAATTATACCAAACAGATGATAATGATCATCATCTTCATATGTATGTTGTAATACAGACATTAGCTGACACAGAAACAGCTGTGCAGGAGGCTTAAAACTGGGTAAGGAACAGCCAAACTCTGCTACAAAGGTGAGGTTGTGGAAGACAGTTTCATGACACAGGTCATGCACCATGGCAAGACTGAGCACAGACACAAGACACAAGGTAGTTATACTGCATCAGCAAGGTCATTTCCGGGCAAATATATCAGAGCAGACTAAGGTTTTAAGATGTGTTATTCAAGCTCTTTAGAAGAAGTTCAAAGAAACAGTTAATGTTGAGGATCGTAGACACAGTGATCGACCAAGGAAACTCAGTGCAGCAGATAAAAGACACATCACACTTATTTTCCTTCTAACTCCACTAATGCCATGAGTTCAGAACTGGCAGAAACCAGTGGGACCCAGGTAAACCCATCTATTATTCGCAGAAGTCTGTGCAGAAGTGGCCTTCATGGAAAAATTGTGGCCAAATAGTCATACTTTGAATGTAGAAAAAAGCCAGGTGACTTAACTATGCATTAAACATAGGAAGTGGGGTACAGAAAAATGGCAGTAGGTGCTCTGGACTGATGAGTAAAAATTTGAAATATGTGGCTGTAACAAAAAGCAGTTTATTTGCTGAAGGTTTGGAGAGAGCAGTACGATAGTGAGTGTCTGCAGGCAACAATGAGGCACGATGAAGGTTTCTTGTAAATTTGGGGCTGCATTTCAGCAAATGGAGTTAGGGATTTGGTGAGGATTAATGGTGCCCTCAATGTTGAGAAAAACAGTCAGAAACTTGTCCTTCCTGCAGTACAAGCAGGGAGGCGTTAAATTGGCTTGAAACTTATTCTGAAGTAAGACAACAACCCCAAACATACGGCCAATGCCATTAAGAACTCTTAATAAAGTACAAAGAGTCCTGGCGGTGACAATATGGTCCCCACAAAGCCCTGACCACGACATCATTGAGTCTGTCTGGGATTACATGGAAAGGCAAAATGATTTGAGCAAGCCTACATCCACAGAAGATCTGCGGTTAGATCTCCAAGATGTTTGAAACGACCTTCCTGCCAAGTTCCTTTAAAAACTCTGTGCTTGGAAGAATTGATGCTGTTTTTAAGTCAAAGGACAGTCACACCAAATACTGACTTGATTTACATTTCTCTTTTGTTCATTCACTTTGTATTTTGCTATTTGACAAAAAAACTATTAACATTTCTATTTTTGAAAGCAATCTTAAGGCCCATTTAGACACAACGATTATCGCTCAAAAGATGTCGCTCAAGCGACTTTTGAGCGATCATCGTTGTGTCATTTACAGTGCAAGATGATCACTCAAGATGAGCGATCACCATGCGCTGCCAGCGGAGGATGCAGAAGACAAGTGGGGTGTCCCCGCTTGTCTTCTGCATTCAGATGTTTTCTGCACAGAGTGCCCGGCTGTTATACAGCCGAGCACTCGGAGCGGAGGATGCAGAAGACAAGCGGGTTGTCCCCGCTTGTCTTCTGCATCCAGATGTTTTCTGCATGGAGCGCCCGGCTGTTATACAGCCGATCGCTCCGAGCGGGATATGGAGAACAGTGCTGGACTGCTCTGTTCTTCATACTCAGCTTGTGATCAGGGAGCGAGATACATCTGAAACAATAGTATCAGCTGTATCCCGCTGTGAATCCCTGATAAGGCTCATCGTTGTCTTTCAGCACGCTGAAAGATAACGATGAGCGACGGCTTAACGAAAACTGCACGATGTCAGTGCAGTTACACACAATGATTATCGCTCAAAAGACGGCTTTTGAGTGAATTTTGAGCGATAATCGTTGTGTCTAAATGGACCTTTACTTTGCAGCATTTTTTCCACACCTGCCTAACACTTCTTCACAATACTGTATTGCCTGAAAGCTTAGGTGTTATCAGAATCTGATATAAAGTGGTCAACAATAAGTTGTGTACTGCATATCCTCTATTAGGCCACTTTAGAAAGCATTATACAGGGCCTTTCCCCAGGAGTAACTGCAGGTATAATTACCCAAACTAACAGTATCATACAACCCTATCATCTGTGGTGGGGTTGGATTTGAAGTCGTAATATAGAGGCATAAAATGTGCCTGTATTACACTCATCTGACTCCTCTGGTCTGACTGACTGTGTTATCATACTCCTATTCTCTTGTTCACATTGTGCAAATACGCTAGTGTGAATAAGCCCATAGGATACAGTCTTACAATTACAATTGGCCCTTTGAAGACAGCCCTGAGGGTGATATGGCCCTCAGTGATAATGAGTTTGACAGCCTTGATCTAGACATTATTACAGTAAATACATACACATATAAATATTACTTCTGAGTATAACATGTGCTTAATTGAACCCATTCCTGCATTTACAGTTTTGTTGGTTACTAGTGGACAAGATAGTGTCTCATAATAGCACACTGTATTGTGCAAACTGTGACTTCAGGTCTTCATGCAAACCCATGATCTAAGTCTGATGATCAGAGTCACATATCCCTTTATTAAACTATACCACATGGAGATGAAAACTGTAAAACAATGTTTCAAAGAGTTCATACATTTTAAACTTTTTTTGATATAGCGTTCTGTACATAGACCACACCTTTATAAACTAGGTATCCGTAATGTTTATACTTGCCACTGTTTAACGCAGGCTGCATAATATAATGGGTAGTGTATCTGCTATCACTAGTTATGTATACTTTTTTCACTGTATTATTCAAAATAGGTTTCTGTTGTATTTTAGCCATTAGGTACAAACAATCTGTAAAGATTTCTTCCATATTGATTAGTTTAAAATGTGGCCAGATCTGCTAGAGAGGTCTCTGACGGATCACGGGATTTTTTTTTCTATTGTGTTTATAAATAATTTATTGTAGCACGATAAACATTTAATCATTAATTCATTCAAGAATACATTCATTCAATCAAATGACCATTTACTCACATCACAAATGCTTATAAACAGGCTGCTAAGATAAAACCTTACCCACTCTAAATTGATTTTTATATAAAAGTTGAAAAACTTCTGGTGCTATTGTATGTGAAATATAATATTAAAATGGTATAAAACCAATAGCACTCTTAACATAATTATGCCCCTTACCGTAAGAGGGGTTTTACACCTGCTCCCGCGGTTCCCCTTTCTTGCTCTGTTCGGAGAAAGGGGAATTCCTATGGCTGAATGGCTCCGTCTCTCTGGACAGAACTGAGCAGCACCAAACGGACCCTATTGAGTATTATGGGGTCTGTTCAGTGTGCACCCAGCTGCCCTGCTTGTAGACAGAAGAACAAGCGTTGCATGCAGCTCTTTTTCTTCCGGTATTTTGAGTTGGATCTGCGGCTCAGAACTTCCAACACTGATGTGAATCCACCCTAAGGGCTAATGCTCACAGCCGGATTTCTGCTGCGTTTCCCGCAGCGGAATTCCACAGCTATTAGGTTCTATTGAGCCTTATAGCTTTCCTGCTGCCAATGCTCACATGCGGATTTCCGCAGCGGGAAAAAAAAATTGCTTCATGTTCTATTTCACCGTGGATTTCTGCAGCGGGAGGTCTCCATTAGTATAGTATTAATGAAGACTGTGGAAATCCGTGGCAGAATTTCGTCTTCACTTGCGTTTTTAAACGCGATACTCCTGCAGCGGAAATCCGCGGCAGAATTCCATGACACTCGTGGGCATGAGCCCCAACACCTTCTTATCTACATTATTTCAGAAAAAAAGCCTATTGATGTGAATGAGATTTGCAGACATTCTTGCACATGCTGTGAAAACAACCCCATTCCAATGTATAAATCAATAAGAGAGAAAATGTACATATCACCATCTTATTCTCTCTTATTGATTTGTGCTCACTTCCCAGACCTTGGTATTGGTCTTATGTGATCAGCGCTTTCCAGGATTGGATGTCTTTGATAAAAGGGGAGTCTCTAGAACCTATTGGGGCATTTATATTACAAGACTGCTGTGGCTGTTGGGTGGAGTTGTCGGCCTCAGTTTCTTGTGGGGTAAGTTTATTCTACATTAGATTTCATTTTGGAAGCCCTGTCTGTTTTTTATTCTCTAATATTTGTCCATTCCAATGTATGGAATGGATTTTCAGTTGCAGAAATTTCTACAAGATATCTGTCATATGTATATATACCCTTATGGCTCTGTACAATGTCCGATTTGTACAGAGCCATAATTCAGAATCCATAGACTTCTGTGTGGCTCTTCTTATATATGGCAGCACACACAGAGCACCATACACGTCCAAGAGTTCTTTCTATGGCTCTATAGTATAGAATCATAGACTTCTGTACCTGGTTGTGCAATAAGGTTGTCCAGTTGTAAAGTATTTATGGGCTATCCTCAATAGATCACTGATAGAAGATCAGCTGGGGTACATACCCTGGATGCTCACCAATCAGCTGTTCACTGAGCTGGTGCATTTGAAGTGGCTCAGCTTGGTATTGCTATGTTCCAACTGAAATGAATGGAAACTTGGCATACAATAAGTTCTAGACTGGACCGGGAAGAGTCATTGGATCTTGTATATTTTGCTTTTTTCAAAAGTGTTTGATACTGTGCGGCATAAAGGTTTGGTATATAAAATGAGAATGCTTGGTTTGGGCGAGAATGTAAGTAACTGGTTCAATTATAGAAACCTGAAGGTGGTTATTAACGGTACGTACTCTGATTGGGTCACCGTTACTAGTGGAGTACCACAGGGGTCAGTATTAAGCCCAATTCTTTTTAACATGTTTAATTAACAACGTTGTAGAGGGATTGTATAGCAAAATATCAATATCTGCAGATGATACAAAACTATGCATGGTAATTAACACAAGAGAGGACACAGGTTGCAAATGGATCTGGGTAAATTGGGGACTTATAGGCTATTTACACAGGACGATTATCTCTCAAAATGTGTTCAAACGAACTAATTTAAGTGATGATTGTGCAGTGTAAATGCACAGAAATTGCTCACTTTTCGTTCACAGGTTTTTAAGCTGAGTTTTCAGTCAGCTTAAAAACCATTGCTGGATCGCGGGCTTGTCGTTCTGTATAAGCACCCCCCACTCAATGCTTCACATAAAGCAAAAGCCAGCGAGAAGCCCACAATACAGCGGTGAAGTCTGTCAATGTAAACATTCTGCACGAGCGCAGATGATCTTCGCAGTGACGTCAGCACTCGTGCAGTTGTTTACCTGACTGTTGGCCTGTGTAAAAGGGCCATTAAGCAGAAAAGTGGCAAATGAGATTTAACGCCAAGAAATATAAGGTTACGCATAACGAGAACATTGTTCCTCCTCTTTACAAGTCACTGGTTAGACCACACATGGAATATTGGGTACAGTTTTGGCACTGGTACTCAAGAAGGACATATCAGAACTTGAGCGGGTTCAAAGGCGGGCAACTATATTAATAAATGGAATGGATGGACTACAATACCAAGAGAGGGTATCAAAATTGGGATTATATAGTTTAAAAAAAGATGGCTCAACGGCGACCTAATAACTATGTATAACTATATCAGGGGACAATACAGAGATCTCTCCTAGGATCTTTTTATACTCAAGACTGTGACTGTAACAAGGGGGCGTCCTCTGCGTCTAGAGGAAAGAAGGTTTCTACATCAGCATAGAAGAAGATTCTTTACTGTAAGAGCAATGAGACTACGGAGCTCGCTACCAAATAATGTGCTAATGGTGAACTCACTAAAAGAGTATAAGAGGGGCCTGGGTGACTTTCTTAAGTGAAATAATATTATGTTATAGTCACTGATTACTTCAGAAGCGTTGTTGATGCAGGGATTATTCAGATTGCCAGAATAACTGATGAAAATTAGCTTTTACCTCATAGGGTTCAACATGGGTGGTAGAGCGTGAAATAGGCCAATCTAGATGGACATATGTCTTATTTTTTCAGCCTTACACACTATGGTACCATGTAATTCCAAGCCAGGCCACTGCAGTGAGAATGGAACTGTCTGCTTCCTGCAGAAATTAGCACCAACCCAGAGAACAGCTGATTGGCAGGGGTCCCTGGGTACAGCCTCTGCTGATTCACTATTGATACCTATCCTGAGGATAGGGCATCAATAGTTTACAATTTCATAACCCCCTTAATGAAAAGCAAAATAATATTTTTTATATAAAATGTAACATCTACAATATTGATTTTATCTGATTCAATTAATAGTCCCCTCTCCTTTTCCTTTTTCTTTCCTGTCCCACAAGAAGTTCATTGCCCATTAAATCTGAACTATATGGGTTCAATATTTCATGCAGATGTAATAATGTTGAAATTGTGGAATGTGTTTCCAGTGGTATTAAAAGGATAGAGATGCATTGTCTCTAGTAATGGACATCTTGTATGGCATTTGAAAAACAATGTAGTATTTCCTAGTATGCTCTATGGAACGCTGCAGCTTCTCATATGTTACTGCTAGGCAGGATATGATTTGCATTATGATGGAGATTTGGTGACTTGCTAGCAGAATGAGGCAACTTCACAAAGCAATCTGCTGTGGATATTAACTTGTTCATAACAGTCTTCACCTCTCTGTTATAGAAAAAAACACACACACTATGATGCTGCAGGCAATGATTTTCTGTGAAATCCCTCCTGGACTGTAATCTGCCGCTCTATACATATTGCTCTACAGGAAGGAGATACCTCAACTCTGAATTTAATAAATAAGTCTTTCTAACTGCACTATCTGCTCTATAAATGATTCCAACAAGATAGTTATGTATATTCATGTCTTCTAGCTGGCACAAAACTTTTATTACATCATTTTTTCCCCCAGGTTCTGATACTTAGTTTATTAACTCATGAATCTAGTGGATCTGTCTCTAAACTCATGGTTGTGGTGGTCATTTGTAACTTTTGAAAGCAAAACTTAGGTATATAATCATTATCTATCAAAGACATTCATGTAAATTATGTACTCTGGTGTAGTTATACACATGATGGGGAGGTAGTAGTTACAATCAGGCACATAACATACATCGAACAACGGACCCAGGCGATCAACTACTGATCACCTATCCTAAGGATAAGTCATCAATAGTATTTTCCTGGAAAACCCTTCTAAGGCCTTATGTCCATGGGGAAAATCAGGCCCGCTACGGATTCTCCAAGGAGAATCCGTAGCGGGTCCCTCCTGCCCCGCGGACATGAGGGCTGAAAATAGCAATTACTCACCTCTCTGCACGCTCCAGATCTTCCCTTCTTCGTGGCTTGATCTTCTCTCCGTCGCGGCCGGATCTTCTTTCTTCGGCCTGGCGGATGTGCACAGCACGCCGGTTCCGTGCCGCGTGCATGCGCCGGCCCGAAGAAAAAAGATCCGGCCATGACGGAGAGAAGATCAAGCCACGAAGAAGGGAAGATCCGGAGCAGGTGAGTATATTCTGATTTTAGGTCTCCCGCAGATTCGGACAGCTTCCATAGGCTTCAATAGAAGCCTGCGGGAGCCGTCCCCGCGGGAGACCCGCACGAAAATGGAGCATCTGCATTTTTTTCATGCTCCATATTTTTATTAAAATCACTTTTATTGACCATCCGCGGGTATTTATCTACCCGCGGGTGGTCAATGCATCCCTATGGGATGCGGATCCGCGTGCAGGTGATCCGCTGCGGATTTTAATTATTATTTTGCCCGTGGACATGAGGCCTAAGTCTTACAAAAAACCCTTTGATACTTAATACATGTGCTGCCAGAAGACATAATAGAAGTAGGTATATACAGGTGCATATAGGTTCTAAGCGCCTTCAGATTATATTTATCCTAATCTCTCTACCTAATGGGAGTTCCCTGTTCTGGCTAGTCCTAGCACCCTATCCTATAGGATGATTCAACCTGGACAAAGCCCTTCATCTCCAGTTGTGGCAAAATTAGTGAGCGGTAAACAGTGAGGGAGCAATGCAATTTTTTGCTCCTACCAGGGATACAAAAAGGAGTATGGTCGCTGAGTTTGAGTCCTGTTATAAGCCTTCCTCTGCTCTATGCAAAAATCATATTCTAGTCTGAAGTTAAAAAGCAGATGGCTCAATTTAGAGTTGCCCCTATGTTTTACCAAAAGTACTTCCACAAGATGTAGCCTTTTTTAGGTAAAGATGGTGTAAAAAAGTGTGCATTGTCCATTGCTGATGTATATACAATAGCTTGTAAATGTACATTTCATTAAGTTAAAGAGGGCCCTGGTTTGTAATTGCTGATGCACATTGGTATTTAGGACTCATAGTAATGAATTATCTTTTTCAGTACATACTAGTACAGCAAATAATCTGAGCTACAGAATACAGTGCAGAACCATAGCTTATTGTATCAGACCAGATTGACTCTGCTCTCTCCCTTCAATGCACATGAAACCACAGGGCATTATCAACACTACGAGCTTTCAAGTGACCTTAGCTCTGTTGCCCTTTCTAGTTTCCCTTGCAGGTCTTCAGCCAACAGCGGGCTAAATAGGGGCACCCAATACCCTTTAATTCTCAAAGCCTTCAACATTTATCCCATGATGATATTCAAATTGTCATTAATTCTACATCACATCACAGAATTAGCCTTACATTCAAACCACATGGGTGGAGACAGGCTTCTTGTAGATTAGTATGGAAAGTCATTACTGCTGAGCTTGAATTCTAAATAGTACAACATTTCTAGTGGCTGAACCAGCTTATCACTCCGGTAAGAAGTAACATCAATTTACAAGAGTAACCTTCTGCCCTTTCCACAAATAGGCAAGTACAGACCTTTTCACTAGGTAGTGCATCATGCTTCATTTTATGACAAGAGTCACTGTAATTCGATTTAATCTAGCGTGGTGCCTGTCGCACCAACATGTAGTGTACAGTTACTTTCCATTCCAACTGAAGATCTGTGTTGTTTTGTACGGAAAATACAAATTGCTGATTGTTAAACATCCGAAGTCTCGAAATAATGTCTGTAGATAAGGCAAAATGTCAGATCCAGCCTTGTTGTCACCATAGACACACATAAACTATTGATCTGATCTCTACTTTTTGCTTGATCACCAGGGAAAATCCAATTGAAATGACTTAAGGATGTTAGTTACACGTGGAATATGACATTGGCGAAAGGTTTAAATCACCAACGCTTTTCAGAACCCAAGTACTTCTTTTTCCGTTTTTTCTTAACCATTTCCCCCTTTCTGCCCCAAACAATAATCTTCTAATTAACTTACTCCTCCATTGACCCACTACTACCCTGCTGCCACTTCCATCTTTTGACCATCTGTTTACATTTGCTGCAATGATCACATAGTTGTTTACCTGCATGATCACTATAGCCAGTTGGTGGCCCCGAAACCAGATATTAGTGACATCCCATAACCAGGCTACAGCCATTACATTAAAAGCCAATTTGACCTGTATACAGGGTGTCAATGGGGTCAGAAGACCCGGTGACGTGATGGGTCACATTTTATGGCAATGGAGCAGTGACATGGCACTCCAGCACCATAGATTATTGGGCAGGAAGGGGGTAAATAAAAGTCAGAAAACCTCTTTAAGAAGAGATGGTCCAGTAGTGGTGGTCACTAAGCAAATGGTGTAATGTTTGATGACAAGTATAGGAAACTATACTACATTTGAAGACTTTAGCAAAGTCTAGAGACAGTACGACTCTCAGGATTAGATGAATGCTCATCAAAATGGGTAGAGTATTTTAAAAAAATTAAGTTTTTGGTAAACAAAATAGCAATGTGTTCAGACTAAAGAGAATTTATTGCTTTAATAAAAAAATCCATCAAATATAAGTCCTGGAGTTATTGAAGGTTGTGTCTGCTTTAGAAAATACATTTTCAAATACTTGGTTAGAGAATATTGATTCAATGAGAGGAGGACCATCAGCTACAAAGAGCGTCTCTTGCTTTGGAGGACCCAGCACGTCTGTACACTACACGGACAAACACTTTTAGATTTTTAACAATTTATATTCCGACATAATATATTTTTCTTGAAATCCACCATTATACCTACCATGGGGTTATTAGTTATCTCCCTTAGGGGGGTTAACATTCGTCGACTGTCAGGCACATAAGTGCCCAACAGTCATCCAAGCGATTATCATTCCTGTGCTTCGGCTTCAAATACACAGATGTTGGAGCAGAAACCTCCGCGCCGACTTCTCATGTACTGGTCAATGCTTGTCACTGCAGGCATGGCTCCCATTGATTTCAATGAGAGCCGTGCCTTCAATTACAAGCGCTGGCCACTACACAAAGGTTGTCGCAGAGGCTTCCCCTCCGACCCCTGTTATTGTGGCGCTGACAGCATGCACTAGCACCGCTGATCAGTCAGGGTCCTGAGGGGCAGATGCCGGACGATCAACTATTGATGACCTATCCTCATGATAGGTTATTAATAGTATTTAAGCCTGGAAACCCCCTTTAAACTGAATGATACGGTCCATGAGTATGCACCCTTAGATTCCTAATCTTCCTAGGTATTCAGTCACAGTGAGAGCTGTATCAATGGATAATGAGGCAGATTTGTCATTTAAGGGTCTGGAAAAGGTGGGTGATATAATAGTGCCATATTTGGGTTCGTTCACATCAGCGTCAAAGGTTCCATTCAGAACCTCCATTGCTGATGGTCGCTAAAAAGACAGAACAAAATAGTGTTGCATGCGGTGCTATTTTGTCCCGTCAAATCCAGCAAAATGCTGGCCAGATGCTGACCGGACCCCATTATTGTCAATGTTGGGTGCCATTTGGTTTCATTATATGATGGTTCCATTCAGCCGAAGGTTGTTGTTTTCATTCTTCCCGAATACAGCAGGAAAACAAGACCCCTAGTGCTGATGTCAACGAGCCCTTAGCTGTCATCCAGCTTTCTCAAAAATGGATATAACTAGGGAACACCTGGATGAAGTGTTTGATAGCATGGCAGAAGATGTCTACATGTGGACTGGTATTTCAATATTATTTTATTTTAGACATTTTATCACGATTAGTAATCTAAAATCTTCTTTTATGAATGCATTGGGCTATATCTTTAGCATTACAGCGGTGCCATAAAGAAACCGTTCTCTGTTACAAATGTTGAGCCAAGTCCATTCGCTGAGTATTAGTTTGTGCTGACACATGCTGCAAGGGAAGCATACAATTAACTGATCCGCTGTCACAGTGTGTTGCTACGGTGACAGAATCCAGAGACAAGAACGCTGAATTGTCTTAGGCTTGTTCTTCACAGTTTGATCCGATGAAAGATCCCCCAACTTCTGGAAGATGTGGGGCTTTTAAGTCTATTAGTGGCTATGCAGCACTCAGTCAGCCTTTTATTACTTTGATTCAAATATCCTAGGATATCCCATATGACTTTTTTTATGAATCTGCACTAGTCACTGTAAATCTTCCTTTCCTTGTAGTCTCCTTGAATGTTCTTATTTTACATTTCAATTTTTTACATTTTTAGAGAAGATTTTTTAAGTCCACGCTAAGAGTGGATCAGGAACTTGCCAAATTTTTAGGTAGTGTTTGACTGGCTATTAGCATATGAGCGTAAGAAATTTACACTTTATGCCTTTGTCAAATAGCCTATGACCTCAGTTTTCGAGCATTTCGCTGATATGATTAGTTTCCATATTTGTAAGAAATATACAGTACTATGTAAAAGCTTTTGGCAGGTGTGGAAAAAATGCTTTACGCTTTTTGAAGAATCGAAGATATCTGATTGACTCTAAATTTATTCTGCAGCAGGACTAGGACCCCAAATAAAGCCAATGTCATTAACAAGTATGTTCAATGTAAAGAAGAACAAGGGGTCCTGGAAGTGATGATATGGCGCCACAGAGCCCTGATCTTACCATCATTGAGTCGGTCTGGGATAAAATGAAGAGATAGAAGGATCTGAGCAAGCTACATCCATAGAAGATCTGTGGTTAGTTCTCCAAGATGTTTAGAACAACCTCCCTTCAATTTTTAAAGCATTCTTACTTTGGAGCATTTTTTCCATACCTGTCTGTGGGACCTGTCACACGGAAGCAATAATTCCCCCGGCACACATGGCTACCTGCAGATTTTGATGCAGAATTACAGGCTGATTTAAGCCATTTTCATTCTGCATCAAAATCCGCACAGAGCCATGTGGATTTTGGTGCAGAATTTACCAGAACTTGGAAAAGTCTGCCCATGTGAAAGCCCCTAAAATTTATACACTGTACTACATGGACTGGTAAAATGGTGAGTGAATACAGTGTTAGGATGGTTTCATGCACCACACATTTTGGAAAAGAAAGAGCACTGGTTTTGAAGCCTTTCCTTTAGCCAAAGCCAGAAGTGGATTCAAATGCAATAGGAAATGCAAAGGAAGGACTAAGCTTATCTTTCCTGCTGGATTCTCTTCAGGCTTTTTATCTACAATATCTGCCCTAAAAATGGCAGTGACATATTTCCAAATAGTGTGTGTGAAATCACCTTTGTGGTATTCCACGGGAATTCGGCTTCCAAAATTCACATCAAAATTTACATCTTTTTGATGCAGATTTTCACGCAGTTCTGCACTTGGAATTTGCCCATCAAAAACAGGCGGATTTTAGAGGTGGAATTCACGTGGAATTTTTCCATGGTAAATTCCACTATATAAACATACCCTTAGGTTTCCTTTATTTTTTTTTCTATTTTTTTAAGAAAACACCAGAAAGATTTGCATGTGATTTTTTTTGATGATGCCTGTAAAAACATGTTGTTTTTTTGTGGCATGTTTTGATCGTTCATGTTTTGTCTTTGGCATGTTTTTTTCGCTATAGAAAAAGCTATTGTAAAATGCCAGAAAAAATCCAGACCCAGGAACTTAGTTAACGGCTCATGGGCCCTGGTGCAAAGGTGATGCCTGCATAATCCCACCCCACAGTTATTTTGCTTAGTATCAATTGTGGTCTTCTCCTAAAAACACACACACACACACACACAAATATATAGTTCAGATAGGACACCGGGCTTGGATACAGCAGCTCAGTTATAGTAACCTCTATGTAATGCAGTCACCATATAATAGGTAGATATCAGTTCTACACAGTGATAGTGTTTATAGTGCTGTTACCTCCAGTGATCACAGGTCACATCTCTGATTGGCGTCTTCCATATTGTCTTTTCTCCATCTGGC
Organism: Eleutherodactylus coqui; assembly: GCF_035609145.1. Lineage (NCBI taxonomy): Eukaryota > Metazoa > Chordata > Amphibia > Anura > Eleutherodactylidae > Eleutherodactylus > Eleutherodactylus coqui. Next base: position 90,798,728 of record NC_089845.1, on the reverse strand, counting down.
CCATATCACCATAAAGATTTCTTAAAGCTATATCTCTCCACACTTTCCACATCTGACTGGTACGCACAATGCCCCTCACAGTGCTTCCCACAGTAAAAGTGCCTTTCTTATGCTCCACAAAGTAGCACTGCTCCCGCATAGTAATAATTCCCCCATAGTGACCACCAAAGGAAATAGTGCCTTCTTTGTGGCCCCACACTGTAATAACATCCATTTTATGCCCCATATAGTAATAACTACCCTCTGTGCCCCTTAAAGAGGTTAAACAAGTACTTTTTAAAATTCATGCTCCCCCTGTGTAAAAATAATAATTGTATTCTTGTATGTCTCTGCTCCCCTCAGCTGTAGAGCTGTAGCTCCATTCTCGGTGTGAGATTTGTGTTGACCATCTGCAGTCTGCCTGTTTATGGGACATCACAAGCTGCTACAGCCAATCACAGATGTCAGTCCTTGAACACTGAGGTATGTGATTGGATGTATCAGCCTGTAACATCCCATAAACAGGCAGACTGCAGACTATCAACACAGACCCAACTCTGAGAAGGAAATGACAGCGCTGGAGCTGCAGGGTATAGGGTTATGCTAGTATACAATCTTTTTTTTTCACAGGCGTAGCATGATTTTATTTTATTTTAATTAACTCTGTCAACCCCTTTAAAGTAATAGAGTCCTATGAAGTGTGAAAGCCATCACTGTGACCCCCTAGAAAGTAGTGAGCCCCCTCTGTCCTCCCCTCTAAAGTAACAGAGCCCCTCTGTGACCCACCGCCCCCAAAGAAAAGGCTACCTGTCTCCCCTGTGCCCCATGTCCAGTCAAGCAGTGTGAACAGAGACTTCCTCATTTAGCAAACAGCAGAGCTGCACTCATGCTGCCTGTCAGCTGGGTTATTCAGCTGCAAGCCTAGAAGGATCCCTCCCTCCTTCTCCTATTCATTCTGCACTCCTAAGCATCAGACATCAGGAGAAAGGGGGAAGAGTCGTTTTACGCTCGCTGCTGCATGACCTAGCCAACAGGCATTGTGAATACAGTGCTGCTGTTTGCTGAATGAGAAAGTTTCTGTTTTCATATTGCTCAGCCGGATGTGGGGTGTCAGGCTGCAGGGAGCAAGCCTAGTGATGTTAGTGGTGAGGGGCCCTTTGGGTCCCCCCCGTTAGGGGCCCAGTTGCAATTGCAATCCCAGTTGCTACATCATTGCCCAGAGCATACAGTAATTTAAAAAAAACAAAAACACTAGGGACCCAATAAACACAGTAAATGTAAGAGAAAACGTCGACTAAATATTGGAATACTTGTAAGGCTTTTTATATTTTACCATTGATCTACAGTTAACATGTGGAAATAGCTTTTTTGCTGGAAAAAGTGACCGAAAATGCCTGACACCAAAACTGCAATGTTTTTGCAAAAAAGATGATTTGTGACACCAACCTGAGGGTGCATTCAGACAACCGTATATCGGCTGGGTTTTCACGCCCAGCCGATATACGGCGTCTCTCTCTGCAGGGGGAGGAGGCTGGAAGAGTCGGGAGCAGTGCTCTGAGCTCCCGCCCCCTCTCTGCCTCCACTCCACCCCCCTGCACTATTTTCAATGAGGAGAGGCGGGGCAGGGGTGGAGCTAATTCCCAGGACTTAGCCCCGCCCCCGTTCTGCCTCCTCTTATTGCAAATAGTGCAGAGGGGCAGAGAGGGGGTGGAGAGGAAGACGCCGTATATCGGTGAAAACCTAGCCGATATACGGTCGTCTGAATGCACCCTTAGGGTTTATTCACACGAGTGTGTATCCGCCATGTTTTCACGGCCGGCTGATATACACGACCATACATGAGACATACATGCGTTTCCAATGCATTCGGTCACACAGGCGAATTTACAATGCATAAAAACGTTGCACAGTAAAAATAGAACATACGCGTCCAAAATGCTAACTTCAGATGGACATAATTGAGCCACTTTTTATGACATGTATCACAGCTGCAATACATGTAACCTCCTGCTGTTCAATTGGCTGTCTCATCTTTAAAACCTACTTTCAAATAGCTTATTAAAGAATTCTGAGTTAATAGCTTTCCCAGTGCAGAACTCTCACCTATTAGTCAGTATGGAGTACAGCTGCAAAGAGGATCTTTTACTATGGAGCAATCATCACTTCAAGACATTACATGAACAGCCCATAGTTTTCAATAGGAACTGTGCAATCCTTAAAGGGGTTGTCTCGCGCCGAAACGGGTTGTTTTTTTTTCCATAGGCCCCCCGTTCGGCGCAGGACAACCCCAATGGATGTGTTAAAAAAAAACAAACATATTACTTACCCGAATCCCCGCTCTGCGACGTCTTCCTTCTTCCTACTTCTTCCTTCACCAAGATGGCTGCCGGGATCTTCACCCACGATGCACCGCGGGTCCTTTCCCATGGTGCACCGTGGGCTCTGTGCGGTCCATTGCCGATTCCAGCCTCCTGATTGGCTGGAATCGGCACACGTGATGGGGCGGAGCTACGATGACCAGCTCTCCGGCACGAGCAGCCCCATTCACCAGGAAGAAGACCGCACAGCGCAAGCGCGTCTAAAAACGCCAGAAGAAAGCGAAATTAGACGGATCCATGGCGACGGGGACGCTAGCAACAGAGCAGGTAAGTGAATAACTTCTGTATGGCTCATATTTAATGCACGATGTATATTACAAAGTGCATTAATATGGCCATACAGAAGTGTATAACCCCACTTGCTGCCGCGGGACAACCCCTTTAACTCCCATTGTGATGGCTCTGTAGTGGAAGCCAACACTTATTGCCATGTTCCCCTATAGATTACAGCGGATCTGATCGCAGCACCAGGACAACCTGTCATCTGGTATTGTCCATGGTGGAAAACCCCTTTAAGAAACACCACCTACAATATCTAAATGTTGCTCTCAATCTAAATAAAACCTTTGGAACATTACATGGAAGTAAATTATCTATAGTGACATCCACTTACTAGCTGGGTTTGCTATGGACCTTATCTTCATTTAGTAACCAATCTGGGCTCTGGTTTTATTACTGCAGCGCAGTTTGGAATTTAAGAACTGCACCGTGATTGTTAGCTGTCTATAACAAGGTAGTTTTGATACTTGAGGACTATTATTAATACAGGTGTACAGTTATTAGTTGCTCATAACAACCAATCAGATTCCAGTATTTATTTTTCAGTTCAGATCAGAGAATGAAAACTGCATTCTGATAGGCCACCATGCAGAATAAGACCTGTTCTATTTTTAGACACTTTTGATACTTTGTAATAAAATGTTTTGTTCTGTGTTACAGAATTCACTTTTGGATTGTCTCGCTAAACAGATCAGAATGCTCATAGCAGCTCTGTTAGTAGCATTGTATTTTATATGTATCGGAAGGAGTATTTTTTTAGTATCTGACCAAATTTAGCGATAACAAGAACATATCTCAGACTAGGAATCCAGAACCTACAAACGGTCACAGGCGTCAGGCTATCAGACATTAATAATGAACACAATGGCTGTGCTGGATCCAGCTTGCTCGTTGCCATCTGGTACATTAATTGTTACTAAACAAAACTTCTTCCTTGTTTGGGAGTCCTGAAAACAGTCAGACAGCTCAGCAGCTTCCAGTTCTTTCCAAAGACTAATATTTCATGTTTTGTTACATGAGATTATGAAGGTAATATAGGGGAATAATATTGTGTTACTTTATATGTTATTTATATATATGTTACTCTTCCAGCTCTCACCTAAATAAAAACAGCTTTACCTAGAAATCCAGGCTCCGTTGTCCTCAGGGTACCAATATGCACCACCAAATGCTTGTTTTGCCTGTGCCGTCATGTAAACGTGGAAACAAACTCCTTGGCAGCTCCACCTTGTCAACATTTAGCTGTATGAAAGGCTCTCATGTGCTGCGACTCCTAAAAAAGTGCATATTAAGCAGATCAGCGGTGTCACAGTAATCATGTCATGACCTGTCCTTATTTCCTCTGGGGCTGCAATCAAATACAAAGCTGGGGACACAACTGACTCTAAAGAGCAAATCCATATGCTATGCCTATCTGTTATATGCTATATACTAATCTCTTTCTATATACTATGTCCTATCTATATAGGCTGTCATGTACATTTGTATAAGTAGTAAACATAAGGACTCCCCTGTAAGATCAAGCCGTGGGACCAGATTTATTTTACGTAAGCATTACCCTGTATCAAAAATGTATTTATTAATAAAATCAATGAAACCCCTAGCTTCCGGTGGCGTCAAGATACAATAATACCATCAATGAGACCGTGTCAAAAATGAACACTTTTAAATAAAAGTTACATATGTCTCTTTGCTCCTCACATTCACAGATCTGTGTCTAATTAACCTACGTGCTAAATATCGCCATAGATGAACTTAGTGGCCAATCACTTTTTACTATTTAAAGGACCACATCACTGTCCATCTTCCGATGACAGGGGGATATTACAATGATATTATTATGTCAGTAAACACATGAAAAAAACTGATAATAGCGAAAGTATTTTGTTTGCACTCACATGAAAGCAAATGTCCAGGCATTGTCACATTGTTTTATTGCTCCACTGCATCAAAAATGAAAGTTTCAACAAGTGTGCAGTACACATTTCTTATGTAAACCTATGCATCTCCATGGTAACACACAACAAACAAACAAGTTGCAGAGCACCAATAAAATTGGGGATGGTTGCAGTATCACACTACATTGAGTGTATATGCTGTCTAATACCATGGAGACACAAAGATCAGTACAAGGGCTGCAAAATGAAAATGAAAGCACATTTTCAATCAATACCTGTTGCAAAGTTTAAAGGGCACTACTTTTTCAGGCCACTTATGTTCATCTACTAGCTTGTGTTACTCTCATCCTTTTAGTAATATACTTGCATTAAAAGTTGTGTTGCTTTACCACTGCAAATCACGTTTGAAGTGGCTGCCATTAAGAATCTCCCAGCTTCTTTGCAATCCATTGCATGTCATTAGGTACAAAGCTTATGTAGTAACAAGGGCACAGGATCATTTCCAAAGCAATAGGGGAAGGTGCTATCTTCACAGGTCAGCTCCCGTGTACTGAAAAACCTGCAGACATCGTGATAATGATCACCACAATGTCTGCTTCTCCTGGGGCTGTGTGTATATCTGTGCCTATGTGTGTGTATGCACATTATATTGGGTTTACTCACAATTTGACCAGAATGCCTAAATCATCCTGGGAGAGCAGAGTGGCTGGCATTCATATCCTGCTGATTGGACCACAGAGTGTGCAAGTCAGCATGACACGTCAGGGCAAAGAAGTATAGGACAGTGTACTGCTGGCAGAATGATACGCTTGCTACATGCCCCTACATGCAAGTGAATTGCAAACAGCAGAGCAACAGAAAATGGGGTAGACCACCTGAAAATTAGAACTTATAGACATGAAAACATTGCAAACAGCAACAAATGAGGGGGCAAGGAGAACCTGTAATCTTAAAATAAGTCATTTGTATAACAGAATTAAAGTCGTCCATAGAGAAGTATGGGTGTCCGCATACGAATTACAGCATGCAGATTTCTTTTGCAGACCTTTTGGTCTGGAAAACGAATTGCAGCATGCTCCATTTCAGTGCAGTTCCCATACGGACGGCTTCCATTGAAGTCAGTGGAAGCCGCCTGATCTGCGGCCGGTTCACAATTGAAAGCAGGAGTTAAAAAAAACAAAACTCCACTGCGCATGTGCGGCAACGCGATGGCCGGTGCTTCCGCATACATTCACAGTGAAGAAAATAAAAGACCTAGACAGGCACGCAGAACACCTGGACGGGTAAGCAGGGTCCTCAACTGAGGGCAGCATTGGATTCTGCTGTGGGCTTTCACATGGGGGATCTGATCCGCTCGTGGACATTGGGGGTAAAGGAGTTGTCCGGGTAAAAAAATGTTTTGGTTACACACGTGGCCATGTTATAAAATAACAAAATAAACCATACTCACCTCTCTTCTCCATCTGGGAAATGATGCAGAAAGTCCCACAACGATGCCAGTCTCTGTTGGCAGCAAAAGTCACTTGCCTGCTGCAGCCAATCAAAGGCCGTAGCATCACTATTGAACTCTTGGTATCATGGCACCCAAGATGTGAGTGCCGATACCAGGAGAACGGCTGTGGCCTCCGATTGGCTGCAACAGAGACCACCATTGTCGCAGGACCCACTGCAGTATTTACCAGGGAGAGAAGAGAAGTAAGTATGGTTTACTTTTTTATTTTCTAACATGGCCACCTGCTTAAAAAAGAAATTAGTCGGACAACCCCTTTAAGCATTTTTTTAATGTATGTAATAAGTGTAATGTGCTTTTAAATTGAAGTAAGTAAATAAGACATATTTGGCTCATGATAATAGTAATCATAAGTGACAATGAAATGTTGCTCCTTATGGCTAGTTCCTTATGGTTCGGTGTCAGTGAAGGTGTTGCATTAATTTAAATAATCCAGTCTCTAAGGTCCATTTAACTGATTACATGATGTTTTCTCTCTCCATCTGTGACTTCCAGCATCTCACAAATGCACAAAATCTTTACCCATTGGTATAATTCATGCTGCTATGTTTAACCCCTTAGCTGCTTCAAAATATAAAAAAGCCATCTATTCCTACAGTTACCTCAATTAGGAACAATTATTCTTTTATATTGCTTCCTTTATCTGACCTTGGTGTTAATTATTCTGATGGAAATTTGGTTACTGCAATTTTTAAAAAAAAGTCTTCCATAACTTTACTATAACATACGCGGCTGACTTCTTATGATCATTAGAAATACCATCACTACAATAATTTCAGTGTCCTAAATGCTCTTTCGAAACACAAATAAGAGGCGGCTGTACTAAATAAAATAGGCTGTTCTATGAAAAATTTCCTTTTCATTTCAGAAATGTCAGAAGGTGTAGGGCAGGTACCAGATTCCCTGTTTTAATAGAAAAATGTCCAGACATACATGTTAATTCCAATTCAATAAATGGGAATCACAAAAAAGTAGGATCCTGTAGACTACATTAGCTTCTCTCATGCTTGTGTGGCTATCTCCAATTCATAAAACAACAAAACCTACTGTCTTCTCTAGGATCAGTGGATTCCCAGACTCGGCTTGCCTTGTGTTGGGTGATGCCCTTTTTGGAAACTTCTGTTGGTGCCAGTCTCATATGGTATACGGATGTACCGTGTACGAATAACAACTCCCTACATTGTCTAATTAGATTAGACTGTATTATATGCATAAAAGACCTAAATAACAATGCTATACGGTGCTGTCACCAACATACTAATGTACTCTACAGTGCATAAATAGCAGTGTCACACAAGGTCTAAGTATATACCGTCATAAAGTGGAGAATTAACACCAACACAGTGAATATTAGCTCCATATGTGACTAAATCTAATAACAGTGTTAAATATTCTCTAAATAATATTGCTATGTAATTACGAGTAGGCCGGGGTCAAATAGCTCGCATTTGTAGTGGTAATTTTACAACATAGTACAGTACATGTGTATGTGAATGCATTTTTTAACAAACCGCTAAGTGAATGCAGTTTTAACGAACCTCATTCACTTACAGTGTACAAAGCTTGCAGTGGATTCTATACATACCATATACTATCAAATTCACGGCCTGCCCTACCTGTCATGGAATTGCCATGGGGTTTCCACATTATTTCATTGAATACAATCCAATGAGTGAAATACACACGAAAACCTTCCCAAAAATTCACAATGAAGTCCACAAGTATGACAAGCAAAGTGCAGATTAATAGGTGGCATAAATATTACGCTGTTGAAATAATGTGTGATCTAAGCCTTTAGTTTTGTGGTGTTGGTAAGACTTTCGAACCAGGCCTTTTTTGCCCCCCCCCCCATCCTCTTTAGTTACACACGCCAAGGACCCATTCTTAGATGCTAGATTGACACCAATCTGATTTTTATGACATGAAAGCTTGAGAGTAATAAAAGTGGTTTCAGGGAAAGAGTAATTCTCTTTGTCAGCACACGCAGGACACCTTTGGCCACTCGTAATAAAACACATATTTTACTGGACCTAATAGGAATGATACTTTCCTTTCTTCAATCTAACTTGTCTACATGAGAAGCTAAAAAGGAAGTCTAAAGAGCATTATTTTCATGTAAATTCAGGAGACAATTGATAAAAATTAGTTGGCCTGTTTATATATAATATGTGGGCCCTATAATCTCTCTATTGTGTCTGTACTGTCATGTGGTACTATGTATACTTTGTAGGCTTGGACAGCCTTTGCAGTTTAGCACTACTTAGAACCTGACAAGTGATAAGACGTAAAGGGCTCCCTTCCTCCACAAATGACCCCTCCATCTGATGCTGTCAGTGCTGCAGATTGCCACCCCACTGATATCCAACTGAGTGTTAAAGGTCGAAACTTATATTAGGTGGCATTACTGCTCTGGTTGCTGTGAGATTGTGAGTCCCAGATCTTGGGCAATGTCAGCCTGCCATTGCTTGTTGCCTAAATATTCCAACCAGCAACAAGATGAGTTAAGCTGAAACATAACATTTAATAGGTATGAATTAAAAGAGAGCAGCCTGTCATAGAAAACAAATACATAAATGCCAAAAATACAAAAAGTCTTGTATAGGAAAATTGAAAAGATTAGCATAATTTGATGATATATGGGGTGTGCCAAACCATGGGTAGATTATTGCAAAGACTTGTCCCAAACAGTTCATATAATCCAACAGAACAACACAGGACCCAGAACTGACTCTTTTATGCTCTAGAGCTATATGATTGTTTGGACCCCACAATTTACCACAGGGTAGTCGTCCTGAAAAGGGCAACCCTATCAGAAACCTGCCTCTTGCACAACAAAAGCAATAAGTTTTATCTGCAGTGCACCTTGTCTTTTGGCTTGATATTATCCTCAATATGCCAAATATTATTTAAGCGGTCATAGTTTTTCTTCATTTAGGGGGATATTCACATGGCGGAATCTATGTTGGATTTTTCCATGTGTATTCCGCCTCTAAAACTACGGCACAAATCTGCAGCTAAGTTGAAAAAGAGGAGCAGAGCAACCCTGGTGGAAAAATATAAAGGAATGAGTTGGGTACCTGGAGCTTGGTTGCAGGCATAAGTAAGAAAAATCTTTTTTGTTTTGGGAAGGTGTAGCCCACTCTATATAATGTTATACCCACATGGTAAATGTATGAAACAGAGGACAAAAAAGAAAAAACTTTCTTTCAGAGGGATGAATGGGGCACAACCTTCAGATATAAATGACTGTAATGGATGTTTGCCAAAGAAAAATCTTAGTTTATTACTAAAAACTAGCTTATAAACACGTTTCGAGGTATATGAACCTCTTCCTCAGTATTTGCTGGTGATACACTACACAAATACGTATAAAATCATAACAAAATGGGGAACAATAACCGAAATTGATGGGGGATAGAACATGATTCACCTATAAAGAGAAAAAAAGAAAAGAAAAAAATAAATACATGTCTAATTCTATATAGAAATAATATACAAAATAAGTTGGATCGTTAGCAGAAAAATATTGAAAATGCAAAGTAATTATCATTAGAAAACTAATAAGAAGCAGTGCAAAACCAAAAAAACATGGAGGGAGCCCGCCTTTAACTAAACAGCTAACAACAACTAATGTAAACTATTAAATAATAGATACTAAATAATTATTTGGATCAAAGTATAAAGAAGCAAAGAAATTAATGCTTTGCGACTGTATATCCTAATCAGAGGCATAAGTTTCGGCTTCTGGACCCCAATGCAAAATCTGTAACAGGGACCGCAACTATAATGCTTTATTCTTAGTATTGGGCTCCCTATATGGAGAAGAGAGGCCTTATGCCCCCCCCCCCCCCCCCAAGGCTTCTGCATCCTCTATAGTTACACCCCTGATCCTAATGCATAGCAGAAGAACTTCCAAAAAATAATATCAGTATAAAATTTACCCATAGCTGTTTCTTCTTTAATTAGCAAATCAATGTTGCAAAATATTAGTATTAGATACATTATTAAAATCATCCCGTGGGATTAGCCGTGTCTTTATTTACAGTGGCTCCACCAGGGGAACATGCCGTAAGACCTAGACCTCATGTACACAGAGGATCATAGTCATACTGCAGTCCATGTGGCACAGTATTTTTGTAAGGCCGAATGCCTACATAACCTCTGTGTGCCTCCATATTGGTGGCACATGCAAGTACAGTAGATCACACAAAATGTTATGGTCCCCTTTTTTGGGTGTACTGTAGAATACAGTTGTGTGTGATGAATAAAATGTATCAACTTGTCTACAAGCTTCACCATATATGACAACAATAAATCATCCATTAGGGTGAGCTAGAGTTAGAGATAGGTAATCGCTACTATTTTTTCTTGGTTTCACACGGGCTACAAAATCGCACAATGTTGTAGCGATGCCCATGGTTTCCAATGGGTTCTTCCACACAAGCGATGCTTTGTAGGAATGCTACATTGCGGGACTACAAAATCGCAGTATACTCTATACATCCAAGAATTGCGATGTTTTGTAGCCCATGTTTTCATGCAATGCGATTTTAACATCAGAAAGTCCTATTAACTTTCTTGTGAGAAAATCGCGGGTAGCAGCGACGCAATGCTACATTTTCCCCAAGAAAAAAGCATCACTGATGCTACAAAATCGTGTATACATAGCAGCGATATCGCTGTCGCCCGTGTGAAAGAGGCCTTAACTTGTTGTTTGACAGCCGGGGGAGACAAGGTAGACTTGTTGTGTGGAGAGTGGAGGAGATTTATCAAGCATAGCGTGGAGGAAAAGAGCAGGAATTATAAAGCAACTTAGAAAAATGAGGGCTGGAATCCAATCAGTTGCTTTGGGCAACAACTCCATTTTCCTGCTTTTAAATCTCTCCCAGTGTCTCCCAAACTGAGGTTCCTTTTACTTGTTTCTGCTAAACAATAATACCATTTGTTTTCTAACACATCTTCCACGCTTATTGTATAGATAAAGCACATTTTCCTTAATATTTTTAGGCTTAAATGATGAAAAATCTGTTCATATTTACAGAAAATCTTAAGTAATATTTGCAATGTAACGATTTAAAGCTCCAGTGCATTCTTTACAGTTGTAGCAGTTGTCCCCTAAGTCATTACATGAAGTGAATACACATATCTTGTACCTGGAAGGGATTTTCTCTTTCTTTGTTTATACTGTACCGCCGTTCGTTTTCGAGTCATTACTAGGTTACACTCACTCCCTGAAATAAGAACTAGTATGATCTGAGTGTCACGAATCCCATGGACTCAAGGCTCGGGTGCATACAGAATACCAATAGACTGCAGGTCCCCACTGGCAAACATGGCATAATTGTCACTTTTTAGCAATTTGTGTCATTATCTCCATTCAATGAGCCTATAGTCACTTGTTTCTTTGTTTCTGATAGTTATGGTACTCAGAAAGCTCTGTCATATGATGTCCTAAATGACAGCCTCGCTATCTAGTGCTACAGGGCATGGGCTATATTAATGAGCTTAAGAAATCTGGGTGACAGCAATTTGAGGGAGCTCTAATAGCAGTCAACCATATTGGCTGTCATCAAGCTTTCCCAGAAAGATATATAACTAAGAGATCAAATCAAGCCAGCCAGATCCTTACAAGCTCATTTTTTTTCCTAATCCAAATGTTAACATTTTTTTTCAATTCAGAAAATATTAGGGTTTGAAAGCAATACCTTAAAGTGATAGTTTTAGCAAATAGCATCATCAGTTCACAACGCATGTCATACTTTGCGATTGGTCGAGTAATAAATGGGTTAAATTATATCTCTGGGCCATTTGCTTTCTGCATCCTCTCCTTTACCCTACACTAATTCTTACCCCCCTCCTTGCAACTGACATCTGGTGCTAGGAAGCTGTGGCGATTTAGAATGGGCCTACCGATAACTCCTGATGCTTCTTACTTCTTCACCACTTCCATGCAGAATTGCATAAATGGTGCAATACACAGAATTCAGTAGATTATATTGATATTGTGGCATCGGAAGTATTATTTACTATACTGGATGATTTCTGTGCTCTCTATTGCAGTTGTTCTATAAAACAGCACCACTTTTCTTCATCACTGCTTTTCTAGACCTTGACCACGCACTGCGGATGTTTTTTTTATTTTTAGCCAAAACCCAGGAGTGGAATTTTAACAAAAGAAATATATAAAGCACAGAGATATGTTGTAAATTGTCCATCCGGATTTCCAGGCGAAAAATCAACTGCGTTTTACAGTAGCAGCAAAGTATTTACGATTTTCACAAATCTCATCAATACGCTGGAAAAAAATCTGCACTAATATGGACCTGCAATGTTTTTTTTAGTTTTTTTTTTAAAGTTTTGCAAAGAAAAAAAAATGTTTATTACAATTCAATGAGAAAATAGAGTGCATCTGTAAAACAATACACTGATGATTCCCGTAAACGTTGTATTTTCAGGTATGCCATACATCGCCACCATGAGGGAATAAAATAGATAAAACATATTGTTGCATTATAATTGTTTACTTGTCACATTCAATCCTCCCGTTATGTACATACAGATCTATTTATTACAAATTAGACGAAAGGTGGAAAGGGTCAAAGAAAAAAAAAGTAGAAAAGAGAACAAAAAGGGGGCAGATATAATGTTTCCATCCTCTTCACCTCCCCCCACCCTCCTAGCCCCGTCCAGACCCTATCTTACGTCACAGACTCATCTCCGGTCAGCCCTGTTGTCTTGTCCTCTGCTGATTTTTAATCTTCCCAAACGGTCTGCAGTTTTTAAATCCACAAACATGTCTGTTGTCTCTGTGGATTTATACTGTATATTTCACCCTTTGTAATGGATTTGTCATGGAATTCGTGGGGAGGTTTTCCGGTGCATGTGGATGTAGCTTTATGTTGCTCAATTTCTCAAAAAAACAGAAACAAAAAAATCAGAATAACAATTTTAGTAAGCCTGCATTACGGTGTTGTGAGATGCTAAGGGTATAAGTACTGCAAACCCTTTGGCGCTGTACGTTGTACCTACATGCAGTGTCTGCCAGACTGTGGTCACTGTTTACAAAAGAAACAGTTCTACAAAGACAGGAGAGTACCCTGTGTCCTTGATTTTCTCGTCTACCAGTGTGCTATTAGTGAGCAACGTCAGTTTCAAACAAAGTTTGGTGAAGATCCACCCAGCGGGCGGACAAATCATAAGTGGTACTCCAGTTTAAAAAAAAAAAAAAGGATTGCACCTGTCAGCAAAAATCATCTGGCCGTCCACCGGTAAGCGTGGAAACAATGGAGAGAGTCTGTGTAAGCTTCACACAAAGTCCTCAGAAATCCAGAGTCCGAGCGAGCAGAGAATCGTACGTCCCGCAGCCGACTGTGTGGAAGATTCTGCGCAAATGTTTGCACTGTTAAGACTACTGATCGCAATGGTTACCGTCCCTGAAACCGGGCGACAAGGCGAGGCAACGTTCTGTGAGAGTCTGCAAACTCTAATGGAGACTGATGGTTTCATGGAATCTTTAGTGCTTGGTGATGAAGCCGCCTTCCACATTCCGGGCGCTGGTAAGAAACGTAATGTCAGAATCTGAAGAAGGGAACACCTACACGTCTACACGGAGCGTATGCGCGACTTCCCCAAGGTGAATGTGTTATGCGCTATAACCTGTAGGAAAGTGTACGCCCATTTTCTATGAGGAAACAATTCAGTGGATTTCGTACCTGGATGCTACAAATGTGGCTTCTGCCCCCGCTGGAACAGGAAATCCCCGGTTTCATCCGTCAACAGGATGGAGCGCCCCCTCAGTTTCACAATGAAGTCAGAAATTACTCAATAGGCGATTACCAAACAGATGGATTGCCTCTGCAGGTCGTGATGATGGTGAACTTCTTCCTTGGCCTCCATGTTCCCCAGATGTTATGCCTTGTGTTTTGTTTTGTTTTTTACTCTGGGGGGGGGTCTACATGCCACCCTGACCCACCATGCATGATCTGCGAGGCTGCATCACAGAAGCCATTGCATCAGTCCATGTGTATGGCAGGAACGTGACTGCAGGCTCAATGAGTGACAAAGGAGGCTCTCACTGAACACCTCTGATGGGGAAAACATTTTTGATGTTGTGCAATAAGACCTTTAGAGTTTCTGCTTCCATTGATATCAAATTGATGTATCTGAGTGTCATTAAACGTGAGTTTATGAGTATTTCAAATCAGGAAGCTCATTTGTAATAACCCTGTATCTAGCTGCTGCTGTAATCCACCGACTTCAAATGAAAACTTTATTTTTTAATTATTAAAAGAGTTGTCAGAGATCCTGAAAAATTGGGGCAAATGCAGACAATAATATAATGTCTGTATGCAATCATTCCTGATTCCCTTCCATCAGCTCTCCATGATAACCAATAATTGTAAAACAACTCTCCTATCCCTTGCCGAAGCCTGCCTGATTATATTTACTCCAATTCATGGCTACCCATGCGGTTGCACAGGGTGCTGGCCACCATCTTGTATTGGGTGCTCCAGCAGATCACCCCATATAGGTCCACCAGATAATTTTCCTCCGCGTAGCAGCATCTTGTTGTGTTGGTACTATGTCTATGTACCAAGGTTTGTTCTGCTTTTTTGTGCTGAATTTATGTTATGAGTATATTTTATTTTATTTTTTCTTATACGGGGGACAACAAAAAAAAAATCCACACAGGGTGCCATCTGATCTGAGACAAGTCCTACTCTTATTCACTACAGAGGTGAGATCATTTCCAGTAATTCTTGTCCACAATGCGGACCAATGGAGGATGCCACAACTAGGAAAGTATGTGTGCTATACATTTACATCAGTGATCTGCAATTGTGACTCTCCAGCTGTCCGTAAACATACAGATGTAGCAGGCAATGTCACTCAAGTGGTGCGCTATATTGCTTCCATAGCATGCCTAAACTATTTGCATATTTTGCCATTAATTTACTTTGCATCAGTGTTGCCGCGCTAAGCAGATTTCCTAGTGCGCTGCGGCCAATGAACGGTTGTTTGGTTCCTGCTACATCTGCATAAACAGTTAAATATCTATAAATCACATAAATAATGAATACGAGCATTGAAGGCACTCAATGAATAATGTATAAATAGGCATTGATAACTCCCCAGTGAATCTGCTAGTAGCGAGACATGCTGGACAGTGTAGTTCAATGACATTTACAGTGAAGGTGACTGTATGCAGGGACCTGTCTTCTCAATAGTGCAGCCTAGTGCATTAACGCAAGTTTTTTTTTTAATACAACTATCTTAATTTTATTATGGATCCCATGATATATATTTAAAATGTTCGCCAAGATCCCTGAAAATGTGCTTTTAATGTTAAAAAAAACCTTATAATTCTAGTTAAAATATTAAAAATGGCATGCCACTAACACTCCAAAAATGGAAGTACATACATGTGTAAATTTCCACTGATGTATGTCATTTATGAGGTAATTGCTAGAATATATTCCAAATGCCTTCAATCACATTGTATAAATGATTCCTAACAGCTAGATTGCCACATGCGCAGCCTTACAGGTCAGTAGACAGATGTAATGGAATTTTTTGTCAATTATTGTCAATCAAGTCCTTACATCCACTTACATACATGTATTCCTCCTACGTGATATGAAGGAACAAAGAAACATTTCCTGCCCCAGCCATCATTTAGGGACTAATGTGGTAGTATATTAAGAAATCACAGTACCCTTTGTGTAGTATTATATGGTCTATTGATGTAACAGAGTTGCTCATTTTGCATTCTTCACTATAATATGAACAATGAATATGAACATACAGAACCCTGAACAGAACCATGAGGTCTCATTAGTCAAACAGGGACCAAAGGTACAAGCTTGGTCTCCGTTTGATCAGCTTTCTGTTTCTTTCTCCCGTTATTCCTGAACAGAACAGTGCAGTCGACTGTGCTATTCTATCTGACACAAATGTTGGAAAAGAATAGAAACCTGGTCAAAGGGAGACCAAGGTGGTCTCCGACTATTGAAAGCCTATGACTCTGTCCAGGATTCTGCCCGAATGATGTTTTTAGCAATTCAGACAGAAATCTGAGATCAAAAGGCTGGGTGTACATTGAAACGCAGGGTGAATCCAGCCCAGTAGTTATAGAATAAGCAGCTGCCAGGCATCTTTATCTCTAAAGGCGGCCATAAACCCTAAGGATAATTTCACACAGGCGAGTGCGATATCAGGCGTAAAACTCAGCCCGATGTCGCACTTGCCAACATGCGAGGCCTTTTTATGTTAAAACCGTCTTGCAATACTTCGGGGAAGTAGCGATCCTCTGTCACGGCTAAATGAAGATCGAGGGGTGCTTCCCATTAGATCACACTTGCGTGCACCTTGCAAACAACGGGCAATGCAATGAAAGGCGAGGCATTCCGAGGGAACGCCCAAATATAGGACATGCCGTGATTTTTTCCCACGGTGCAAAGCGATGCGGGAAAATATCGCTCATGTATATGACCCCATTCAAAACTATGGGTCTCATATTCGTGCAAGATTTGTGCGTCTCGCAATGCACAAATCTCGCTCAATTTTATCGGCTGTGCGAAACGTCGTAAGGGCTTCCTCAGACCACTATATTTAAGCGCTTTTTTTGCGCAGAAAAATCCTGCACACAACATGCGGAGAATAGAACCTATTGATTCAGAGGGTTCATCGTCATTTCTTTTTTTTTTGTTTGCGCACATGGTTCTGGCCGGCGCAGCAAAATAGGACTTGCTCTATTTTGTTTGCATTTGTGTACCAAAAAGCCTTCTAGAGATCACACGATGTTGTGTGCAAAATGCTGTGCTAACCTGCGCACACCGCCATCTGGTTCAGCTTAATAGCCGTTTAAATTAGGGCGGCACAGTATTGTGCGCAGGCACATGCGCAAAGTTCCCTTGTTCACTGCGCAAAAAAGTTATGTAGGAGCGAGCGTATTTTGCCTTAAATAGCTGTCAGATCCCAAATATTCCTCCAACCCCCATACATGCGTATGCTTGTGTGGGCCGAGTATGCATGTGATCTCTCTTGGTAAGTAAGTGCAGCTACATAAAACTGTATGCGTATTGTGCACTCATCAGTGAACGGGGTACAGCTGCATGTGTATCGGCACATAGTACCATTCTTTTTGTGCCCGCAGGGCATATTAACACAGGTGTGTGACAACACATCCACCCCCCACCCTGATTTAAAAGGCTGTTTAGCCTGGTGTGTTCTGTTTTTCATGGAATTACACAGCGCACTGGTATTTGCACACCTCCCAAAGACTTGCTTGGGGACCTTTGTTGCGCAATACGCAGAAAGATAAAGCAGGACCTAGTTTTCTCCACACACATGAAATGCGTGCGCAAAGAACGTTAATGAGAACAAACCCATTGACATCAATGGATACCGTTCTCTGCGCATTGCGCGTGTATATTTTACGCATCCAAATACGGTTATCTGAAGCCGCCCTAAGTCACTAAGTGGTTTGGTGAGTAGGACATTCATCTATATACTTTGCATATTGTTTTTGCAGCAGAGAAATATAGAGCCAGCTCAATTCCCTTGATTTCAGTGCATGGATCCTGCCTGGATAATGCGTGTTTCTATGGACAGTAAAGAAAACGATCTAAAAATCAATAACTTTATTATAAAGGCATAAAATCCAGAGAACGTGGATACACACAGATGTGTTTTGGGTGCAGTGCGCACCCTTCGTTGTTGCCAAAACACTATACTTCTCTTCAGTGTCCGGGTTGTTGTTGCACCTTTGTTGGTTGAGTTGATTGCTCATCTTTCCTCTTTGCATTGTTTTAGCATCTGCTGTCACTTTGTTTTAATACGAGTTTTGAGTGTTTTAATATTTGTGGTCTTTTTGTATAATGTTCTTAGTCACATTGTAAAGGTTATAATAGTTGTCTATATGTATATAGCGCCAACATATTCCGGAGCACTTTACAAGTCAGAGGGAACATGCACAAAATTAAGACGTGGGAAATAATCAGTGACACAAGAGGTGCGAGCGCTTGTTCTGTAGAATGGTGCAGACATCTTTTAAATGAATAGGCTAGTAGTATACATAACGTTGTATGAGCTGGTCACTAATCGGTGTCTGTGTATATACCCATAGAAGTTGCTTTGGGATGTGGGGGATGCAGTGGGATGAAGAGAATCAAGTTTCTAAGGTAGAAATATTGAAGTGTGCTAAATGGAAAAGAGATAGTTAGTTAGTTAGGGAATATGATAGGCCTCCCTAAATACGAGTTTTTAGGGCATGCTTAAAACAGTGGGGACTGGGAATTAACTTGTTTGTCTGGGGTATCGAATTCCAGAGAACTGGTGCAAGTCAAGAAAAACCTTGGAGAGCGGAAGGTTCAGATTAGAGAAGAATTCAGGGCTCTTTTCACATTATCACTCAGTTTCTTGCTGGATCGTAAGAAAGTGAATGATAATCGTTCAGTGTAAATGCTGCCAACGACTGATCAATGAATGAAAATTCATTCACTTATAGTTCATAGTTCAGTTTATGCAGGCATAAAAATCAAATGGTGATTGGCCTCTGTAAACAGGAAGTAGTTAATCTATGAATGATTGCCTGCTTACTGTGAATAGAGGCGGGCGTCTGGATGCGATCTCCGGCCTCCATTCATTGATCGATCTTCGCTCCTGTGTGAAAGTGTAGGAGCGATAATTGTAGGGACGACTCCACTCTGCCTCCATTCACTTGAACGACTATTGGCCCTGTGTAAAACACAGGAGCAATAATCGTGCGGTAGTCAATGAGACGGTTTATGCGCCCAGCAGTTGTCCCATGAAAAGGTACCCTTAGGCCAGATTTACACGATGCTCTCAACCATCAAAATGGCCAAATAGTATAATGAGTTCAAAATGTATACTTTACTTGCGCAAATGCTCAGGAAAATAGAGCATGCTGCATATTTTTTTGCACAACCGAATTGCGCATGCCAAATACGCGCAGGTGAATAAATCCATAGAAAGCAATGGATCCTATTTTCAATGGAACATTGAGCCAATGTTTTGTACACAAATATGTCCGGCCTTAAGGCCCATTTAGATTGGACGAATGTCGGGCAAACGATGCCTGACACTCGTCCCCGCACATACTCGCTCCCATGCTGTTGCGCGGGAGCAAGTATTGCTGGCTCGCTCACAGAACAGCCAGCAGGGGGGCGGGGAGGCTGCAGGAGATTTCACTCCTTGCTCTTCCCCTCCATTGACTTAACATAGCGGCCGTTCAATACTGAACGGCTGCTATTTGCACTGAGCGATCAGCGTTCAGCTCATCGTCCATCGTTTATGCTGCTTAAATGAAGGAAGATCAGCTGATCGCTCATCATTCAGTGTAAATAGCAGCTGTTCAGTATTGAACGGCCACTATGTTAAGTCAATAGAGAGGGGCGGGGGAGTGCAATCTCCTCCAGCCGCCCCACTGTGAACCAGTGATACTAGCTCTTGTGCAGCAGCACAAGAGTGAGTATGTGTGGGGACGCGTGCTGGTCATCGTTTGCCCAACATTCGTCCTGTCTGAATAGGCCTTTAGTCTAAGATCACTAGCAGAGTGAGGACTGCTAGTAAGGTGGTAGACAGAGACGAGAAAAGAGATGTAGGGCGGTGCAGCACTGTGGAGAGCTTTATGGTTGAAAGTTATATTTAAAACGATCATCATCTTGTGAATTGTTGACCATTGGTGGCGGCTCTTCTCTCGATCTTGTCAAGCAATTTGGAGTAGATTGTTGGCGGATGCCATAAAATCTCAGCGAGATCCACCAACAAATATCAAATAGTTGTGTGCAGATCACAGGGCACAAAAGAAACTCTGCTACATCCGTGCATTGGCTTGAAGAAGCCCTTTAAATAGCCTTTCATGCCTTCCTGTTATTTCCATCTACTTATTGATAACACCAGGTATTAATATTCATTTTTCCCCTCCTCTGCCTCTGTACATACAATTTAGCATCAACATAGAACTCTCCATTCTAGCAGCTCTCAGTCTTTTATCTCGAGCGGTGAGAGGCAAACCACTGCTGTGTGCTTCTTTTTGTTACATGACCGCACAACTGTGTGTCAGGACTGCTCCTCTGAAATGTGCGACTGAGCCCTGGCCTCTGGATTCCCTGCTGCACGGCTATTGAGCTGCTTCCCTCTGCTGCCCATATTGTAGCGTTGCTCTCTAGGTTATTTTTAGCCGGCTGGGACACTCTCTTTTTTTTTTTAGTGGTCCTGTCTGCAAGAAGAAGATGTGGATTTGACTACGTCTAGCCATTTTATTTGACATTAGCAGCCGTGGTCAATTTCACAGCCTGTACGATTATTCTAGAAGACGGAAACATTCCTTTGGTCTTTTTTTTTTTCCTTTGTTCTTTTCATTTAAAGGGTCTCGTTATTACCCCTCGGAGAGTAGAAGTGTCTTGCAGGAGAATTTAATAATGAAAGCGAACTTCTGTCACACATGATTGAATCCCGCGAGCTTGTCAAATTTGCCGATTGGAAGCAAAAAAGCAACGGAGGGCGGTGTGAGCCGTGAAAAGCTGGTGTGCTCCGACCCTCCAATGCTCCTATAAATTACGCAGATTAAATATATGATTTAGGGCTAAATCGCTCCTTCATTTTTTTTTTTGCTTTGTTTTTGCCTCCAGGCTACCCGCGGAAAAGTCTTAGTTTAGTTGTAAATATCCCATCAGCTGCGTCTGCAGGGTAGAGACTTCTTATTCCATGTGACCTGTCGACTCAAGCTCTTAGGATAGCAGGACTGTCACAGTTTCATTACATCTTCTGCATTCAATGATTCTGGGCCCGGCCTGGCACGCAGGGCACTAGAGAGGGAGCAGAAGGAGGGAGAGCTGCCTGCCCAGGTTTCTATGGCAACACTGAAATACCTCCAGGACAGGAGAAGGCGGCAGCAGGGAGATGAGAGGAGAGAAAAAAAAAATAGACTCCTAACCCAGCACCAACACCAACCACAGCAAGTGCACAAGACACTCCCCATGGCGGCTTCCTGCTGCATTCCTAATGACACACGGCACGTTAGGCCACAGACATTATATATAGCCTTCTATCTGAAAAGGGGACAGTGACATTAACTGAAAGGAAGTCGCTCACTACTTATGCGGCTCGCTTTTTCTTTTATCACTGTATCCCAGCTGTTGGCTTTAAAGGGAAAAAAAAAATCCTGTTAATCCTGGTGTCCCAGGCCCACCCCGGGAGCCGCTATCGATTGGTGGATTCTAGGGTTGGTTGCTCACAGTGAAGGAGTGAAGAAGGGGGGGGGGAGGGATGAGGGAGGCTATACAAGGTCCTCCTCCTACACTCCCGTCCTTGGTGCATTCAGGCCCCATGCGTTCCCATGGAGACGGCCTGTCTGCGCGGCACCTGTACGGGCAACCTGAGAACCGCTCGCTGTCTTATTCGCTCGGTGACTGAAATAAGTGACACGACCTAGCCCACAGCAGCTGCCGCATCCTGCATGATAGATCATTTCAATTAAGGAGAAAAGTTTATTTCATTTTGTGATGTGGGCGCCCTTCTGCTCTCGGTAAACATGTCTGAACACAAAAAAAAATAAAAATACATTTGCTCTTGAGCTGACGGTAGATCTACAGGGCAGAGGAGAGGAGATTGATTATCGGGATCTGTTATCGCTGCAGGCAGAGATGTAACACGGGGAGGACTCCTATTTGTCTTGCTTTTCTCAGGACAAGTCCCCCTTTTCCACCAAGAATAAGAAAAGACTTTTCAAGAACTCAATGAGTAATCAGGATCAAAAAGGATGGCCGAGCGTTGGGCTGAGGCAACTGTGCATGTTAGCTCATTTTGGTATTGAAATTCTGGGTGCCATATGCTTAAAGGCACTGTCCCAGAAGTAGGCAGGCACTGCCATATCTAACCATTGGGTAGTGTAGCCACCTATTGAAAAGGTGGTCGACGCTACCTTTTGCATTAGATGAACATCTTGGGATGTTTGCAAGTGATCAAGGTAGTGAAATAGCATTTTTTTTCCTCAAAGCTAGGTGAGTATTTTTGTAGCGGACCGGTTACTAAAATATGTAAATAAGGTCCAATGAGAAGATATTGACACTTGCAGTTCATCGCAGGCTTGCTGGAGGTTAACGGGTTAACAAGGACACATTCCGCATTCATATTTCAGACCAGGATTTGTGGCAGGTGCGTTGCACCCCCCTGCACACGATCTCGCTGAAGCCCTTTGTGCTCTGACATCTGCTGCCCTGTGCAGCGCTGCTTTTTTCTGTGTTATTAGGAGCTTGTTATGTCACAGAACAATTAGTGAATGGAGGCAAACAGGATGTTAGAAAAGACATGACTATGTACTCCCTAGCACTGTATGCTGAGCTAGCCACAAGCCAAGCTGCCTGGTTTTTTTTTTGTCCCCCATATGCATTGATTGATGAATGCCATATTGACACGTATTCAGTAAAGATTATTAAATTGTTATGGATTTAGTCACGGTCTCCTTTAAAAGTGTGCAGAGCCCTTAGGGAGAAGACAAATTAAATACATGGAAGTTCAACTGCAAGACTGATGGTATTGTATTACTAACCACGGTTATTGACATGGCTCGCTTCACATTTCCTGCAGCATCGCACTTTTAGTTACTTGTTTGGTCAGTAAGGGGAGCAGTTGTCTTAAGAAATAGCTGCATGAGATTTTTCCGAAACTGTACTGAAATCTCATTCTGCATTAATAAAACATGCTGTACTTCAGCAGGTGTGAGCCTACTACTTGTAGCGTAATTTGGAGGTTGCATTACATAGTATGCACGTGGGAAAAAGACTGATGCAAATCAGAAACGTGATTAATATTGTGGCAGATATTCTGCATAAATGTTGCTTGTGTTTTCCAAACTTTTATTAAAGGGGTTGTCCCCTTACTATTAAAGTTTTTAAAAACAGGTCCAAATCTGTTATAATAAGAAAAACAGAGGTACTTACCCATCCTCAGACTGGTGAACCAGCGCTGCAGCCTCGTGGTTCTCTCAGTCTTTGTGGTGAAACGGGATCCAAGTAACCACTTCAGCCAATCAGAGGCTGCAGTGTTACCGTTTCAAACTCCTGGCATCAATATGCCCAGGATATGAGCGCTGATGCCAAGAGAACGGGTAGTGACACTGCGGCGTCTGATTGGATTCAGCAGTCATGTGGTTCCCGTTTTACAACTAAGGCCGCCTGCATACGACCGAATTTTTTCAATTGCGGAATCTGTGATCGTCAGCTGTTCGGACGATCTGGGGTATTCCACACCCATTGAAAAAATAGAACATTCACATGTCCACTCACATAAGTGGATAGCGATTGCGATTTCCGCAAGTGGATTTAAAATCGCAGCATGTTCCATCTTTGTGCAGACTCCGCACGGACGGCTTCCATTGAAGTCAATGGAAGCCGTCTGGCTTGCAGCCCATTTGCAATTAGCGTTGCGGATAGGCTGAGGGTACCGGTGCGGGAAAAACACATTAAAAAAAAAATCAGTACTGTGCCTGACCAATGGCGAGTGTTCGCAGTCATCCACAATACAGAAAGTGAAGGTATGCAGAGTCGCTGGCCACTGTGGGCTCCCGCATGTGGAATCCAGATCGCCCGTGCGCAGGCAGCCAAAGACTGAGTCTGCAGCGCTGGTTCCCTGAGTCTGAATATGGGTGAGTACCTTTTGATTTTCTTCTTTTAACAATGCTGGGCCTACTTTTAAAAACTTGTGTAGTAAGCAGACAACCCCTTTAATATCACATATCACTGCACTGTTACTCTGCTTGTAAAGATTTCCTTGAATTAGCCCCACCCCTGCCCGCCTCTCCCCATTGCAAATAGTGCAGAGGGGCAGAGAGGAGGCAGAGAGGGAGCGGGAGCTCAATTCCTGCTCCTGGCTCTTCCATCCTCTCCCCCCTGCACACGAGGACAACGTATATCGGCTCGGCGTGAAAACCGAGCCGATATACGTTCGTCTGAATGCAGCCCGAGGCTGTCTAATCACGAACAATCTGGATTCCACATGCAGGAAACTGCAGCGGAATCTGGCTATGACCCTGGCCAACAACCCCCACATACCTGCTAGTTCTGTATTGCAGATGACTGCAGACGCTCGCCGTAGGTCATGCACAGCACAGATTTTTTTACTCTAAATGTTTGCATCAATTGCGGATGGGCTGCGGGTGAGACAGCCTCCATTGACTTTAATGAAGGCCCCTTGCATGGCGTCCGCAGCAAAATAGAGCAAGCTGCGATTTTTCTTCTGCTTGCGGAATACGAAATTTGTTTCTGCGAGTGTGGAGGAGAAAGCGATTTTACATACCTTTCAATGTATGTGCTTTGCTGTGGATCATCCGTACAGACGCCGACTGCAAATTCCGCAATAGAAATCCAGTTGTGTGCAGCCAGCCTAAGTTGGTTAAAATGCATAAATGTATGGTATATCAGTATCAACTTTGAATGTGTCACAATTTGATCATATACAATGCACCTGCTTACAAATGTATGCTCCAAGCTTTATCATTACTATTCTCTCAGAGTTCTCTCTGCAGTCAACATATGCTTACTAGGGGAACTGTAGAGGCTTGTGGTAACTTAGTTACATTTGTCTTGTATTATGTATTCCTATGCAGCACTATATAGTCTGTACATTCAATCACCAGAGTCATGAATACAGCACACTCTGAGGATATGTCTGGTTGCTACTGCAAAAGCCACATTTAAATGGTCACTACTCTCCATAAACTTGTGCTTATGTGACACCCAATACGACAACTAGGAAAATGAGGATTTATTTATAATTATGTTTTTGCTGATAAAGTGCTGGACATGAGGGCTTCCACCTCCTCCTAACTTGCTGACCACTGCTTGTTGTCATATGAAGTCTGTCTTTAGTAACAAATTCACCAAGACGGATTATGGGAAATAGGGGTGGGTGCTGGGCCATGCTCCCCATTGAAGTCTATCGAGAAGCTAGGAGGAGAGAGGTGCAGGAGTGAGATAGAAGCAGAGACACACAGACACTGCTGCAGCTGTTAAGTGTTTACTGTGTCAAAACTACTATCACATCTAAACGGCATTGTTACTGCTGCGTAATGTCCTCCATGATGCTGTTGCAGTATTTTTGAGGGCGTGCTACAGAGAGATGGGGAAGAAGAGAGCCTGCTCTGGTATGTGTGCAGTATATGGAGCCATCATAGCAACGAGGCTCCAACCTCCAGCTCAGGTGTGGTATTAAGAAAATGAGTGTTGGGTTCCCCCATCAATACGTCTCCTTGTGTGATATGATATATTGGTTAAGGAAATGCTTTAATGCCAATTTGTATGATTTTCCTATTGTATTCTACTATACAGATGGGGGTTGAGCCTTGCTAAGTGGTGCAATGAGGGTTAATTGGCCATTTTGCACTCACTGACACAGCCAGCCAATTAGAGCCAGGCAAATAGGAGGAGGCGAGGGGAAAGTCAGCGGTATGTACAGTGGACAGTTAGTGAGTGCACAAGTCAGTTCAGCGGAGCAGTTATCAGTCACCTGAGACAGACTTACCTCAGCGAAAGAGAGAGAGGGAGTTACCTCAGAGGGAAAGGGAAAGAGAGAGAGAGAATTACCTCAGAGATTACCTCAGAGAGAGAGGGTTACTTTAGAAAGAGAGAGAGTGTTACCTCAGAGATTACCTCAGAGAGGGAGTGTTACCTCAAAGAGAGAGAGAGTTACCTCAGAGAGGATGGACACCCACTTGCGCTTTTCTTGTGTGTTTTTTTCACGCGATATCGTTGTTTTGTTTTTTTAACATGATTGTCAATGGGACTTTCTAATGTTAAAAACGCATCGCAAGTTGGTGCTTTGTGATTTTGTGCGATGCGTTTTTAACATTAGAAAGTCCCATTGACAATCATGTTAAAAAAAAAAAACACAACGATATCGCGTGAAAAAAAAGTGCCAGAAAAATGCAAGTGGATGTTCACTCAGAGAGAGAGAGTTACCTCAGAGACTGCCTCACAGAGAGAGCGTTACCTCAGAGAGAGAGAGAGTTACCTCAAAGATTTTTTCAGAGAGAGCGTTACCTCAGAACAGGGGTCCCCAACTCCAGTCCTCAGGGACCACCAACAGGTCATGTTTTCAGGATATCCTATGGTAAGAACCCCTGTGGCAATGTCTGAGGCACCGACAATAATTACATCACCTGTGCAACGCTGAGGAAATCCTGAAAACATGACCTGTTGGTGATCCTGAGAGCTGGAGTTGGGGAACCCTGCTCTGAGGTAACGCTCTAAGAAAATCTTTGAGGTAACCCTCTCTCTCTGAGGTAACCCGCTCTCTCTGAGGTAACGCTCTCTGTGAGGCAGTCTCTGAGGTAATGCTCTCTCTGTGAGGTAACTCTCGCTCTGTGAGGCAGTCTCTGAGGTAACTCTCTCTGTGAGGCAGTCTCTGAGGTAACTCTCTCTGTGAGGCAGTCTCTGAGGTAACTCTCTCTGTGAGGCAGTCTCTGAGGTAACTCTGTGAGGCAGTCTCTGAGGTAACTCTGTGAGGCAGTCTCTGAGGTAACTCTGTGAGGCAGTCTCTGAGGTAACTCTGTGAGGCAGTCTCTGAGGTAACGCTCTCTCTGTGAGGCAGTCTCTGAGGTAACGCGCTCTCTCTGAGGCAGTCTCTGAGGTAACTCTGTGAGGCAGTCTCTGAGGTAACGCTCTCTCTGTGAGGCAGTCTCTGAGGTAACGCGCTCTCTGTGAGGCAGTCTCTGAGGTAACGCGCTCTCTGTGAGGCAGTCTCTGAGGTAACGCGCTCTCTGTGAGGCAGTCTCTGAGGTAACGCGCTCTCTGTGAGGCAGTCTCTGAGGTAACGCGCTCTCTGTGAGGCAGTCTCTGAGGTAACTCTGTGAGGCAGTCTCTGAGGTAACTCTGTGAGGCAGTCTCTGAGGTAACTCTGTGAGGCAGTCTCTGAGGTAACTCTGTGAGGCAGTCTCTGAGGTAACGCGCTCTCTGTGAGGCAGTCTCTGAGGTAACGCGCTCTCTGTGAGGCAGTCTCTGAGGTAACGCGCTCTCTGTGAGGCAGTCTCTGAGGTAACGCGCTCTCTGTGAGGCAGTCTCTGAGGTAACGCGCTCTCTGTGAGGCAGTCTCTGAGGTAACTCTGTGAGGCAGTCTCTGAGGTAACGCGCTCTCTGGGAGGCAGTCTCTGAGGTAACGCGCTCTCTGGGAGGCAGTCTCTGAGGTAACGCGCTCTCTGGGAGGCAGTCTCTGAGGTAACGCTCTCTCTGGGTGAACATCCACTTGCATTTTTCTTGCATGTTTTTTTTAACGTGATTGTCAATGGGACTTTCTGTTGTTAAAAACGCATCGCACAAAATCGCTGAGCACAAACTTGCGCTGTGAAACCTGAGCACAAAGCACAAACCTGAGAGAGTGAACCAGTCCAGAGAGGAGTATCTGGTGGTGTAACAGGAAACGGCCTCTGACAGTGAGTAACAAAAGGGAAGGAAGTACAACCACCAACTGACACAAATTCTATTCCAACTGCTATCGGTTCCAGTCTTGTATCTCCATGTCAAATGCTCTGTGATCCCAAGCTTATTGTACAAGCATGGCGTAAGGTGACTGTTTTCACTGACTGGATTATTATTGGAGTTTGCACTCCACCACCATCCATTTACATGTGTTGTGTGACTGGATAGTGGAGAGATACACTAAGGCCGTGTTCACATGTTGCAGAAACGCTACCGGAGAAACATAGTGGAAACCTAAAGTGAAGGGGATTAACCCCTTCATGACGCGGCCCTTTTTTCCCCCATTTTCGTTCCCCCCCCCCCCCTTAAAAAATCATAACTCCTTTATTTATCCATCAACGTCGCTCTATGAGGGCTTGTTTTTTGCAGGACGAGTATTTTTCAATGGTGCTGTTTAATGTACCATATAATGTACTGAAAAACGTTAAAAAAAAATTCTAAGTGGAGTAAAATGAAAAAAAAGACATTCCGACATCTTTCAGTGCGTCTTGTTTCTACGACGCACAAACTGCAACAAAAACGACATGATATCTTTAATCTATGGGTCAGTACGATTACTACGATACCAGACTTGTATAGTTTTTTGTTTTTTGCGGAATGTCCTGTAGTTTCCGTTAGTACGAATTCAGAATACGTATGACTTTTTGATCGCTTTTTATTACGTTTTTTTCTGGGAGACAGGGTGACTGAAAAAGTGCATTTCTGGCGTTCTTTATTTTTTTTTTGGCCGACGTTCAGCATGCAGGGTAAATGTGCTACTTTGATAGATCGGACTTTTACGGACGCGGCAATACCAAATATGTATTTTTATTGTATTATTTAGACTTTTTAATTATAGATATGGCAAAAGGGGGGTGATTTAAACTTTTATTACTTTTTTTTTTTTACAATTAAAAAAACTTTATTGCTCTTTTTTTCACTTTACTTTTAATTCTCCCTGGGGGACAACAATATGTGATACTTTGATCACTCCTGCAGTATGATGTAATGCTATAGCATTACGTCATACTGCATTCTGACAGGCGAGCCTATCAAGCGCCCCCACGGGGATGGCTTAATAGGCAGTCTCCAAGGCAGCCCTGGGGTCTTTCAGAAGGCCCCCGGCTGCCATGACACCTGGACGGCTCCCCCGATCTCACAGTGGCATTTAAAGGGTTAATAGCTGCGATCGTCCGAACCCGGCTATTGCCCGCGGGTGTCAGCTGTAGTAAACAGCTGACGCCCGCGCTGTATGCAGTGAGGTCGCCCCGCAACCTCACTGCATACATACCCCGACGCTCCAGGACGTACATTTACGTCCTGGGGCCGGAAGGGGTTAAAGCAAATGCTGTTCATATGTAGAGGAATAACCGCTGTGGATTTTCTGCTGTAACTGTACAGTTAGGCTGGGTTTACACGGGACGGATTTCCAGCGGAATTCTCACGGATTCGCAGCACCAAAAATCCGCTGGAAAACCACAGCTGTGGGTTTTGGAGCAGCTTCGCTGCCTGCATTTCCACTGTGGCCATCTCTCCCCATGGGGAGGAGAGAGGCCGCTGAGGAAAAAAAAAGAATTGACACACTGCATCTTTAATTTCCACGCCGTGTGGCCGCTTTCCGCACAGTTTGGCCGCAATTGTTTGGCCTATCTGGATTCAGTTCTAATACGTGTTATTTCCCACTATGGTAACTATCATATACATAGTTAAAGCATATTTGCTATTATAATTCTTGTTCCAAGAAGCTGCACACATTTGTATTCCTCATCCACTTGATGTGGCTACGATGTGGTGTACTTACCTGTATTCTCTTTCTACACACAAAACCTCTTAAAAAACCCCTAGCCACTAGGGGGGCAGTTTGTATACAGCTGTATATAGCTACTACTGAACTTAATAGGAGTTGTATATAGATCACCTAACCACAAGGAGGCAGACAAGATATCTGCATGAACGTGTATGTGAGAACAAAGGAATGATGGTCTAAAGAAACAGCTTGTAGCCTTATCAAACATACTATGTGCTCCAAATTATTTATGCCGCTGGCTTCTTGGAAACACATTGTAATGATATTTTCACTTTGAGGGTCCTTTCTGAAGATACTATAATCTTCTGTTTCAATCTAAGATCAGTAGCATAGGCTAAAATATTATGCTCATTCTTACTGGCATTGGACCTCACTTTCATAGGTCATCTTAATGGATAGAGATACTGCGTTTTGCTAGCTAATTTATTAATTAAAGGAAGAAAGAAGCAACCTGTCTCTGGGGATGAAATAAGATCACTAAATCATTTAACATGCGGTGAAAAGGATCACAACTAAAACAAGCTGAGCCAAAGGAAGGAAATCTAAACCATAAGCCTATCTGTACTTCTCCAGATAACCCCTTCTTCAGGACACACAAAGAACGACTATTAAGTGGCATAGCGTGTCATGTTTAATGGAAGAAGTAACAGTTCTCTAATGTAGACTGAGGCACAAGTGGTAGTTATGTCCTCATCATATGATTTTATTAGCTGACTTTTTGTCAGCATGTTAAATCATCCTAGAAGTATTTAAGCTTATGAATTTACCGAAACTTTGCAATAAGGAAAAGTGCTGAGGGACGATGAACAAGATTACATGTACATTTTATGTTATGTGAATGCATACTAAACAAAAGGCCTGAACTCCAAGATCAACAAGGTCTTAATTATGGTTGGCCTGAGTGTATAAGGTGCAAAAGTTAAGAGGCGTCTTTCTCACTGCTGGAGTATTAAGTTGATTTTAGATTCAGCAGAGGTAGAACTAATAAGTGTTAAAGGGGTTGTCCCGCGCCGAAACGTTTTTTTTTTTTTTTTCAACCCCCCCCCCCGAGACAACCCCGATGCAGGGACTTTAAAAAAAAACAGCACAGCGCTTACCTGAATCCCCGCGCTCCGGTGACTTCTATACTTACCGGTGAAGATGGCCGCCGGGATCTTCTTCCTCCGTGGACCGCAGCTCTTCTGTGCGGTCCATTGCCGATTCCAGCCTCCTGATTGGCTGGAATCGGCACGTGACGGGGCGGAGCTGCACGAGAGGCTCCATTGAAGAAAGCAGAAGACCCGGACTGCGCAAGCGCGGCTAATTTGGCCATCGGAGGCCGAAAATTAGTCGGCACCATGGAGACGAGGACGCCAGCAACGGAGCAGGTAAGTATAAAACTTTTGATAACTTCTGTATGGCTCATAATTAATGCACAATGTACATTACAAAGTGCATTAATATGGCCATACAGAAGTGTATAGACCCACTTGCTGCCACGGGACAACCCCTTTAAGGTTCTGCATCTGGGACCTGTGGTTCTACAGGTTTCCTTGTGCACACCTTCACAGGTAGGGGTTAATTGAGCTGGCTGGGTGTGGTATTCTCCACCAGCCAATCCCCCTTGTCTGCTGTAAATAAATACCAGCAAGCTGTTGTGAGAGATTGCTGGTCATTTTAGTGCTTTACTCTGTGTTTATCCTACTCAGAAGTGGTTGCATGCTTGTCTATAGTGTCCCTCTCTCCTCCCCTTAGGGCTCATGTCCACGGGCAAAATAAGAATTAAAATCCACAGCGGATTTTAACTCTTCTCCTGCCCGCGGATCCGCACCCCATAGGGGTGCATTGACCACCCGCGGGGTAGATAAATACCCGCGGATGGTCAATAAAAGGGATTTTTTAAAAAATGGAGCATGAAAAAATCTGGACCATGCTCCATTTTCATGCGGGTCTCCCGCGGGCTTCTATTGAAGCCTATGGAAGCCGTCCAGATCCGCGGGAGACCTAAAATAGGAATTTAAAAGAATTTACCCATCCGGAGCGGGCGGGGAAGGTCTTCTCTTCCTCACGGCTGCATCTTTCTTGCTTCGGCTCGGCGGATGTGCCCGGCGCATGCGCGCGGCACGTCGGCGACGTGCCGGCGACGTGCCGCAGCTGTGACGAGTTCATCTGCCAGCCGAAAATGAAGATCCGGCCGTGAGGAAGAGAAGACTTTCCCCGCCCGCTACGGATGGGTAAATTCTTTTAAATTCCTATTTTCAGCGCTCATGTCCGCGGGGCAGGAGGGACCCGCTGCAGATTCTCCATGTAGAATCCGTAGCGGGCCTGATTTTCCCCGTGGACATGAGGCCTTAAGATAGTCTGGGCACCTGCTGCCCCTCCTTGCATTCTGGGGTGCGTGCATTGTCTAGTGTGTGGTACGGTGACAACACTGGTGCAGGTGACCCGCAGGTTTCTCCCTATCCCTGGGCAGGTGCGGCCCCCAGACGTCTGATGTCCTATGTGTGTCAGATGTGTAATGCTTGACACTGTTCCCTATGTCGTCACAGTGGCGGACTCTCTATTTCTCTGGTGTGAGGGCTCTTGAACTAGCTATGGTTTACCATCTTTTTGCATGTGAGGTCTGGGTGGGGTTCCTGTTATATGCATAACCTGGTATGTTGGTGTGAACAGTGACGTGTGTTACTGTATGTCTGTGCAGGTGGCCAGACATGTGCTTTGTGTGTCTTTGGTGCATCTTGCCAGGTCCCAGATGAAGACAGTGACCTTATCAGGATGATCACCCCGCTTTTAGGCAGGGGTTCTCCTCTTTCCCTGGTTAGTAAGAGACAGGGCTCCATCCATCTTGCCTGGAGAGGGGTAGTTTGTAAGTGCACATACTATGTGTTTTTTCAGGATTTAAATGGACACGCTTGCGTCCGTTCTGAGGAGTAGCGCTTTAGTGCACCAAACGGATGTGACAATAAGGTACAAGATAAATATTCTGCTCTGTAAAAATTACTAGAAAGTCCACAAAATATTGTGTAATGTCATTTGTGGGGAGTCAGTGGGGAAGGGCTTAGGGCTACAGACATGGCTGTATGTCTATAGGCCCTAGCAGTGTAAATTGTATTCTGCTTATCACATGAATGTGTTTTGGATATACATTTCGTTTGATTAAGTCACTTTTCTGTTCTATACGACATAAGGTGTTGATATTAGTACTCTACTATAAGTCTGCTTGAGCCGTTAGTAAGAATATAATAATAAGATAAAACAGATATGTCCACCTTATCTTGGCTCAAATTAGGTTAAAGGGGTTTTCCAGGCAAATACGATCAATGGATAGGTCATCAATATGGTAGTTGATTGTCCAGAGTCTCAAGCGTTAGACCATAGCCAATCAGCACTACAACACACAAGAGTATAGAGTGGAAGCACATAGCTCTGACCCCCGTGTAGTGGCCGTGCTTGTAATTACAGGTGCAGCTTTCATAGCTCTGACCCCTGAGTAGTGAACAGTGCTCGTAATTGCAGGTGCAACTCATTAAATGAATGATAGCTGCGCCTGCAGTTACGAGCACTGGCCACTACAAAGGGGTTGGAACTAGCTGCTTCTGCTTCATACCCCTGGGTGGTGTTGCATGACAGTGGGTACCCAATCAGCTGATTGGCTGGAGTCCCGAGCAGTGGACCCTAGCTGATCAACTATTGATGACTTATCTTGAGGATAAGTCATTAATAGTAGTTGCTTGGAAAACCACTTGAAGTAATCCAATTTCTCATTAAACCAATTCAATATTGTGACATGCTAGCAAAACCCCTGAATCCCACAATTTACAACACAGCCACCAAGTGGCCACACATAGACACATATAGGATAGACATCTCATGACAGAGTAACGCAAAAGCATGATTGTTTCTGAAAAGCCAAGAGAAAAGGTAAATAAGGATTAGAGGTAAGCTAGCACTCTCAGGTAAGTCAGTTACCCGAGCAAGCTTCACTCTTCTCGAATAACTGCATTCTTGTCCGAGTGTGCTTGGGGGGGGGGGTGTAGAGAGTGAGAGATCCCCCCCCCCCACCGAGCACGCTTAGAAAAGAATGCAGTTACTCGAGAAGAGCAAGGCTTGCTCGAGTAACTGACTTATCTGAGCGTGCTCGGTCATCTCTAAAAAGGATATATTAGTATCTACTTATAGGCAGTATCTCTGGTAGTAAACCCTAAAATTAGAGGTCTGTGCTGCTTTCTTCCCACAGCTATGGCTGCAGGTGCAGGCCCTGGTCTACCCCACCCTTCACTTGATGAGCATAGAGTACATTTACCTTGATCACCGTGGATCCTCCCAAGCACATTATGACCCGACATTTGTGCATGTTTGCCTGGTGCCGACAGCAGTCATGTCGAAAACTTCCCAAGTGAACTTTCCATTTATATAAAACTAGCTGATATACCCAGCTTCGCCCGAGTTAATTTGGTACTGGTGTTTATCTGGTGTTCACATGTAAAATCTTATGAAGTCGTGGTTACTTTAGAGATACCGAGAAAATATGTTCACCATTTTGCATGGTTCTTCGCGTTACCCAGGAAACACCACAGGGAGGTAACCATGTGACATTTCCTTTATATAAAATGACATGAGGACGTGACACAATTAGATTACGTACGTAAAATTTGGACGCTAATTGTTTTGCGCTTAGAATTGAATAATCAAGTTGGGACCTATTAGCTTTTCCTATTTATGACCTAATCAATGCTCGTGCCAAATTTCAAGTATCTATGACATTGGGAAGTGAGAGAATTAGATTATGTACGTAAAATTTAGACGCTAATTATTTTGCGCTAGAATTGAATAATCGAGTTGGGACCCCTTTACTTTTCCTATTTTGGACATAATCTGTGCTCGTGCTAAATTTCATGTTTCTATGACATCAGGAAGTTGGAGAATTAGTGGTGAGTTAGTGAGTCAGTCAGTAAGGGCTTTCGTCTTATATATATATAATAGCGCTTTCACATGCCACTATCTGAGTAAGTATTTTTCATCAGTATTTGTAAGCTAAAACCAGGAGTGGGTCCCAAGTGCGGAAGAGGTTCAGATCCTTCCATTATACTTTTTCTCTCTGTAGGTTCCACTCCTGGTTCTGGCTTACTGATCAGAATAAAGTGTGTAAAAGTATACCACTTTGCTGCAACTGTAAATGCCGCGGCATTGCCATGGAAGCTCCATGTAGACCCTCCGCACAGAAATTCCGAGGCATTTACAGTAGCAGCAAAGTAGACGACATTTTGAAAAATGTCGTCCACAAGCTGTGGGAATAACCCACACAAATCTGTGTGGAAACTGACTTGCAGTACAAAATTCTAATCCGCGGTATGTCAATTTTATTGCTGTCTCCGTTGCGGAATTCACCCCCTCTCGATGAGGGTGTGAATTCCACATTGGAATTCGCTCTAAAACCCGCACCAAATGGTGCGGGTTTGGGGCAGGCTTTCCGCGGCTGATCTGCAGCAGATTTCCCGCTGTGGACATTCCGCTGGAAATCAGGCCGGTGTAGACCCAGCCTAAGCCCTCATGTCCACGGGCGGATTTGATTTGCGGAATCTGCGATCGTTCGTCACCCTCACAATAGATTTGCAGTTCAAGACATCCATAGAAAAGCATGGAGCGTCTGCACCTCTATACACACATGCAGATTTGTTTCGCATATTTTTTGTGCAGAACAAAAATCGCAGCATGCTCAAATTTACCGCGGATTCCGCGTGGATGGGCTCAATTGATCTCTATGGAAGTTAGCGATCCGCAATGCATCTGCATTTCAATTGCGGATGCATTGCGGATTTGTAAGCAAACACCTCTCTGGTTGCTTGGAGACCCACTATGGTGGTGGGGGAAGACAGGCACTTTGGGCTTGCGATATTGTTTTTTCCCGTGCAGACTATCTGCAGTGTGTTCGCGAAAAATAAATTGCAATAGCTGACAAGCATTTAAAAATCATTTACGCACTGACTTGCAGGTCTTCCATTGCAAAACCCGCATGTGCCGTGGACATGAGGCATTAGGGTGGTTTTACATCCGTATTGCGGACTTTGCTTTCCTGCTCCTACAAAAACTATAGCCGAAAGAATCCTGCAGGATCTGGGTGCTTCAGACTGTGATCATTAGCTTATCCTTGCTTTTGCTGTTGGGTTCCATAGAACTTAGGGCTCATTCACATCAGCGTTTGGGGATTCCATTTTTCTGCTCTGTTCGGGCAGCTGGAAAACAGCACCTCCTGGCCGAACAATTCCGTCACTTATAAGGGAATCAAACAGTGCCGAACAGCTCCATCATTGACTATAATGGGATTGACTAGTCCAGCATTTTGTCTGAATTTACAGAACGAAGTAACACTGCTTGCAGTGCTATTTCAGCATTTTCCAGCAGAAATCATCTAAGGAGACTTCGAACGGAACCTCTGTTGCTGATGCGAATTCATCCTTACTCTACCAGTAATTAACCCTCGACTCCTTAAGATTGACATGTACACTACAAATTAGAAATGGTGATATATATTCAGTGCTCACTGTGTTCACACTTCAGTTTGTGTATTTAACCCAATTCACTTTATACACTTCTGTAACACCAAGGTTTATCTCAGGCAGCATATTCTATATATGAGATGTCCCAAATTGGATGCTTTTTAACCTATACTGTATCTGCGAGTCTTTAAATTTATTTTGTGAACAGCGCCCCCTGGTGTATTAATTCACAAATACTGTCAGTATTAATCTATTTTACTCAGTAGCAAGCCTTAGACACTTTACTGCTAGCGATACTGAAACATTCATGACATTTTGTATGTACTGGAGTACAAAGCTGCACTCTTAATGCTTAGATACATTCACAATAGTTTATGCAACTTTCAGTTACATAGAGATTACTTAATTAATGCAAGGAATTCCATGCATTGTTTTTATTCTGTAGGTCTACTTAAGGTTCAATTTTAGAAAGTTTATTTTTATTATAAACTTACAGAATTTTTACTTCCTAAAATCCTATTTTGACGTCAGTAACCAGCACGATTATGTTGAATTCTAAAGATTTCAAGTGATATGCAAATTTACTTTGGAGTATGGATATACTAAAATGGTTACAAGAGTAAAATGTAATTATGTAGAATGCTACATGAATAACGCCACTGGTGTGCAGCGGTACGGCTGCTGAAGACTAGCTGTTAGAAGGGGGTAAACATTTTTTGTATTACAGAATTATTACATTAGAGTTCTGGTTCTGTGTCAATGTACAATATAAAAGTGGTTGTTTGACTTGTAACAAATTTTGTGCTTCGTTGAAAATAGTGAGATATGTATGTGGTTAGAAAGTTCTAATACCCTTAGGCCAACTGCCCATGGGAGAGTGCAACATCGAGCCATGAATCACGGCCCGATATAGCGCTCACTAACATACGTTTTTTGCTGCGAATGCAAGGTGTTTTTGTAACAAAACCGCTGCGCATCACTTGGTGAAGTAGCGATCCTCCGATTTTTTTCAATGAGGAAAACCTTCTATCGTTCCGCATGCACCTAGAACGTGGTGCAATGCTGCAGCCAGACCCATTCAGAACAATGGAAGATGCGATGTGAGAGCACGCACAAAGACGCTTGCATGATTTTCTCGCCCGTGTGAAGCCGGCCATCGTAAGCGGGGCATTTTTGTCAGGTGGACATGATTAGAACAAACTTTCAGCCTCTGAATGCAAACAAGAATATTTAACTCCTTACTGAACAGCATTACTTTTTTTTTTTTTTTTTCACGGTGGTCACATAGGGGCCTTAAGCTAGGTCGAGGTAAAAACAAGGCGGCTTAGTCTAAGAACAGCACAAGAGTATTATGGCATCAAGAGCTGGGGTTCGGCTGTCCACGGACAGCCAGGCTCCTGCTATAATGGCTAGGAGCAGAGAGACCTACGGTCCCGATTGGTTAAACTCCATGATGTGATCAATAGAGATTGCAGTTTGCAAGCAGTTAACACAGAGGGAGAAGGTTCAATGCGATCGCGGGGTGTCAATGCGCTTCCATGGCAACCGGAGGCCTGCTGAAGGACTCAGAATCTGACAGGCATGCCAGCCTATCATACCCTGCCCTGTCAAGGTCTGGTTGCTAAGTTGTCAAAAATACACTACACCACTATACAAGCAATCGAATGATCAAATCTTCAAGTCCCTTTAAGGCCAGCTGCACACGGCCGTGACGGGCTCCATCGCGGAATTCCGCAGCGGAGCCCGTCACGGCGCCCCCAGAGACCCCAATACTTACCTGCGGATGCGGCGTCCTAGATCCCGCATGACGCTTCGGCGTGACGCGCGCGCAGCATCATATAACACGCTGGTCACGTCACATGACACGCCCACCGCGTCATATGACGCGACGGCAGTAGGCGGGAAAGTGGTTTCACGCTATCTTCTGCTGTGCTACAGCGGAAGATAGCATGACGGACGGCTTTCATTGACTGCAATGAAAACCGTCCACGCGTACACCCGTGGCAAATAGAGCATGCCGCGGGTGAGGCCGGGTGATTTCACGGTGCGGAATTCCACGGTGGAATTCCGCACCATGAGCATTGAGCTATTAGGGTTAATAGAACCTAATAGATGTGGGCAACGCGGCAGATTTCCGCCGCGTATTACGCGGCGGAAATCCGTCCGTGGGAAGGAGCCCTAAGAGGCAAAAAATATGCGTAAAAAGAGTTAAAGTATAAAGAAAAAAGAAAGCGAGAGAATAAATATGTTTAATAAATATGTTTTTCCCCACAAACCAACTTTATTATGGAAAAATAATTATTTTGGCTGTTATCCAACGCTGTGAACGTCGATGAAAAAAAACTAACAATACCAGAATTGCTATTTTTAATTCATCGACCTGATAAAAAATACAACAAAAATTTATCAAAATGTTGCAAGGTTACCGAATTTGGTGGAAAAATAAAAATGTTACAAGTCAAGGAAAGCTGCATTTTTTTTTTGTATAAGAAGGGTGTTTAATGTGCCAAAGCAACAAATATATAAATTTGGTATTGTTGTAATCGTATTGACCTAGCGATTAAAGTTAGCATATTATTTATATCACATGATAAGTGCCGTAAAAAGATATTCCGAAATTGCTGTTTTACATTGACCTGTCTTGCCAAAAAATGTAATAAAAATGATCAAAAATTTGCATTTCGCCCAAAATGGTACCAATGAAAACTGCAACTCATCCCACAAAGATCGATGCCTCACGTAGCTCCATTGGCAGAAAAATAAAAGTGTTATAGATCTTGGAATGCGGCGATGCAAAAGCAATTCTTTATTTTTATAAGTCTTCTTATTGTGAAAAGTACCAACACATAAAAAATGATATAAATTTGATCTCTCTGTAAATGTATTAACCCAGCAGAATAAACATAACATGTAATGTATACCGTACGGTGGGCTCCGGTAAAGACCAATTCTAAAAACTATGGTGGAATCTCGGGGGGGGGGGGGGGGGGGGGGTTCTATCCCACCTAAAAAAATAAATAAATGTACGCAATACATTATATGTACCCCAAAGTGATACCATTAAAGGATGCGAGGCCTCATATTGCTATGTCAACTTAAAAATGTTATGGCTCCTGGCTTTGGAAAGTAATAATGTAAAAATTAAAAAAGATTGCCTTGTCATTAAAGGGGTTGTCCAGGGTTAGAAAAACAAAGATAAATAAAGCCATGCAAATGTCCACTCTGAGCGTGGACATACATAAAAAAGAGAGTCGAAATACGATGCAAAATTAGAACAGACTTACATATTTATTATTTTTTTAACCCTGTATGTTCCCCATCAGGATAGGTCAGATCTGTTTAAGGACCACCCACCACCTGTTGTAGGACTACAGATTTAGTTCAACTTGTTCTAACTTTCTGCAGGAGTTTATTTGCTCTTTCAATTGCTTTAGAATGGCTTTTGTTGTTTTAAGAGGAGGCACTAATAGCATTTTAATAGCCTAAGATAATTTGTCATAGAAAGTTAGCACAGACAAGTTAAACTTTGCTACATCTGTAGTGGAAGCTCCCAAGAGCTGGGACTTTTAGTTCCACATGAAGTGACTTTCTTGAATTTGCTGTGATGTCATGAGTGTCTGCAAACATTTCTGTACTAAGTGATATCTCTTTTCGAAGCACGTATCCCCTCATTTCATGTATCTTGCTTGTCTCTGCGTTAGCACCTTGACCCCTGCTGTTCTCGCTGTGCCCTCTGTGAACCACATCCTGCTGCCCCATTATTTCCTGCTTGCTCTGCTTGTAATGTGACAAACGAAGACAGAACTTTCTAGGTCAGCGGTGCCGTAGGCTGGCCCATCATGTCTTGGTTTAGATGGTTTTCAGTAAGCTATATGGGTTAATGCCTTTTATATAAAAACACAGTGCTAGGAGTCTGGTAATTGTTTCATGCTTAACAACACAATCATGCAATCTAAGTACATGACTGTGAACTGTCGTTAACGAGAACCGGCATTCCAACCAGTATTATAATACTGTAAACTGGGGCACTAATCGTGAATGTTCTCCTTCACTTCCACATGAAGTATATGCACCTTCACACCTCTCCCACTTATACAGCATATATATCATCACCCCCAGGAGGCTTCCCATTAATGTCTGTGGAACCTGAAGTAATGATACATCTATATGATTGCCTTAAGAATAGATAGGAACTGAAGATGATGGAAGAGATGGATGTAAAAAGGTTAATCACTAGAAAGTAAGGCTGGCTTGAACAAACAGCTGCCATGGAAAGTTGTTCTTATGTACAATTAATAATGAGGCAGAAGACGCTGATTAGGGACAGCAAGGAAGTGATTAATTTTTCTCTATGGTTACCTAATAATTATACCAGGATTTTAAAGTGCCCTTTATATTTTATTGTACTTTTTTTTGCAAAGAATGCTTTAGGCATAATTTCAAGTGCTACCTCAGGCGGCTATGTAACTTATACCATACCTAGCTCTCTATATGGCTACAGTATGTTCTTTTTGCCAACAACCTGACTATTTCTGCATGGGAAGAAGAGTAACATAGCATGTAAGCCGAAAAAAGACCTGTGTCCATGCAGTTCAGCCTATTACCCCCAATGTTGATCCAGAGGAAGATGACCAAAACGAGGTAGAAGCCAAGTTTCCCCATTTAGGGGAAATAAATATTTCCTCTTAGTAGGATTCTAAAATGACCAGTTGTGTGCTTGGCATAGATGAAGAAGAGCCTGACAGCGACCAGCACAATCCCCAGTTGCCAAACTTATGTAAATTCTTGCCACTCCCAGGATTTGCAGTGCTGCTTACAAAAGGGTACGGTACATTGACCCTGCAGTGCTACTGGTTTGGGGTAGAAGGATAAAATGGCTTAATGTGACAGATTTTTGGAATTTATCACAATCCCATCACTCAGGGGTGGTGGTTGTGGATTTGTTGCACCAGGGGGAGGCTCTGTTTTCCTTAGGGGACCCTTCTTCAATAATGTTTGTTTCTTATAGTTCTGCTTAATAATGTGTATACATAGAAGAGGAACGATGTACTGTGAATCTGACTCAGAATCTTAAAGGGGTTTTCTGGAGACTGGGTAAAATTTTCAAAATTTCCTTAACATTTACACTGCTTGCTATTATTCCAAACATCCATCTAAATTGTCAAACCGAAGCCCATTACTTTTTTTGCTGACTTTCATCACCGCTGCTTCCCAGCCTGCTTCATATTTCCATATTGTTATTTTAAATGGCCACTGGGGAGTGCAAAAACTACATCTCCCACAATGCTCCATTGCCAGTTCAAAACAGTTACAAACTGTGTCGTCATTACAGGATTTGAAGGCACTGAGCATGCCTGACCAGTAAAACAGCGGAGCACACAGGTCGTAACCATTGGATACTGATGGAGAACTAAGTGGGGGGAAGACCACAAGTACAGCCATATCTCTGCAGCTTTGTATAACAAGTTATAACATTATATTGCAAAATTACATGTTATTACCTGATGAAGCATATAACTTTCACTTTGAATTCCCGAATACCCCGTTTAGGTGCCCATTCCATTAGATGAAAGTCAGCTGAACCCATTTATTCAGTAGCACCAGCCTACCATCTATTGTGTATGGGGTCATCCGAATAGCAGATGTCAGTGGACAGAAGAGAAGGGTGGAGAAGTAAAAAAGGGGTAGCACAAACCTAAAGGAATTCTTATGCAAAAGTGCTGATGCTTTATTGAACAACTGCAGGTGCCAGCTGAATAGCAATGTTTTGGGCAAAGCCCTTTATCAAGACACTATAATATGCTGGTAATCTACGGCTGCAGGAGTAGTTTTGGCACATAAACAGTTGAAGAGCAGGGCAAAAAGGGTTACTGGGGTTAGCAGTCACCTCAAGATTGTTCAATATTGCAACACTACTTTTGCATAAGATTTTTTTTTGAGTGCGTTCTACTCATTTTTTGCTTCTTCACGGATCCATGAGCCATTGACCATGGGACTTTGGAGTTAGTGTCACACTGACTAACTGAGACGAAATTGCTACTTTTCGTGTTACAAAGGGGTAGAAGGGTAGGGCTGATGCTTTTGTTCTCAAGAGCGATAAGCCATTTCTCTCCAAGGCAGCAGCTTATTTACTTCTCCCTGTTGAAAACGCATGTACGCTTGCCAATCTGAGTGGGTATGGGGGGGCATGAGGTACTAGCTGCTGACTAAATGAACGTCCAGCCAACAGCAATGTCTGGTCTCCCTTAAAAAGTTGTACTAAACTTCACCAACACAATTCTTATAGTTTATAGTGAATGGAATAAAATTGTTGCATATGTAGCAGTGTTGCTTGTGGGCTTTAATCATCAATATAATCCATCATTGGAAGAGCGTTCATGCATTGCTCTAAAAACAATAGAAAAATCATCCAAGAACCTGAAATAATTGCAACTCCACCTAAAGCTTGAAAGAAGCCCTGCTGCTGGTACATCTGTAGTGGACACATGCGTATCATACATTTATCATTGAATAGACCTATGTTTTGGGGTGATTTATCACTTCTGCTATTGGTTTAATGTGGCCTTTCTGTCCTCAGCTGCCATACAAGTCAATGAGCTGAGGAACTGATATTGGAGCATGATAAATCACCTGCTCTTTATTTATTTCATTCTCTCTTTTCACTCTACTGTGACAAGCACTAAAGTCCATGCACCAAGACATCAGCAGCAGGTTATTCTGTTCCAGTGGCTTTCACATCTCCAAATGAACCCTCTAATGTGTTGCTGAAGCATGAGATGCATTTATCTGGCCAATTGTGTTAGGATAATAGCCATGAACAATCTATAGAATTACACTTCATAACTATGAACAGGAGTATGATAATAAATAGAGATGAGCGAGCACCAAAATGCTCGGGTGCTCGTTACTCGGGATGAAATTATCGCGATGCTCGAGGGTTTGTTTCGAGTAACGAACCCCATTGAAGTCAATGGGCGACCCGAGCATTTTTGTATATTGCCGATGCTCGCTAAGGTTTTCATTTGTGAAAATCTGGGCAATTCAAGAAAGTGATGGGAACGACACAGCAACAGATAGGGCAGGCGAGGGGCTACATGTTGGGCTGCATCTCAAGTTCCCAGGTCCCACTATTAAGCCACAATAGCGGCAAGAGTGCCCCCCCCCCCCTCCCAGCAACCTTTACTTCTGAAAAGCCCTCATTAGCAATGCATACCTTAGCTAAGCACCACACTACCTCCAACAAAGTACAATCACTGCCCGCATGACACTCCGCTGCCACTTCTCCTGGGTTACACGCTGCCCAACCCCCCCCCCCCCCCCGCACGACGCAGTGTCCACAGCGCACACCAAAGTGTCCCTGCGCAGCCTTCAGCTGCACTCATGCCACACCACCCGCATGTCTATTTATAAGTGCATCTGCCATGAGGAGGAACCGCAGGCACACACTGCAGAGGGTTGGCACGGCTAGGCAGCGACCCTCTTTAAAAGGGGCGGGGCGATAGCCCACAATGCTGTACAGAAGCAATGAGAAATATAATCCTGTGCCACCACCATCAGGAGCTGCACACGTGGGCATAGCAATGGGGAACCTATGTGCCACACACTATTCATTCTGTCAAGGTGTCTGCATGCCCCAGTCAGACCGCGTTTTTTTTATAAATAGTCACAGGCAGGTACAACTCCGCAATGGGAATTCCGTGTGCACCCACAGCATGGGTGGCTCCCTGGAACCCACCGGCTGTACATAAATGTATCCCATTGCAGTGCCCATTACAGCTGAGGTAACGTCCGATTAAATGCAGGTGGGCTTCGGCCCACACTCCATGCCCCAGTCAGACTGGGGTTCTTTAGAAGTAGACACATGCAGTTACAACTCTGTGTGGACCGACAGCATGGGTGGGTCCCAGGAAGCCACTGGCGGTACATAAATATATCCCATTGCAGTGCCCAGCACAGCTGATGTAACGTCAGCTTTAATGCAGGTGGGCAAAAAATTAATTGGATTACACTGTAGGCGAGGGCCCCAAAAAATTGGTGTACCAACAGTACTAATGTACGTCAGAAAAATTGCCCATGCCCAACCAAGAGGGCAGGTGAAACCCATTAATCGCTTTGGTTAATGTGGCTTAATTTGTAAATAGGCCTGGAGGCAGCCCAGTTAAAATAAAAATTGGTTCAGGTGAAAGTTTCAACGCTTTAATGAGCATTGAAACGTATAAAAATTGTTTACAAAAATTATATGACTGAGCCTTGTGGGCCTAAGAAAAATTGCCAGTTCAGCGTGATTACGTCAGGTTTCAGGAGGAGGATGATGAATATTATACACAGATTGATGAAGCTAAAAGGTCCCCGTTTTTGATGGTGATAGAGAACTATGCTTCTATCCGCGGGTGCAGCCTACGTATTGTTTAGGTACCGCTGCTGTCCGCTGGTGGAGAAGAGAAGTCTGGGGAAATCCAGGCTTTGTTAATCTTGATGAGTGTAAGTCTGTCGGCACTGTCGGTTGACAGGCGGGTACGCTTATCTGTGATGATTCCCCCAGCCGCACTAAACACCCTCTCTGACAAGACGCTAGCCGCAGGACAAGCAAGC
Source organism: Eleutherodactylus coqui (assembly GCF_035609145.1). NCBI lineage: Eukaryota > Metazoa > Chordata > Amphibia > Anura > Eleutherodactylidae > Eleutherodactylus > Eleutherodactylus coqui. Next base: position 90,754,336 of record NC_089845.1, on the reverse strand, counting down.
ACCTCCAGGGCATACAGCGCGAGTTCAGGCCACGTGTCCAGCCTCGACACCCAGTAGTTGTAGGGGGCAGAGGCGTCACGGAGGACGGTCGTGCGATCGGCTACGTACTCCCTCACCATCCTTTTACAGTGCTCCCGCTGACTCAGCCTTGACTGGGGAGCGGTGACACAGTCTTGCTGGGGAGCCAGAAAGCTGTCAAAGGCCTTAGAGAGTGTTCCCCTGCCTGTGCTGTACATGCTGCCTCATCTCTGTGCCTCCCTTGCTACCTGGCCCTCTGAACTGCGCCTTCGGCCACTAGCGCTGTCGGATGGGAATTTTACCATCAGTTTGTCCGCCAGGGTCCTGTGGTATAGCATCACTCTCGAACCCCTTTCCTCTTCGGGTATGAGAGTGGAAAGGTTCTCCTTATACCGTGGGTCGAGCAGTGTGTACACCCAGTAATCCGTAGTGGCCAGAATGCGTGTAACGCGAGGGTCACGAGAAAGGCATCCTAACATGAAGTCAGCCATGTGTGCCAGGGTACCTGTACGCAACACATGGCTGTCCTCACTAGGAAGATCACTTTCAGGATCCTCCTCCTCCTCAGGCCATACACGCTGAAAGGATGACAGGCAAGTAGCATGGGTACCCTCAGCAGTGGGCCAAGCTGTCTCTTCCCCCTCCTCCTCATCCTGCTCATGCTCCTCCTCCTCCTCCTCCTCCTCAACGCGCTGAGATATAGACAGGAGGGTGCTCTGACTATCCAGCGACATACTGTCTTCCTCCGCCTCTGTTTCCGAGCGCAAAGCGTCTGCCTTTATGCTTTGCAGGGAACTTCTCAAGAGGCATAGCAGAGGAATGGTGACGCTAATGATTGCAGCATCGCCGCTCACCATCTGGAGAGACTCCTCAAAGTTTCCAAGGACCTGGCAGATGTCTGCCAACCAGGCCCACTCTTCTGTAAAGAATTGAGGAGGCTGACTCCCACTGCGCCCCCCATGTTGGAGTTGGTATTCCACTATAGCTCTACGCTGCTCATAGAGCCTGGCCAACATGTGGAGCGTAGAGTTCCACCGTGTGGGCACGTCGCACAGCAGTCGGTGCACTGGCAGATGAAACCGATGTTGCAGGGTGTGCAGGGTGGCAGCGTCCGTGTGGGACTTGCGGAAATGTGCGCAGAGCCGGCGCACCTTTCCGAGCAGGTCTGACAAGCGTGGGTAGCTTTTCAGAAAGCGCTGAACCACCAAATTAAAGACGTGGGCCAGGCATGGCACGTGCGTGAGGCTGCAGAGCCGCCACCAGGTTACGGCCGTTGTCACACACGACCATGCCCGGTTGGAGGCTCAGCGGCGCAAGCCAGCGGTCGGTCTGCTCTCAGACCCTGCAGCAGTTCATGGGCTGTGTGCCTCTTATCTCCTAAGCTGAGTAGTTTCAGCACGGCCTGTTGACGCTTGCCCACCGCTGTGCTGCCACGCCGCGCGACACCGACTGCTGCCGACGTGCTGCTGCTGACACATCTTGATTGCGAGACAGAGGTTGCGGAGGAGGAGGAGGGTGGTTTAGTGGAGGAAGCATACACCGCCGCAGATACCACCACCGAGCTGGGGCCTGCAATTCTGGGGGTGGGTAGGACGTGAGCGGTCCCAGGCTCTGACTCTGTCCCAGCCTCCACTAAATTCACCCAATGTGCCGTCAGGGAGATATAGTGGCCCTGCCCGCCTGTGCTTGTCCACGTGTCTGTTGTTAAGTGGACCGTGGCAGTAACCGCGTTGGTGAGGGCGCATACAATGTTGCGGGAGACGTGGTCGTGCAGGGCTGGGACGGCACATCGGGAAAAGTAGTGGCGACTGGGAACTGAGTAGCGCGGGGCCGCCGCCGCCATCATACTTTTGAAAGCCTCTGTTTCCACAACCCTATACGGCAGCATCTCCAGGCTGATAAATTTGGCTATGTGCACGTTTAATGCTTGAGCGTGCGGGTGCGTGGCGGCGTACTTGCGCTTGTGCTCCAACACTTGCGCTAGCGTCGGCTGGACGGTGCGCTGAGAGACATTGGTGGATGGGGCCGAGGACAGCGGAGGTGAGGGTGTGGGTGCAGGCTAGGAGACGGTAGTGCCTGTGCCCTGAGAGGGGGGTTGGATCTCAGTGGCAAGTTGGGGCACAGGGGGAGAGGCAGCGGTGCAAACCGGAGGCGGTGAACGGCCTTCGTCCCACCTTGTGGGGTGCTTGGCCATCATATGTCTGCGCATGCTGCTGGTGGTGAGGCTGGTGGTGGTGGCTCCCCGGCTGATCTTGGCGCGACACAGGTTGCACACCACTGTTCGTCGGTCTGCACTCTCAGTGAAAAACTGCCAGACCTTTGAGCACCTCGGCCTCTGCAGGGTGGCATGGCGCGAGGGGGCGCTTTGGGAAACAGTTGGTGGATTATTCGGTCTGGCCCTGCCTCTACCCCTGGACACCGCACTGCCTCTTGCAACCTGCCCTGCTGCTGCCCTTGCCTCCCCCTCTGAAGACCTGTCCTCAGTAGGCGTAGCAAACCAGGTGGGGTCAGTCACCTCATCGTCCTGCTGCTCTTCCTCCGAATCCTCTGTGCGCTCCTCCCTCGGACTTACTGCCCTTACTACTACCTCACTGATAGACAACTGTGTCTCATCGTCATCGTCCTCCTCACCCACTGAAAGGTCTTGTGACAGTTGCCGGAAGTCCCCAGCCTCATCCCCCGGACCCCGGGAACTTTCAAACGGTTGGGCATCGGTAACGACAAACTCCTCCAGTGGGAGAGGATTCGGAACCCTTGCTGCCCATTCTGGGCAGGGGCCCGGGAACAGTTCCTGGGAGTCTGCCTGCTCCTCACAATGTGTCATTGTAATGGAGTGAGGAGGCTGGGAGGAAGGAGGAGCAGCAGCCAGAGGATTCAGAGTTGCAGCAGTGGACGGCGCAGAACTCTGGGTGTTCGATAGATTGCTGGATGCACTTTCTGCCATCCACGACAGGACCTGCTCACACTGCTCATTTTCTAATAAAGGTCTACCGCGTGGACCCATTAATTGTGAGATGAATGTGGGGATGCCAGAAACGTGCCTCTCTCCTAATCCCGCAGCAGTCGGCTGCGATACACCTGGATCAGGAGCTCGGCCTGTGCCCACACCCTGACTTGGGCCTCCGCGTCCTCGCCTGCGTCCACGTCCTCTAGGCCTACCCCTACCCCTCAGCATGGTGTATTACCAGTAGTGCAGAAACAGAACGCTGTAATTAAATGTGCCGCTTATTGACCTGTGGTTGGAGGCTGACTTCGCTTACGGAACGCACAGCAGAGCCAGGAAATAATTTTGCGCAAGCCTGCTGTAACACTTAGCTGGCTGCGTATGAATTAGGAGGACAACTACCCCCAGCACAGACTCAGTACACTGAGGACAGTCACAGGCAGCCCAAATAGATTTTTTTTCCCAAATGTTTTTGGAAAGGCCCACTGCCTATATTTAATAAATGTCTTCTGTCCCTGCCTCACCACCACTACTGGCCCTGGACTATGTATAATTACTGCAGGGTGCAATGCTCTGCACGGCTGATATACAAAAAAAAAAAGTGCAACACTGCTAAAAGCAGCCTCAACAGTACTGCACACGGTCAGATGTGGCCCTAAGAAGGACCGTTGGGGTTCTTGAAGCCTAAAATAACTCCTAACACTCTCCCTATAGCAGCTCCAGCACCAGCAGCACTTTCCCTGATCTGTCAGAATGCATCTGTGGCGAGCCACGGGAGGGGCCGATTTATATACTCGGGTGACACCTGATCTCGCCAGCCACTCACTGCAGGGGGGTGGTATAGGGCTTGAACGTCGCAGGGGGAAGTTGTAATGCCTTCCCTGTCTTTCTATTGGCTAGAAAAGCGCGCTAACGTCTCAGAGATGAAAGTGAAAGTAACTCGAATATCGCGTGGTGCTCGTTACGAGTAACGAGCATCTCGAACACGCTAATACTCGAACGAGCATCAAGCTCGGACGAGTACGTTCGCTCATCTCTAATAATAAACTGAAAAGTGCAGCTCCTTCAGTATAGTAGGAGAGCCATTTTATCCGGAGTTTCCCCATATCTCTGGACTTTGGTATTGTAGAATTAAGTGCTCCATAACGACAACCCAACAACCTTGACTGCTACTACTTCTGCTAGAACCATTGAACACCTTACACAGAAGTGGGTCACACACTACACACATCACTCACACATAGGACTAATGCCACACAAACCACTTACACATAGGTCAAGTTACACACAAGCCACTTAGAACATCAGTCACAAATTCCCCACACATGCCACTTATCCTCCAAAGTATACATACTGCATGTGGACAGAATAGCACTGACATGTATACTAATGCCTAAGTAAAGCAGACAAGATCTATGCCAAGAAACACTCTCACAAGCACCTTTTTCTCCTAAGGGCCGACATCCACGGGCGTTTTTTCACCGAGTATTATGTGTGCGTTGTACAGCCGTGTGATACGTGGTGAATGAAGCTAATGAAAATCAGTGGACTTTCATTGATCCATGCACATGTGAGTGTAGACACTGTGTGTTGATAATCACTAAAAATAGATCGCAGCATGCTCTATTTTTCTGCATACCATGCAGCGTGAGCCTTATACATTTGTATAGGCAGCGTACACAGCACTGTCCATACACATTACATTGCTTTCAGGCAGTATTTTCATATGAAACAGAGTGAGGAATTAAAAAAAAAAAGTCACCCTGTGCATGACCATGTGTGCGTAATAGGCGGGCATGCTCAGTACACTTGCAGCCATACACCGTCCCTGCCAGCTGTCTGCCAGCAGACCCGCTATTTACAAATGCTGGTAAAACACTGTGGGGGGACCCACAGTATTTTACCAATATGGCCGTGAACATGAGGCCTGAAGCAGAGTAGATATAATTGCTGCCAAACATCATCCACACACTGTGTCAGACATTTGCTCCTTTCAATGAGCAGGATGAAATCCACAGCAAAATCCGCAACAAATGCAGAGTTGTTGTGGATTTTCCCTGCTGAAGTCCTATGTGGCCTTACCCACAACTCCACTCAAGACTGTTCTCTATGAGTCAGAACAGAAAACTGCTAACAGAGCAGCTCCTGTTCTGGTTGACCCAGACCATGATTAGTTATATAGTTAAATCGGCTGATGTGTAATACTACATAAAAGGCTAAGCACAATTTGGCCTTTTATGTAGCACAGGGGTGTTCAACCTGCAGCAATTGACTGATCTCTGAGCAGCCTTCAGTTTAAAATAGAGTTGTCTCGATGAGACAGTCCCTTTAATGGTCTCTCATGGGTTTAGTGGGCTGTCCAACATTGCATAGAACAGAAAAGAGACAGCCAGTAAGTTTGATCATGCAAAAAGAGTATCCAGCATTTATCCACATGAGGTAAATTAAACGGCATGTATTTCATCGATACAGTACAAAGAAACACCTCCTAAGAAAAACGTATGCATTTCCAGCTCAAGTAGCTAGTAAGTTTGAGAAGTCCTTACACAAAGTAAGATGATGCAGAGTCCTATAGAGCTCCGAAATGTTCTTTTAAAGGCTTGCATGTTCTTTCTCCTTATCCTAATGTTCATTGTCGTTGACAACAAAATAAAATATTCCTTTATTTTCTTAATTAGAAGATGAAGAATGAATTTACAAAACATGCTCTCACTTTTATTAATACCCACGCTGGGATTCAATGTGTGATCATCAGCAAAGATATTACATTCACTAAAGCTTCATGTCTCAGGAGATTGCACATACAATGCATTTGAAAAGTCTTCAGACCCTTTCAATATTTTTTTACATTTTGTTATGTTGTGGCCTTGTGAAAATGGAAAAAAATCTGGGTTTCTACCATCATTCTGCACTCAATACTCCATAATGACAAAGTAAAGACAGAATGTTAGAAATTTTTTAAAGTTTTAAATATTTTGCATTGATGTAGTTGAAGCATTTTTGGCAGTGATTACAGCCTTGATGTAATCCTTGGCTATGATTCCACAAGGCTTTCACACCTAGATTTCGGGATTTTTTGATATTCTTCTCTGCAGAACATCAAGTTGTGTCAGGTTGGATGGGGACAATCTGTTAACAGCCATTTTCAGGTCCCTCTAGAGATGTTTGATTGGGTTCAAGTCAGTGTTCTGGCTGGACCGCTCAAGGACATTCACAGAGTTGTCCCTAAGTCATTCCTGTGTTGTCTTGGCTGTTTGCTTAGGGTAATTGCCTTGTTGGAAGGTGAACCTTCTGCCCAGTCTGAGGTCACTTATGCTCTGGATCCGGTTTTTATTAAGAATATTTCTGTATTTTACTCCATTCAGCTTTCCAATAGCTTGACCAGTCTCCATATGCCTGCTGGTTATTGGGCAGGTGATGAGCAGTGCTTGGTTTCCTACAGACATTATACGTAGAAGTGAGACCAAAAAGATCAATCTTGGTTTCATCAGATCAGAGAATCTTGTCTCTCACGGTCTGACAATCCTTTAGGTGTTTTTTTGGCAAACTCCAGGTGGGATTTCATGTGTCTCTTACTGAAGAGAGGCTTTTTCTGGTCACTCTGCCATAAAGCCCAGATTGGTGGAGGCTGCAGTGATGGTTGACCCTTTGGAAGTTTCTCCGATCTCTAAACTTCATCCATTTAAGAATTATGGAGTCCACTGTGGTCTTAGGAATTTTCAGTGCAGCAGAATTTTTTTGTAGCCTTCTCCAGATCTGTACCTCCACACAATCCTGCCTATGACTCTACAGGCAGTTCTTTTCTCCTCATGGCTTGGTTTGGCTCTGATATGCATTGTGAGCTGTGAGGCCTTACACAGGCATGTCTTTTAATTTATGTTAAAAAAAGTGAAATGTATTGTGCATTGTATTGCGTGTGTTACTTTTTCTTGGGCTTGTCTATTTGGTCAACACATTTCAGAGTACCAAAAACGATAGCAGATTGTATAATAGATAATTAAATGTCATAACTTTAATATATGAACTATAAGGATGCCTTTGGTAATCCACTTTGATTTTTGTTTTATTGTTTTGGGAGATTACATATGATTATATAGAGAGGATTATATATGATTTCTGTCTTTTTTTTGTGATATAGAGTGATATATATATATTGATGTACAAAGGTAGCAAATCTGAGATTATCAGGTGTAGCAAAGTTGAGTGTATCAGATGCAATACAGCTGAGTTTGACATTTGACACAACACATTGTGATAGAAAATGTATCACCACCAGTAATTGCAATTCTGCTATCAACTTATTATCACTATGCACTAACAATGTAGCCCAAAGAGCTAAATGAGAAGTTCAACTGTGCTAAATCTTTACATTCAGCGCACATATCTGCCTCTGGAGTGTATTCACGCTGGTGTCTTAAATGTTCCCTTATGCACATTAAAGGCTGCGCTGTGACTCGGCATTTGCAATGCATTATGATAACCACTTGTCATGATCTTGTAGTGTCTCTAATAACATAGCATGTTGGGCTAAAAAAAGACATATGCCCTTCTAGTTCAGCCTATTACCATCCAATGTTGATCCAGAAGAAGGCAAAAAACCTAAAGCAGGTAGAAGCCAATTTTCTGCATTCCTTTCTGATTCAAATCTGGCAATCAGAACAATCAGTGGATCAACAACCCTTCTGAAGTAATCAGTGACTGTAACATGTAATATTGTAACGCTCAACAAAGGTGTCCAGGCCCATCTTAAACTCTTTTTTTAGCGAGTTTGCATGTCCCACTGCTCACCCTTTCTCTTACAATAAAAAGAGTAATCAAACATGTGGTAGCATAACTTATGTCTTGCTAACATTTATGCTTTAATTATTTAGTTGTAATAGTCCTTTGTGTATTAATAACTTTAACTCAAAAACCAATAATGAAGAACACATGGAGTGATGTTTTTTTCGTTCCCGACTTTGCCACTTTTATGTTCTTTTTATGCAAATATACAAAGTATCATCTTTGCATAAAATTTATATTGACACTGCAAAGAATAAAGTCTTACAAGTCATTTAATGCTGATGCATTCTCCCTTCAGGGTTCCTTCATGCTCTTACATGGACATGACTTGACATTTGGGGATCCCCTTCTTCCTAAAAAGTTTAATTCTTTTTTTTTTGGGGGGGGGGAACTTTTTTCGAGAAATGTTATTAAACTTGAAGGAGTTGTCTAGGACTGAACTATTGATTACCAGTCCTCAGGATAGGTCATCAATTGTTGGTCTGCAGGGAGAGGTCTGCCAATCGGGACTTCCACTGATCAGTTGTGGCCAGGACGCTGTCAGTATGTACGGAGCCAGAAGCAAACAGCTTTGCAGCAGCCTAATTTGGTGTCATATGCACAGTTCCCACTGAATTCAGTGATACGTAATTGAAAGCTTTGTATGGGTTGATTAAATTTAACATATAAACACATATATATAATTTCATGCAAGAAAAAACTGTATGCAAACTCTTTAACCCCTTAAGGACATGGCCTATTTTGGGCATAAGGACGTAATGATTTTTGGCAGATTTTCATCTTCATTTTTCAAAATGCATAACTTTTTTTATTTTTCCATCAACGCGGCTGTATAAGGGCTTGTTTTTTGCGAGGCGAACTGTAGTTTTCATTGATGCTATTTTTGGGGACATAGACTATATTGTAAAACTTTCATTCATTTTTTTTTTTATGACAGCAAGGAGAAAAAACAAATCAATTCTGCCATAGATTTTTTTTTTTACAGCGTTAATCACGCAGCATAAATGACACAATCCAATTTTTCTGCGGGTTGGTATGATTACAATGATACCAAAATTCTTTTTTTTTTTTTTTTTAACATTTTCTGCAATAAAAACCCTTTATTTGAAAATTATTTTTTTCTATATCGCTGCATTTAAAGTCCTATAATTTTTTTAAATTTTTCCATGAAAATAGCTCTGTGAGGGCGTATTTTTTGCGAGACAAGCTGTGGTTTTTATTGGTACTATTTTTAGGTACATACGGATTTTTTGATCACTTTTATTGCATTTTTCATAATGCAAAATGAAAAAAGTAAGCATTTTGCCTCATTTTTTTAGAGGTTTTGTTAACGCTTTTTGCCGTGCGGGATAAAAAGCATGATAAATTTATTGTATGCCTCAATACGGATTTGGTGATACCAAATATGTGGGATTTTAATTAAAGAAAAATGTATTAGGCTAATATGGTAAAAAGCACAATCTCCTGCAATGCCTTATTGCTTGTTAGGGTGACTACCCACTAGCATTTCTGTTTTTCTTGCGTGAAAAATGCTGCGATTTCGCATTTGCGTTTTTCTGGCGTTTTTCATTGCGTTTTTCTGGCTGTAATTTCGCTGCACGTCACAGCTTGAAGCGTTGCATTTTTACAGCCCTCCATTGACAATCATGGGTGCATTAACAGAAAAATAAGGAGACATATGCAACTGACAGTTGCTATGTGAAAAAGCGCAACGAAAGGCAAAAAAAAAACCCGGATGGACAAGAACACAATTTATACCAATGGCTCTTCAGAAAAAATGCAAAACGCAATTTGGCATCACAGGAAAAAAAAACCCTAGTGGTTAGTCACCCTTAAAGCGATCACAGGCACTGGCAATACAGGATGCTGGTATCGACCGACCTGTTGCCATGGCGAGGGTCCGAGGATTTCACAGAGGGAGCGTGCACAGATAACAGCAAGGGTCCATGATCTATACAGATAACAGCAAGGGTCGCTGCTCCAATGCACCCTCGCTGTTGCAGGGCTATCGGTAACAGCCAACTCCCACTGCCAGATAGTGTGGGATCTCTTATGATCTTGCGCTATCCACAGGACGTATATGTATGTCATGTTGCGTGAAGTACCCTTCTGCCAGGACGTACATTTACGTCCTGTAGTGTGAGGGGGTTAACTGATAACAACTAAAGGAAAACGTGTGATCAAAATGTTGTTTTTTCTACATTTTTGGCCTGTCCCTTATTTTCTGTATCTCTGTAAATTACCTGATTGGCCTTCAGTAAACTGTAGTTCTCTGGAGAAGCCTGCACAGTTAGTACAGTACTTTTAATCCACATGTTTTACAATTTCTCCAAAGCAGATTGCTTTTCACTATTTCTAGGACCCTCTAACTACACAACATTTTTAAATACTGCCCTAAGATTTCCAATTGCAGCTTACAAGTTAGTCGAATCTTATAGAAAGTTTACATATTGACAACAAAGTTTACTATTTCTCGTCTCAAATGCAATGAAAGCAAGGACATACCTAGAGACAGACCATGTACATACTACGGCTTATGAAAAGAGGGGCTCAGCAATGTTTGGTTCCACCCCCTTTTCTACTTGGTGACTGGAACTAGTGTAGGACTTCCCTCTCCAGAGGACTGTTGATGGGATGGGTATAAAAGGCAAGTGCTATTCCCTGGGTCTGATGTGACTCAGCAGTTTTTGCAGAGAGCAGAGAATCTTGCGATGAGTGAGCTGCCCCAGTGCTCCTAAAAATCCGGGTTTTCCTGAACCAGAGAGAGAGAGAGAGCACCACTTGGATTCCTGGAGTGGCTGTACCTATCTGTTACAACACAAGTGCCAGAGGAAACCCTCCTAATCGTCCAAGGAAACATCAACTGCAATTACCAAGTGCTAAGCCATAACTGGGAGAGAGACCATCAGGGAGAGTAGCTAGACTGACGGCCGGCATCCAGATATTTAAGTTACGGCAGTGTGTAATTATGAGTATCATCACCCAGGCTCTTCACCAGTACAACGGATTATTTTGACTTCATCACTTGTCCAGCTTCCCAAAGGTACTTTACTAGTAATATCCTCAGAGGACAGTGACTGCATATTTCAGGTAGTGGAGTTAGTCATTTAGTTAACTGAAGTTCCTGCAATACTAAGTCACTTCAGAGGAGACTCCTATTTTCAACCAGCATGTGTGGAGATCTTTACCCCTGACGAGGCTGTGATAATTCTATATTGTATGTACAATTTTAAGGATATCCTAGTCATAGTGTATGGGGTGAGTTATAGCGTGAATCGAATGTTACTAAACTGTTTGCATTGTACCCAAATAATCCCACTGTACGTTATTGCTATATTATTCTTTATCATACATTTAGTAAAGCTTTGTTTGTTCAACTGAACTAGTATGAAGCCTCTCCATAATTTGGTGTTATATTCTGCACCTGTTACATGTGTATCGATGAATAGAAAGTGCTCAGAATTGAATCTTCAGAAATGCTAGACAGCTCCTCTCGACCCAACTGGACCCTTAACCCCTTAGTGACGGAGCTTTTTTGCTTTTTTTCCATTTTTGTTTTTTCCTACTCCCTTTTAAAAAATCGTAGCTCCTTAATTTATCCATCGACGTCGCTGTATGAGGGCTTGTTTTTTGCAGGATGAGTTGTATTTTTCAATGGCACTATTTATTGTACCATATAGTTTACTGAAAAACGTTTAAAAAATTCTTAGCGGAGAGAAATGGAGAAAAAACGACATTCCGCCATCTTTCGGTGCGTCCTGTTTCAACAGCACACAAACTGCAACCAAAACGACCTGATATTTTTATTCTATGGGTCAGTACGATTACTACGATACCAAACTTATATGGTATTTTTTTTGCTGTAGTACTTTTATTTTTTTTTTTTAAGATATTTAATTTTTTTCAATTATTTTCTGCGGTCATTTTGTGCGCGCAATACCTTTTTTATTTTTTCGTCGACGTAGTTGAGCAAGGGCTCATTTTTTGCGGGATGTTCTGTAGTTTCTGATAGTATCAATTTGGAATACATACAACTTTTTGATCACTTTTTATAGCGTTTTTTCTGGGAGACAGGATAACTAAAAAAAGTGTATTTCTGGCATTCTTTATTTTTTTTTTTTCAGACGACGTTCACCGTGCGGGAAAAATAATGCACTACTTTGATACATCGGACTTTTACGGACGCGGCGATATCAAATACATATTTTTATTTTATGATTTAGATTTTTTAATAATAGATATGGCAAAAGGGGGGTGATTTAAACTTTTATAACTTTTTTTTTTTTTTTAACAATTAAAAAAAAACTTTATTGATTATTTTTTTTACAGTACTTTGAAGTCCCCCTGGGGGACTTTAACATGCGATGCTTTGATCGCTCCTGCAGTATGACGTAATGCTATAGCATTACGTCATACTGCTTTTTTACAGGCAGTCTTTCAAGCCACCCTGTGTGGATGGCTTGATAGGCAGTCTGCTAAGGGAGCCCTGGGGCCATTCATTAGGCCCCCGGCTGCCATGACACCTGCACGGCTCCCCCGATCTCACCGCGGGGGGGCCGTGCGAGACCCCCGAACAGCGTTCGGGGGATTTAAAAGCCGCTGTCAGAATTGACAGCGGCATTTAAAGGGTTAATAGCCGCGAACGGCCGAGCGCAGCTATTGCCCGCGGGTGTCAGCTGTAATAAACAGCTGATGACCGCGCTGTATGGAGGGAGATAGCGCCGCTACCTCCCTCCATACACGTCCTGCAACAGCAGGACATAGTTTTACGATAGGGCCGTCACTAAGAGGTTAAAGGGTTCTTTCCCTAAATGTGGTTTTTAGAAGAACTTAGATTAATTTTAATAACAGAAGTAGACATAGGAAATGCCAGGACTTTACTAGTGCAGCGCTGCTTTTCCTCTGCTGTCCGCCTCATGGCATTTCAGCATGCAGCAAATGCCTAGCAACCAGTCTTCCTCACAATTGTCAGGTCTTGAGATCAAGCTTCAGTTTCCACTTCATATTCTCATTTTCTTTCTTTTACTGCACACGAATTAGACATTTGTAAACAGAATAAATATATAAATCAATTAGATTTTATTTTAGCTAATCTGATAATCAGGAGAGAGATGCCCACAGTTCAGGTAGTTTATTAATGGTGTATTATTACTTCTAGGATACTTTGTTAAATGATGGAGGATCTCCTGTATCGCTGCCGGTCCTACATCAGGTGCATTTTTATTTCCCTCATGTCCAAAAATGTCCTGTTAAAATAGTCAAATAACTATACAGATAAAAGTATAGAATATCAAGGTCTTATGATGTATTACCAGAAAGTGGGAAATTATAACCTCTCCTAAGACTGAGCCATTGCCTATGATTCTCCAGACTGCAATTATGTATCAGTTCACAACATAACTTTTTAATTAGACATAAATAATCAAGTAACATTTTTATCTCTTTCCATGACATGTAGTTAAGTATTATGTATCTGTTTGGTTTTTTTTTTGGGGGGGGGGGGGGGGGGTTGAGGGGAAGGGGGGTGGGTTGGTGGTAAGAAAATATTAAAAACTACGTAAAAAGCCAAATGAGAATGTTTTTATCACCTTTTTTTGTCAACACTAGGAATGTTCAGATATTGGATTGCATTTGAAGTCAATATCTACAATTTGCAATGCAGTATTACCAGGGATGGGAGGGGTTTGAGGAAAGAAGACATCGGGGCATTTGCAGCTCACTTCTTTTATCCACATTTCAAAAATGCATGATATAGTGGCCAACTACATTAAAGAGTAGCCTACCATAGGGCTTCAACAATATTAGAGGGGTTTTCTAGGCAATAGTTATTGATTACCTATTCTCAGGAGGATAGGTCATCAGTAACAATTGCCTGGAAAACCCCTTTAATATTTTAATAGGAAGAAACAAATGATCATTGGATCAGAGTATATATTATCATCTGCCAGGCATTACTTTTATCCCAGTCAGGACATCCAGATGCATTGATCGCATTGGATAAAATAGGCATGGTACTACAACAGGATTTAGGCAAGTCTACATGTTGAACAATGTCTGCAATTTCACCATCCTTCTCTTATAGAAAAAAACACTCTTTGTCAAATACCTAGGAGTTGTCATTTTGCTGCAAAACTCAGCATGCAGTTACATCTCAGGCAGATATGTAAATGATTAGAGTTGCAGCGTGATTAGATGAACAGTCTTGCCACTTGAGGTCCTAAAAGTGGTTCCTCCCTTAGCTTATAAAAAAAGCTCTCGGAGGCTCCTTGTGTGTAGTGACCTCTTTTTCTGCTTGTGTAAAGCTTGTTGACCACTAGACGCTTCTATGACTCAATCTAAGAGATTTTGTCCAGTTAATGGGGTTTGAGAGGGGGCGCATCATTGGAATGCCAGAAGCTGGTTGGTCATGTCACCAGCTGGGCCATTCTGACCAGACTGTTGGGAGGTGTTGGGACCAATGGATACATGAGGACACAAGGTAACCTCGACAGACTACCAATAGAGAGGATCTGATCGTCTGACAAGCATGAGCAGCTCCAACTGTTTCCTTGTCCGGCATCCAGAAACAAGTGGCACCAATGTTACAGTCCCTGGTGTCTGTCAGAACCCTTTACAGACTCTTGGCTGAAGGACATTTGGTCTCACGGCGCCCATTATGAGTACTGGCACCCACTGTCATCTCTCTTTGCAATGGTTTTGTGAACAACAAAACTCGACTTCGTTGGAGTGAAACTAGGTTGCCTTCAGCGAGGAATTCAGGTTTAGTGTGGACACTGCTGAAGATCTATGGGTAAGTGCCTCAAACCTGCCATTGCTATGGTTCAGCACACTGCCCCCACTGCTGGTGTGTGGGTCTGGGAGGCCATCGCATGACAGTTGGTCACCCCTAGTAGTGGTATGCGGAACAATGACAGCTCAGTGATATGTTCAGAGCATCCTGTAACCACATGTTTTCCTCTCGTGGCGGCTTCAAAGAGGCATTTCCCAGCAGGATAATGCTCGGCCGCACACAGCAAAGGTCCACAACATTTCCACACTTCCGTGGCCTGCCCGGTCACCAGATTTATCGCCATATATGAGACCATCTAGGATGATAATTTCAACAGCCGTTGCACGATCTAGAGGCTCAGTTGCAGCAAATGTAGACCGATATGCTGCAGGATGCCATAAGGAACCTGTATGCCTTCATGCCCGCCCATATCACATCTTGCATCCAAGCTAGAGGTGGTGCAATAGGGTTACCTGACTTGCTTATATCAATGTTACAGTCATATATATATATTTCATTTGATTCCGACAACTCCTTCTAGGTGCTTGCTTTTTTTTTACAATGAGTGTATGAAGATCAAACAGAGCTGCGGTACTATATATAGGAGCAAGATCTGAGAAGGAAGATGAACTCCCCAACCCTCCAAGGATGTAAATACAGTATAAAGAGTACAGAAGAAGATGCATCCAGGCCCTAGAGCCTTATGGAGCCCATACATTTAAAGAGACCAGTACTATAAATGAAGCATTGTAGTTGGAGGACCCTCTTACAGATTTAGCATTGGAACCCAGCTGCTTCTAGTTACACTTCTGCAACCATCTAAACACTTATGGCCTGTTTTACATAACAGCTGCTTTATTTTGTTATTCTACATTGAGTGAAGTAAGGCATTAAGTACATGTCCATAATATGGATCAATACATGCGACATGAGGCATTTTATGGCACATGTAGGGGTGTGTGGGGGCATCATGCCTCCAACTACAATTGTTTCATGCACCATCAGTATTCTCCCTAGGAGCATTGCCTCTAAGGGAGAATTATCCCTCTAGGCCAGTGAGTCTAAGCCTTTTTCTCCGCCCTCTCCATCCTTCAACGGAAGCCGTCTGTGAGGAATCCGCAGGAAAATGGAGCATGCTGCGATTTTTCATCCACAACCGGTTTCCGCTCCTGTGCAATGAAGAATCACTTTTGCATTGCATGCTATGGGCTGTATTTGCTGCAGACCCGGAGGCAGCCGCCTGTTCCGGATTCTGCAATTCAAATCTGCCTGTGTGTATTTACCCTTACTTTTGTAAGTCTGTGGATGTCCGACATGTACATTCAGCTTCCTGATTGGGAGTGCTTCTCTCAGATGTGGCAGTTGGCATGACAGTGTGGAACTTGCCTGCAGCTCTTTCTCTCTTCCCAATTCCCATAGTGCTAATGGGTCACAGCTAATTAAATGGGTTTTTCAGGGAATGCTATTGATAACCTCTCCTCGGGATAGATCAACAATAGTTGTTCATCTGGGGTTTGGCAAAACAGACTGGGTAAGGAGCGGTAATGACTGTAGTGACTGGCACTGGTAACTACAGGAGTAGATCTCATCTCACATCAATGGGAGCTGCACCTGCATTTACAAGGATTGGGTACTATCCAGAGGTTGGAGCATTAGCTTCAGCTTCGTACCCTGTACACTGCAGTGCTAACAGGCGCCCGATCACTTGATCGGCAGGAGTACCAAACCCCTTTAATCTCTAATGTGGCTAACTCTGACTTCATAGCCAGGAACGTTGAGGCATCTCCGATCGGTGCTTATGGCTCCTCAGAGGGCCGCAACACCCCGGTTGGGAATCGCCATCCTGGACTTTATGTGTATAAGTTTTATATATCAACCTGAATGGATTACTAAAATCTGCACATATTTTGTGATTACTACTAATTTAGTAATAAATGATTTTGTGCCTTGTCTTTCCCCTATGACTACTGTTTTACTGCATTGAGAAATACTTTTAAGAACTCTCAGCAAAGATAAGCCTACCAGTCAGAGAAACTAACTCCAAACAAATCAAGGGTAGCATGAGCGGGGAGAGTGTTATCACAATTTATCATACCAAGAAAACTAAAACTCTCTGATCCCCTTGGTATTGTCGTAGCTCATCCTCTATCAGTGTTTTCAAGTTTTTCATTATATTAGAGGTGAAAACTGAACAAAGTATAAAAGCATCTTATCAACCATCATACACCTATGTGGCCCAATGTAAAAGCTATGGGTTACGTTGGGATGTGATGGTGCTACGTGCCAATATCACATCCCAAGAGGTAAATTAACAGATGCTGAGAAAGAAAACCCTCTAAATATGTTCTAACTTCTCATGGTATATGTTGGGACCATGGTTCACAATACTTGTGCTGCTTAGCTTTGTATATCTACTTGAATTAATATTCTTCTTAGCTGTACCACAACTGTAGTTTTATTTTCTGCCCATTGTCTATGTAGGAAACATACTCAGCATATTGCCATATATAATACGGAATATATAGTTTTTATTTAACTTGAAAACAGTGAATTTACCGGCTCATACTGTGTCGTACTCGCTGTTCATGGTGCTGCTCTTAATTGCTATTGCAAGTTGTTTTAGAAGAAATCTGCAGCTGAGGCAGAAAACTACAGCTGAAAGATCAATGGGACACTGAAGAAGATAGCGTTTTGCGAAAAATAAAAAAAGTACATTGCAGTATAGCTTTTAGTCACCACTGCCAGTGTCAGAGACTATTAAATTAAGTCTCCTCTCCAGCTATGTAGGACAGTAGTGCAGTGGAAACGCTATGCTTTTAATTGCGAACATTGGTTTGATAGATGATTTCTGAAAGGTGGTAAATCCTGCTATGGTCTTCATAGTTGCCCGACTGTGGTTGGAATTGTTGACTGTGTCTCTGGGGACCTTCTGAGTTTCTAGTTTCTCTGTCCGAACACTGCATGGTTTGGGTTTAAAATGTGAAGTTTTCAGCCCATATTTGACTCATACATAGTAAAATAGTATGCAAGGCTGAAAAAAAAGCAAATATCCATCCAGTTTAGCCTGTTTCCACCCCCTCTCAAATAATTAATGTAAGGCTATGTTCACATTGCGTTTTTGGCTTCCATTAGGCCCCTGATGTACAGGCTAAATAGAGGCTGTGATAAATGCCAAAGTGTAGCAGCTGTTACCGGTAGGTTATAATGGCATCTGTTTAATGTGAATGATATAAGCTGTTCAATAGCTTTCCATTAAACAGATGCTATTATAACCTATGAGTGACGGATGCCACTGTTAGGCATCCATATAATGCTTCTGTCACCCCAAGGCTAAAATAGCATCCATAATGGATGATACTGTGATATATTCCATACAGTGGCATCTATCACCCTAGGCTGCCATATTAAAGAAAAAGGATACTTGTAATGCACTCCATGGGATGAAATAGTGTAGTCTACTACGGTATTCTATCCTCTTTTTTTGTGGTATAATGATATATACAGGCCAGACGGAGGGCAATGGTATATTCGGTATATGCTATTGGCCTCAGTCTTTCAATGGACGGCTATGGACATATTTAGTGTGTACATCGGGAGCTTTTACAGTTTATATGCTAATTGTAATGCATAAACACAGGGTGTGCACAATTAGTTACAGTATTACTGCTCAGATTATTAACATATAATAAGAACACTAAGGTCGATCTTAGTTCTGCTGATATTGCGTATATATTCTATCTATCTATCTATCTATCTATCTATCTATCTATCTATCTATCTATCTATCTATCTATCTATCTATCTATCTATCTATCTATCTATCTATCTATCTATCTATCTATCTATCGTAGGGAAGCCATAAATGATAAAACAACTTACTACTAACTGGTTCTTATGTGCACACCATACAGTGCTGTGCCTGTGCTCCTCTCTACCATATATCATGGCTGAACACTGTAGTTATCAATTCTGCAAGGATTATTATATATGGGTCAGGAAAGGATTTTCTCCCTGGGCCCCTAACCCTAATTCCAGTTCATCTGATCAAGAGATCAAAGAACTGACTTTACACCCCAGCTCAAATCCATTCAAACCGAACAGAATGAGATGTATCGTTCTTTCTAGTTGTGTTTAGCAGAGCAAGTATTATCAGGGCCCTCACTAGCTTTTCATTCCATGAGATGCATTAAATGCACTTGGTACATTACTTCTTGCCCATGCATGCAATGGTTGCTGATCAGGAGATCTTCTGCTCCACCTGCAAAGGATTTATTCTTAAATTAGAACTTCTTATTTGTGGAATATGACAGTCACAAATTTTAGGAATATTCCGTAACAAGACCTGCCTGACCAATAGCTCTTTGAGCATTCTAGATACTTCTGTGCCTAAATTCTGTGATTTATTTAAAATGTGTGTATCACTATAACAAACACTCCGGACCAAACTAATATCACCATATTATGCCTAGTTCAGGGCCTGCATTCATAGACCAAATAGTCATGTACTGCCCCCTCCGGTCCTTGCCCAGGTATAACTCAGTGCATCAATTTTAGCATTGTCTGTTCCTTTAAATCGAAGCTCCATTGTTAAGCTATTTGAAAGATCATATAAGTGAATTAGGAAATTGCTTTAATAGTCATTTCTATTATACATATTAGAAATTTTGCTTTAAACCTGGGTGCATGCTAATGCATATATAGGGTTAAGGGAATTTACAGTTTCCTGACATTTTAACAGACTACCTTGTAGTCTGAGAAATCCAGACCTCCGGCAATCACAAAATAATGTAACTATGAATAATTCTTTATTGAAAAAAAATAGTTACAACGTATCACAAAGAATACTGTATGTTATAGCGGTATGTGAATTTAGATTTTTCTCCATAACTGCTTGCAAATTTGTAGCGCACGTGTCTGTAACCTTAGTAAAATACAGTAGCTAAATAAATGTATTTGTTATACAGTGTTTGTAATACCATACGATAATGGATCAGCTAGTAAGTCGAGGACAGGGCTGATCACAGGGTTGTTATGGAAGAAGAACCAGGGCCTGGCAAATGTAACCATTGTACTTTTACTTTATAGAGCAACATGGCCACAGGGGACAATACAGTAAAGTACAGTCTCTCATTAACATTATAAAGTATCTCTACCGGTGCTGGCAACAACTCAATCACTCGTCACTAGAGATGAGCGAGCACCGAAATGCTCGGGTGCTCGTTACTCGAGACGAACTTTTCGCGATGCTCGAGGGTTCGTTTCGAATAACGAACCCCATTGAAGTCAATGGGCGACCCGAGCATTTTTGTATATTGCCGATGCTCGCTAAGGTTTTCGTTTGTGAAAGTCTGGGCAATTCAAGAAAGTGATGGGAACGACACAGCAACAGATAGGGCAGGCGAGGGGCTACATGTTGGGCTGCATCTCAAGTTCCCAGGTCCCACTATTAAGCCACAATAGCGGCAAGAGTGGGCCCCCCCCCTCCCAGCAACTTTTACTTCTGAAAAGCCCTCATTAGCAATGCATACCTTAGCTAAGCACCACACTACCTCCAACAAAGCACAATCACTGCCTACATGACACTCCGCTGCCACTTCTCCTGGGTTACATGCTGCCCAACCCCCCCCCCCCCCCCCCACGACCCAGTGTCCACAGCGCACACCAAAGTGTCCCTGCCCAGCCTTCAGCTGCCCTCATGCCACGCCACCCTCATGTCTATTTATAAGTGCGTCTGCCAGAGGAACCGCAGGCACACACTGCAGAGGGTTGGCACGGCTAGGCAGCGACCCTCTTTAAAAGGGGCGGGGCGATAGTCCACAATGCTGTACATAAGCAATGAGAAATCCAATCCTGTGCCACCTCCATCTGGAGCTGCACACGTGGGCATAGCAATGGGGAACCTATCTGCCACACACTATTCATTCTGTCAAGGTGTCTGCATGCCCCAGTCAGACCAAGTTTTTTTTATAAATAGTCACAGGCAGGTACAACTCCGCAATGGGAATTCCGTGTGCACCCACAGCATGGGTGGCTCCCTGGAACCCACCGGCTGTACATAAATGTATCCCATTGCAGTGCCCTGGACAGCAGAGCTAACGTCAGATTAAATGCAGGTGGGCTTCGGCCCACACTGCATGCCCCAACCTGACCGGGGTTTTTAATTCATAGACACAGGCAGGTACAACTCCCTATTGTGAAGTCCCTGTGGACCGACAGCATGGGTGGGTGCCAGGAAGCCACCGGCGGTACATAAATATATCCCATTGCATTGCCCATCACAGCTGAGGTAATGTCATGTTTAATGCAGGTGGGCTTCGGCCCACACTGCATGCCCCAGTCAGACTGGGGTTCTTTAGAAGTGGACACATGCAGTTACAACTCCCTGTGGACCCACAGCATGGGTGGCTCCCTGGAACCCACCGGCGGTACATAAATATATCCCATTGCATTGCCCATCACAGCTGAGGTAATGTCATGTTTAATGCAGGTGGGCTTCGGCCCACACTGCATGCCCCAGTCAGACTGGGGTTCTTTAGAAGTGGACACATGCAATTACAACTCCCTGTGGACCCACAGCATGGGTGGGTGCCAGGAAGCCACCGGCGGTACATAAATATATCCCATTGCATTGCCCATCACAGCTGAGGTAATGTCATGTTCAATGCAGGTGGGCTTCGGCCCACACTGCATGCCCCAGTCAGACTGGGGTTCTTTAGAAGTGGACACATGCAGTTACAACTCCCTGTGGACCCACAGCATGGGTGGCTCCCTGGAACCCACCGGCGGTACATAAATATATCCCATTGCAGTGCCCAACACAGCTGATGTAACATCAGCTGTAATGCAGGTGGGCAAAAAATTAATTGGATTACACTGTAGGCGAGGGCCCCCAAAAATTGGTGTACCAACAGTACTAATGTACCTGAGAAAAATTGCCCATGCCCAACCAAGAGGGCAGGTGAAACCCATTAATTGCTTTGGTTAATGTGGCTTAATTGGTAACTAGGCCTGGAGGCAGCCCAAATAAAATAAAAATTGGTTGAGGTGAAAGTTTCAACGCTTTAATGAGCATTGAAACGTATAAAAATTGTTTACAAAAATTATATGACTGAGCCTTGTGGGCCTAAGAAAAATTGCCCGTTCGGCGTGATTACATGAGGTTTCAGGAGGAGGAGCAGGAGAAGGAGGAGGAATATTATACACAGATTGATGAAGCAAAAAGGTCCCCGTTTTTGAAGGGGATAGAGAACGATGCTTCCATCCGCGGGTGCAGCCTACATATTGTTTAGGTATCGCTGCTGTCCGCTGGTGGAGAAGAGAAGTCTGGGGAAATCCAGGCTTTGTTCATCTTGATGAGTGTAAGCATGTCGGCACTGTCGATTGACAGGCTGTGATGATTCCCCCAGCCGCACTAAACACCCTCTCTGACAAGACGCTAGCCGCAGGACAAGCAAGCACCTCCAGGGCATACAGCGCGAGTTCAGGCCACGTGTCCAGCTTCGACACCCAGTAGTTGTAGGGGGCAGAGGCGTCACGGAAGACGGTCGTGCGATCGGCTACATACTCCCTCACCATCCTTTTACAGTGCTCCCGCCGACTCAGCCTTGACTGGGGAGCGGTGACACAGTCTTGCTGGGGAGCCATAAAGCTGTCAAAGGCCTTAGAGAGTGTTCCCCTGCCTGTGCTGTACATGCTGCCTGATCTCCGCGCCTCCCCTGCTACCTGGCCCTCGGAACTGCGCCTTCTGCCACTAGCGCTGTCGGATGGGAATTTTACCATCAGTTTGTCCGCCAGGGTCCTGTGGTATAGCATCACTCTCGAACCCCTTTCCTCTTCGGGTATGAGAGTGGAAAGGTTCTCCTTATACCGTGGGTCAAGCAGTGTGTACACCCAGTAATCCGTAGTGGCCAGAATGCGTGTAACGCGAGGGTCACGAGAAAGGCATCCTAACATGAAGTCAGCCATGTGTGCCAGGGTACCTGTACGCAACACATGGCTGTCCTCACTAGGAAGATCACTTTCAGGATCCTCCTCCTCCTCCTCCTCCTCCTCCGCCTCCTCCTCCGGCCATACACGCTGAAAGGATGACAGGCAAGCAGCATGTGTACCCTCAGCAGTGGGCCAAGCTGTCTCTTCCCCCTCCTCCTCATCTTCCTCCTCCTCCTCCTCCTCACCGCGCTGAGATATAGACAGGAGGGTGCTCTGACTATCCAGCGACATACTGTCTTCCCTCGGCTCTGTTTCCGAGCGCAAAGCGTCTGCCTTTATGCTTTGCAGGGAACTTCTCAAGAGGCATAGCAGAGGAATGCTGACGCTAATGATTGCAGCATCGCCGCTCACCACCTGGGTAGACTCCTCAAACTTTCCAAGGACCTGGCAGATGTCTGCCAACCAGGCCCACTCTTCTGAAAAGAATTGAGGAGGCTGACTCCCACTGCGCCGCCCATGTTGGAGTTGGTATTCCACTATAGCTCTACGCTGCTCATAGAGCCTGGCCAACATGTGGAGCGTAGAGTTCCACCGTGTGGGCACGTCGCACAGCAGTCGGGGCACTGGCAGATTAAACCGATGTAGGGTGCGCAGGGTGGCAGCGTCCGTGTGGGACTTGCGGAAATGTGCGCAGAGCCGGCGCACCTTTCCGAGCAGGTCTGACAAGCGTGGGTAGCTTTTCAGAAAGCGCTGAACCACCAAATTAAAGACATGGGCCAGGCATGGCACGTGCGTGAGGCTGCCGAGCTGCAGAGCCGCCACCAGGTTACGGCCGTTGTCACACACGACCATGCCCGGTTGAAGGCTCAGCGGCGCAAGCCAGCGGTCGGTCTGCTCTGTCAGACCCTGCAGCAGTTCGTGGGCCGTGTGCCTCTTATCTCCTAAGCTGAGTAGTTTCAGCACGGCCTGCTGACGCTTGCCCACCGCTGTGCTGCCACGCCGCGCGGCACTGACTGCTGGCGACGTGCTGCTGCTGCTGACACATCTTGATTGCGCGACAGAGGTTGCGTTGGAGGAGGAGGAGGGTGCTTTAGTGGAGGAAGCATACACCGCCGCAGATACCACCACCGAGCTGGGGCCCGCAATTCTGGGGGTGGGTAGGACGTGAGCGGTCCCAGGCTCTGACTCGGTCCCAGCCTCCACTAAATTCACCCAATGTGCCGTCAGGGAGATATAGTGGCCCTGCCCGCCTGTGCTTGTCCACGTGTCCGTTGTTAAGTGGACCTTGCCAGTAACCGCGTTGGTGAGGGCGCGTACAATGTTACGGGAGACGTGGTCGTGCAGGGCTGGGACAGCACATCGGGAAAAGTAGTGGCGACTGGGAACTGAGTAGCGCGGGGCCGCCGCCGCCATCATACTTTTGAAGGACTCCGTTTCCACAACCCTATACGGCAGCATCTCCAGGCTGATAAATTTGGCTATGTGCACGTTTAACACTTGAGCGTGCGGGTGCGTGGCGGCGTACTTGCGCTTGCGCTCAAACACTTGCGCTAGCGACGGCTGGACGGTGCGCTGACAGACATTGGTGGATGGGGCCGAGGACAGCGGGGGTGAGGGTGTGGGTGCAGGCCAGGAGACGGTAGTGCCTGTGTCCTCAGAGGGGGGTTGGATCTCAGTGGCAGGTTGGGGCACAGGGGGAGCGGCAGTGGTGCAAACCGGAGGCGGTGAATGGCCTTTGTCCCACCTTGTGGGGTGCTTGGCCATCATATGTCTGCGCATGCTGGTGGTGGTGAGGCTGGTGGTGGTGGCTCCCCGGCTGATCTTGGCGCGACAAAGGTTGCACACCACTGTTCGTCGGTCGTCTGCATTCTCAGTGAAAAACTGCCAGACCTTTGAGCACCTTGGCCTCTGCAGGGTGGCATGGCGCGAGGGGGCGCTTTGGGAAACAGTTGGTGGATTATTCGGTCTGGCCCTGCCTCTACCCCTGGACACCGCACTGCCTCTTGCAACCTGCCCTGGTGCTGCCCTTGCCTCCCCCTCTGAAGACCTGTCCTCAGTAGGCGTAGCAAACCAGGTGGGGTCAGTCACCTCATTGTCCTGCTGCTCTTCCTCCGAATCCTCTGTGCGCTCCTACCTCGGACTTACTGCCTTTACTACTACCTCACTGATAGACAACTGTGTCTCAACGTCATCGTCCTCCTCACCCACTGAAAGGTCTTGAGACAGTTGCCGGAAGTCCCCAGCCTCATCCCCCGGACCCCGGGAACTTTCCAATGGTTGGGCATCAGTCACGATAAACTCCTCTGGTGGGAGAGGAACCACTGCTGCCCAATCTGAGCAGGGGCCCGAGAACAGTTCCTGGGAGTCTGCCCGCTCCTCAGAATGTCTCATTGTAATGGAGTGAGGAGGCTGGGAGGAAGGAGGAGCAGCAGCCAGAGGATTCTGAGTTGCAGCAGTGGACGGCGCAGAACTGTGGGTGGACGATAGATTGCTGGATGCACTTTCTGCCATCCACGACAGGAGCTGCTCGCACTGCTCATTTTCTAATAAAGGTCTACCACGTGGACCCATTAATTGTGCGATGAATGTGGGGACGCCAGAAACGTGCCTCTCTCCTAATCCCGCAGCAGTCGGCTGCGATACACCTGGATCAGGAGCTCGGCCGGTGCCCACACCCTGACTTGGGCCTCCGCGTCCTCGGCCGCGTCCACGTCCTCTAGGCCTACCCCTACCCCTCAGCATGCTGTATTACCAGGAATGCAGAAACAGAACGCTGTAATTAAATGTGCCGCTTATTGGCCTGTGGTTGGAGGCTGACTTCACTTACGGAACGCCAGGAAATAATTTTGCGCAAGCCTGCTGTAACACTTAGCTGGCTGCGTATGAATTTGGAGAACTACTACACCCAGCAGAGACCCAGAACACTGAGGACAGTCACAGGCAGCCCAAATAGATTTTTTTCCCAAAATTTTTTTGCAAAGGCCCACTGCCTATATTCAATCAATATGTCTTCTGTCCCTGCCTAAGCACTTCTGGCCCTGGAGTATGTCAAAGAACTGCAGAGTGTTGCACTGTGAACTGCAATACAGCGGTGATTTAACAGCCCAGACAGAGCCAGGAAATAATTTTGCGCAAGCCTGCTGTAACACTTAGCTGGCTGCGTATGAATTTGGAGAACTACTACACCCAGCACAGACCCAGAACACTGAGGACAGTCACAGGCAGCCCAAATAGATTTTTTTCCCAAAATTTTTTTGCAAAGGCCCACTGCCTATATTCAATCAATATGTCTTCTGTCCCTGCCTAAGCGCTTCTGGCCCTGGAGTATTACTGCAGGGCGCAATGCTCTGCACGGCCGATATACCAAAAAAAAAAAAAGTGAAACACTGCAAAAAGCAGCCTCCACAGTACTGCACACGGTTAGATGTGGCCCTAAGAAGGACCGTTGGGGTTCTTGAAGCCTAAAATACTCCTAACACTCTCCCTATAGCAACTCCAGCAAGACAGCACTTTCCCTCCTCTATGTCAGAACGCATCTGTGGCGAGCCGCGGGAGGGGCCGATTTTTATACTCGGGTGACACCTGATCTCGCCAGCCACTCACTGCAGGGGGGTGGTATAGGGCTTAAACGTCGCAGGGGGAAGTTGTAATGCCTTCCCTGTCTTTCAATTGGCCAGAAAAGCGCGCTAACGTCTCAGAGATGACACTGAAAGTAACCCGAACATCGCGTGGTACTCGTTACGAGTAACGAGCATCTCGAACGCACTAATAATCGAACGAGTATCAAGCTCGGACGAGTACGTTCGCTCATCTCTACTCGTCACTGATCCTGGCGACCTGGGTATGAGTGGTTATATAATGTCTTGTGTCACCCCCTCTACTTGTACACCACTGTGGGTGGGATTACCTCCACAGCTGCTCCCATATGGGTTGCTGTCTCACCCCACTCACAGACCACCACACTCTGCTTCACCAAACCCATCTGGGCACTTTCTCTGCCAGCCTCTATTGGTGTATCACCAGCACTACGCCCAACACAGAGCAGGAACCCCTTATGTATCACTCCTCAGCATAAGCGCCCCTGTGTGTCTCACTGTCCTGACACTTTGCTGCCCTACTTTCCGCAACTAGTATAAACCAGGCTGCATTCTCCCACAAGGCTCTATCTAAGTTGGATACTACCCTTCCTTAAGATGTGTTTAGACGGAACAATTTATCGTACAAAAAAATCGTTCACGTGAACCAAAGTGAATGAAGTATTATAATTCTCAACAATGAATCTGCCTGTCTAAATAGGCTACACAAGGGTGAATGAGCTGGGATGACGTCACCAGCTCATTCGCTCTTGCAAACAAGAATCGCGCAGTTCACGCTCAGTGTAAAAGGAGCATTACATAGAAAGAATATAAAATTATTTTATATACACACAGAGATAGGAAAAACAACATCCCCGCAGAGAAGCCCCTCCATGCCTCTCAGGCTGATCAATGCGAATCCAGAAGCTGAAATCCTGGCTATAAACTGTTCCAGGCAGAAAGCTGCGGGTGGTCACACATTTGTCTTACAGTGGTCACTAAAGGCTAAATGTGTTATTATATGGCACCAACTCTGCATTGAGTCCCCCACAGCAGCACATGTGATTTGGGTAATAGAGGGGTTCTCTATTGTTGCCCGGCACTATCATCAAAATGACTCTGGAACCGCTCATAATTTTATAATATAATGCTGAAAGTTACGTGAAGCTGTACTTGATTTTTTGCACCCCTACAGTCATAGTACTGAAGTACCTATAGCTTCCACTAGATGGATATTCCACATACGATTTCACAGAGCACAATATTTTCTGCTGTAATTTAATTTAGTGCATTTAACTTTTTTTTTTTTGCTTTTTTGTGCATAATCTGTGTGCTGTGGAAAAGCTCAATGCAGCAAAGACATTTCCGTGACAATTGCCGTCTGCATGCACAATGAAGTAAGGACACAGCACGTTATTTAATGTCAGAGATACCGTACCGCCGGTCAGCCACGTGGGTTCAGGCAATCTGATTGAAAGCTTTTTAACGCTGCGGTAGATTGTCACCCTGTTTATTCCCTCTGTATTCTTTAATACACCGACTGCAAATAAATGTGATTGCACAATTCCACAGGACGGCTGGCTTCTGTGAAGAAACACTTCTTGTTTTGTAGATTATCTCTCGTGAAGAGTACATTGAATTGATCTAAGTTCTTCTCCGAACGATGTCACAAATAGAACATTTTGTTGTTGTGATTTAAGAAGAAAAAAAAGCTAACAAGTTGTTTTAGAGTGTGGAAAAGAAGCATTACATCCGCTCGTCTGTTTATCATCACTTCCATTGAGTTGTATTGGCAATCCCAAGAGCCTTATCTAACACCACAATGACCCAAACTGCTCATCATTCCATATCACAGAATCTTTCTACCGATAACTTGATGACACTGTGCTGTATTGTGTGTCTCAACATTACAAAAGTGTGCAGAAAATGTGTCGCTTCACCAAAAATGAGGAATCACTTCTATTCATAGATCTCTGAATTGTATGCGGTCTTCTTGTCTGAAGTCATTTTATATTCTGTTTGTCAGTTCCAGGACAAAACTAGATGTCAATCAACAAAATTCACACGAGCTGTTACTACAATTAGAAATGTGTTCTCCTGGAACTCACTATTGTGTTAGAGTCTAGGCCCAAGGCAAGTCTACTGGTTGTCTGATGGTCCAGTTATACCCTGATAATGTGCATGGAAAGCTTTAGATTTACTACAGACCATATATGCCTAGTAATTCCACCATTGTATACATAACACGTAGTCTTTTTTTCCTTATTACTTTAATGGTTTGTCATATCAATAAAATACCTGTCCATTGTTGCGGCAGTTCGGGAATTATTGCCCTGCTGATTGTCTGGTGCTGGTTTTGGATGTGTTTCTACATCTTCTGACTCAGTGGGTGTGATATTAGATGTGAAGTGCTTCGTCGCACCTGTTGGGTAATTCTAGGGCTATTTAACCTGGTCTGATACTGAGCTGAACTGCGGTTGATTTCAGTCTCTGTCAGGCTGAGCTGGCATACAGAGCCTTGGTTGTGGAGCATTCAGTTACCGGCTTCATCTCAAGCTAAGTACTGCGCCTGTTATCACTTCTAGTATTGGGTTTTCTTTTGTTTTTCCTTTCCCACATAGGGTCAACTAGGGGCCGAGGTACGCGGTCAGGGCCGTCCTTATCGGGGCGATCGCCCTGCATTCAGGCAGGGTCCTCCCCTGTGTTTGGTTATATAGGGACTGAATTTTCCCATATAAGTTTCTCATATTTTAGTTCTATCCCTGTTTTGTTATTTGTTTATTTGCATTTGTGGGAGATCTGTGAGTGACAGATCCAGTGCATCCTGGTTGGACATAACATCCATATTACAGATAGGGATGTCAAAGAATTGGGCTCTGCTCGAGGACCCTCTCTATGACTTAGTTGGTAGACAGTCATTAATAAGCAGATGGAGCTGTTTGTTGGGACTACTGGCTCTTATTCTGTATTTAGTAGTTATATCTGTATATACATTTACTAGTGATATAATTATGCATATGCTAAAGCACTTTTCAAATACTGACTGCATTTACTAGAGTGACTGCATATGAATTTATTACTGACATTATGCCTACAATAGCAAATATATACTTGTGTTATTAGTAATATAAGCCAGGGGACCAGCCACACTCACAAGGTGGTCACACAAAGTGATGACAGAGGCTTGTCTATTTGCAAATGTGGTTCTTTACTGGATACAAAAACTGGCTACAAAGCCACATGGTAGTGCACAGACCTAACATTACAAGAGTGGTACGTAATGCTCTTGCTTCCTTGCATCTCCATTCATCTTGGTGTCCCTGTCCTTTCCTGGCATGACAACTGGAACACGCCTTCCCACGGGTTCACTGGTTACTATCTGCCATGATACCACCTTACAATGTTAAAACATACATAGAAAGTGTCATTTCTGCAGCATAACTAGTGTGTAACAATATCAATATTTTCAAGGACGTCCTCCGCCACTTACAGTATATATGTGTCATCTGTCCTGTATTCCTGTGTTTATCTAGGATGCGTTGTATGTTTACTTGGCATTTACATTGAATTATATGCATATTATGGTGCATGTATGTCTTGTGTTATTACATACTGTACACTTATTTTAGTGGAGCAGCTTCTGAATACTGTTAAGCTAGTATCAGGATAAAATCATGTTACAGTGCCACATCTAGTGCAATGTTCATGAAATATACATCAACTGGACCTTGAGTTTAACTTGTAATATTGTATTTGCGAGGGGGAAGATGCACTGTTTGAGTCCATGGTGTCCTTCACATCAATGCTCCATAAAAGAAACATATTGCTATAGCAACATCAGTAAGTATGTAACTATGGTGCAATGATCCTCTCTCGAGATCTAGAGTGGGAAGGACATTGCTTAAAAAGTTATTCAAGCTATTTGCAGAAGCCCTTCTTTCACTATAATTAAGTTTGTTTTGCTTTAGCTCTTCATAGGTTTTGGGCTCCACAGAATATTACACATCCAGAACTAATATATTGGTTACCTGTAACATAGATGTTAAAGTATGGCATGGTGCATTTTGGCTGAGATGATATCAGACTCACTAATTGATCAACGGCAGGTGACTAACCTTAATATTAGGCTTCTTTTTTTTATGTGGAGCCTTTTAAGGCATTCCCTCCTGTCTTATAAGATGTTAGCTCGGAACTGTTTTATGCACTGATGTTTACTAAAGATATGCATGACCCGATATGGTAGAAATCTCATGTACTTGAGGGACTCTTGTAGGGAAAAAAAGTAATTTGTTCATGCCTATAGTCTAGACTGGACCTGGTTAAAAGAGTTTTAATGTGCTTCTAACTTTTATGTGTTCAAGGATAATTACAATTAAGGAGTAATCTTTCATGGCTTGACGGTCATGTCAGAGGATCAGGACCGGAGTAATGTCACAGCGTCAGCTCAGTCCACGTGATCCTCATGCCGACACATGCTCAGTGTCATTTTGGTGCTGGGTACTGACCGGGACACTTCTCCGTCAGTTGCTGGACTGATTGGTCAGCGAAGAGGAGGTGTCCCAGCCAGCCAGTCAGCTGTAGTGTGTGTATATTTATTCTGGCTCCTGGTATAAGCTGCTGTCAGACATCTCTAGCAAAGGTTTATTGCCCTTGAGAACAAAGGATCAGACATATTGAAAGTCAAAATGCCCAATCGTTTTTTTTTACCAACCTCCACCAAATGAAAGTTGGCTGAACATCTAATACACTATAGACAGTCAGTTGGTGTAGCCAAAATCTGAAGGCTCAGCTGATTTTATTCTAATGCATATGGCCAACGTTAGATTCCAGAATGGCTAACCACCGTTGACTTTCATCCTCTAGTTGCTATCCATTAGTCAAACTCTTATCCATCCTACAATTCTTAAGTTGAGTTCTATCTCTATCAGTTTGTGCATCAGATACTTAGGGCTCTTTCACACGAGCGTATCTTGGCCCGCCTTATTCATGGTCGGCCGATATACGCTAAGATCAGATGCATTGGATTCCAATGCATCAGATCACATGGCCATATTTCCATGACTGAAAAGCGCCTGGCTGTGCCAATATAGTGCTTGGCGCTTTTACGTCGGGCCCAAAAGATCGTCCTGGAACGATCTTTCGGGCCGGAATACGTTGGTCACTGCATGGGCTCCTATGGGAGCGGCCGGAGAAGGGACGTGGGAGGGAGTTTAGCAGTTAAACTCCCCCCCCTCCTTCTCTCTTCCCCTCCGGCTGATTGCAATGGGAGGGGCGGAGCTAAGCCCCATCCTGCCTCCTCCCATTGCTGTCTGCCGACATACGCTTGTGTGAAAAAGTCCTAAATCAAATCACTTGTTGAAGTATAAGGGCTCATTCACAACACAGTGATGTTGGCACGTACTACGGCCACAATGCACGGCCATGTGACACCTGATG
Source organism: Eleutherodactylus coqui (assembly GCF_035609145.1). Classification (NCBI taxonomy): domain Eukaryota; kingdom Metazoa; phylum Chordata; class Amphibia; order Anura; family Eleutherodactylidae; genus Eleutherodactylus; species Eleutherodactylus coqui. The sequence goes on along the minus strand of NC_089845.1, from coordinate 90,722,883 downwards.
AATGGAGTCAATGAAAGAGAATGGACTTTCAGTGATCTATTCACATTAGCGTGTAGGTGCACGTGAGAAAAAGATTGCAGCATGCTCTATTTCTTGGCATATCACGCAGCGTGAGCCATATACTTTTGTATGGCCGTGTATGCAAACACTGTCCATACGCAATATATTGCGTATAGGTGGCGATTAATACACAACCTTGCTCTGAAATAAGAGTGGGGAATTCAAAGGAAAGACAGTCACACTGCACATGACTGTGAGATACGCTGTCATGCATGGTACACTCGCTGCCATAAGCACTCTCTACCGTCTCTCTGCCAGCAGAGCTTGCATCACACATACCGGTAAAATGCTGTAGGACACCCGCAGAATTTTATGGATACGATTGTGTGAATGAGCCCTTAGGCTTGAGTTACTTGATGACACAAGGTCACTGTGATTTGGGTTGAAATCACAGTCAGGCTTGAATGCATCTTCAGTATTTCCCTGTAGGGTAAGAGACCACTGCAAAAAGACTGACAGATTTCTTGCAATGGTAACAAGGTTGTGTTACTGCTGCTGTGTTGTCCTAGCCCAAGTGGGCAATATTCCCTGATTCATACTAACATCTATCCAGGGGCTCAGTTATAGGGAGGCAAGCTGGGTAGGTACGTTGAGTGCCAAATGCCATTCGGTTGCCAAACAAGCCAGTCTGTCTTGCTTAAGGGTTTTAGATATAGGGCTACAGCAACAAACTAATTCTTTAAAATGTGCGACTTGAAGCTTAGGCTCCATTCCCATGGGTTTTTTTTGTGCGGATTCCATTTCTGAACCCATGTAATTTTTACATCCCATTGACTTCAATGGGAATTCATGCGATACACCTTAGTTCCATTCACAGTGCTATGCCTTAGTTCCATTCATAGTATGTAAACTGCCATAATCACAGCTACTACAGTCTACACAAAGTTATTATGTTAAGCTCAGACTTCAGTAAAACTAATTTTACAGCATCATGGTTAAGTAATGTAAACTTAATCTGTAAGAGGGGAAATGGAATTGCACGTTTTATGGGAAGTAACAATACCAAATTAAGGCTATGTTGTGGAAATTAAGTATTATTAGCCTTTGCAACAAAATGCATACCTCTTCTTATTATTGTGGACACCCCTAATGAACTTAACTACTGGACCACATTTTTTATGACTTCAATAAAACTTTAGATGAAAATGTGTTCATAAAAAAAAATCAACTAGTTCTACAAGATCTAGAAATGCAGATATAGTTACAGTATGTCATCTGTTAGCTACAGATTTCCCATACATCATATACACTGTAGCACACGTCAAGCATAAGGCCTGCATGTTGAATCTGGCTCGCCAACTCATTTTATGTGCAGGAGCCTAACAGGCCACTTACCCAGCCCGCAGCTCTGGTCCAGTGGCAGCAGTTGTCACCGCTGAGTCTGTGACCGCTGACCTCTGCCTTTTGGCATCTGCGTGCGCAATCTTGTATGCAGCACAGACACCGAGGGAGAAGTCAGCAGTCACAGACCAAGCAGCGACTGCTGACGGACTGGACCTGCAGGCTGGGAGAGTGGACTGTCTGTAGGGATGCTGCCTGGCCAGAGGCCAATAGGGTGGTCGTTATTACTACTGGGGCCAATATGGAGGGCATTATTACTACTAGGGCCAATATAGTGAACATTATTACTACTGAAATCACTATGGGGGGCACTAATTATACTGGGGCCACCCATATAGGGGGTTACTTACTACTGGGGCCCTTTTGGGGCTCACTATTTTTACTGGGGCCACCTTGGTGGTCATTATTACTACAGGAGCCACTGTGGGGTCACTATTACTACAGGGGCCACTATGAGGGACCCTATTTCTGGCGCCAATATTGGGATCACTATTATTACTGGAGTCACCATGGGGGCACTGTTTTTACTGGGGCCACTATGTGGTCACTGTTATTACTGGGGTCAGTATGGGGGCCATTATTACTACTAGGGTCACTATGAGGCACACTATTATTACTAAGGTCATTATTACTGGGGCCACGATGGAGGTCACTATACTACTGGGGCCACTATGTAACTAGTCTTACACTTACAATCGTCCCTATGAAGGCAACCATATGGCTGATGTGGCCCTCAGTGAAAATGAGTTTGACACCCCTGCACTATAGTATACACAAATCACTCTCAATATAAAGGTCAAAAGACTATATAACTTAATTATACCCCAGGCAATGAGAGAAGCAGAAAGGAAATTACCTAATAAAACCTTCATAAGAAAATGATGTAATTTCATTGATTAAATCAGGTTATTTTGCTAGCACAGATGTTTATGTTAACCTAGTTTCATTAGACTTTCATAGCATATCATGAACATATGGATATTATGTCTTGATGGAAAAACAAAGAAATGAGAGGCAATAACTTTATATGCACTTCTGTTTTATGCTCCCAGACTCCTTGCAGGTAGATATTAAAATATGAGCAGATATGAAAAATGTTGTTACGCTAGAAAGCGCACTACGGTGTATGTGCGTGTGATCATAAGAAACATTTATATGTACATGGAATATGTGACATCATTGGCCACTGTGTGTTTTTATAATTTTCCCAAATTATCAGTTTTTTAAAATAAATTTAGTTGGAGCCATGTTTAGGAATCTTTATTGAAAAATACACATTCTATTTTGAGGCGTCAGTTTTTCTTAAATCCCAGGTTCATCCAATGTGGTTCTTGGTCTTAATAGGGTAATAGTCTAAAGGCCCTTTTACACAGGCTGATAATCAGGCACAAATGTTCAGATGATTGTTTGTCTTAGCGATCGTTAGCTGTTCCAAATATGCCCATGGTCAAAAATAAAAAAAATATTCCATCTTTGGCTGATCAGATTTTTTATTGTGGGCATAACCGTTCTCATTCGGCGGCAGCACATCTCTGCTGTAAACATTAACAATCATGTGTTCCTATACTAGCAATCCTTAGCTACAGCAACGAGTCCCAATCAACATGCTATATTGTTGGCCAGTGCTTGTTAAATGGAGAATCAGTCAAGGGGGTTCCTTCACATGGGGGCTGTGATTTTCGGCTGCACGAATCGCGGGCAAAAATCGCATGAACGAGAGGAAGCCGCAGCCCGGAAAACCGTTCAGCGGGGTTTAGCTCTGCTAAACTCCCTCCCTCTTCCCTCCCCCTCTCCACCCCTTGCCGGCTGCCAGCAAAGGGAGGGGGTGGGATGGGGCTGGAGCTTAGCAGAGCTAGTGTGCTAATCTTTCGCCCTTTCCCTTTGCGGGCAGCCAGCAAGGGGAGTAAAGGGGGAAGGAGTTAAGCAGAGCTGCTGCTAAACTCCCTCCCACCTCCGTTTTTCAGCAGCTCCTACAGGCTCCCATCGGAGTCTAAGGGACCGGTCAGGGTATTCCAACAAAAGATAGGTCCAGACCTACCTTTTCCGGTCAGCATAAAAGTGGGCAGCCAGAATGTGCACCGTGAGCACTATCTTTTCGGGACAGCCGATTTTACGCACCCAAAAATCGCCCACATGAACAAGTGCATTGGAATCCAATACTTCAGATGGTCTCAATTTTTGGCCGGCATTTCATTGCAGCAAAATAGCTGCGATAAAATGTTTATATGAATAAAGCCTTGGTCTGCCTTCATACAAGCGTATATACGCAGCTATTTACCCATGTAAATACGTCGGTCATCAGTAAGTATGCATTGGTCATCAGTAAGTATTCATTCATTCAGCTGGCCCAGCGTATTTACAAGGGTACATATGTGAATAAAGCCTTAAGACGTATTAACTATACATTGGAGAGTATGAATGATCAGAGTACGCTGAATAGTGTTTCAAGTATGTTAGGATTGACAGTAACAATATATCATCTAACTAGACATCATATTCCTATTGCAACACGAAGTTATGTTAAGGCCGCATCTGCACAGGCGACGCGGCGCCACCGCGAGAAAATCACAGCAATGTTGCATCTCTGCTCCGTGCGATATTGTTGCTGTTTCTCGCGGTTACACCATGATTTTGTAGCGTTACAAAGTCGAGTGACTTTGTAGCACCACATGCGAGGATTTTCAGGGAATGGAGGGGCCTGATATATAAGCCCTACCGCGAAAATAAGCCCTAGCTTCAGAAAAAACGTATACATTACCTTAGAAGTGCTGCCCGGGGCTCCTCTGCATCGCCTCCCCAACGTTTTTCATCTCTTCTGGCCAGGGATTGAAAAATACTCGCCTTGTGGAAGCACTGGCTGTGATTGGCTTACGCTTAGCCAATCAGAGCCAGCACTCGATAAATGGCTGTGATTATTTATCGAGCGCTGGCTGTAATTGGCTAAGCATCAGACAATCAGAGATAGAGCTTCCAGGAGGTGTGGATTTTCCAATCCCCGGCCGGAAGAGATGAAGGAGAATAGTTCCGGGGAGAAGCCGTGCCGGAGATGACAGCACTTCTAAGGTGATGTATACTTTAAAAAAAAAATTTCCTGCAGCTAGGGCTTAGATTAGGGCTTTGACAGTAGAATTTCCTCCTGTCAAAGTTGCATCGCACCACACGAAAATCGTGTTTTTGTGCAATGCAACAGAAAGGAAGGCTCCATAGGGAAACGTTGGCTACAAAACCTCACGAGTCGCGTGCATATCGCCGAACCCGTGAGGTTTTTGTGTCAGGTTGTTGCATGCTACAAAAAATGGCACAAGTGAATTAACCCATAGGAAAGCATGGGCTTCACATACATGCGATTTGTAGCAACGCGACAAACTCGCGCGACTTTGTCGTCCGTGCGAATGACTCCTAAAAGACATCTGTCACATCTTTGCAGTTGCTAAGCCAATAGTACGGCAAGGATGCTGGCATGAGGGTATGACATAACGCGAACATGTCACTTCTTTTTTTCCACACACAGATTTGGCTATGGTGTAGACTTCCATTGAATACAAGGGGTGCTGTTTGCCACAGATATGACACGGAATCAGCATAGATTCCACGTCACATATCTGCCATGTGCACATACCATTGCGTAACATTTTGCTGTTACTTTTATGTAGAAACCAGTCTATTTTTTAGTTATTTCATCTTGTTTTTTCTATTTATATAAAATTACTAGGTGATATATCCGTGCGGTACACAGCGATTTTATGACTAGCAGTCCTGGAATATACAAAGTGGGCCACAAAAATGAGCCCAGCACCACATAGTGCTTAAGAAAGCTGTCCAAAAGAAAATGTGTTGCCCATAACAACCAATCACAGCGCAGCTTTCATTTTACCTCAACGGTATAAGAAATAACAACCAATTACAGCGCAGCTTTCGTTTTACCTCACCAGTATAGGAAATTAAATCTGAGCTGTGATTGGTTGCTATTGGCAACAAAAATTACAGATGAACGCTCATGCAAAATTTCACTTAAATTGGACCAGAACTGTGGATTTGTATACGACACAAACCAACAAACGGATTTTGCGTTTTATATATAAAAGACTGCCCACCGCTGGAAATGGACAATTATACAAACATCTCTGCTTTCCTTTCAATTTTATATTCACGGTGACTATAAGTTCTTGGAGGGACCTCAGTCATACAGATATTGTAGCATTTTATCTTTGCAGTCTGTATAATTGTTGTACTTGGATACATCAAAACAAGCCAATATAAAGTTCAACAAGTATTAATGATCCATATCCTCATGTTGCTCTGCACAGTTTTATCTATTCTATAAGGGCCCCTTCATACTGACGTATTTGTGTGCGCACCGTGTATAGAACCCATTGATTTCAATGGGTTTGTTCACATTTCAGTATTTTGCGTGCGCCCCAAAAAAGCAACATATTTGTGCACCAATGATCCTCATAGAAGTCTATAGGAAGTGCACAAATGTGTACGAAACGCACAAGGAGATGTCAATGCTGTGGCAAAAAGAATACATCTGGAATTCATTAGGCTAAGCGGCCATATAAATTGGGGCGTGTTTGTGTCCTGTGCGCAAAAAGCCAGGACCTGCGAGCGCAGAAACTATAGTAAAATACTCCGAACGAATGCAAAAAAGCCTCGGTCTTAGCGCAAATATGTTGCGCTGAGGCATGTCCAAAAAATGCATACACCCTTGTGAAGAAACCCTAAGACTAGCTTGCAGATAAGCAGATGTGATTTGGTTAGTAGCCTCCAAAGGAAACGAGGCCACACAAACAAAAACAGGAACCTACCTGAACAAGGAAAATCTACCGCATCCTTACAAGTACTATATATCCTTCATAGCTTATCTACTATTTGTTCTGTCAATAGTATATTTCTATTTGTATTGTACTTAACATCATGCATCTTCATCCTGCTAATCCTTCATGTCTTTTTCTGTCCTAGGATGGTGTGGGCATTGAGGAGAAGTTGTCCTTGAGGAGAGTGGCCGTGGTAGAAGATTTCTTTGACATTATTTATTCAATGCATGTGGAAACAGGACCTAATGGAGAACAAATTAGGAAACATGCTGGGCAGAAGAGGACCTACAAAGCTGTAAGTGGATGTCTTATTCCTTTTGTGTCTCTGATTAAGGCCTCATTCAGACGAGCGTGTAAACCACACTTCTATAGCAACCAATAGGTTGCTATGGAAGTGCTTACATGGAGCTTTTTTACAAAAAGATAGGACAGCAAGTGCCAACTCCCCTGTAAGCTCTGTGCTGCAGCGCTGTCAATGGTGCTGACCACAGGCTCCTATGGGAGCTGCGGCACCACTCTGCCCACAGCACGGACATGGGAACAAACTGCTCCACGGAGCAGCTCGTTCAACGCAGAATTCCTGCATGTCAGCAGCGTGGTTTACGAGCTGCTGTAGCATCGTGTAAACCACACTCGTGTGAACGAAACCTAAAGGCTATGGGGAAGTTTGGAGGGCAATTTTTTTTTCACTTGAATGCATGTATTTTGGGATGACAATCATTTTTGCAATGGGTTTTTGTAGAAATTTTGCATTGTTTGTCTTTTACAGTTTTTATATATTTCTATATATCAAAAGTTTCAGTAGGAGATCCTTCAGTAATGCTGGACTAATGGACCCCTCTTCTCTTCTGCAATTTTTATCAGCTAATTTATGACCAAAACAACTTAATCTTCAGAAGGCGAAGAAGAGAGAGCAGAGAGAAACTAAGCCTTAAGTCTAGCACACTGAAAAATCGCATATTGAGATAGCAGTATCTATATACAGGGATATATAGAAGCTGCAAAAGACAAATCTTATAACATTTTTAATTAATGCCCCATTGCAAAATAGTGAAAATGACCCCTAAAGGTGCACATTGCCTTTAAGGATTATAGAATTTATATTGTGAGGATTGATAATAACAATGTTAGACGGAGCAGCCTTAAACCACATAAGAAAAAGGGGCTTTACGTGTAAAATGAAATCAGAGAACTGGCTGTCCCTATTAGCTGACAGTGAAAAGATAGATTGACTTATCAAAATAGAAGGTGCAGCAAAAAAGTTTAAAAAAAAAATCAAATTGCTTGTCTGCACTAGTGGCTTGTGATAGATTTGAGCCGTGTACTCCTGATATATGAAATCAGCAGTAACACTCAGCTGTCCCTCAATGGCAGATTTTGGAGAAAACAAGGATCAGCATATTAGCTTTCAATACCTTGACCTATTTGTCCTGCTGGAAGGTAAGCTAATATCAGAGGTGACTCACAATCCCATCAAAATGTTTCCGACAGCTATTTTGTACAGATGTAGTAGAGAACTACACATTTAACCCTTTCCAATCCACTGTCTGACGTGTAAAGACATTATGATTTAAGGCTGTACAGCTCCCATGTTGGAAGACATCCATCGGGGTTCTCTTACTGTATATTGCCAACCTCTCTGCTGTTGAAGCCTATCCGTGTCACCTCATGCAGTACTGGCTTTAGCCAGCAGATAGCGCCGTTAACGGCAGAAAAAGAGTAAGATCCTTAGGAAAACCAGGATACAAATTGGATTGGAAAGGGTTAATGTGTCATGATGAGTTAACTACGATGTACTACAATGCTGTAAATTGAGTTATCATGATACACCAGTCATGTTAATGATTGCTACATCTTTATGTATGGCCAAACTTATATGTAGTCTTATACTTGTTTAATTTTAGGCATTACAGATTTTGACTGGGGATCCTACACTACTCGTCTCCATTTGAAAAAGTCATTTAATTTATATGCGTGTGCATTTTTTCTGAACACATGCTTTCTATACATTTAGCTGTTTAGGACACCCCTAAACCATATCTCTGCAGACTCGCCTTCTATCTCATCCCAGATTCATGACTGGAGAACCCCAACATCCATACTCATACACATGTTTAACTCTATCAGAAGTAAAAAAAATAAGGAATGGTAGAACTGCAGTTTTTTGGCCACTCCATTTCCAAGGAAAATTTGAATAAAAAGCAATCAAAAAGTCATGTATTCCCCAAAATGGTACTAATGCAAACTACAGGTCACCCCACAAAAAACAAGCCCTCACACAGCCCCATCGACATAAACTAAAGTTATGAGTGTCAAAATATGGCGACAGAAAGCATTTAATATAATTTTTTAAAGTATTGCTTAATAATAAGCTTTATACATTTGATATCGCTGTAAATATACAGACCCACATAAAAAATCCATGTCATTTTTAGTGCGTCATGAATACCATAAAAATACATACACACAACCAAATGATGCAATTGCAGGTTTTTTCCTAATTGCCCCACTTATAAATTTTTTAAAAGTTATCCAATACATTTTATGGTACACTACTTGGTACCATTGAAAACTACAACTCCTCCCACAAAAAACAAGCCCTCTTGTAGATATGTCACTACTAGAACTACAGAATATAACCTGGACGCAGTTGCATCATTGACCCTTGGTCATGAAAGGGTTAAAATGTAAAGAGGATTTCAGGAATGCTATCCCTATTGAAATGAGCACAACATGGGCCTGAAGTTTCTAATGTACTGTCCATCCAACTAAAATGTTGGTCCCCAAGAGTTTGTTTCCAGCACACCTGTGGATGCAGAGTAAATCCATAGAACTCTGTGTACACATTCCTCACATCAGCGGATGTAATAGATGTTCTGTATCTGAAGGAATGAGCCTCTATAGCTGTCTGCCCAAGAATTTGTCTTTTCATGAACTTTTTTCAGTTAAAAAGACTTTCAAATATGGAGAAACAGAGAAAATCAAAGAGTTAAAATAGAGATTTTACAGCCACTTTACTGCTGCCTTCTCATATACGTTTTTACCAACATGTATGTACAGATGGAGCAAACGTTAACGTAACATTTAATCTGTTCTGATAACTTTATAATGTCATGTTAATTATTGCTACCTCTGTAGGTTGCGCATTCTGTTGACTGCTGCACTGAGCAGGGGGTTGGACCCGAAGCCCCCGGAGGTCTCTTCCAACTCTACCAGTCTATGATTCTAAGTCACTTAGATTGTGTTATACACTTAGTCATTTGATTAGGAGGAGTCATCCACTGAAATAGATTCTTTTCAGCAGTGGAAGACAATACATAGTAGTTTACCAATTTCTATTATTTGAACTCTAATCTTCTTGTAATTTAATTATCTCTTGTTTTGAGATGATTTAGCGTGACTGTATAATGAGTTTTCTCTTTACTTTCCATGGGTGCTGATTTATACGGCTCTGATCTGAGGGAAATGCTTCTGATGTATCCAGTAGGGATATCAGGGTACACATATTATCCTTGACTCCTGAGCATGGGGTACACTCACCATGGCAGTTGTGGCAGCACATTATTCCCAATGCTGTAAAGCAGCACCTATTTAAATGCTTGCTATTTACAGGTGTTACATTACAATAGCGGGCTGTCTGTCTGCAATATACCTCCGCTCTTGTAAAAATTCCCCAAGGAAATAATTACAGGTTTGGACATCTGCCAGTAACAACAACTAACAAACTGAAATTTAACCTGAACCAGGGGAGCTCCTGTGATACCAGCCTGCTACTTATTCTAATGTTATGTGGGCTGGAGAGCCAGAAAGGCTGCCTTAATAATTAGCGCTTGTGAATCTGAAAATGATATTGCAGCATCGAGGGGCAGTTAGAAGGGGGAGTTCATAGAAAAGATGGGGAAAAAAAGGAACATAGTTAAATTAAATGATGTGATTATCAGAGGTGGGATCACACAGCAAAATTAAAATGGGACTCCCTTTCTTCGTCCTTGTCCTACTTTACACTCTTTTGTTTTAATATGTACTATATAATATTTTAGCGCACTTAGTTACCATTTTCCATAATCATGCTGAGATTAGCGGAGTACATTACCAGGGGCGTAACTATAGAGGATGCAGGGGATGCGGTTGCACCCGGGCCCAGGAGCCTTAGAGGACCCATAAGGCCTCTCTTCTCCATATAGGTAACCCAGTACTATGAATAAAGCATTATAGTTGGAGGCCCTGTTATAGGTTTTGCACTGGGGCCCAGGAGCTTCAAGTTACGCCTCTGTACATTACATATTCTTCTCTGATGTGCAAAGCATCTCTTATGGTTATCTGCATAGACAAATAAGTAAAAGCATCCCAAAATAAATTCAAAACCAGGAATTGTGTGAAGAAAAGTTGACAGTCTCCACAGAATTCATCTTTGGCTGCTGTTACGTCTGTGTTGCATCATTGGTTATGATAGCTATTGTTAGATTGAGGCCATTCGGAGGTTGCATCGCAGATCTGACACAAAATACCAGAAGAAATCGCTCTGCATACAGCACTTCTTTACCCTGTAAAATGATGGGCAGCTAAGCAGAAACCGAACAGATCTCACTAAAGTCAATGGGGTCCGCCCAGCGCTGTTCAGTTCCGTCATAAGACAGATCCATTTCGCCAGGGGATTCCCCTTTCCCGCTTCCCGAAAGGAGCTGGAAAACGGAACCCCCACTTCAAATGTCAAAGATGCATTGTAGAAAGCGTTATTCGGCAGAGTAATCTTTAATTTATACAAGTTGTTATGGGATAGGATCATAAGTGAGTTTGGGTGACTAAAGGGGTGTATACTTCTGCTCAGACAATGTTGATCTATTTCTGTAGATCATCCAAAATCCTGCCATACATAGTGGAGCACGCTAGTGTTTTGTGATCATGCAGTAAATTTTGGACAAAATTCCTACCGTGCTTCCCCGAAAATAAGCCCTAGCACGATTCTTCAGGATTTTTGGGGAGGCTTGAAATATAAGCCCCACCCTTAAAATAAGACCTAGTTACAGTTAAAGAAAAAACACCCTAGAATAGGACCATGGGGTAGTTCTTATTAGGACGTCAGCCCAGCTTCTAGGCAGGGCTGTCCCTTCTGTCCTGTACTAGCTGAGGGCTAGGCATCTCGTTCATAGGTCTTCTCTCCAGACTGTGTCACATTCGACCCAGTGATTCCACATCCATAGCCTTAACAAAGTGATCCTGTGTAAGAGCTTTAGCTCCTCTTTTGGGGCAAAATTAATATAAGACCCTATCTTATTTTTGAGGAAACATAGTAGTACTGGTAATAGAAGTAGTCTTAGATAGAAATAGACAGCAGTCATATTGAAAAGTGGCTAGTGACCAAGTGGAATATCTTCCAGTTGATTAGTATCCTGTGTCTGGTGAACCAGTAACATAGAATCCAGTCTCTGTCAATTGCAGCATTAAAACATGTCTATAATAATATATGTTTTCCCTTAGATCAGTATTTCACGTTAGTATATGAAACTTTATCATATATTGTATTATTCTTCACCTTTCAGCAGCCTGGAGGTTCTCTGTAAATGTTCAGATACCTCATCCATTACCAAAAAGTCAAAAAGTAGGCTACTATAAGACAGCAAATAGAAGGTAGGGAGGAGGAGTAGGGAGGGTCTGCAACTGCAGATTTTCTTTGTCTGTGTGTATGTGATACTGTATACTGTGAATGTGAGGTTATGTGGAATGGGGATGCATCTGACTGTCTTATATCCCATCAGGTGGAGCTCACCAACTATTTTAACCCTTTCCCAACACACATGCGGCTACATACATCCTAACTGCACATACCCTGTATAAAGACGTCCATAGCACATGCTGTGTATGCAGCGAGCTCGGGAGCCGAGTTCACTCCATAAACAGTTGGGTATCAACTCTCTTTGACAGCCGACACTTGCATGCAATAGCTGTGATCAGAGATAACTCAGATTGCAGCCGTTAACCCTTTAGATAGCACTGTTGATTTTGACAGCGACATTTACATGTCACGAATGGCTCCACCACAACAAAATGCAGGGTTGCTGTCCAGATGTCATTGCAGCCTGGGGCCTTCTGAAGGCACCCAAGACTGTTGTGATTGCTTGCCTATTAAAATGTGCCTGTGGAATGTATATTTAATGGACAGCCTGTAATACAGTACAATGCAATATCAAAGTATTGCACTATACTGTGGAAGTGATCAAGCAATTGCAAGTTCAAGTCCCCTAAGTAGAGGGAAAAAAACAAAAATGTAAAAATAACTAAAATAAAAACTTTTCCATTATTACAAAAAAAATCTTAAAACTTCAAAAAACTCCCCTTATGCTATTTGTCGTATGAAATAAAAAAAAAAAAAATTAGAATCAGTGTGTCCATAAGGGTGGATTCAGACGACCGTATATCGGCTTGGTTTTCACGCCGAGCCGATATACGGTGTCCTCATCTGCAAGGGGGGGAGGTTGGAAGAGCCAGGAGCAGGAACTGAGCTCCCACCCCCTCTCTGCCTCCTCTCCACTCCCTCTCTGCCCCTCTGCACTATTTGCAATGAAAGGAGGTGGGACGGGGGTGGGGCTAAGTTCTGGGAATTAGCCCCACCCCATCCCACCTCTCCTCATTGAAAATAGTGCAGCGGGGCGGAGAGGAGGCAGAGAGGGGGCGGGAGCTCAGAGCACTACTCCTGGCTCTTCCAGCCCCCCCCCCCCCCCCCCGCAGAGAGAGACGACGTATATCGGCTGGGCGTGAAAACCCAGCCGATATACGTTCGTCTGAATCCAGCCTAAAGGTCACATTTATTAAAATATCATATTAATAATCCCGCAAAATGAACACCATCTGAAAAAAAAATGCAATACCAGAACAAGATAAGACTGTATGGAGACTTGTTTTTTGTGGGACGGCCTGTAGTTTTTATTAGCCCCATTTTGGGCTTTATCTGATAATTTTTAATGCTTTGTTTGTTTTTTTTGTCACCCTGTCTCCAAGAAAAAAATTGAATACAAAGCGTTAAAGTCTTATGAACCCCGAAATGGGACCAATAAAAACTGCCGCCCACACAGTCTCTTATCGACGAAAAATAAAAAAGTTATGACTTTTTATCCGTTACACAGACAAGATATCGGACATGTCAATGTGCTGTGTCCGTGTATATCTAAATACACTTTAACATACAGGGCATTGTTGTTCTAAAGAGACCCTCATCTCCAGGAACTTTTACTGTATTGAACTTTTGTGTGACTAATGCTTCAGTCTTAGGACAGACAAATGCCGCACGCATATTTAATATATGAAGGAAGTTGAAAACCCCCTGACTTATTAATCACAACACGTGTCACTTCTGCCACGACATATAATTCTTGAATTAGCGGTCTAGTATTTATAACTGTACAATGATGATTTTCTTGTGTTTATACGCTATTAATCAGGCAGTGGAGGATTATAACCGTGGTCAGGGACCAGACCTGCTAAATTCAATCACAGAGTTCAATTTCTGTGATAAAATTACGACCTTACCGTGCTCTGGGAGTGCAGTTTTCTGTACATACTGATAAAAAGTGTGACCTGTCGTGCTGTTTTTCATCCTTACTTGGCGGATGACTGTGGACATCAGCAAAGTGATTCAGAATACAAATCTGGTGATCAAGCTTAAGTCTAGGGCTCAAACTTTGAACACCAGCTATATTGAAAACACAGAAATCAGTTCCTCCTTTGGACCCCTGAGTTCCCTCTGCTCACTAAAAACGCATTAAAAAATGTTTCGGCTAAGTTTAGTGGATCTGCAGAAAAAAAGTTAACACATACCTTATTTTTCAGATAACTTTTTTCAGAATAAGCTGTCATGTGATAATAATTATTTCTGGCCATTATATATCTTGTTGCCTGCATTTGTCATCCTTTTTGCATTCTGCAGGCTGTATCTGTAATTCTCAGTTCTCTCTTAGCTATTGTAAGGAACCTGCTGTTATGCTGTGCTCTATACACTGTGCGCTGGAAAAAACTGTAGATTCTACTCCTTATCTATCTGTAATACATACACAGATATAAGAAAATGACAGAGGATACTAGAGATGTACTAAGAAGCCAAGATGTAATTTCAGTATAACACAGTATTTACTCTTAGCTGCAGTTACCTTTGTGTATCTCTGCTTCTGTCTTCCCCCTACCCTCTGCTCTCTATAAACTTCAATAAGCAGAATGAGTCATCACCCTCCTTCATGTCCATCTTCTCATCTCTATTGAGACAGACATCACTTGACAACAGGTAGTGGGCAGCAAATTAAATGGAAGAGAGACCCCTAGTGGCAGTCATTTTAGAGTGATTTTTTTTTCTGCACAAAAATGTTATTTTAGTTGAATCAAACGACTTGCACTCTTTCTAGTTTTCACGCTGGCTATCATATAAGCACAAGTTGCTTAAAAACCTACCGGCCATTTAAAATCAGTGGAGTGCTAGTGTCTGAATAGCTAAATGAGCTACTAGCTAAATTATTACAGCTGCAACCCTGCTCCTTAACAGTCTTCTTGTTATGCCATCTTCGATTGGACATGGCAAACTATTCTGTTATTGTGTCCTCAGACTATTAGAGGGGTGACTTCACGAAGCCTCCTTCTATACTGCGTACACCGATTATTCAGCAGCAGAATCAGGCCTATTTTGGTGACACAATAGCGGAGTGTAGGAGAAGGTTAAACATTGACTGACAACACAAAATGTCGCAGTGCATTGCTGTCCTCACCTGCATACGCTTTTCTGATGGCTCAACAATACATCTGCTGTGGGTATAGCGGTATTAACAACACAAGAACAATAAGAGTAAAGAGCCGAAAACATGACAGCTGTTGCGTGTCTCAAATTCTGCTTCGTCTTGAGTTTCTGGTAGATCACATGCAGGCTCTCCTTCAATACTACGATCTAATTTAGGTACTGTGATAGACTTCTATAAAACAATTCATATGTGGCATGTGTAGAAGGTCAGTTGTTACAGCACCATTAGCCATAATGTATTTAAGCATCCATCGTATTCCATGTACAGTATTTAAAGAGGGTCTTCCACTATTGGTATATTGCTATTAGATGCTGATTTTGGGAGCCAACCACAGGGACACTAACTGATCCCTATATCAAAGGTTGAAAATGACACTGTATGGAAAACAGTAAAAAATGCCTTTTTAGCAAAAAAAAAAAGTATCTGCATCGCCACATTTAAATACCTGTAATATTTTTGCCTTTCTGTCAAGGGACCTTTGTGACGTCTTAATTTTTGCAGGAAGAATTGCGTTTTTTATTGATACCTTTTTGGAGTAGATTCAACTTTTGGATCGCTTCATTTTTCGAATGCAGGGTCTGATAGGCTGGGTGACATGGCAGATACAGAGGTCTTTGTCAGACCTCGGTTACCATGGGAGCTCATCAGCACCTCATGATCACATTGTGGGGTATCGATGGCTGACAGGGAGAGCCCCTACTACCCATTTATATTCTGAGATTGGTATTGATCACAGCTTGTAAGGGTTTAAATTGCTATTTTGGAGGTTTCTCCACTCCCGGCTGTTAGATCATGAGCCCTACTGACATCAGAGGCTCTTCCTGGCATGGGACAGCTGCACCTGGTTAAACCTGCACCCTCATTAAAAGGTGTATGTGTAGGTTTTAAGCCCATGAGTGACTACTGTAAGAAAGTGCATTGGTGGTTTCTAAGACATTAAAGAGATATACAAGAAGACAATTAAAATGCTCTTTAGTGTACATATGTACCAACCTATGAATGCCAAATTGCAGGTCATCCTAAAGGGGTATTCGCATCTCAGACACTTATGGCACCTCCATCCACAGCTGTCCCAAAAACTGGCCCCCATTAGCTTTGAAATAGCTCACCTTTTTTTTTTACCTGTGGTGGCCAGGTTTACAGAAATGACTGAACTCGATGTTCTACCCTATATCTCTAACTCACACAGTAGTGAATGGGAGTTATGTAACCAACATATCTCTGTGCTACGCCATTTCTGCATCTCAGAAGTTATGAAAACAGCATCCCGTAATTTACTGTGATCTTTCTGTAACTCCCATTCACATCTACAGAAGTTGTGAAAACAGCATATGATAGCTAGTTTGGATATTTCTGTAATCCAATCACAGTCATGATTAGCCGAGACAGAAATCCCCCTTTAAGCCCTATACCTCTTCCATTAGAAATGTCCCAATAGCAAGTTAGCATGCCTACCCTTTGCTGGGCAAATTGTTGGACATTCCCGCTAAAATTAGAACTCTTGGCAACTTTGAGTACAGATTATGACATTAAGACCATTTTGTAAATACCATACTTCTTTACTCAACTGTGATTGATGGTATTTTCAGACCCAAAGCATGAAGACAAGCTCTTATGCTATTTCATTTCTGAATTGGTGCACACATGTTCATGCCCCTATTAACACTTCCTGCCATAGAGTACCTCATATATTGTGCTTTAGCAAGTGAGGGTACCCCAAGTGGAGGATGCTTTCATACACAGTGCCCAAAGGTCAGACAATTGCTCAATGTGCAGAAGCTTCGCCAAGAGAATTAGAATTTTACATCCATTTAGGTAGGAGCATCATGGCACTGCTGGCTCAGCGGTTACTGTTGGGTTCCGGGTGCTGGCGCAGCTCCTAGCTGATGTCACAGTGTTGGCGCCGGACCATGGGAGAAACACCTCCCTTCTATTATTCTACTAATGGGCTGCCTGTGATGACAGACAATCCAACCAGCCTAACAGTTGATGAGGTTTTGTATATATTCCAGAGGATCCCAGGATACATTTGTTCTTGGCCTTTTGGTGGTTTGTTGACCTGATCCAGATGCTTTTGTGTGCTCTCTAGTATTTCCATTGATAAACATTATACTGTGGACTTTGCCTGTCATATGTGTTCTGGGTAACAGCTTAACCTTCTCTCATTGCATTAGCTTTGCTGGTATCCTAGTATCATCTCTGGATTATCAGTTTGTCCTCTAGGGGCCGCTAGTGAAGTGCCCTTGTTGGGGCAGGTGCTCCGATTTCCTGTAGGACTGGCTTGGTCTGTACAGGCAGTGCTTTGAGGCTACATCCATATCTGCAAGTCCACAAAAAAATCTGGCTACTCCATTTTATACTCCTCCCCGTTACCTTCTTTAGTTGTTTGCTTTATTCGTGAGGGACAGATGTAACGGGGTGCAGCTGCATTTCTGCTTAACCATTTACAGTTTTCGTGGGATTGGATAGAAACCTACAGACACCAGCTGGCCAAGGCTGATAACAGAGAGTTTAGAACTAATAAAAGAGTAGCATCTAACAATGTCCATGCTGCTCTTCTATATAACGCTACCCTATAATCATCCCTCACAGGTGAACACAGGCTTGAAGAGATCCTTTTAAACCAAGATAGTTCCTTGCTCCATTTAATTGCATTACATTTGCTGTTATCTATTTCTGTGAACCCTGCGCCATGAGAAGACTGCATGACAGAATCCACATCAAAATGCAGACGCTGTCTTGTCTTTGTTAGGTCAAATGTATCAATCACTTGCGCTTGGATAAATTGTACTACTTTTGCACGATCTGACTGTAGTTTTTTTCCCCCCAAAATGACCTGCATGACATTTCTGTACCAATTTAACATTCTAATTATCCTTCTAGCCTTAAAGTTAACACTGATCAGGCTTCCTGAATATTTCTTGAAGAGTGTTAAATAGCCGTCCAACCGTACAGCACTTTAATTCTGCAAACTCTAGGCTGAATTTACATCCGATTTTATCTACCCAAGTGGAAGACCAGAATAGGAGATATGCAAGCTTAGCCTCTTCTAAAATTGAATCATCACCCCTTGGTAAACCACAGTCCTCCGTGTCAAAATAGTATTTAGAAACAAATGTCTAATTTTTAATAGATAAATGTATATTCGGCAAATTCTGCTTAGGTTTATGTGCTACAAACCAGAGTAGGCAGTGCGGCTTCTGTACTCCTATACTCACTGCTGTCCAAGGTCCTGAAATGTCTTACAAAGTGTCTCATATCAGCGGAGCCATACGGTGTGCTATGTTACAGAACACAAGCTGTATTATGTGTGTGTTTTGTCCACATTGTTCTCCTGTGGGTTATTAAATGATTCGATCTGATAGAGACGGCACATCTGTCCCTTCCCATTAATAAGCTTAGTAAATATATCTAGAAATATCCTTGAAGTTTAGTAAAAACTTATAGGAATTCACTATGTATGGTATTGGAAGTTAAAAGGAAGTACGTTATAATGGCTGATAATGAGAGTAGTGATAACATTGATTGCATACTGCATATCTCCAGGAATGGGGCTGGGCAACTCAGGTCTTAGGATGAGTGCAGGTCACAGTCTCATAACCTCATCAATCACACTTACACGACATATCCAGTGGCTATCCAAAGTTTATATAGATTTATATACATGCCCCAGGAAAATTTTGTTAATGAATTGTTGATGTCCAATGTACCCCTATTGCTTCATATTAGTGTTGAGCTAACCGAGCCAGTAGAACCCTGTTTAGAGTCGAACTTTGCTACAAGCTTCGTTCAGGTTCATACCATACCGAGTTTTTAGCAAAGTTCTACCCAAAACGGGGTTCTACCACTTCAGTTCACCCAACACTAGTCCTGAACATTAGTGTCTCTAAGAGGCTGTCTAAGAGCCAAAAAAGCGCTGTATAACATTGAGTGTGTTATACAGGGCTTTTATGGCTCTTAGATAGCGTTATTCACCACTTTTAGGGCATTTGGTGAACTTTTGGATTGGTCCTAATTTGAACTGAACCAAGATTTTTGCAAACGTTCAGTCAACGAGCTGAACCAAACTTTCCAAAAGTTTGCTTATCACTACTTTATATCTTTCCCTGATCACACCATTCATTCTCTCTCTCTCTCTCTCTCTCTCTCTCTCTCTCTCTCCTTCTCTCCTTCTCTCTCTCTCTCTTTTTATTTTTTTTAATTTACTTTACTTTTTTTTTTAAACAATCTTTTTTATGTCAATTTTTGAAATATTAACAATGGCCAGTCGACTATGTCTTGTCCAAAGTCTACTGAAAACATGTTGACTTAATACTTTGTTGCCCTTTGTGGTCATACAGGGAAGATCCAATTGTGCCTCCAATAAACAGGTGTGTGTGTGTGTGTGTATATATATATATATATAATGTGTGTGTGTAAATTATTGAAAGCAAAAGCATCAGCAGTTGGTATAATTCTGTTCCAAACAACAAAAGAAAAAATGCATGGTGTTATGCCTTGATGTTCTCAAAGTTTTAATATTCATGTGTACATTTATCTAGAGTATTTCTCTCTCTGTGTCCCTCCAAGATCACTGCAGCATCAGCTATAAAGGCAGCACAGCCCTGCCCTGTCATTACTGGCAGCTTAGGTCTCAGTTCTGTGATTTCAAAGCTTTAAATATTCAGCACAATCATTTGCTAGGTGCAGAGTGAATAGTATTACCATAATTTCTCATTTGTTGTTGCGTACACAATTGCAAATGCTGATATCAGGGACAGGGGAGGCTGATATCGGTTTGAAATTAAACAAATTGACTATCAACATTCATTTGCACTTACAAAGATACATTACTTTTATCACAGCTTGAACCCACTTTCCAAAAAACTAAAGTAGGAAAAAAAAGGTTAGAAAAAAATAGCTTTCAATTGCTGCATCTAATACCTCGCTGCTCGGAACGGTGGCTGTATTATCTTAAACAGACATAATTATACAGCACTTAATACATGACATTCAATGTTACAACATGTGTCAATAAACATGTGAACACCGAAAAGGGAGAATTTAATGTCACTTAGGCCAGGCTCACACGAACGTATGCATTGTGTATTACGTGCACAATGTACGTGCGAATAATACGCGGTGAATGGCGTCAATGGAAGCACATTGTTTTTCATTGTTCCAGTCACACTTGCATGTATTTATTGCGTATATAATGTACGTAAAAAAAGAAGGCAGCAGGTTCTATTTTACCACGTATTACACGCATACAGCCCCATTTTTTTTATAGATCCGTTCGGAATGCAGTACATTGCCAGTGCATGACAGCATGTGTAAAATACACAGGTGTATGCATGCAAAAACATGCGCAGTGCATTGCTACCGTCCCACCTCCTCCCCCTGCGGAAAAGGGCAGCGTATATCGGCCGGGCGTGAAAACCTGGCAGACATACGGACGTCTGAATAAAGCCTAAAGGTAACTTTACAACAATGAGCAACTATCATTCAAATAGCACCGTGTAACACACTTTTTGTTTCCAGGTTGTGATCCTTAGTTCCTGACGTCACGGACGGAGGACATATAAGTCAGGGTTGGTCCAGAGGATGTAGAACTGAGTAGACAGGTGGCCTAACCGTGACTTAGATATGAAAGCCACTATCTATATTTCGTGAATAGATAGTGAGATATCTACAGGACTCGATACAAAGTCCTTAGTGGAGTACAGATATAAGGAATAAGTTGACACTTTGATAAGAAAAACTTTGATATCTAAGAACTAAGATCTCAAAATAAGAGCGAGATATCAAGTGTAAACTGGCATCCACCTGTCTACTCAGTTCTCCATCCTCTGCACCAACCCTGACTTATATGTCCTCTGTCTTTAATATCATTTGTCTGTTAGCCCACGTCTCAAAGAAAAGTTTTATTAAGTCACAAATAAGTTATATTTTAATTAGTCTATTTCTGTGAAGGGCTTTAAATTTCTACTACTTAGACATATTTCTGCCTCTGTGATTCCCTGACGTCACAGACGTTTCGAAAATATCAAAATATCTGTCAGTAGCTTTAAACTTTGAGCTTGTGGCCAGAAAAATTATTTATATGAAAAATCCCTATTATGCAATAAAATTTGAGATTTTTCCTCGGTCTTGTTTGCATAAAATCAAGTAATATTGACATTTATTCATACGCAAAAAAACACTTTTTTCCCTGGGAATTAGTGCGGTTTCAGACGAGCGTGATAATCACGGTCGCATAACGGGACAAAACAAAATCATTGATTTCAATGAATTTCAGTGGTTTCGATTTCCCTATCTCTTTTCTTGGCTGTGAAAAGATAGCAGAAAGATAAGTCCTGCCCATTTTCCTATCTTTTTCAAACTCCTGCGCTATGGCACGGAGTTGGAATGACCGGCGAGGGAGAAAAAAAACATCTGAAACCACCCTTACCCGCTGGTTTTGTGTTGCTTAGAGCACATGTAACCTAGTAATGTGCTTTTGTTGAGTCATAACGTTGGTCTTGTATCAGTTGAGCTGGTATTTTATCTGGGCCTATGTCCTATGGAGCATATTACTGCATGCATCACGCCCAAAAGTGGAAGCTTGCATGTAAACATGTCATTGCGCACTGTGCATGCATCTGTTTGCTTTTTAAGTCTTTAGCAGCCTTGAAATCTGAAGTATACTTTCTGTTGTCTGCAGGAGGCAATCACATAAACAAAGTAGTTGCATTGGTTTTCACATGGTCTCGAGAGGTTACAAGTAAAGTATATACTTGCAACCTCTGAGAGCCATGGGAAAACAGTGTGGGCAGTTTTTTAGTGTGTCTCCTGTAGATAATAGAAAGTTATGCCACGATTGGGTGTGATGCATGCAATGATATTCTGCATAGACTATATATACATAAGGCCAGATAAAATTCCAGCTTAATCGGTAAAAAACCAAAGTATGACTCAATTAAAGCACATTACCAGTTACATGTGGCCTAGCCAATACAAAAGTAGATTTAACCCTTCACTGCATGAACTTCCAAAAATATGACAGAAATTATATTCTATATAATCTGCAACTGACCAACTATGCCATCTAGTGGCTGTTCTGAGAACCATGTAGTAATACCATGGAATGTCTCATATCTGTTACACCATGCAGTAGAGAGGCAGAACCATTCCCTTAGGAAATATATGAAAGTAAGTGGACTATTTTGGATCATAAATGATACAAAATGCAGTGAAGGGTTAAATTCCCAGGAACAAAATGAGTACAAAAAATTATTTAGAAACGTTGCTGAACTGTACGAGCAACAGTCAGTTGTTTGCTTTTACACAGAGCGCTTATTGTTCATTAGTTATTTGCAGACCTATTGGAGATCTCTGTGCAAATTTGTTTGCAAGACGTTCAAATATAAATGATTGTGACTTTATACCGGACGACTTTTGATCAACCAACTAACTTATGGTGCTTTGGAGGAGGCGACTGGGAGCTGCGTTAAGGATTTGTAATACTCACCCTCTTACTGGTTCCTGTGGTGCCCGCCACTAAAGTCTGCTCGCCAGGTGAAAATCTGACTCTTTTCAGAGTCCATGCTTGCGCTCTCCTATACAAATCTATGGTACTTCAGCAACAGGCACTGCTGGAACCAGAAAGCGGGCGAGTGTGAAACATACATCACCCGGCTCCCTGTCACCTCCCCTAACAGCACCATAAGTTAGTTTATGGCGCTTTAAGCAGGTGACCGGTTCCCTTTAAAGCGAACCCATCAGTCAGCTTTTGCAGCCCTAACTATGGGCAGCATGAAATAGTGACAGGCTGCATCATTACAAAGCCCAGCTCGGCTTAATGGACCAGTCGCTCCCTATATGCAGATGTGAATGACCTGTCAGGAATCTCCGGGTTTAAGTGAGTAGTTTCCCTAAACCATTGTGACAGTTTATGAAGATGTCTAGACTCTAGACTCTTGCTCATGGACCTTGAGTTTAAGGAATACATTGCTTTCAGTTGCTGTTTAAAAGGTTAGAAACCTCCTTGTTGCATCCTAACATTGATCAAAATTCAACTTAATGGTAAAAAAATATTTTATCATCTTAAAAATGTCTTCTTGTAATTAGGATTTGAGCATTTTAGTAAATTGGTGGGCCTAGTGCCCAGACCTGGTGAATACCTCACTCTAGAAGGAAAGTTAAAACAGACGCCACATAATTGCCTGCCTTAGAGTTTTCTAAAGTCCCTTTTATACAGCTCAATAATTGGGCAAGAGCAATGTGAGGGCAGAGAAAGTAAAATTGGACTATATGCAGACGATATGATTTTATATCTCTGCAACCCTGAACACTCATTCCCACAAGCCCTAGAAATAATAAACTGTTTTTCCAAATACTCCGGATTATATATAAAGTGGACCAAGTCAGCAATAATGCATACAGCCAAAGACTCCGTCATGATCCCATGTGTACTCTCCAGTGGACTACTGGAAGTAACAAAATTCAAATACCTAGGAATCAATATAGTACAGGATCATGAAAACACCCTAGGTGAAAATATAGATCCGCTATATGACTCAATAAGCACTAAAGTAAAGGTTTGGCCCAGACTTCCTCTATCGGTAGGCGGGCGAGTAAATTTGATAAAAATGGTAATTCAGCCCAAGTGCCTGTATTCCCTACAACATATACCGGTTAAAGTACCAGAAAAATTCTTTCAAACATTAAACTCCCTGATTATTCGCTTTATCTGGGGCCAGGCCAGATCTAAACTGGGACTTGCTAAACTGCAAAGATCTAAGAAACAGGCGGGAATGGCACTACCTAATTTCAAATTATATTACCTATCGAGCCAACTATGAAACCTCCGTTCCTGGTTTACCAGGGGGGAATTACCACTGACTGACTATTATTTAGCCAGCGAGGTAGCCGGACAAAACTTGATTGATTCCTGGAACATCCAGAATACACAAAACCATCTAAATTGCTACCCATACACCGGCTAGCCCAATCGGTGTGGCGTGTGGCCAGAGAGATGCAACAATTCACTGCCATAATGACTGACACCCCTCTGTGGGAAAACCCCACTCTGCCATCACTACAATCACTACAAGATATTAGATATTGGACTTCTTTGGGAATACAGGTGTTGGGAGACATATACGAAGACAATGTAATGCTAACTTACACACAATTACGGGAAAAACTACAAATGCCGAAATTACAACTATTTAGATACTTCCAATTGAGACACGCCCTAAATGCCCAATTTCCACCAGAAACTGTTAGAATCTCTAAGTATCCAATAGTGGGCGTCCTCAGGACACAGGGACCCAAAGGACTGATATCAATGCTCTACACGCACTTACTATCAGCCAAAATGGATCATGAACCATTATTAGTCTATGAAAAATGGAAAATTAATATCCCTACTCTGACAATAGAGGACTGGCAGGAAGCGATGGAGTCGCATCTATTAGTGTCACCGGCAGTTAATAATATGATACAATTATACGTGATACACCAGGCATATCTTACACCAGTCTAATTGAATAAAATGGGCAGAACAGACACAGCGGCATGCCACAGATGTCATCAACTGAATGCCGACTTTTGGCACCTACTATGGGAATGTTATCATGTAAAGAAATTCTGGGAAGAGATATTTAATACCCTGTCTTCACTCCTGCCGACCCCACTGGTCATAGACCCCAAAATAGCAATATTTGGACTGATAGACGAAGAAGAGTGGACACACTACAATAAAATATTCATCAGAGAAATGTTATTTATAGCCAGAAAAACCGTAGCCATGAGATGGATGGCAACGAGACCGCCCTCCATTTCACAATGGAAAAAGTTAGCTGACACTATAATAACCTATGAAAAAGTGATTTACCAACACAGAGGATGTCCAGATATATTTGAAAAAGTGTGGGGTGAATGGATAGACTCGCACAACACATTATAAGTCAAGCAGGAACAGGTTAGATATCTAGTTGGAAAAGAGGAAGAAATTCATACACAACGAACCAAACGCACTAACAGTTTTATTTTATTCTCTCAAATGTTAAAAGTTAATATGGAAAACGTTATGTAACCATAAAGTGATATAAGATGCAGAACAAATGAAAATTGTATAGAGAAATAAATGTAATATTTGTTTTACAATCTGTCAATAAACAAAGTTAAAAAATAAAATAATTGGGCAAGAAAGTTCCAAGAATATTCATTTGAGCAATCATTGAGCCAAGTAAATATGTCCACGATCCCCGGCGAATGGGCGCACAATGATTTGTAGGCCGATTGGCTCATTTATGCAAACATTAAAATGCTCGCTGGTTGGCTGCTATGTTGAAAGGAGATGTGTGGCTGACCAACGATGACTATACGGGGACGAGCAATTGTAGTAATGATTGCTTATCCCCATTCTGCAGATAATCTCCCTGTGTAGAGAAAAGGGATGAGATCCTCATTGTAAGGTTGCTTTTATACAGGACGATTGTTGGGCGCCCGACAGTCGTCCCAGCAATAATCGCTCCTGGGCTTTCACACATGAGCGATGATCGCTCAGTAAACTGGCTCACACAACCGTATTTTGGCTGTATTATTTTATGTGCATAATATGCAGTGCATCGCAAATGCGCATGTGACATGCATATTCTTATGTACCTATAGACTATAGGGGTGCATATTACGCATGCAATACTCACCAAAATAGGACATTCTGCATTTCTTTTTATACACTTTATACATGCCCCGTGTAAATCAATAGAGTTTTATCACTACGTATTACACATAATACACAGCCCAAATAGGCTCATGTGAGCCCTAGGCCTATATTCACAAACTAAAAGCCAAAGAATCTTATTGAAATCACTGGGATCGTCATAGAAATGTTCATGTCCATTTTTATGTTCCCAAAATAGAAGAGAAAAACGGAAAATGGGGGCAGAGATACATGGTGCCAATGTGAATGCATCCCAGTCTGGCACTGACTCAGGTACCCCCACAGCACTCGATACAGATCCCTTTCTCAGACCTGTCTAAAATATATCCTCCTGAGTGTCTGCAAAAAGAAGAGGAACATTTCTCCCTTGCAGTTTGCAAAGCAGTTTGGTGGTTGAAAGGGTTTATGGGTGTGTGGGATACCCAGGACGGAAACACTTGTGCTGCAGGGGGCTGTGTAGCTATGGAAGTGACCCTGATAACTTAGCTGCTCTGCTTTATCTTTGCATTAATCAGTTCACAACAATCGTACAAAAAATCATGCAAGGTAGTTATCTCCAGTAGCCGAATATTACAGTGTAACTCAACGAACAGTCAACATCCTACAACTTTTGTGATTTGTAAAACAGATGTGATATATGCTGCAGATATGAAATCTAGAGGAAAATGAAACAGCTTTTTTTGTCTTTGCGATCATATTTTCCTCCCTGGTGATAAGCGGCAGCCCAGTTTTTTGCCTGTGGTTGTTCAGTCCATTCTAGTCAAATAAAATCTACATTTGGTTTGGCCAAATGTACTTGTTTTTGGAGGAATTTGGGTTATAACTGTCAGCAGAACCGGCAAGTTTTGGGTTAATATATTAAAAAATAAACTATTATGACTGGTGGCTAGTAATTGGAGAGGTGAACTAGACTGACAACATTGCTGTCCTGGAGGTGTAAGGTATATCAACCACTACTATTCTATATGAGGGAGAAGTCCCTATCCTTGGTGTATGAACATGGTTAGCGCAGTCCCTACTAAGCTGTAAGCTATGTGTATTGAGCGCTCGTTATTGTGAGAACCTCTATTGTTCTTTCTTCAGTCTTCCGTTGACAGTTGATTTGACTTCAGCTCATCACGTTTTCATTAGGAGTTTTACTACTTTCATGTTAAGACACATACTACAGACTCGATCAATTTTGTGTCCCAAGAGAAACCTAACGTTTTGCTTTCCTAATCTCACTAATGTGTTTTCATTACTCTCCCGTATGATCTATTAAGCCAGTAACTTCTTTCCAACACTCCCTGTTCTTCTAGCAATTTTTTTTTCTGTGTGGTCACATCACATATAAATGCTCACAGAGATAACACCCTTTGTGTGAATGTTTGATTTTATAGCTTAGTGATAAATGAGTCTCTGATAACCCTGAAACCAACTGCATTCTATGCAAACTTCAGTATATTATATTAGGTTGGTTTCATATCTGCGTTGGAACTTCTAGATGGAGGTTCCATCGCAGATCTGGCTGAAAATACCAGAGGAAAAAGTGCTGCATGCAATGCTTTTTCTTCCGTCCAAAAGCCGGGCAGCTGGGCGGAAAGAGGGCAAACCCCATTAGTTAATGCGGTCTGGCTGGCGCTGTTTGACACCAAATCGTTTGGCCTCAGGGATCCCCTTTCCTGCTTCCCAAATGGAGCAGGAAAACGGAATCCCCAGCACAGATATGAAAGCACCCTTAGTCTTTTAGTTAGACTCAAAAATTCAATGAAGAATAAACTATACTGCAGGTGAAACTTCAACATAGGCCCCCTCAAATGGTATTAATGTACCTCTATCCAGTGTTGGACCAGTCACCTCAAAATATATGAACTGCCATTCACTCAATACGTGAGGATTCCAGAGGTGTCATTCGTGGCATTTCTTGTAAAAGGTGAGATCACACGTTACAAGCGCAGCATGGCCAAAAATTGCGCTGACATGGAGTTTCATTGCAAAGCAAAGTCTCTGCGGTTCTGAAGGTGTAGAGCGATTTTTACCTAAGAAACCGTGTGGCCGTTACCAATCAACTTGAAAACCATGAAATTTGGTATAAAATCAAATTTTCAGCTTGGTTTGTGTGTGGCCTCACCTTTAGGGGCTCATGCCCTTTGCCTTATTGAACACTTCAATGATGTCAATTTATTTCAAAACTTATTCAGAATGATCAGAGCAATGAAAATATACTATATTACTTTTTAAAATATACATTAAAGAGCCCCTTACTCATGCGGTCAACATCAAACTTTAAAAAGCAAAGTATATCAAAAGATGACATTTAAAACTCAGTATAGGCTGAAGTTTCCTCGCCTCTAAAACCAAACTTCATAGGGTTTATACAAGTCCCAAAATATTGGGCATAACTGTCTCCTCCTGTATGTTATATATGAAGTGTTTAGTAGGTCTTACTGGATTGAATGATGCATGCCATCCGTACGAATATGGCCATTTTTACAAAGACTATTTTCTTTCTATCAGCTGGCAGACAGACTTCATTAGTCAGATTCTTGGTCATAATATAGGTCCATTTTCTTCTCTGCACACTCACATCAATGTGGACATGGCATCGTGATTAACCCTTTCCAAACCACTGTCTGACCTCTGAAGACATTATGATTTAAGGCTGTACAGCTCCGATGTTGGAAGACCTCCGTCGTGGTTCTCTTACTATATATTGCCAGCCTCTCTGCTGTCAGAGCCTATCCAACAGGTAACCTCATGCAGTACTGGCTTTAGCCAGCAGATAGCACCGTTTTATAACCCCCTAGGACAGTGATGGCGAACTTTTTAGAGATTGAGTGCCCAAACTGCAAAACCCACTTATTTATCGCAAAGTGCCAACATGTCAGGGGGCGGGGCTTATCATGACGTATGATTTTACCCCCAATGTTCTAAAAAGGACAGGGCCGCTTCTGAATAAACTGGGTGCAGATGTTGACTGCTTTTTGGATGCAGAAATACTGCAGAATGTCCTCGTCGGAACTTTCTGTGGAACATTCTGCAGCATTTCCGCATCCAAAAAGCAGTCAAAATCTGCACCCAGTCTATTTTGAAACAGCCCTGCCATCCTACAGCGGCCCGCAGTGTAATAGTGACACCACACAGTGGACCCCCAGTATAATAGCGACAGCCCACAGCAGCCCCAAGTGTAATAGCGACACCCCACAGCGGCCCCCATTGTAATAGCGACACCCCACAGCGGCCCCCATTGTAATAGCGACACCCCACAGCGGTCCCCATTGTAATAGCGACACCCCACAGTGGCCCCCAGTGTAATAGCGACATCCCGCAGCGGCCCCCAATGGTAATAGTGACATCCCGCAGCAGCCCCCAATGGTAATAGTGACATCCCGCAGCGGCCCCCAATGGTAATAGTGACATCACACAGCTGCCCCCAGTGTAATAGTGACATCCCACAGCAGCCCCCAGTATAATAGTGACACTCCACAGCGGCCTCCAGTATACCGCTGGGCTGGCACTGCGGTACCTTTGCTGCCGCTCTCAGCCTCGGGCCCACCGCTCTCAGCCTCGACGCAGTCCTCCGCCCTCAGCCAATCAGAAGATGGGGGCATGAATCAGTTGGGTGACAGGTGTATTATGTCGCCACCCCTTACTTACGGTGGCAACATAATACACCAGTACCAAGGAGATGTTGGGGGAGGAAGATCTTGGCTGCACAATAATGTCACAGTGTTTGCCAGGATCAGCGCTGCTAGCAGCGCAGCTGAGTGAATGCCAGCAGGGGAGCCGTGGCCCCTGCTGGCATTCACAAGTGGTGAGCGGCCGATGGCGGTGCGTGCCAGTAGGGAGGGTTCTGCGTGCCGCAGGTTCGCCACCACTGCCCTAGGAAAACCAGGATACAAATTGGACTGGAAAGGGTTATAACATGTTCTGCTCAATCACATAATTTCTAATGTACTATTTTATGTGATGCTTTATGTTTAAAATGGTATTCCCAAGTTCACTGTGGGGGCTCAGTGTGTTCCATCTTTGAATTTAATAATTTTAGCCGAAACTACGAATTTCCAAAAACATACAGTTTTTGATGTATATTCCCCTTGGCAAATCCAACCCAACCCTCAATTTTCCCTCCATTGCTACTAGAGACAAACTACAGTAGTTCTGTGCATTCCTGTTCGAGCATCTACAGTAGGTCACAATCTCTGTATAGCAGCCTTGTTTCTCTCCCTCTGCAGCTAGTCATTTACAGTTTGCCTGTCCTGACTGCTCATTGAAGTGAACAAGCCCATAGTACTCAGAGCGACTGCTATAAATAATATGGCATTCTGAGTACACACAGGTTCATGGTCAGATGTAAACACTGATCAGCTGACTGAAGTGACAGTGGCACTCAGGTGAGGGCCGTTGTCACTTAAGTCCATACCAGGCACAGCACTCAACATTTATAGCCTCTGGGCCTGATATGGAAGCTCAATCCCATTCACTTGAATGGGACTGAGCTTCTCTCAAGTCATGTGACCAATGATCATGCCATCAGAGGCCTAAGAAGCTGCCATGGCGCTCACCAAAGCACTTTGGCCTCTTCAATCAGTTGATCAACAGGGAACCTGAGGGGTGAACCCCCACGATCAACTATTCATAATTTATCCTGAGGCCAGATCATCAATAATGTTGTGGTGTTAACATAGGCACTCTGGTGGATCTTCTGCTCCCATATCTCAGGGAAGCTAAAGAACATTGCACTGACCTGCAGGATATGTATGTGAGGTCTCCTGCATTGAATGTGTATCTAATTTCTGCTAGAGTCACTTGTCTATTCCCATGTACAATTCTAGCTAGATGCTGTCTGTCGCGATTATTAAGCACCTATGGGCAGCCACTGTACTGTCCATTGTGGGTGGTAATACCTTCAGTGATGTTTTGCTAGTACACACATGACACTATGGATTGAGGAATGTGAAATGCCACCCAACTTTGGAAATTGAATGTCCCATCCATCTGACAACCATTATCAGTCTCGTTCAAACTCCAATAATTCACTTCACTTTGCCGTGAGCAGCTGGCTAGTGTTCAACCTCACTCATAATTTATACAGGTGTGGGCTACTTCATTATCAATTTATATACTGGTATCAATTTACATACGGCTGTCCCATGACTTTTGGCACATCAGTGTATACATAAATGTTACGATTTCTATTTAAATTTCAAAAACATGGAATTTTCTGTCATGCGAATTACTAAGTCTTCTGTAGAATGGGATCGAGACATTTTATCTTAAATAAGAATTTATTGAACTTTCATATGTAAATTACTTTCAACTTTTGAAAATGGGACATTAGCTGTTGAACCTTTTTTATAAATAGAGACATTTTCCACTTCCGTATTGACATTAATATGTTTGATGTCTTCTTCCGTCCCTTCATTTGCTTATATATAACATGAATAAACATTTCAACCTTTCCTATGTCTCACCCAATGATTCCTTCACTAGTGGGTCTCCCCATGGTCATCTGGCCATGGGAGCCCCCCATAGAAGACTCATTAAGCACTACCTCCTTCTCTCTTGTCCCATTTAGTCCAGTTCTATATGTCCTTATATTTGTAAGATTTGGGTTAGTAAACAAAAGAGTGAAAAAGAAGAAAGCTAGAAGAGGGACAGTTCAAGGGGTTAGGGAAAGGAATGTGCCCTAGGTCCAAAGACCAAAATTGATCATAGGATTTCTGTGAATTTCTGTACTCAATCCCCTGGGGTCTGTCATGGTATCGCTCTGCTCCCCAGCCATGACGTTAGGGAGGGAGAGTCTCGGAACTCAATCCGGACGGGGATCGAGACGATTTTGACATTTGTGGTAGCTTTGTTCCTTAATTCTTCTACTTAGAATAAAGATGGCAGAGAGGAAGGTCTTGTAGCTACATTGTGATAGCTGATGGATTCTACAAATACCTACCGACTGTTCGGGCCACAGTTTATAAGAATTACCCCAACCGCCAGCATTAAAATAATACACTTTGTGCTGTATTATATCATGGCTATCCTCCTGAAAACTCATGCTCATGGATTATTACTGTACTTTTCACATCTGTATGTGAAGTACATGTTTTTAACAACTATGTGACCCTTAACCCAAACATACTGAGGATTCTTTTGTGAATACATGGATTATCACTTAACTCTATATAAAGCACATGAAAAAAAAATCATTGACGCATGCATCTGAGTGCAGTTGGAAGTTAACAAAGTTTATAGAAATATAGAAAACTTTCTAAAATGCTTTGATTGAACAGAAAATAGGCAGGTCAAGGTAAGAGACAGTGCCGCACTAATGCTGATTAGACAAAAGCCGTCTGGTATGCTGGTCTACATGAATGACATGCAACCATAATCTAATGTACTGACATCCAGAATGTTGACAAAAATCACTTAGTATTTCATTCCAACAGCTTGTTTAGTTTTCCTCTCATTCAAGGTTAAGAGTGGCATATGCAATCAAAGCTTTTTGCTAAACGGCTTTGTTTTGTGGTTCCATTTAAAGGCACATACAATAGTTTTCAACATAATCATTTTAAAAAACATTGTCCTAGACATAATATTGCTCGATATGATACCCAGGAAATGTTATGCACATCTAACGTGGCCACAAACTCAAAGCCGCATCTGGGCTTTTTTTTTTAATTGAATTTTTACTGAAGGACCCCATGTCAATGAGTTTTTCTGGTGCTTTATATGTGGCTCACTATTCTTGGTAGCTGCTGCCGACTCCATTCTTGATTCCATTCTTCTTACATAGAAATACTTTTCATGTTTTAGGTTGATTTTCTGGCTATTTACAAGTTTGGACACAGTTTCCTGAAAACTTCGATTTTTCTATTACTCTGAAATCATATGGCTGTTAATAGCATCATATTTTAACCCCCCTACAGTTTTCCAAGAACGGAGCTTATACATACAGGAAAAGGACATTACAATGTTGGATGAACAAGCTGTAGCTCCAGTTCTATCAGTGCTACTGACATGGTTTTGGTATCATTTTAAAGCCAACATTCCTGCCATGTCACTAGCACTGAGAGAACCAGAGCTACAGCTGTTTGAAGTTGGGTCGGGAATACTGAATTTACAGCAGCCTTGTCTTTGTGCAGAGCAGAGGGAAAAGAAGAGCAAGGGACAAGCAAATGGCAGAGAAAAACGTGGCATTCTCCTGTTTGTCCCCGTCCAAGGGAAGGGGTAGCATGGAACTCTGTCTAGGTTAAGAGCCTTCCCTTCCAATTTAATCAGAGGGCATATTTGCTCTCTGAATGTAACATGTGAAAATCTCCTGCTTAGGTATAGATTTAAATGACAAAACCTCGGCTGCCTCCTGCCACTACTTGGTTGAATATAGGAGCTTACTGTATCCCTTTTTCTAAATTGATCCCAATAATAAAACAATATGCACTACTTTCCTAAGTACCCTCCAGTGGTTGCTGAAATCAGAATTAGATGATAGTGTACCTTTCTGTCTATAGAGGAAGTTGAAGGGGGTTACCAAGTTTTTTTTAATACTCCCAACTGAGTTTTAAAGTTGGCTCACTAGCCATAAGCAGCGCCTGTTCAGTGCTCCAGTGGCACATCACATAGCCTGTGATGTCACTGTGTTCTAGACCCGGTGATGAAACATATACAGGTCACACAGGCTTTTAGTAGATGGTCCCTGCACTGTATGCAGGACGTCACTGGTGATCTGTTTTGTGGCAGGAGATTTGTTGCAGTGTTCACATGGAAATATAAACACTTTACACCTGCAGCTAACATGAACCAAGATCAGCAGGAGGATAGGAGTAGAGGCGCTGGGGCAGTGGGAGATGTGTGAGATAAATACTTTTTAAATATAATATATTATATTAAACAACTATATGAATTGAAAAAGTGGAAGTTTACTTTAAGCTTTTGTTACATCTGAGCTGGACACAAAACACCTCATCGGAGTGTTAAAAACACCCCAAATATCCTTAACACTAAACAGACTTATCTAACAATGGAACAGGGCAGGAGCCACTGACTTGACCGAACCCACCTTCAAACGAGAAGTATAACTGGCGTACTCAACGAGGAAGAGGTGGAATAAATGTGTACAGACACATGCTGATTGGCCAGTTAAGACACACCCTCTTAGCCAACCAATCCATCCACACAGCAGCAAAAAAGTGCTCATATTGGTGTCCAATGCTAAAATGACACAGAGCATGCACCAGCATGTGGATCATGTGGGCTGGGGCTGACACCATGACATCACCGCGGTCCAATCTGACAGCTTTATTTTATGTCATTGCCCATGAGTATTGTAGTACCATATAGATCATGAATGTTTTTCCTGATTCAAATCTTGGCTCTACTGAAAGTCACTTAAAGTCTCAAGCTTTCAATGTTAGAACATTCTATCCACATTCATAACATAAGTTTTTATTTTCACCTTAGCCAATGTCATTTCAAGCACTGGTCTTAATTAAAGCATTCAGGATAGTGGCAGCACACAGTAAATCACACAGGAACACTACAGGTCAGTATCTGGCAATCAGATCACCTTGAACTCATTGGATTTACAATTTCAGAAATATGTATTAGCTGTTCTGAAGTCTGGATTCACAGTAACTTTAGCTATAGATTATACATTTTGACTTTTGCAAAAGGAATGAAGGCTTCAAAAGAGAGAAACTATTTTAATTTTGCCTCCTCGTTGCTGCTACAAGAGACACCACTTTTGTAAGAGTGCATTCCGATATATTTGGCACTATGGCAGCTAGAAGTCACATCCATTCATTCACAAGAGCTTTACTGAGGTCAAGCAGTGATGATGGCCAATAGGTTATAGATTCTAATTAGTGCCCCAGCTCATCCCACTGATGTTTGACTGGTTGAGTACAGTTGGACTGAGACCAACTGAACTTATCCACACCAAAGTATATAATATTGGAAGCACACCGTCCAAATAATGTGATTACATGATGCAACATTGACATTTCTTTTAACTTGGAGCTAAGATGGCTCAAACGTTACAAAACCGCCCCATACTAATATTTCTCCTTTACAAAATTAAACTGCTGGGACTCTTCTCCTTGCACCCTCCAAACCTAGATTACATTACTAGATGGTGGAGAATGACCCAGCACTTGCATGCTCCAGACTGAATAATACCACTCCAGCTGATCGCTAGCACTGTAAATGGATGAATTCAGGCCAGTTTGTTGCCTATAAGCCAAGGTAACCAGATCAAGTCTTTTATTGAGGAAGTTGTGTTGATGTTGGTTTGTTGGTTCTGCACTTGTCTTCCAAGTTCTGTGAGCTTCTGCAACTGACTGATCTTAAAGTGACCATCCGGGCCTGGACAAACAAAGATGGCTGCACCAGCTGCTCTGACTACCTGATGCACAAAGTACATTAGGATGGGTCAGTAGTCTTAGGCTCCTTTTTATAGCGATAAATCGTTTGTACCAGTGTACGATGACAGAATTTGCTCCTTCGCTCAGTTTATACAGGCAGAGAAATCTTGTAGATTTTGTTTGTTCACTTGTTTAGTCATTCACTGTACATTGAATGTGAACTACTAAACCATCACTGTTACATACAAGTGCCAATGAGCGAACGATGATTTTTATGCCTGCATAGGAGAAGCAAACTAATTCTCATTTGTCATTCAATCATTTGCTGTGTTTAAACTGAATGATCAGCGCCTAAATTTACATGATTCAACAATGTCTTTCAATGATAATTGTTCCGTGTAAAAGGGCCCTGAGTCTCTACATCTACTTTGATTACCCAGTGCTGTCCAGAGGAGTAGTACTGGCCTCAGTGCATCAGGTAGTCAGGAAAGCTGTACGGCCATCTTTGTTTGTCCAGGACTGAAGGGTTGCTTTAACTAAGCAATTGTTGCTTATAGTCATTTTAATTCACAATAGCACCACTTGGCTGCTGTAACAAATCAGACATTGGACAGACTAATATTTTGGCTGCATGCATATTTAAACATCACTTAGTATGAACCCACCAACGTCATATGGTTAACGCCACTGGCATAACTATAGGGGATGCGGTTGCACCCGGGTCCAGGAGCCTTAGGGGCCCATAAGGTATCTCTTCTCCATATAGGGAGCCCAGTACTAGGAATAAAGCATTATAGTTGGGGGCCCTGTTACAGATTTTGCATTGGGGCCCAGGAGCTTCAAGTTACAGCTCTGGTCAACGCGTCAATAAGAAGTGGCGTCCACAGACTTTTGGCCATGGAGTATATATGTGTGTGTCTTTGTCTTGGCTAGTACTAGAATTTTACACTTGGATTTCCCTGGAAAATGTTTCTTTTATGTATAATACATTCTAGTCAATGTTGTTTCTTGTTTTCTATTGAAACAGATTTTGTCTTTTCCACTTAATATAGTGCTTGATCTTACATGGTGGCTGCTTTATTTGTTTTAGATTTCAGAGACATATGCCTTCCTTCCCAGAGAAGCAGTGACAAGATTTCTAATGAGCTGCTCAGAGTGTCAGAAAAGAATGCACTTAAATCCAGATGGCGGGGAACACAAAGGTACGGAATAGTCCCTTAGATGACAACGATCCAATGTATATTATGTACTCTTGTTAAGTTACTGTTTTACTGACTGTCATTATATACACATGTACCTCCTAATACACTATATAGG
Organism: Eleutherodactylus coqui; assembly: GCF_035609145.1. Classification (NCBI taxonomy): domain Eukaryota; kingdom Metazoa; phylum Chordata; class Amphibia; order Anura; family Eleutherodactylidae; genus Eleutherodactylus; species Eleutherodactylus coqui. The sequence goes on along the minus strand of NC_089845.1, from coordinate 90,686,546 downwards.
AGCAGACATGGTGGGAGGAGGGGTTAAAGGACCAAAGAGCATTCTTGAAGAGAATGTGTCATCAATAAATGACCTATTGTGTTAATCAAGTTTTTATGTTACACTTTTTGTTAACTGTTGGTGTTTTTTTATTTACAATGTTAGGATCCATATTAAAAAAAATCCTGCACAGACAAGAATGCAATGAGAGGTGAATAGTTGTATATAGATAACACAGGATCCAGTATTCACATTAGGTGATGATCACAGTTTATCTACTTTCTCTCCCCTTTTTAATGACCTCTGCACTGATGGCTGAAATGTCTAGAACAGTCTCCTCTAGAAGTTAATGGGTTCCTGTCAACTGTATAAACCACCCATGAGTTGCTGGAAAACATTTCTAAATGGTGCTGTAAATCATATCTCTGCAGCAAAGGCAAGATGGCCACCCCATAGTCTTCTACTGACAATAGAATGAAAAAATCTATAATCGAAGAATAAAAACAAATTAGAAAAATGGAAAATGTTTCACTATCTGGTTCTAATTAGTAAAACTAATAGAAGTGACACATTTCTTTTATAAATCTTTAGCACAGACCGTTAAGCAGTGAGGAGTCGATAATGCATTCAGATTATTCTAGGCTGAGTCTATATTTTTCGGCATAGCATATGCTACTATTGTCCAACATTTGCAATCTATAGAAGTTATAATGCAGTTTGTATGGACCCTGTGTCACTGACTGATTTGGCTTTGGGCTATTCATGAGGGTAGCTTTAAAATTGAGTAGCAAGCAGAAATACGGAACACCTTTACTTTGAACTATAGGACCCTTTTGTTCAGGCACCCTACAGTGGGGGAGCCTTAAGTAACCCGGAAAGCGCCTGGATAGGCTGAAAACAGGAAAACTGGGTGCATGCACTTGACCCTTTAAGAGGTGAGCTGAACACATAGACAAGCTCTATGATCTGGAGAACAGTATGATATCTTCTGTAGAGAAGACCCTGAGGATGCCAACGGCTGCAACCACTAGGAAGGGGAGGTGATGATAGGAACTGCTGGCAGCCATAACAGAAATACATTGAACAGAGTAAGAGTCATATACACGAGTAACGTTCAATGCATACAGAAAATAACAAGAAGTAGCACATGGGCTAATAAAATTCCTCACAAGTCCCAAGCAAATCATGTGACTAGCTTTTTCTTGACAGCTACTGTTTTTTTTTTTTTTGTATCACAGACTAATAACAAAAAGTGATGACAAAACAAAATACAATTCAACGTAAATAAATATGAGTGAAAAACCTTAAGTACATGAATTAACGACCCTTTGTTTTCTGACAGATAATGGCAAACCACCCACACTGGTAACCAGCATGATCGACTATAATATGCCAATTACAATGGCTTATATGAAGCACATGAAACTGCAGCTCCTAAATTCGCAACAAGAAGAGGTAACTAACGCTGTGGATCACAGCAAAGGTTTAAGTGGTATTCAAATAACCCTGACTCCTAAACTCCCGTCTATCTCTCTACATGTATCTTTCTATCCATTCAGGCTATTTACATTTGCAATTAAAATTATTCAACCCCTATTGCAAATTGGGTTTCTTTGCAAACTTTACAAACTTTCAGCAGTCTGCAAGAATCAATCAAACAAGAACATTTTAAAAAGCTCAACACAAATAATACAACAGATGTTTTTTTCCAAATTCAACACAAAATGCCACTTTGAATGATTACTGCGGTTCTTTGCCCCCTTGAATAGAATCCCTCATAAGAGTACAAATTTGCATCAAGTGTGCTTGAGATAAAATGCATCAAATTCCTGGATGGGTTTTGTTGACTGTGACATTTGCTTGCATGTTAGGAATATGGCTAAGTCAAGAGACTGGTCCAAATAGTTGAAAGAAGAGATAAGCCACAGAAGTTTGAGATCTTGTTTTGTGGATTGATTAAACTAAATTGTAACTTTTCGGGCCTATGGATCATGGTGGTGGCTCGGTGATACTCTAGTGCTGCTTTGTTTCCTCTGGCACTGGAAACCTGCAGCATGTGGAGTCAAAGATGGATTCAATCAAGTATCTGGAAATCCTAGAAGAAAATATCATGCCTTCTGTAAGGAAACTGAAGCTTAGACATCATTTGATCTTTCAATAGGACAATGTCCATTAAGAGTTAATTTCATAAGTCCTGGAAGATTCTGGAGTCGCCATCTCAGTCACCAGACTTGAACACCATAGAAGCTCTTAGGTGAGATTTGAAAAAGGTGGTTGCAGCATGCAAACCCAAGAATATTAGTGAACATGAGGCCATTGCCCATGAAGATTGGGCTAAGATTCCTCAGGAATGCTGTCAGAAGCTGGTGTCTGGCTATGCGTCATGTTTGCAGCAGGTCAGAACAGCAAAAGGTGCTCAACTATGTACTCCAGACGTTTGTCATAATGGGGTTGAATAATTATGAATCTGTAGTAGTTATTAAAACTGGCATTTTGTGGTGAATTTGGAGAAACTACTTGATTTATTAGTTGTCTTATGATTTTTTAATTCGTTTTTGTTTTGTTTGTTTTTTTTACAAAAAGTTGAAAGTTTGTAATTTTTGCAAATAAAGCTAATTCGCAATGTGGGTTTTAATAACTTTAATTACAGCTATACAACTTATTGTCCTAACTTTTTAGTAGAGCTTCTGATATTAACAGAAATGTATGGCTGTATTAATTTGATATCAGCCTATCTGTAACAATAATGTGCTGTACCTTTCTTATTCGTAGCATCATTTTCAAGTAAAGTAACCAAAATCGGATCAACTTCATTAAATTCTTAAACCTAGTAGAATAGTGATACACTAGATCTGTATACCGGTCAAGTATTAACATTGTAATCTAGTATTCAGCTTACCAAGTTAGTAGGAATTGCTTGCAGTAGTTAGGAAAACATGAGTGACAAGGAGTGCCCACACACCAACTCCACGGCATTGTGAATGGTATTACTCACATAGAGCGTTAGAACTGTTGGCGCTTAGTGATGCATTACACATGGGAGGATGCTAAAGGAGGGAATAATAGTCGTTCTAATAAAACTATGTCTTTGGATTGTATGGTTCCTTCAGTGAGTCACATTTCTAAACCGTAGACCTACATGTATATACTGTATGCATAACTTATTATGAGAAAACACAAGCCTTTCGCATGACCTTTTATGGATATTACTCCAGAAGTAATTTTGTATGTATTGTATTGTATGTATTGATGAAGAGAGGAAACTATACACATATACAAAGTATCATACTATATGTTTTATCTCTGATTTTACATCCACATCCAGTTATCTGGATACATTGTGTGTATTGTATATAGTACATGATCTTGCTCTTCAAACTGCTTAACTGTAGCGGACCACAATGTGCTTATCTATTGAGTTCCTGCAGCACAGTCCTTTGTTCTTATTTCCAGTCTGCTCTGTAACTAGGAATGTGCAGCATAGTTTATAGGAGTTACGGTTTTCATACCGCAGTACTCTCATCGGATGACACCGTGTCTTACGATGTGAACTCTGTGTCTGTCTGCAGGATGAAAGCTCTATAGAAAGCGATGAATTTGATATGAGCGACTCCACCAGGATGTCTGCTGTGAACTCTGACCTCAGTTCTAACCTTGAAGAAAGGATGCAGAGTCCCCAGAATCTTCATAGTCAACAAGATGGCAAGTATTTTATATTTGTTCATTCTTAAACTTGACGTCCATTTACTTCTGTTTTGTATGTGGTAGCAAGAACCAATTACTTCTGTTACATTGATGGTTGTTCCCAAGCGAGATAATGTTGGTTACAATCATTTATAATGTGTACAAGGAGGTTGGGTTGGAAGTAAACTTTGGAACTCTTATGCATGTTTCATCAGCTTTTAGTGATTATTACCAGATTAATAACATGTGACCCTTCTATAGTGATGTTGAGAAAAATGTTCCTGGATTAATTTTGTAAGAAGAGCATACTAAACTATATAGTATCTTTTCATTAGGACTTTGTGAATGGGGTAATGTATTAGGGTGCTATTATGTTGTAACAACATTAACTCATAATATACGTGTCACGAAAATGGATGTGGATCCACCCTGCCACACACCAGTTTGACTTTCGGCTATCTGAGGTAGCTGCGTTTGGGGTCGGAATCGAATTAAACTTTCTATGTGTGATTGTAAAATTGATATAATTAAGTGATTACAATATCAGAGCAAAAGGATAATGTATTTTGGGAAACTGAACCCTTGAAGGGAGGCTCTATAATAATCTTTATTTGTATAGCGCCAACTTATTCCGCAGCGCTAGTACCCTGTTGTATCTCCTCTAGCTTGGATGGAAGATGTGATGCGGGCGGGCATGGAGGCTCTAGTACCCTGTTGTATCTCCTCTTGCTTGGATGTAAGATGTGATGCGGGCGGGCATGGAGGCTCTAGTACCCTGTTGTATCCCCTCTAGCCTGGATGTAAGATGTGATGCGGGCGGGCATGGAGGCATACAAATTCTAGCCTTATATGTGTGCCCTGACACATCGACTGGTTCCAATATATCCTAACAGTCTGGTCAGAATAGCCCAGGTGGCTGTAATTCATCAATAGGACTATCCAGCTTCTCACATTCCAATAACACACCGCCTCTCAAACTCTGGTAACTGGACAAGATCTCTTTGATTACATCGTAGAGGCATGTCTAGTGGCCAACAGGCTCTACACAAGTGGAAAAAAAGGTCAACTACTGCCTGAGATGTAATTGTATGCCGGGTTTTGCAGTAAAAAGCACCTTTTAGGTGCTTAATTTTTTTTGACACATGTTCAAGAGGTTCAGTTCAATCACTAGAAAGGACAAGAAGTGTAATGTAAGTGACTTTAACCTTGGAGTGATTGTTGGTACCAGACGGTAAAGAAAAAGGGGTAATAAGTTAGGCTTCACACGGACGAGAAAATCGCGCAAGATTTCTGCATTGCGAGATGCACAAATCTCACACAAATATAAACTCCATTCTTTTGAATGGGTTCATACACATGAGTGATGTTTCCCTGCATGGCACTGCAATGTGATACTATGCGAGAAACAAATCGCAGCATGTTCTATCTGGCTGCGTGATCTTGTATCACAGCCCCATTGTTTTCAGTGGGGGCGGTGGCAGCAGTGCCCGCCCCATTGAAAGCAGTGGTAGAACTTTGCGATCTCCTGCCACAGCTGTGACAGTCACGACGGGGGATTCATCGCCTCGCATCCGCGGGGCTTTCACATGAATGTCAAGGGCGATATTGGGACATGATTCATCAGTGTTAAATTGCTAGTATGTATTTAACTAATGTTTTATCCCATGGAGAGATTCCACGCAAGTATGTGTTTTCAGGGGCTTATCTTCCATATGAATAAAAGGATTCGTCATGTTGAAATCCAAATGCAGGGCGCTTTGTTTCCCACGTACCAGATCATTGGGGGAGTGAGGACACCCCCCATGCAGATTAGATGCCTGCCCAGTCCCACCGATATTGGCGGGTTCGGCAACATTCATCTAATGTCTATGGTCACCTTTAGGGACAGTTTTGTATGAACAGGTTATTGAGTTGTACTGTACTTTTGCAGCATGTATACTACAAGTGTTTCTCTAGTTCAGTGCAGAACTTGAAAAATATTGCGAAAACTATGCATTTACCTAAACTTGTCAAAAAGGGTTACATTAAATATAAAAACGGCGATTAAATTCTGAAGGGAACACAGTCATACCCGCATCGCCGGTGTTAGTTTTCTAAGCATCTATTTGAATTATCAGGGGAAACTGTGTGACCTTAAATGAAAAGCAGCATACAGTAAGTCGATGGGAAGACATTGATCGCTGTCATGGTAACAGTAATCTCTTGAAGTTTGACTTATTTTGCTCTGAACAAGATACCTTTTTACATAACTTAGTAGAAATCAGTCTGTAAACATTTTCACGCATTGTATCACAACTAGAGGGTTGACTTTGCCTATTTGAGGTTTAGTATACTTAGTGAATTTTAATGGCTGTGAAGTACTATTGATGTGATTTTGCTGAAAGACAACTGACACATTTCTGTTTTTTGTTACATTGAGTGTTTTCCTGTTTTTTCTGTTTGAAGGGCCTTTATTAGAGATGAGCGAGCATACTCGTCCGAGCTTGATACTCGTTCGAGTATTAGGGTGTTCGAGATGCTCGTTACTCGTAACGAGTACCACGCGATGTTCGGGTTACTTTCATTTTCTTCCCTGAGAAATTTGCGCGCTTTCTGGCCAATAGAAAGACAGGGAAGGCATTACAACTTCCCCCTGCAACGTTCAAGCCCTATACCACCCCCCTGCAGTGAGTGGCTGGCGAGATTAGGTGTCACCCAAGTATTAAAATCTGCCCCTCCCGCGGCTCGCCACAGATGCATTCTGACATTAGTTCAGGGAAAGTGGTATCTTGGTGGAGCTGCTATAGGGAGAGTGTTAGGAGTATTTTAGGTTTCAAGAACCCCAACGGTCCATCTTAGGGCCATAGAAATCGCAGATCGCACCTATGTGCGATCTGCGATTTCTGTTCTCTTCTCTATATGCGCTCAATGGGGCCGGCGGCAGCAGCGCCGACCCCATTGAGAACATATAGAAGACAAATCATTCTTCTCTGCCACAGCTGTAACAGCTGTGGCAGAGAAGAACGATGTTTGCCCATTGAATTCAATGGAGCCAGCAATACAGCAGGTTCCACTGAAAGCAATGGGTTGCCGGCGTGCGCGGGATGAATTGTCGGGAAGGGCTTAAATATATAAGCCCTTCCCTGCAATTCATCCAGAAATGTGTTACAATAAAAATATATACCGGCGTATAAGGCGACGGGGCGTATAAGACGACCCCCCAACTGTCACCTTATACGCCGGCAATACAGTGGAGCAAAGAATAAAAATCATTACTCCCTTCTTCTGACATTCTGCGGTGCTGCTGCAGGCTGTCGCTCCCTCCTGGTTCCCGGCAGAGCATTGATTTCTCTACGAAGGGCTTTAAATCCCCGCCTCCAGAAACACACGTGCCTTCAGCCAATCACAGCCAATGACAATGATGTCATTGAATGGCTGTGATTGGCTGTGTTTCTGGAGGCAGGGATTTCAAGCCCTGCGTCCAGAAAGCAATGCTCTGCCGTGGACCAGGAGGGAGCGACAGCCTGCAGGAGCACCGCAGAACGTCAGAAGAAGTAAGTAATGATTTTTATTCTTTGCTCCACTGTATTGCCGGCGTATAAGGAGACAGTTGAGGGGTCATCTTATACGCCCGGTCGCCTTATACGCCGGTATATATTTTTATTGTAACACATTTCTGGATGAATTGCAGGGAACAGCTTATATATTTAACCCCTTCCCGACAATTCATCCCGCGATCGCCGGCAGCCCATTGCTTTCAGTGGAACCTGCTGTATTGCTGGCTCCATTGAATTCAATGGGCAAACATCGTTCTTCTCTGCCACAGCTGTTACAGCTATGGCAGAGGAGAACGATCTTTACGCTGACAGTGCGGGGGGGGGGGGCACTCTTGCCGGTATTGTGGCTTAATAGTGGGACCTGTGAACTTGAGATGCAGCCCAACACGTAGCCCCTCGCCTGCCCTATCCGTTGCTGTGTCGTTCCCATCACTTTCTTGAATTGCCCAGATTTTCACAAACGAAAACCTTAGCGAGCATTGGCGATATACAAAAATGCTTGGCTCGCCCATTGACTTCAATGGGGTTCGTTACTCGAAACGAACCCTCGAGCATCGCGAAAATTTCGTCCCGAGTAACGAGCACCCGAGAATTTGGTGCTCGCTCATCTCTAGCCTTTATATAATTTTCTAGGTGTCTCCTGGTTTGATAAACCCCAGTGCACATCAAGTTAAAGAATTTGTAAACTATTTGGTCGCCCCCTTAAAGGAACACGTTAACTGCTGCATGAACTAATGCTTCATTTTTTATTTAGAAGCCCTTTGGGGCTATTTAAAGGAGTTATGCTGGCTTTAGAAAATGACGATCTATCCTTAGGATAGGCCATTAATATTTGATTGGGGGATTCCACTGCTTGGGACCCCCGCTGATCAGTTGAATGAAGGGGCCAGCCGCTGCACTAGTGCGAGTGCCACGGCCTTTTCAATGTTTCCATCTAAGCACAATCCAGTTCATAGTCCGAGCACTGTATTATGTAAGCGGCTGTCCTGAGTACTACAGGCTTGTCGCATTGACAAGCTGATCGGCAGGGATCTCGAGCAACCAACTCCACCGATCAGATAGCAATGGCCTATCCCAAAAATTATTCATCAATTTTTAAAAAATCTGAATAACCCCTTTCATGTTCTTTCTCTGCTGTAAGTTTGAGCAGCTGAAAACCCTTCACCAGAAGACATTTACACTTTTCCTACATTCTTCAGGCATAAGTTTCTCTTAGAAAGTGAAAGACAGTTCAGCCAACTTTACCCATAAGATTAGTAGACTGCGGGAAATGCCAAGTGCTGTAAGAATATTGTTGCACTTATCTCACCTGTTAGGGTAGGGTTCGAGGTAATTAGTGACTACAGGACATAATTATATTAGTTATAGACTACATCAGCTGAGTAATACGATGCCAGTTTGATGGATCAGTGGAAAATAATAGCAATATTATATTTTTTTAAAACTTTTTATATAGCCTCAACATACTCATATATCATTCAAAAATGATAGAGTACGTATTCAGACAAAATCAGACATTATTTGCAGTAGTAAACTAATAAACAATCTGAACAACAGGAATGAAGATCTGGTTAGAAGAGCTTGTGGGGACCCCCGCATGCAGGTGGATTAAGAGATGGAGTATAGATTTGAAAGTCAATAATAAGCTTTACTTGGAGGCTGAATCAGTGATACTTTCACTTAAAGGGAGTCAGCGGTACATTCACTTGGACTCGACACACAGTAAAGCATAAACAATATGAGTCATACCTTATAGTTAAACAGTACTTTATTGCATTCAGGGGTATACCTACAGCTCATGGGCCCTCGGGCAAAAATTCAGCTTTGACCATTTCCCTTTCCCCACCGAGCTCATATACAGCAGCTCAGCTCTATGTATATAGTATATGGTACCTCTAAATAATGCAGTCCAAATATAATAGCCGATCTACACAGTGATAGTGATTACAGTACAGGTACCTCCAGTGACCGCAGATGAAGTTTTCTCTGATTGGAGTTGGTCATTTTTTTCTTTTCTTCTTTATCTGGGTCAGACTGCCATGAGGACTTCTTCCAGCCATAGCTTGTCTTTGCCCACTCTTTCTATCCTGCCACTATCTCCAATGCCCCTGGCCCTGTTCCCTCCACCACATACTCACAATCTGCCCCTGGACGTGCTCCTCTGCATGCTCTTATTCTGCCCCTGTCATTACTGCCCCCACATGCACATATTCTGCACCTGGCCCTGCTTCCCCCACACGCTCACATCCTGCTACTGCCCCTGGTATTAAAGACATTCATATAACATCCCTCTGCAGTTACTCATCTATCCCATCAGTACTTCTCCTATTATGGTAGACTATTTGCTTAATAAACTCTTCATATAGCGGCATCTCTTTTAACACTCCCTAGAAACTATATCACTCCTCAGGTACATAATTACATCTGTACTCCACCAGCATATATTAATACTGTATAGCTAACCCTACCCATATCTAACAGTTTCCAGCGTAAACATTCTAGCACTTAAGATATTGCCCCTCGTAATTAACTAATAATCGAGGAAATTATGATATTTTCCTATCAACATGTAACACTTCATACAAGTTACTTTACTAGACCCAAATAAACATGACAACTACTATACATTCACGGGGTTAACTTTTCCAACCTCCTTAAAAGCCTAAAATCTATTAGGAAATAGGGGTGACAGGAGGTAAAAGTGCTTGTTCTCACATAGTCCAGCCGTGTTTATGAAGATAAGGGAGGAGATAGAGGGAGGTGCAGCACTGGGGAGAGCTTTATGGACATGAGTGCTGAGTTTAAATTGTATTCTATAGTGCATGAGCAACCAGTGTAGTGACTGACACAAGGTGGAGGCATCGGTGTAATGACTGGCACAGGGTCTAGGCATTGATGTAGTGACTGGCACAGGATGGAGGCATCAGTATAGTGACTGGCACATGATGGAGGCATCAGTTTAGTGACTGACACAGGGTATAGGCATTGGTGTAGTGACTGACACAAGGTGGAGGCATCGGTGTAATGACTGGCACAGGGTCTAGGCATTGATGTAGTGACTGGCACAGGATGGAGGCATCAGTATAGTGACTGGCACAGGATGGAGGCATCAGTATAGTGACTGGCACATGATGGAGGCATCAGTTTAGTGACTGACACAGGGTATAGGCATTGGTGTAGTGGCTGACACAAGGTGGAGGCATCAGTGTAGTGGCTGGCACAGGGTATAAGCATCGGTATAGTGACTGGCAGTTTCTTGCTGTTTCCACAGCCAGATAGAGTTATTACATTTGTAAATGGAGATTAATTTACTACACCCCATTCTAGATCTACCACTATGTGAAACTTTTCATTTATACACTGATTACGTTTTTCTTAACCTGAAATCAGAAAATCCTTCCAAACCGCAGAGTAGAAGTTTCCCAATTCATAAGATCATCATGGTTTAGTCATTAGAACTTAAGCAACCAATATTTTCTTAACATTCTCCTCTTATCTGCCATGTACGGAAAGGTCCCGCTGGTTGTACCATAAAGACCATGTACCTTACATATAGCTGGTTAAGTGAGGTTAGAAATCCCATCTGCTTTTAGGTTTTTAGATTACAATGAGGCAATGTGAAGAGTGACAGCGGCACTGCAGGGTTCTGATGGATTTGAGCAGTGGTCTAGTAATGGCTGCATGTTAAGTGCCTAAAACATGTTATTTTCATTATACTATTTCACCAGTCCCATCATGGAGGTCCTGCTGCATCAGGATTGTGAGCATCTTTACTCTTCTCAGCAATTTGGCAGCCATGGGTAAATATAAGAGTGGAAGAATGGCATCATAATGAAAGTGTCATGAATATTACATGCATAGTCAAGCTAGTGTGAACGGGGCACAAAACAAAACAGTATACACCTTAACAGGTTATGAATTTACCCTAAGGGTTTGTTTGAGATAAATATCACATTAAGCCCTGGCTTTGGTTTGTTGACTGTGAAGTTTGATTGCATGTTTAAAATATGGGTAAGGCCGCCTGCACACGGGCGGAAATCCCGCGGCGCGATTTCCCGCGGGATTTCCGCCACTGAAAACCTGCATAGGAGTGCATTACAAAACGCACTCCTATGCAGATGGACGCGGTTTGGCCGCGCGAAATGTCGCGCGGCAAACAAACCGCGGCATGTCCTATTTCTGTGCGGGGCTCGCAGAGCCTCGCACAGAAACGTCACTCACCCGGCCGCCGACTCCGTTCTGAACATGCGCCGGCAGCCGGCACATGAAAGAGCCGAGGCCGCCGGGCGCGGGTGAGTATGCGCTGCTCCCTGCAGGCGCTGGGGTCGGGTCCCGCAGCGAGAATTCTCGCCGCCGGATCCGACCCGCCCGTCTGTAGGCGGCCTAAGTCAGGAGAATGTGCAAGGCATCCATCTCTTCTCTTAACTACTTGGAACAAACAAGAAAAAAGATACAAAAAGATAGTAAATGCACTGAATGTTGGAAGCATAGTTCACAAGATCAAAGTTAAAGGAACACTAACTGCACTATCTGTACATGGCAGAAAGAGGAAGCGATCACCGTCTGCCACCAGATTCCTGAGGAGGCGGGTGGTCTAATATCCTCGAGTGACAGTAGAAAACTGGCAGCAAGATTTGCATATTAAACACTGAAAATCTTCATGTCCGAACTCAAAATGTACACCGCTACTGATCCAAAAGCACAAGAAAAGTCTGCTTTAATATGCTCAAAACCATATAAATAAGCCACAGAAGTTTAGAGATTCTGTTCTGTGGAGCAATGAAAGAAAACTGGCACTTTTTGGGCCCATGGACCAGCAGTATGTCTGGAGGAAGAAGCATAATGCATCTGCTAATAAAGAGCATCTTGCCTACAGTGAAGCATGGCTGTGGCTTGGTGATGCTTTGCCTCCTCTGACATTGGAAACCTGAAGCATGTGAAGGGCAAGATGGATTCAATCAAGTATCGGTAAATCCTAGGAGAAAGCATCATGTCTTCTGTGACATAGCTGAAGTGTGGGCATCATTGGTTATTCCAAGAGGACAATGATCCCAAGCATACTTCAAAGTCCATCAAAGCATAGTTTCAGAGGAAGTCCTAGAAGATTCTGGAGTGGATTTCACAGTTATCAGACTTGATCCTCATAGAAAATCTTTGGTGTAATTTGAAGAACATGCGGCATGCAAACCCAAGAATGTTTGGGAACCGATGAGGAATGGTCAAGTCTGTTCAGTCTCTGTCTCTAGCCAGCCAAATTTGTATGTCACTTGTGTTTGACTTAGTCCTGTTCCTGGACTCTGCCTGTTGTTTGGTTCATTGAATTTGTCTGCCTATACCTGTAGTTCTACACTTGATCTTTACCTCGGCCTACTGCTGAGTTCACTCCTGCTGTGCCCTTAGAAGACCATACCTAGAACTTGTAGTTTTACAACTAGCTCTGATCTCAGCTTTATTCTTCCCTTCTCTCCAGCCTAACATTTCTCCTTTGGTTGGCTTACTGATATCTGTTGTCTAACTTCTGAACTCCATCCCCTAGCCCGTATTCATGCATACAACTGTATCCACACTTTATTCTGGTACGTCTGGCTCCATTCTTGGTCCTGCTTGCATCTAATGCAGTCATCACTTCTGTTTCCTACCATACCGGCAGCATCAAGCTGCTAACTTTTGACTATTCTCAGGCCTGCAACCCGGAGATCCACTTACTGTCAGGTTCAACCCTCCTTGCAGGGGTGAAGGTGAAAACCAGGGGATTCCTTAGACTCAACAACCAATTCTAGTCTGTGTCGAATCGGTTGCAGTCACAAGGATCTCCACTCCTAGACATGAGCTACATGACATTATATTGCTATTCAACCTCATCAGGTGCACGGAATCAGGGAACCACTACTAGAGAAGAAAAATGGACGTTTTCCAGCAACTTTTGCTGTATAAAAGAATTTCTTTATTTCAACATTTTAGTAAAACATGGATAAAGAAACCCGAGCATGGGTATTTGAAACATCTACATGTTTCGAACAGAAGCTCTTAGTCATGGCATAAGATACATGATCTGCTTAAAACATGTAGGCATTGATACACCCATGCTGTTTTTTTTATCAATGTTTTTACTGAAATGTTGAAATAAAGAAATCCTTTTATATCACCCAAGTTGCTAAAAAACTTCTCCTACATAATGACATGCTTCAAAAAATTAAGGGGAACTAAAAAGAATGAAACCATGAACTTAAGAGATGGATAAGAGCATAAAAATGATGAATACACCACTGATAAGATGGAAGGCCACCCATGCAGATTCTGTGGTAAAACAGAGCATGCTGTGATTTTTCTTCCGCTCGTGGAATACGCAATTCGTATCCATGAATGTGAAGGATAAATCGAAAATGCATGCCTTTCAAAACAAATCTGGTCCTGAGAGACCAACCTTAGACAGTCATTGACACATGGGTTACAAAAGCTATACAATATTTTGACTGCTTGCTTATAGTCATGGTCATACGTACCTACCATAGAGGAAGACCATGGTATTCCTGTGCGGTCCTTGGAGAGATGGAACAAACATCAGACCCTTCTGTCCTGGTTGGGAAAACCAACACTATATTGGGATGGTGGGTATTGTGATCTTTATTATGCAGCTCTCTGTGCAAGAGTGTATGTACCATAGAGGCAGACCCTGTTATAGGATCCATGGAGAGAGGGGTCTCAGTGATTTCTGGTCTCACCCCCTTTTCTCCTGGGTGACTGTAACCAATGCAGGGCTTCCCTCTCCAGAGGAACTGAATTGTACGGAAACAAGGGGGTTGAGAAACATATTAAGCATCATGGAAAGGGAGTGGAGGAGAAAACAAATACCAGACCCTTCTATTCTGGGTGCCTTTACATAATAAGTATCCAATTTTAATCTTTACAATGGAGCCCCCATCTATACGATGTATTCCACTGCTCCTTTTCTCAGTGTATACAACTACTTACATGTCTAACCTTGTTTTATACTCATTTTGTTTTGTTTTAAAATGACAGATTCCCCTCTAGAGCGAGCTTACATTGCGTCGACTTTGAGGAAGAAAGCACATGTCAGACATAATTTTCCAGTGGCATTTCTTGTCAATGCTGACATATTACAGGAACATATGCATGATGCTGGAGGCTATTCTCATTTTCCTAATCATGATGCAACATTTGCATTTATGCAAATTTTCAATTTAGCCATATAATTCATTAAATCTGCAATGTCCTAATATAAACAGTTAAACACACATATATATATATATATATATATATATATATATATATATATGAGATCACATTTTGTGATAAAGCAGATTATTGTTTATGAACATATAAATAATGACTCCTACAAACTTGGCTTATCCTCATAGTGTTTACTACCACTAAAGTTCACACTCCTGTTAAGAGTATATGTGATAAAAGCTGTGGGGAGTAGCAATGCTGATGTATTTTGTGCAGCATTTTTTCCTCCATTGAGAATAATAAAAAAAAAGTATTTTCCCAAGGAATACTAGTGCAGCAGGTGCAATACTCATATTTTATGTTTTTCATTATGTTGGAGATGGGTTGTTAATCCAAAGATTTATCATTATTATCATGATTAGCATTGGAAAGGAATTTTTTGCCTAAATCTGAGGCTATTGACTTTATAGGGATTTTTTCCTGCCTCTTGATCAACACTGTAGGATTATTGAAGGGACTTGATGGATATCTTTTCTTTTTTTCAACTTCATCAGCTACAGTATGTAACTACATTGTACTGTATAACCATTAGTGCAGTCAAATCCATGTTACATTCTGGGTTCTTGCCAGTTTAAAACATACTCACTTTGTTATTACAGATATTTATTGTATTTTTCAGACTGTAAATCGCACCCCAGGCTTAGACAACAGAAAACAGGAAACAATATTTAATACCAATTTAAATGTCTCTGGGGGTCTAACAAAGTGTCGATCGTCATTAACTTCCGTGTTCTAGGATAGAGAAGTGTGTTAACAGTGAACAGTCAGCTCCTAATTAAACCTAGTGTGCCCATTCAAACAATCGCATAAGCACATATGTTCACAATGTACACATACATAGCACAAACAGCTCTGCAACATACATACATACATAGCTCTGCATCATACTCAACTCTGCTACATACACAGCTCTGCAGCATTTTTATACACGGCTCTGCTGCATGCATTCTCTCACACACATACACAGCTCTGCTACTGGCAAATTAAACACAGATTTTATTAACTCTAATCCCCACATACAAGTGTAGTAGTAATACATGACCCCCTCTAGCTGCTTCCTGCTCACATGGTTATGACATCATCTTTGGTCCTGCTGCTACTGCAAGACCTTTGATGTTTGCTATTATCTGTCCTTATGTGTACAGAGATGGACCTTTACCTTGAGGAAGATATGTGAGTGATTTCTAGTGTTATCTGCTGGACGGCACTGATAGGGCAGGGAGAAGGAAGACTGTGTAGCCATGGTATGTGTGGCTGCAGAGTTCTTCCAATGATCAATCCGTGCACTGCTGGATCATTAAGGAAGTGGTCAGGGGCCTCTGGATCTATCAGACCCCCCTGCCTCTGGATGATAAGGCACAGACACTTTTTCAGCAAGATTTTATATTGTTGAAAAATGCATCTTCTAGTCAGAAAAATACAATGATTAAAAAATGAAAATGTATAGCATTCACATGAAAGTGATATTTTATATACATAACAAAAATCAAATCCCTAATTAAAATATGATGCCATAACAAAAGCAATTCAGAAAAATTGTAGTAAAATGTTGCCTCTTTTCTACTTAATTCTGCACTCCCTCTAGAACTCGATGTATAACTGAAGTACTGTAGATTATTAATATTGACGGTCCTGTGGGCTGAATTTCATGTGACACTAATTTCAGGTTAAGTATCCAAATCCAATGAAGAGGTTAGACTTTGACAAGCTGGCAGCAGTTTATTATTATAGTGTATTGTGAATAAATGGGATGTCCACACTGTAATTTATACTCATTTATATTTCTCATTGCCAGAAACAAGGCTAGTTCATACCTAAAAAGCGAACGTAGTGTGAATGCTACACATTTTATATGGTAGCTCTCATTTGGCATTAGGCATTTCATGTCTATGCAGTCATCTTCATCTGTATTTAGTGGTCATTCATTTTTAAGTGGAGAGTTAAAGCTATGTGCATGTTGGAAGCTAATATTTTCTTGTTCCAATGAAGGACCAGGCTGTTTTGTACCTTAAGGACCAGACACATTTTAGGAATTTTACCCATGTGGTGATTTAACTGCCCTATTTCTTTTTCTCTTCAGCTACCAAAATTATTTTTGCTGCGTTTTTTTATTGTGAAAGATAGGGCTATTTTTTAAATATCCTTTTCACTGCCTTTTTTCCCCCATTTTTTTTAGTCTTATTGGGGGTAAAAAGCTAAAAAAAAGTTTTTTTAACATTTTATAGTTTTTTTTAAAAAATTGGTATATTTACGCAAAATTAAAGTATGGGAATGGGTTTTCTCATTTTGTTTCAGACGTTTTGATATATAATATGTATGGTTTTGGATAACGGGGTGCATACGGCGACAGTTTTGGTTGGCCTGGGCTTTGGGTTATTTTCTCTTTTATGTATATATTTTTATTTTATTCTGTAATTTTGTTTTACTTATTTATGTAATTATTTTTTTACTATCTATGTCCCCCATTATGTCATATAAGACCTTTTGGGGGACATTCACATGTTTTGGGGGGGGGTTTGACACTTTTCCACTGTAGCTGGGGCATCTATAGGAGCCGCAGTTACAGGGGAAAACATCCCCTGCAGTGATAATAGTCATTGGCAGAGCCAATTAGGGTCTGCTAGGACCCTGTAGCTCTGCTGTGCCAAGGTTTCTCGGCGGTCACGTGACCACCATCTCGCGTAGTGAAAGTTAAACTTCCCCTTCTTAGTACATAGTGTTCGTTGAATGCTATGTACTAGAAAAAGGGGAAGGCAAAGGTGTTAAAAACCGCTTCTCCCTTCTCCTTCATGTTCTCAGTTGTCGCTAACAGCTGACAACCCGACCTGCTTCTGCTTGATTGCAGGAACAGGGGCTTTAATCCCCCAACATAATTTTGCTGTTGGCTGGGATTAAAGCCCAGGACCAAGCACGAAAAGTTACAAAACTTGGTCCTTAATGGGTTAAAGAGAGTCTGTTAGCATTCATAAGTCCCATAAATTAAACGTATGGGCTCATAAGAGCTGAAATGCTGAATTCGGGGTATTATACTTTACTTGGCCTTCCACAGTTTTGCACTGCCAAAGCCACTGCTGCATGCATCCAGCAGACTACTTAAGTGCACACAAAGAATAAGAGGATTTGGGTGCATGCAGCTGCAGCTTTGACAGCATAAGGGCTTACACAGACGGGCGCATGTGCTGATATGCTCACCACTACAAGCTCATTAGCACATGAACCAATGTTTTTTTAAACTATATAAACTCTGCGTTATTGCGCGCTAGTTTGAAAAAAAAAAAAGCGGGACGATAAGTCCTGCCCTATCTTTCTCGCACATAGAAAAACTAAGTGCACGAAAGATATCGCAAGTCCTATCTTTTCTCGAGTATAGTATTCACACACGAGAAACCCGCTAGTGAAAACGAAACCATTCAAATTAATGGTTTTGCTCCTTCCTGTTTTGATCTCATGATTTTAATGGCTGCAAAATGGGACAAAATCATGGTTGTCTGGAGAAGCTCTAAAAGTGTGAAACGCAAAGTTGGGTAAGTATAATACTCATGTCCCTAGATTCAGTGTCTCAGTACCAGCAAGCCCATGTGCAACCTCCCACCCCGTCCACACTTTTGCTCTACTCATTTCAATGGGCTGACGAAAATAGGGGCTTATCTTTGTCTGCCCTATTGAAATTAACTGAGCCACAGCTGCACATGTGCGACCAGCGGCTCCATTCCCCCCACTACACTACTGAAATAGAATAGAATGAATCTTGAAATGTGAAATGGTGTGTGTGTGTGAGGGTTAAGGGGGGTCCCCCAATCTTGGAATTGGTGAGGCTACCAGCAGTTGGACTCCCAACAATGTGGATGGGTGAAAACTGAAAAAAATGACCTATCACTGGATTACCCTTCTGACATTTCTTCGTTGACTAGTACAGCAGTATAATGTCATCATTATATAATGTGAACTTCTGCAACTTTCTTTTATACTTCATGTTTCAATTCCTCACCATTTTCAAACTTCCTGTTTGCTGCCATTGAATGGGACGTTCATTGTTTTCACCCAGAGACTGAAAAAGCTGAACATAGTCCGCTTTAGCATCTGCGCTACAACCTCTGTTCGGAGGTTCCCTCACAGATCCGGCACAAAATATCAGAAAAAGCGCTGCATGCAGCACTTTTTTGTCCGGTGATATGCTGGACAGATGAGCGGAAACCAAACAGACCTTACTATAATCAGTTCGGTCCGTTCAGCGCTGTTCAGTTCCATCATAAGACGGATAAGTTTGGTCAGGGGATTCCCCTTTCCTGCTCCCATAATGGAGGAGTAAAACGGAACCCCCATAAATGTGAAAGCAGCCTTACTGTACCTAAAACTTTTTACAGCTGAAGCTTTACTACAGTTGCATTAAAGGGGTTGTCCCGAAACGGGTTTTTTTTAACCCCCCCCCCCCCGTTCGGCGCGAGACAACCCCGATGCAGGGGTTAAAAAAACACACCGGGTGGTACTTACCCGAATCCCGGCGGTCCGGCGTCTTCATACTCACCTGCTGAAGATGGCCGCCGGGATCCTGTCTCTCTGTGGACCGCAGGGCTTCTGTGCGGTCCATTGCCGATTCCAGCCTCCTGATTGGCTGGAATCGGCACGTGACGGGGCGGAGCTACACGGAGCCGGCATTCTGCACGAGCGGCCCCATTGAAGACAGCAGAAGACCCGGACTGCGCAAGCGCGGCTAATTTGGCCATCGGAGGCCGAAAATTAGTCGGCACCATGGAGACGAGGACGCTAGCAACGGAGCAGGTAAGTATAAAACTTTTGATAACTTCTGTATGGCTCATAATTAATGCACAATGTACATTACAAAGTGCATTAATATGGCCATACAGAAGTGTATAACCCCACTTGCTGCCGTGGGACAACCCCTTTAAGTCTAAGCATTCCATCCAGTCTGGTCATGACTGGATACAACTATAACAGACTCTCAGGTTTGCAGCATTTTGATGTAAACAATAATGTTCCCAATCACTGGCAGCAATCGGAGTTCTTTAAAATGGTAAGAATTTGAAGTTCAAATGTTTCCATATATAATGATTTTACTTTCTGTACACAAAACCTGAAACCTCCTTTGAGAATTGTGTCTGGAGCTGTGCAATGTACTCACAGTATGAATAGGTATAATGAAGATTAAGTACTTATTGAAGACAAGCTTGAATACGTATTAAGACTGTGACTCAGTGATCCACATGAGAAACACCTTGTGCTGTGGACCTCACATTCATTCGGTTCAATTGGCAGAGAAGGTCATGAAAAAATGATGAGACTGCAGATGTTAAAGATGCAAGTCAGTCGAGACATCCAGCACCACAGTGGTCAATGCCGAGCCACTGGATCACATTAAAGTACTAATATCGGTCAACGATGCCTCCTAATCTAAATCAGCATTGACGGATTTAGAAAAATGGTTTCAGAGAAATATATTATATTTAATAAGTTTTTGCACCAGTTTAATGGTGTATGAAAGTCACTAAGTATGGTGGATACTATATTGTGCGGTAATTTGTAACTTGGTTCACCATTCACAACTTATGAACCGTGGCAAGAAAAATGGGCGAATTTATCTATGAGGGGGGGGTGGCTAACAACTTTAAAAACAGAAACTGGTGCAAAGTATGGTGGATACTATATTGTGCGGTAGTTTGTAACTTGGTTCACCATTTACTTCAGAGTACCTCAGTTTAAATAGACACTAACTTTTCAAACAACTTGTGCTTATATGATAGCCAGTGTGATAACTAACAAAATTGCTATTAACTTTATTTACATAAAATGACATTTCTGTGCTGACAAATCACTCTAAAGTGTTGTGTCCCTTCCTCCCAGCTGGCTGTCCGCTGCCTGCTCTCAACTGAGTGACAGGAGATGTGGACAGTTATAATAGGGTGGAGAGGGGATGAGTCTTTTTGCTCATTGAACTGTATAGGGAGCAGAGGGGAAGGGGAAAGGAAATACACAGATGCTGTCTGTAACTAATAGTACATTTATGATGCTTTAGATACAGAAATCACATCTCCACTGCTCATTCTTGCTGTACACTGTACTACACTGATTTTATCTGTGTGTTACAGACATTTAGAGAGCAGGATCTGCATTTCTCTGTATAATGTTTACAGAAGACAGCACAGCAGCCAGGCTTCTCTCACCAGCTCTGAGAGGAATGAGAATCAGATGTTTACCCTGCAGTGGGAGAAATGGAGAAAATACAGAATACAAGTCATATAAGGGCCCAAACTATTTCTCATGTACACACATGGCTGCCGTTTCTGAAAAGTTAAAGGGGAGTACCAAGCCGAACTCTGGTAGTTCCAAGGGTCCTGGTTGAGCATGCGCGCTGTAAATCCATACTAAAATCTGCACAGTTTGGTGTGGATTTTGATGGAGAACCAACACAGATTTCACCCTTTCAGTTTATTAATAGAATAGGGGATACATGTTATTAGAGGGAAAGTTCCTTTAAAGGGGTATTCCAGGCTTTTACAAGTGATGACCTATCATCTGGTTACTACTTACTGATGATGATCACACAGCTCCTGTTACACACTTATAATAAAGGAGATCACAGCTCATACTCCTGACTGCATAAGTATGTGCTGTACTGTAGCTTATTTAGGTCGGGCTCACATGGCTATATGCATAAAACGCTATGTGAGTCACGCAGGATTTTACCGCTGTGGAGCTGGAGGCGAGCCGGCCTATTGCTGCATATGGCAGCAATATTGTACTGCGCAGGACAACGTTATCTCCCTGGGTTTTTTTTTTTTTGGTTTAAATTTCCTGTGCTGTGGCTTTGCAACAGTGTGTATATATGTTGTTTATAAGCAATGTAATTGTGTATGGACAGCGTTGATTATGCGCCTATAGAGAACAATTGAGTCTCCCATGTGTAATACCTGGCAAAATAGAACATGCTGCTTTCTTTTTTGGGCTTCCATATTACACAGTTCTTGCACGTAAATGTAAGTGAACCAGCGTAAGACAATGTATTTAATTACCTGTGAAATACGGCGTATAACACACATGTAAAATATGCTGTAATCTTATGCTCGTGTGAGCCCGGCCTTAGGTGAATATAGAAGTTATTGATTAAACTGTTCCCCCAGCAGTCAAAAATAGTATAGCCTTTAGCTAATGTTGTGATGATGCATTATGGGAGTGATGTGAAAGTGAAACCAAAAAATCTCACCATCAAGATGGTGCCCGATAAGCATCAGACAGGGGGCTACACTGCAGGGAATTGGCTGCAGTACACAGAGAAGACCTCCGGAGTGTGAGAGGCAATCAGGTGAGGAGTGCAGGTATGGAATAATGTGTTTTTGCCAAAGTGGCTCTTTAAAAAAAATCAATGTTAAACAAAAAGGTACAATTAAAAGAAATCTATTTGTGGATGATATACTGTGGACACGGCTGCAACAAAGGTATGTGATGTAAGCATCCTTGAACAACATCAATTGTCAAGGCAAACCTATAACTATGTATGCTGGGAATACTGTGATGATAGAAGGCCGGAGAATAGGTGCAGCTTAAGAAAAGTCTTGGAGGCAGGATGTAACGAGGAAAGATGTAAGAACTGCAGTTCATTGACTGGTTGAATAAAGAGCGGAGTTATATTGATACACTAAGGTGAAGGAAGAGACTTAAGATGCTGCAGCATCGTTGACACATCTATGGATACCACTATCATTGGATTCAGTCAACTAAAGACTTAGAGATGCCTAAAGCCGATGCTCATACTAACAAACTTGGATTAAAAGTATCTTGTCCAGCAGTGAGAGAAGCTGGGATCTCATATAAATGCTTGGCTCTGCATTACCATTCTCTATGACATCATGTAACATACCGTATTTACACTGCCTACATCCATTCATCTGTATTTTAGAACATATCCAGTAATAAGTGCTGTAGTGTAATGCCTGGACCAGTCACTTAAATACAATTTGATATTCTTCATCTATTCTTCAGGTGGCAATCAATACATTGTAGTTAGTATATTACAATTCATTCACACTAGGTTTATCCATTCCAGCACTTATCGTGTATGTTGTATAAGATCTTTCTGCTTAGTAAATGTGCTAGCAATCTCATTGTCGGCCAGTAGAGTGCAGTTAAAGAACCAAATAATAGAGCTGGGAATTAATCCAGTCCATAGAATTACTAGTTCCAGCAGCATCATATAACATGCTGATACCTGTAGTTCCACAGAAGTCATATGCACGGTATATTCATACGGTGGAATATTTCGAATGATTCCACCAAACAAGTGTCAAAATCCACTGCTTTCCGGCATGGTCTTTGGCACAGCAGTGCACATGGGCAAAATCTATGTGCAAAATTCTGACACGTAAAATCGAGTTTCCACATCCAGAACATCTAGAAGTGACTTGTCACTTCTTGATGCGGAAACATTTGTTTCCACATCAGAATTCCGCATACAGATTTTGCCCATTCACATGGCAAATTCCACACACTGATCCGCGCCAAAAACCATGTCAGAAATATACAGATACTAGATGCAGAATTGCCACAGAATTCCAACTCAGACGTGAGAACATACCCTAAAGCTGCTTATTTTTAGCCCCTCTGTTTGCCACAGATCCACATGTGGATTTAGCCCTTGCCAATAGGTAAATCCGTATGCAGAATTTCTGACATGGATCTGGGATAGAATCCATGTCCAAGCATGAAAAAAAAATCAGCACCATATACTTAAGTGTGGATTCCCATGCAAATGAATAGGACACTTCATGGATTTGATGCAGATTCCATATCAAATACGTGGTAAATGTTCACTGTGTGAACATACCCTAACCCTCTACTTACTAAATATAGGTACTGTATGAACGATGAAATGTAAAGTTGGGATTTTTGAAAAAATGTTTTTCGTGTTTTCCTAGGGAACCTTCAAGTGGGTTAATGTGCAGACAGCTACATGTAAAACTTCACATTTGGAAGCTCATTAACAGATGTATTCGGGAATTGCATAAATTCCAATTCCCTAATATCCTGTTATTATCAGAAGCAATCCCTTATAGGCATGGAAATGTTCTAGTAACAACCAGCAGGGCTATCTTAAATGTACCACGTGGTTCTTGCTATGGGTTTGCAGGGATTTTTAAGTACTTTTATTTCCCTCATGATCCAAAACATTCTGGCAGGCTAATTGGCTCCCTAGGAAAGCTCCGCTGGGCACGGAGGCCAATGTCAATGAACACACTCTCTTCCCGGCACTGTGAACATAAAATATATGGCACATTCAAATTCAAGTATTATTTTCTGTATCTGTCCCCAGAACATGGTGTCCTGTGAGGAGCATATGTCCACAGATGTCTGCTTGCACCCTCCAGATTTATTTCGGAATGGGCATGGCACAAATCTAACTGCAGGCTTGTGGAAGACTTAGCGCTGCGCAGGAGCTGGGAGAAGTTTTGATTTAGTAATATCTCTTAGCTATAAGTCAGTGATTACTATGTTTTACGGATGAAGAGCTCCACGCATGCGTTTGTTGTGCCGTCTCTAGAGTTTCCATTGTGACGTTAGCAGTATTTCCACAATCACCTCGTGGCTACTCCTAGCTTCCGAAAGTAAGAACGATGTGCCTACAGAGACTGGCATTTGTCAGCAGCGTCTTCGCTCATCATCGCTGCCAGGCCCAATGATCTCGGTCTGCATCCTCGCCCTCTTTCTGCAGATGCATGCACACTAATGAGAAAGCATTAACCCTGCGATTAGTGGCAGCATTTCTGCAGGAAATGATGTATAAATTCCGTAGGAAAGTGTAGAATGTGGGGGAAAAGAAATGAGGTTTTCTGTCTTCTATCCCCTGGATTAGAAGTACTGCACAATAAGCCTTGTGGCCCTTTATTGAGCTCTTAGAGGCTTGAAATCCTGGAGGAGAGAGCCAGGAGCGGGAGAGGAAAGAGGAGTATGTGTTTCTCCGGATTCCTTTTTTGCGGCTCGGCACAGCAGGATCAGCCCCACTGATAGAATGTGCGTGTTGTCATGGAAACACCCTCCCCTGCTTCATACACGAAAGATTAGCTCTCACTGTGTAGAGGAGAGAAATTCGGGAAGTCAGGCTAATCCTCGGGTGCACAGCAAGAGAAAGGTTGGATCATGCCCGAGGGATGCCACATCTGCAGTCATAGAACTGGCCGGCCAAAGGAACTGGTGTTCACGCTGAAGAGTAGAACGGTAGATAAAAGCATATATGAGAGTCATAGAAAAAGGAATGAGAATAATACAAGGCTTAGAGGAGACTGTCCCGTGTAAGATATGGGAACTAGCAGGAGTTAATGCATGGACTATGAATATGTGAGAAGGAGCTGACCTGGATATAGTTATGCTACATTACCAAAAGCGGAACTGGAGGCTGTTGGGCTTAGTATCAGACCGGGGTGCCTATGGCCCAGCAGTAAAATTCATTTTGGGGGTTAGTGAACAGTTACATACAAATATTACTTTTTTGAGATGCTGTATACAGTACTGCCTATCTGTATGTAGTGCATTAGGTGGACTGCACAGCTCACGTGGGGTTTGGGTGGCTGGGGCACATTTTTAGCTCAGGACCCACCATGGGATTCATCTGTTCCCAGTTTAGATCTGGCTGGGCCCCCATGCAATATCTGTAACAATACCCCACAACTTCAAGACTTCATTCATAGCACTTGTCTCTTTTATTGAGAAGAGTGACCCTAAGGCTCCAGGACCCAGGTGTCAATGCATTCTGCACCTATCATAGTTACATCTTTACATTCTTCAGGAAGGAAGGACTGGAAGTAAGGCTGCTCTCGCACTCACCATTTTTTTTACCAAAATTAGTGCGGCGTCACGAATGGTATAATGATGCCATTATTTCAATGTTGCTTCGCAGACCTTCGCTCGAAGACGGCTTTTCTAAGGCTGGGTTCATACGGGGCGTATTCCCGTCAGAAATCTCGCGGTTTGGCCGCAGCAAAAAACGCGAGATTGCGGCGGCTTTGCAGCAGCCCGGCCGCATGATTTTCCGTTGCGGCCGGCGCTCCCATAGAGGAGAGCGTGGCTGCGATGTAAATAAATTTAAAAAAGGAAAGTAAACAGACATGCTGCTTCTTTTGAAACCGCGGCTGCGGCGGCCGCAGTCACGGTTTCAACCAGATTTATCACAGCGGATTAGCCGTCCCGTGTGGACGAGATTTCTGAGAAATCTCATCCACATGGCTGGCTAATCCTGAGATTAGCGGCCGCGGGCGGATCTGCTGCGGCAAAACCGCGGCAAATCCGCCCTGTGTGAACCCAGCCTAATGCTGCAATTTTCTAGTGCTGTCTGCCCCCTTTTTGTGCATTTTAGTGCTTTTTAATGCACCTCATCACCCATCCTAGTGATGGGGTGTGTTAAAAATCCTGTCAAGCGCAGTTACATGCATTTGAAAATGTTGCATGAATTCGCGCGGCATGTGTGAGGGCAGCCTTGGTTTCAGTATGCAAGCCTAATACTTAAGACTCACATTGAGACTCTCATAGACTTGCAAAGAGACTGATTTTCAGTCCAAAAACAGGCTGTCTGTATAGAAGGTCATGTTATCTACTTTCAGCCCGACCCAGAGCTGAAAACTCTTCAATAAAGTGACATGTAAGAGAGTTCCCAGCAGTAGTGATTGTGATTCACAAATGGGGCATAAATAAATATAATCCTGGAGTCCTTCTTTGAGTGTAGGAAGACTGTAGTTATAGATAAGGGTAGGAGGATGTTAGGCCCCACTTTGTCACAGTGGAGCTGATTTATCATCAGGGTATTTTTTTTACATCAGGTTTTTAGCAGCTTTTCTTCCCCTCTCCAGCTTAAACGATGTGGAGTCATTTTGAACACCGTTAAACTAATGGAGTGAGATTATGACAAATTTAGCAACTTTTTAAAAAGTTTCATGTCATAGTGCATATGTTTCTAAAAACTTTACTCCACTCAATCCTTGTCCCCTTTTTTAGACACTTCTGAAAAGTGGAGCAGGAGATGTAACATCATAGTAGCATAGTAAATCTAACATCAGGTGGATCATAGTAAATCTAAATTGATTTGCACCAAAAATGTAGGAACCTATGTCAGAATTTTACTGCAACACCAATTATAAAAGTGCCCCAAAGTTCCTATAGATTTTGTTTGGACTGGTCGATGGCAATGTGTATAAAAATCAATAAGAAGCTGTCAAAAAGCAGACCTTGGGGGCTCTTTGGGCCCTAGAGTCTAGTATGGGATGTGAGGGAAACACTGTAGTATGCATGTAAACTAAATCAAGAACATAGGAAGCTTCCATAAAGGACCAGGTCCTTAAGGATTGCCTAGTTTGAAGAACTCTATTTAAGTCACTGGGTCTTCCTGAGAGAAGCTGTATAAGGTAGCCCTTTCTGAGGGCAGTTTTAATACATATTTGGTCCCAATGCCTGATGCCCATGGAGCCGCCATACAATATCTTGGCCTCACTTGCCCCGTTTCAGCTTTAGATGCACTCCTAGAGTAGATACTCCTGCATTGCCCTGGTCTTGTTCCCTACACCTGACAGCATAGTGGGTCTGATACAGCTGAATTTACCTTATGGTTAAGGTGGGCCTGGAGTCACTGTTTGCTCTTACAAATAAAGATATGTCCTGGGCAGGGAACCCCTTTCTGTGAGCCCACTGAGCCCTATTAGGATATGTAGGAATGGTTAGTCTGAAGCAGGTAACATTTTAAATATTTTACTATCATTATACTGTTTTACAAAATATAGTGCTTCCTTATAGATAGATGAGTGACCACAATGTATGTATATTCACTTCATTTCTGCAGTCTCCTGTAAGTCAGATGTTGGGAAACAATCAATGCTATCACTGAATGAACACTGACTTGAAAACATGTATCATAACAAACATTATTGATTCGAGAAAGACAAAGTCTTATTGATCACAACACGAAATTATTTCAGAATTGTATTCATAAGAACAAACTGTCTAGAAGAAAAACCTCTTGTCATCATCCACCTCTGCAGCCGCAGTAAACAACTTGGTGTACTATGAATGTATCCTACATGTAACTTCACAGAGAGCATTGCAGTGTTACTATATTCCCAATGAGCAGCCTTAGGAAATATTGATACACACTAGCATTTTGGCCAAGATGCATAAGCAGACCGGCCGACGGCAAGGCCCCACAGTTTAGCTCCTCTGGTTTATAGTCTGGCTTGCTGCATATTGGTAGGTTTTACGGCCATTGCGCTGAACTTACGGCCATTGTGCCGGTCTTATGGTGATCGTGTCTGCTTAGCGGCTATCGTGCCTGCTTTGCACCTTTTATTAGGTATTGCATTTTTGGCTTTTTTTCCAGTGAAGTATGTTTTTGTGTTCCTCCTCACATCTGTGATTTTAATTTACTTTACAGTGAGATAGTGTAGTTTCTGATGGACGCGGTGTGGCCTTGCCGTCGGCCCGTCAGCCTATGCATCTTGGCCAAAATGTTAACTAACACCTGCATTTTATTAGTGTGTATCAATTTTTCCTTTATGCAGTTTGCTATAGATGTCTGGGAAAGCCCAAGATGTCAGCCAGTGTGCCCAACTGTAGAGATATGGGGCAACCCAATGTTATGTCAGTGTGAGTTGTAATCCTGTATTGTGGGACGCACCCATCTATTGGCTGGCTTCTGTGGTATCGTTCACATTGCAGATTTAGTTGCATGCAGTCGCTCCTCCCCAGTCTGGGCTGGGTTGAGTGGGTGGCTGCATATAAGTCTGCAGTGGACAGTTTAGCTCCTCTGGTTTATCGTCTGATATGCTGCATATTGGTAGGTTCTACGGCCATTGTGCCGGTCTTATGGCGATCCTGCCTGCTTAGTGGCTATGGTGCCTGCTTTGGATCTTTATTAGGTATTGCATTTTTGGCTTTTTTCCAGTAGCAGCACTAAGTGTAGCAAGGGCACTTATGGGCTGAGAAGAGCGCCTCTGAACATCAGAGAGGAGGAGAAAGAGCCAGGAGTAAGAGGATTCATGCAGCTCAACAAAATGCTGCTGCATGGGTGGACCTAAGAGGGGTGATCGCCTGCAACCGACATCTGCCGGGTGTGCCCTACAAACTGGTGGGTGGTGGCCAGTGTGACCACACGGGTTGCACATAGCTAGGGCTAGTTAACCCCTGAAACTAGCATAAATTCTAACACAAATTTGCGCCAGCTTGTACAGATTTGATTTTTAGATGAACAGACATTCCTAAGATACTACAAATGTATTAAAAGGCATGTTCCTCTTAATAAATTTAGAGCATTTTACTCCATTGCACTGCTGCTAGAGATTGGCATAAATTTGACAGTCTGTAGTCAATATTCCCCCCACAGAGCTGGAGTATGTTACTACACAAAAACATGAGAGGAGTAAAAAGCAGAATAGAAATAGAAGTACTGAAAGAATGTCATTGAATATCAGCTACCTGCCTCATCCATGGGACCCATCTATCAACCCAGATTCACACGAAGCATATCAATTGTTTGCAAATGTATATTATTCCATAAGGCTACTTTGACTCAGGTGCAATGTGATCAGTATTTTGACCCCAAACCAGCCAGATTCCGCCCATATGAGAGAGGCCCAAGGCCTCATGTGCACGGCTATTCTGTCAGGATCCATTGATTCCACTTCTGTGAGTGCTTACTGCTATAATACTGCAGGCATGGCAGCATATGCTTCCATGTTACACCATAGTGCAAGAATGTGCAGTATGGGCTCCTAGAATACTGAGGGCCCCATATTTAGGGAGTGGATTACAGATACTACCCTGTGCATTTGTTCTAAGGATGTATTCACATGCAGCACACTTATTGCAGATACATCTGCAACTGTCCCATTCATTTGAATGGAGCTTGCAGAAACCTATGTGCATGCTGCAATAACAGCTCCATTTAGATGATGGTATATCCACCGGGAAAGTGCCTGACACATACGACGAATATAGTCTCAGAGCTTATTTACACGGATGTATTTGCCTACGTATTTGCTTACAAAAATTTGCATGCACAATACACAGAGAATGAAACCCATTGATTTCATTGGGTTTATACACGTGAGTATTGTGCGTGTGCATTTTTTTCGTTCATGCAAAAAATTCACAGCATGCTCAATTTTCCAGCGCATTTGTCCATGAAAATGGCACATACTGAACTAATTACCTTAATTGCCCATTTCAATAAATAGGAATATGCTTGCATGTTGGGTTCTTTTTGCACACACAAATGCGCATGATTTGCACGAGCAAAAAATGCAGTAAAATACGCACTTGTGCGCACAAATACGCAACGCCCATTGCACATATATACGCAGCGCAAATGCACCTGCACTCTACCTTCATTTGGTCACGCTGTTTGCTGCTTGAATAAATCAATATACAGTACAGTTGGGACTATAAGACACACCAGTTCCCTCCTGGTCAGGGTGCACATTGCTGAAAAGCCTCAGAAGTAATCCGCTCGAAATCGCTCAATAATTTGGATGAGCCCACATTAATAGATGTGAGAGTGGTTTCACATCTGGGGTTCCGGTTTCCTGCTCCGTTAGAGGAGCAGGTAAGGGGAATCTCCATGGCCGACCCACTCTGCCTTAGTCTCTCAGCTACCCGGCTTTTTACCAGAAGCATGAGCATTGCATGCAGCACTTTTCATCTGGTATGTTGTGTTGGATCTGCAACTGAACCTCCTACAGGAGTTCCAGTGCAAACGTGAAACCGCCCTTAGCGATTGTGTGTCTAGAAAATAATTACTGAGTCTCTCATATGACAGAATTATTTGTACATTCAATGGTGATTGTTAATGCAGATATATTTCATCCACTTCCTATGAAGAATAAAAATAAATAAATAAAACCTCTTAGGACAGTAATAAAATAAGTCGCTACACACAGGGGACAAAAAAGTGTTTGAAGACAACAGCGCCACCTACTGTCCATCACTGAGAAAAGCAGCAAGAGAATCACAATTAAGCTTCCTTCACAAAAGTATTTTGTTTTGCGGCATTTTTTGAGATTTGTCAAAAACTCTTTGGATTCCATTTTTTTTACAAGGGTTTTACGTGTGGCATTTTTTATATACACAAGTGGGTTTTTGTTCAGTTGCTTTTCTTCCTATAGAGAAATAATAGAGAAAACATCCGAGGGGAAAAAAAAAAGAATCAATCCTAGATCATAGTGCATTTGAGAATAGAAAAAACAAACAAACACCATCCACCCTAAAAGCACAAGACAAGTGAGGCTACATGGCACAAAGAAAGCAAAACCAAGTGTGCAGTGCGTTTCCTATTAACGTACAGCCAATATATAGCTTTGTGTGATTTTTTTTTTTTTGCCACAAAACAGCCAAAACCTCAAATAAAATGCTATGAAAAATACATGAAACCATCTTCCAGCCGGTGATCATTTTTCCTAAACTAGTCCTGCTGGCATATATAGTGCTTAGCACTTCCATCCAGCCTTCATCTACACGTTTTTAATTGGGTTCTATATTGTGTGATTCATATGTCCAAGAATGTTGCATTCTTTACATGATACAAATGTATCTTACGGTCCACATAACACTACAAGAATTGGAATGGTTTCTTTCATGTTGCTCAGTTTTTTTTAAGGAAGCACAACTAGGGTAAAAAGTGTTGTGGAACATAAATATGTAATATGTATCGTTTTTCCTATTTTTCTAACATTGTATCAATATACGTAATCACTGTGTGGAGCTCCCGAAGAGCTGATGTGTACTTCATATGCTATTCTTAGCTTAAACCGTGGTTAATCCGTCACTGACTACGGGCTCCTTCCCTGTTCATTCAACTTGATCTTCTGTATCCTTGCATAAATCATGAGTCCAGTGACAGTGCGGGGCAGATACATGCATTACGTAGCATGCAGAGCCAGGGGACAGAGCCTGTGTTATCTGAACACACTAGTAGAGGGCCAGGCTCTACTAAAGCTGGACCATATCATCATATATTTATCTAACAAATATATGAGGTGGAGGCTACAAAAAAGATAAAGCAACACGCTTATTACCATGGGAAAAAAGACTGCAGGCCCATAAACAGAAAGTGGCAATCAAAAGTCAATTGCTGATTCTGTGATAGGAGTAATATACAACGTCGTCACGCACACTATTTTTTTAGCTTTTTTAAATACTTGCCATCATTTTCAAGCACTTTTCATAGCGTAGTAAACTAAACAGCTGTTGCCATGCGGTTTGCTGGCTACATGGCACAAAGTGCCAAGTGTAAAGGCACCCAAAGTGTCTGATCAATTCTCAGAGCGATAAGTATATTTATTTGTCATCTTGGATAGCTTTCTACGGGCTGAGAATTATAAGGATGGCTCATTTTATTAGTCAGATGAGACAGAAAGTTCTCTGTGTAAATGACCCTAAGGGTTAAGGGGCTCATTCACAGGAATGATGACATTTTCTGTAAGTTGCCATTATTTTATAATGCTTAACTTTAGTTTCATTGATTTACATTTCATTTCGTGGAGGGGATATAATAGTTATGTTATTAATAATAGGCCCATACGAGCAGTGCTCTTGTCTCTAAGGGTGCCAGATTAATCTACAGGGTCGGACCTGGCGTCGTTTTCCAGCACTGTTCTAAGTAGAGAAGTGTCAAAGAACTTTGATAAATGAGATATTTTCAGTGCGGCTCTGAAGTGTATGTTGGCAAGAGGCTTAATATATACAGCATTTAATCCCAACACTTAGGGGGGAATTTGTTAAGACCGCAGTTTCATACACCAGTATTAATATAAGATGCGCCGAAGGTATGAAGAGGCACATGATTGTTCATACATTAGGCTGTCTGTATGCCTACACAGAAGTTTACACCAGCCGTAACTAAGAGTAGATTTCTGGTATAATTTACACAAGTTTCTGGCATAAGGGGAGGGGAAAGGGATTTGTTATTTGTATTATAATACTAATATTCAAATATATTGTATTTTTAAATTTTATTTATTACCTCCCAGCTGAGTCAACGTTGAGCCGGCTACCTAAACCATGCAGGGATTGAAATCGCGGCCTTCAGGTCGTGAGCGAGAGTTTAGGATTAGAGCTGCCTTAACACTCTGCGCCACACGAGGCCCCTATAATAAAATATTTTTGCAGCAATCGGACTGGACTGACCATACTCCCTTCCATCAAGCCACATACTGGTATAAATGTTATAAATTTAATAAGTTGCAATTTTTTGGCTGAATCAATGCTGGTGCCATACGTTGAGGCTTTTTTTTACGCAGATATTGCGTTAATTCCCCTCCCATGTTTTTTAATGTATTAAATACATGTATGCATCTGCTAATAGCTATTTATTCTTAAAAAGTTTCCCTGGGTAGCCATTTTGGAAAAATACACAGCCTCGGCCTTGTAGTCTCTATATAGACCGTATAACAGGGTGTGGGCTTTATGGAGGCTGCAGTGGATGGCAGTTAGAGGGGTTGTCTGGCAGCTGTGCTTTTTTGCTCAGAGCCTGCTGAGAAATAATAAATGAGCCTATGCTCATCAGTTGTGCCCCCACCCTCCCCATAAATACACTGCTCAGCTCCCTGCTGTGCCCTTCTGCTTTGGTCTCTACATATGTCAGGGCACAGACAGTCATGTGCCATCTAGTGTGTGATCGCTGTGGCCAATCCCTGGTTTCAGCTATACCAATATTAAGGCCAGTGATTGGCCACAGTGGTCACACATTCAGTTGGTGAAAAATAAGAAGGTAGAAAAGTACTCTGTCAATGATCAGCTTCAAATGAATTTTACCTCCTCGTGCTCATATTCTTGACATCAGAGGTTCCTCTTTTGCATCCTTAGGGCTCTTTCCCATGTGCGTATATCGGCCAGCGTTTTCACGGCCGGTCTATATATGCTATCATCTGGGGCGTAGAAGCTCATGAACGGGCGCACAAATCTAACGTTTGTGCACCCGTTCACACAGCATGGGCCCTGGCGCATATGCAACGAGGTCATCATACCATCACCCCTTTACCCTCCCTCTCCATTGCAGGCACACCTCTGCTCTGCTCGCTGGTCATTTTTTGCAATGGGAGGGACAAGTGCGGAGCTAAGCTCCAGCCCGTCCCGTCTCCACCCATCAATGGCTATGAACAAAGGGTGGGGAGAAGGTGGAAGCTTAGCTTCGCCCACGTCTCGCCCCTTGTCCGCAGCCAGCAAAGGGAGGCAGGACAGGATGGCGCTTAGCTCTGCCCCGCCCCCTCCCATTGCAAAGAAC
The DNA here is from genome assembly GCF_035609145.1 of Eleutherodactylus coqui. Taxonomy (NCBI): domain Eukaryota; kingdom Metazoa; phylum Chordata; class Amphibia; order Anura; family Eleutherodactylidae; genus Eleutherodactylus; species Eleutherodactylus coqui. Next base: position 90,652,832 of record NC_089845.1, on the reverse strand, counting down.
AAGCAGGAAGGAGAGCAAAGCAGAGCCTGCATGGGGGGAGCAGAGAGAGGGAGTTCAGCAGCCACGCTGCTAAACTCCCTCCCACCTCCGTCTGCTGCCATGGGCCCTCATAGGAGCCCATGCAGTGGCCGACATATTTTGACCCAAAATATAGTTCCAGGACTATCTTTTGAGCCCGACGTAAAAACGCCCGGTGCTATATTGGCCAGCTGCGCGCTTTTACGTCTCAGGAATACGGCCATGTGATCTGGTGCATTGGAATCCATGTGATCTGAGGCATTGGAAGCGTGAAAACGGCCAGCCGATATACGTACATGGTAAAGAGCCCTTATTATAACATTCATGTCTTCTAGCAAGCTACAGCATTCATAAATTATGTAATTAAATTTTAAAAGCAATACTTTATAGATCTAAGGCTGATTAATAAATAAAAATCATATGAACCTGACCATTGACAGAATAATTTGGTCCTTCAGCAATACAATAGAACTGGTATTAAATCCCCTGCCATCTAGTATTAATTTGATGACTCTGCTGACCTACGCCAATCTACGTAACAAAACTGAAAGGTGAGCTGCAGAAATAGAAAATGTCAGTCTATTGGGTGGGGATAGTTAAAATCAATCAATCACAGTATTTATATATATTTTTTTATAAACCATCTTAACCCCTTCCCAGCAAGCACTATATATGTATTGCACTTGTCAGGTATGTGACTCATTGTATGGAGTGGGCTCAGGAGTCTTTGACAGACAATTCCAAGATAATTCTGATCCAAGCCATTATCCCTTCAGATGCGATTGTCAGTTCTAACAGTGGTATTTAAATGGCCCAACAGAGGGAGGGGCTCCCACTGTCACCTGAACGGCTCACTTGAGATGAGACTGTGGGCTACCATTTGGGTACTATGGCAGACTGGGGCCTTGAAGGCCCCTAGGCCTGCAATGGACTTATATCTAGTAAGTCCTGAAGTATTGCAGTAAATTGTACATACAATCAGATAATCACCTGTTAAAGTTCACTACGGGGACTAAAAAAAGTTTTCAAAAATTACTAAAGTTTTTTTTAACTATTGGTCAATTTAAAAAATCTAAAAAGTTTTAAAATGTTTCCAAGTTGCTGCATCAAAAATAAAATTATAAAATTGCTATTACCGAATTCGTGAAAGTCCAGTTTATTGAAATATCACTTTATTTATGCCACATTGTGAATGCCATCAGAAAAAGGAAATACAGAATGCGTTTTTTCATTACTCCATCTCCAAGAAAATAATTGTGTAAAAACTGATCAAAAGTTCTGAATACCCCAAAATTATATCAATAAAAATGACATATCGCCTTCAAAAAGTGAGCCCATACACGAGTGTGTATATATATATATATAAATTTTTTTTTTAAGTAGTACAACATTGAAAAGTATATATAAGATATATAGACATTAAATGGTACCAATGAAAAATACAACTTGCAAACACAAAATGCAAGCCCTTGTTGAAAAAAATTAAAAAAAATATTTTTTTTAAAGGGGGGAAAAATGAAAACAGAAAAAGGACTGTGGCAGGAAGTAGTTGAAATTGAGAAAGGGTACTTCTCCCCATTTTTATTTTATGACTCTTATCTCACCAATGACCAAATGCCATAGTCAGTGTAAACATTGCCTGCACTGTGACATATCATCCTTGTGATATAACATTACATGACATAATCACATGACCACATTGTCCAGCAGTCATGTCATATTAGTGGGGAGGGAGGGGTGACAAGAACAACATGAGTGATGCGAGTAGGCAGAATCATGATAGTTACAATGTAAAAATATTGTCAAAATCCTGTAAAACCTCTTTAATGTGACCAAGCAAAGTGGATTGAAAAACTACTAAAGATTCTTTGCATTGGTTGTGTCCATACTCCGGAGTAGCTGTGTCTAAAGGGCCATGTCTGTACGACCCAAAATAGCAGAGAAGAATGACGATAGGTCTCTAAAGCCATCTTGCACTAAGAAAGAGTAGCAACAGGGTATCACGAACATGGATGGAATTTGCCAAAAGGTCAACGATCTTAAAGACATCACAAATTAACCTTAATATACCCTATGTAATATCCAAGAATTTCCATACGACAGGCGTATTAAGTAAAAAAGAAGTGATCTCTACTTTATAACTGTATTGATTTACTAAGCCCTCACTTCATGAACCACTACAGATGAATAGTACTGTACATAGGGGCAGGTGTTGGGATCCCCAGATGGTACCAAGAAGGGGGCACCAACAAGCCACCGGCTTGTTCATAGTGTTTATATACAGAGCGAGGGCAATGAACTGCATCTTTACCCCTGATAAGGGAACGCATGTTTCTGTGAACAATATGTGCAAATAATCACAAAGTGACGTCTGCTCACAAGAGATTAGGTGGAGATCACACACATTTCCGCATTACACATATTAAACATGTCACTGCCTTTCTTTCATTCTGGCTCCTTAGGGGGATTGCCACTTTAAAATGTTATTTACTAGGAATGTTTCTTGCTGACAAGCCAGCTCATAATTCATTAAAATTAGAAGGTTCTTGACAAGCTAAAGCTGCTCTCTTGCCCATTCATCACTGTGTTATCTTCACTGTGTTATATTGAATAACCAAGTTGTAAGAACACCATCTATGTAATATTATAGTGTAGTGTTTTACTGCTCGTGGATGGTAACGGAGGCTCTTATTTGACATTGCTGTAATGTATATTTTGTGAATAGAACATTAAGAACCATGAGCTGTCATGATGCTCTTCTTCCCAGACTACTTTCCCTCTGGGCTGGTTTACTGTAGGCATTTGTGTGGGTTGATATTGTAACAAATAAGGGAGACCGTATCTGATCAGTGAAGAGAAAGTTACTTTTTAGTTTAATTACATATTACTAAATTTGCAACTAAGCCTTAATTTACCGATCACTAAATCATAACTTTTATTCTATTAATTTACTAATAAATGTGGAAGGTCATTGGATTCATGTACTTTAAAATTGACTATCATGGGGCCTTTATTTCATGAACATATCACAAATTATACAATTACTTCCCCATACAAGATAATGTGTCATGTCCTTATTAATGGTCACATATTAGCTAGTTTGACTTATGGTGTTTACAAACAATATAAGATGTGACAAATACAGGATGTTGTAGCCACAGACAATTTTCTTCTTCAACTTCATATGCAATGAGAAATAACAGATTCAATGAGAAGAAAATTTGAGACAATTAACTCCCCATCACCCCCACCCAGCATGTTTAGACAGAATTGGCTACCTCAGAAAGACATGGGGCTTAATTACATTGTTCGCATGCTGAACTTTTTAAAGCCTTGGTTGGGGTGCAATACAGACAACCAATGGATGAAAAGATGTGGTGCAACTATGTGTGATAACAGTATCTTGATTATCAAGGCAAGTGGATGTCTCACAGTATCTGCACATCGGGGTTATCAAAATCATCTTTGTACTTGTGCATTGTCCTCAAAAAAGGGCACTCAGTGATGTTGGCCTTTCACAAGTTGTTTGTACATTCACCACATATGTCGGCCCCTATGGAGTCGCTCCTCTTATGAACGCTGTGTTGTGGCAGCAGCGGTCACCATGTGTAACATAGTGATGTTTGTACGTTCACCACATATGTCGGCCCCTGTGGAGTAGCCCCTCTTATGAACGCTGTGGTCACCATGTGTAACATAGTGACCCACTATAAACAGGTCACCTTGAAGTAACTAGTGAGCTTATACAATTTGATCAAAACTAAGAACCTCATATTCATTTTTAGCAATACTGCTGAGATGTACGGGGGTCACTGTATAATGTACGGTTGCATCTTTTTTTTTTTTTGTACAGTGTCGGTGTAATTATGGATAAGCAGCAGTTTCCTTATTGTTCCATAGTGGAAAATTGTAATGCCAAGCAGGTCAAACACCATAAATGCACTTGACATTATAATCTTGTTTAAAATGTCTTAGGCTGAGTGTCCTAAGTCTGTAGATCCATCTTCTGTCCTATATTATATGTCATAAAAAACCGTTCTAGAGCTTAAATGTCATATTTCACAACACAGTAACTTCATGAACACTAAAGAGGACACTACTCTACTCGACACATAAGATTTATACATAATGGTGACTGATAAGCCCTGGAATTTGGGGATTTCAGACAATTAAAACCAGGCCCCAGAAAAGGAAACCTTGATAATAGATTAGGAAGAGGCCAGATGGATCTACAGACTTGGGACATTCAGCCTTAGTTGTTGAAAAGAGGGTTTTTCATTCACAGCTGTCCTCTGACTTTTTGCTTTATATCTAATGTAGGTTTGATTTCTTGACATACGGAAAAATATTCTTATCGTATATTGACACATAGTGAATCATCCCCCTTTATCTAATATTTTGCAAAAGGTAATTAACTTAGTACACAGCTATATGAATTGTAATTTGGTTAATCACTTCTACATAGTCAAAAATAGTCAATTCAATACAATGTGCTAAATTATACTAAGTTATTAATATGAAGCTTATCTTTTATATATATATATATATATATATATATATATATACATACATGTTAGCTTGATATGGTGTCGTTTTTTTTTTATCAAGCCCCTCTTGTACATCCATACATCCATCATGTAACTACAGACTAGGCCTCTAATTTAAGAGAAAAAAGTTTGTTACTTGCCTTCTTGATAATGCCACACATCTCTGCTCCGGCAATAGTCCTCCCACCTTCATTAAATGAAACTTTGGCTTCGCCGCCCAGACCCAAGCGGCAACATGAATATGACATAAGTTTTTCTTCAAGAGAAAGATCACGAAGCTGGTGTGTGACTTAAAAGGGACATGCCTTTCTTTAATAAAGTAGTGCCATTACATATCCGCATTTAAAAGAACAGCTTGAGGATGCGTTTCAGCCCTAAACAGAGCCTTGTCATATGCCTCCAACTCCCTCATCATCACCATAGCATCTACAACAAACAGATAAGCACTATGAAGCTACCTCTCTCAATCACACAATCCTACATGGTGAAAAGTACACTTTTTTATTAATCATCTGCAGATGCTGCATGACAGTGGCTTCACAAAGTGCCAAAATCTCGATTTGACAAATTCCAAACTTAAGTCCTGTTATATCATGGTACGCCTTCGAATATATAATAGCGAAGAGGAATGTCAAGCTGTCCAAGCAAACAGAATGAGAAAATAAAGGCCTCTCCACGATGGTTTGATGGGTATTTTCTGTATTTGAAATAGCTGCAGCCTTTGTATTATAACTATTATTCCTAATTCCACTGAATCATTTCCCTGAGCATGGATATTCATATCTATCTATCTATATATATACACACACACACATATATATATATAGATATAGAGAGAGAGAGAAAGACTGACTGCAGTCACCGTCCTGGGATGGGCTTTCTACTAGTCCTTGAATAATTTCATTATAATTAATTCATATACGCATGGAGTGTCATTATCATCACTATCCATACTTATCCGAAGATGAGTGAACATGTTAATAAATAATGCGATCTAACCGAGGACTGCATTCTAATGAGATAATATTATTATTATATTAAATTTATTTATGTATTTTGACCTGCTTCACATTTTAACAATAAGGCAACTATTGCTTCTTCCTAATTAACCATTGCAATATTTAATGTGAAAGTCCGATGGAAGTGTGTGGATTATCACTGGAACGAAAATATGTAAATATTAGAGATGAGCGAACACGTTCGGCCCCGCCCCTTTTTCGCCCGAACACCGAACTTTGCGAACACCTCGGTGTTCGGGCGAAAAAGTTCGGGGGCCGCCGTGGCAGCGCGGGGGGGTGCGGCGGGGAGCGGGGGGGAGAGGGAGAGAGAGAGGGCTCCCCCCTGTTCCCCGCTACTGCCGCCCGCGCCGCCGCGCATCTCCCCGCCCCCCGGCGGCACCCGGACACTTACGCGCGAACACTCCAGTGTTCGCTAAAGCCGGTGTCCGGGTGCGGATGTGTCCGTTACGGACACGTTCGCTCATCTCTAGTAAATATGCATGCGCTCAGTATAAATTTGATAACTGTGCATGAGTTGATGAACTTTGTGGTTTTGCCATTTTGATCCATTATATCACGTGGAGCTGGGGTCGATGCATTCAGTGCTATGAAAGCGCGTTTACCTGTGAGAAACACTAGTTAAATATGTTGAGGGCTTAGTTGTCTCAACAGGTTATATTGCATGAGTCACCTATCACAGCACAAGAACTTAAAGGAAAGACAGTGTTCTGCTATGTCCCCTATATTGGTTACATACCGCTATATGTTCTTTAAATAGCACTTTTTTCTCAAGTTGAACAAACTAATATACACTCTTTGTTAAAACAAATGAAGCACCTAGGAGTTGTCGTTTTGCTGCAAAATTCAGCAGAAAGTTACATTTCAGGCAGATATGCAAATGATTAGAGTTGTAGCATGATTAGATGACCGGTCTTGTCACCTGACAGCCTAAAAGTGGGTCCACTGTTGACCTATAAAAAGGCTTTCGGAGGCTCCTTGTATGTAGTGACCTCTTTTTTTCCACTTGTGTAGAGCTTGTTGATCACTAGACGTCTCTACGATGCAATCGAAGAGATTTCACCCAGTTAACAGAGTTTGAGAGGGGACGCATTGTTGGAATGTGAGTGAGCTGGATGGTCATATCCCTAAACTGCCCGCCGCCTGAGCCCTTCTGACCAGAATGTTAGGAGGTGCTGGGAACAGTGGATGCATGAGGGCATGCACACAAGGCAACCGGGCTCAAGACGCTCTCCACTAACCACCAATAGAGAGGATCAACTGATTGTCCGGCAAGCACGAGCAGCTCCAACTATTTTGTTGTCCGGCATTAAGAGACAGGTGGCACTATTGTTATAGGCCCCTGTCTCTGTCAACCATTTTCAGGCACCTTGCTGAAGAACATTTGGTCTCATGGCGTTCATTACGTGTACTGCCTTTGACACCCATCCACTATTGCCTTCGTTTAGCAGTGGTGTTGTGAACGACGAAACTGGACGTCTACGGAGCGGAACCGGGTTGTCTTTGGCAACAAGTTCAAGTTTAACTTAGGCACTGATGATGGCCGTGTTCATGACCTAGGGGTGAGCGCTTCAATCCTGCCTTTACTGTAAAGTGGCACACTGCCCCCATTGCTAGTGTGATGGTTTGGTGGGCCATGACATATGACAGTCGGTCACAACTAGTAGTGATATGAGGGACAATGACAGCTCAGCTATATGTTCAGCACATCATACAGCCAGATGTGTTGCCTCTCATGGCTGCTTTACAATTAAAGAGAGAAAGACAGAATTACCTGTGGCCAAGCACTTTTCTGGTCACAGACACAACATAGAACACATGGGAGTTATTATACTTAAAGGCAATTTCAAATCACAAAGCCATAGAAGAATTTGGGAGTACAAATTTTTAACAACTTTTGACACTTTCATCAGAGGGTTAAATTCTTTAAGAGGATTCATGCATGAATGGGAAGTATATATAATAGAGACATCTATAGCATATATAACACTGCTGGCCTGGTGACCCCCTAGCACTAATTCAGAGACCATGAAACCTTCAGATCTTTATCAGTGGACTATTTAAGTATTTATTTATTCCTCTACTGATCCTGTTGTGGTATTTTTTTTTAAGTGCAAATTTATTACATCCATGTCTGTGCCTTGTCATAAGTATGTGTATGTATGTGTGTATATATATGTGTATATATATATGTGTATATATATATGTATATATATATATATATATATATATATATATATATATATATATATATATATATATATATATAGATGCATGTCTCTTCAGATTTATTTCATTATGCCTGAGAGGTTCGAAAGCTCGCTAAAACATCATGTATTTTTATTAGCCATTAAAATATATCATATCTACAAGATTATTTGGTTTCTCTTGCTGCGAACAATCACATTTTGGTCTACTGGCTAACGCCATACCAAGCTTTTTTCAAATATAGACTGACATGCCGCAGGATATCATATGGAACCTGTATGCCTCCATGTCTGCTCGTATCACATCATGTATCCAAGATAGAGAGGGCCCAACAGGGCACTAGAGCCTCCATGCCCACTCGTATCACATCATGTATCCAAGCTAGAGACGGTACAACAGGTTACTAGAGCCTCCATGCCCACCAGTAACACATCTTGCATGCAAGCTAGAGATGGTACAACAGGGTACTAGAGCCTCCATACCCGCCAGTAACACATCTTGCATACAAGCTAGAGGCGGTACAACAGGGTACTAGAGCCTCCATGCCTGCCCGTATCACATCATGTAGCCAAGCTAGAGGCGGTACAACAGGGTACTAGAGCCTCCATGCCTGCCAATAACACATCTCGCATACAAGCTAGAGATGGTACAACAGGGTACTAGAGCCTCCATGACCGCCAGTAACACATCTTGCATACAAGCTAGAGGCGGTACAACAGGGTACTAGAGCCTCCATGCCTGCCCGTATCACATCTTGTATCCAAGCTAGAGGCGGTACAACAGGGTACTAGAGCCTCCCTTCAAGGGGTCAGTTTTCAGCAATAAATTATCCTTTTGCTCTGATATCGTAATCACTTACTAATATCAACATTACAATCACACAGAGAAAGTTTAATTTGATTCCGACAACAACTTTTAGCTGCTTCATTTTTTTTTTACAATGAGTATAAACCATTAATGAGGACTTGATAAATCTTATCCTGCATGGGGAAGCGAGAATACAAACACTAATGATGGTGAGCTGTTAAATTTAAAGTGAAGATGTTCAATCCCCTGCCACATCTATTATCAATGTGAAAGAATACAAGTAATGTTTTACCGATCACTAAGTTACGACTTAACGATTTCATATACAAACTACCACACTGGATGTTACATATAAAGCCCCAGGGAATTATGCCCGATGCATTACCTTGCCTTTTGAGTTGTTTTTTTTTCCCCTCAAGTCTCTTTCCTGGTATTTATGGAATTGTTAAATCATTGATTTCAGTGGAAATGAGTGTTACTGTACTTGTCTATTAACTAATGACCACAAGCTCTTAACACCATACTCCAAGGTCCACGATCCGATTTGGAGTCTCCTGAGGTTTAAGGGTACGATCTCTTCTTCCAGCTACAACAGCAACCAAGCAGAACATTAATAAACCCTGGAGCAATAAAAGCATACTAGGGGTTTCGTTAAACGTGACTTATTCTAGTCTATCTGGAAGCGACGGAATTATCAAGAAAAACTTTCCTATCAACTTCCCTGTTACTCTATGATAACCCAGTACCTGTATTTAATTGATTAATTGCTTTAGTGGTCAGTATTTGTCGTTGAAACCCATGGGCATAACCTGGGCAATTCTCGACACTCTATGTGTATGAAGTGTTCGTGTTTGTAATAGTGAGTTCCACTTTTTTAAATATTCTTATTAAAAGTTAATTTTTAATTTTTCATCAAACAAGTCGTGGGTTTTCTCAGTGAATCCTTACTGTACTTGTCCCAATTGTCAACCTAAAAAGTTCTAAGATCATTTTTAGATTTCAGTGGAATCAGTACCTTCCATTAGGCAGCGCATACAACACTCGCATTCTTGCACTAAATTGTGTGGTTTTAATGTATTTTCAATGGCAATAATTGGTTAACCTCACTGTCACATTCATCACCTCCCAGCGTACACTAGATCAGACCAAGAGAGTTATCACAAAGTGCTAGGGACCTACTGTATAAAGCAACAAGTGGGTACTGAGGTGGCGACACTGTGCAAACTAGTTACATCCTAATGAGACATGTATTTATGAACAACTCTCGTTGACCAAACATACACACTAATAAGAATAATTTCCTACCATGTCCTTACCATTACCTGTCACATCCAGTTCTAAAGCATTCAGTTATGGTATAATGAACCCACAAGCTATAATGTAGGATGAATGGATTAAACTGTAAAGGCAGAGTTTTCTCTTGGAAGAGCATCATAGCTGAATTCCTAATTTAAAAGTTTTTTTTAAGATAAACTTTTATGTAGTCAAACACCAGCAGTAAGAAGTGCCTGTAAAGCAGCGGGAGGCCATAGTAATAAGAGTAGAAGGACAGCACTACATCCTTCATAGAACAGCAGTGCTTAGTGCTCTGAGGCATGGCACCATAAAATGCAGCCGCAGCCTGACCTACTCTTTAGTGTTGCCTAGTGATGTTAAGGCTAAGGTTTTCTTATAATAAGTCCAGGCTGCAGTAAGTTTACATCGTTGCTCCATACTGAGAGTTTAACCCGTTCCCGGTACAGCCCTTTTTTTATTTTCTCGCTTTCATTTTGTCCTCCCGACTTTCAAAAAATCTACTTTTATTTTCCCAGTGACATAGCTAGATGAGGTTTGTTTGTTGCGGGATGAGTTGTATTATTCAACAGTAACATTTAATATACCATGCAAAGTATTGGAAAACATTTAAAAAAAATTTAAGTGTGGGGAAATTTAAAAACAACAAGACAGAATTGTCATTTTGTGGGGGAGTTTGCTTTTACATTGTTCATAGTGCAGTGATAATGACACGTTAACTTTATTCTGTGGGACGGTATGATTACGGCAATATCAAGTTTATAGAGCTTTTTTTTCGATGTAGTGCTACTTAAGAAAAAGCAAAATACTGTTGCCAACTTTTGCCCCCATAACCTTTTTTTCTCTATTGATGGGATTCTGTGAGGGCTCATATTTTGTGGGACGGCCTGTATTTTTTATTGATACCATTTTGGGGTACATACAACGTCTTCAATTTTTTCTTGGAGTTGGGGTAACTGTTTTTTTCTGATTTCATTCAGCGTGCAGGATTAATAATGTGATATTTTAATAAATTGGACTTTTGCAGAAATGGACATACTAGTTTGGTTTTTTTTTTCAATTTTTTGATGGGAAAAGAGTTTTTTTAACTTTCACTACTTTTTATTTTTTTCTAGTGACTAAAAAAAAACTTTATTTTACTGTTTACTTTTTCTTCTCAGTCCTGTTAAAGGACTGAACTTTTAATTGTCTGATCACTTATACAATATAATACATGATAGCCTATTCTCACTGGCGTTCAGTTAAGATGCCACAGGCTCATCTTAATTAGGCATTTATGCATGGCAGCCCTGGGAGCTTTCAGAAGACCCCAGACTTTCATGACAACTGGATGGCACCTTGTGCTCTCATTGTTGGGGAGGGGATGGGATTCAGGACCCAGAAATGCTGATTGGGACACTTAAACATCCCTGTCAGAAATTACAGCAGCATTTAAAGGGTTAACAGATGTAATTGGTGTCATCTGTGATCATGACTTCTGCAGAAGGGTGTTGGCTGTAAAAGATGGCCAACACCCACCGTGTATGGCATGGACTTGGGAAATGTACATGCACAGCGCATGTTGGGAAGGGGTTAAAAGATTGAAAGCCCATCTGAACCAGGAGATTCGAACTTCAGGTGGGGAATGTGGTTGTCAAATATCCGTAAAGAATGTACATGAAGGTATTTTCCTGGATTCGAAAAACATGTCTGCTTTCTTCCAGCTCCACTTCTGTCCATAGGTTATGTGGGGCATTGCACTTACATGGAGCTGAGTTGCAGTGCCAGACATAAGTCATGGACGGGTGTAGTTCTGTTTTTGGAAGAAAACAGCCATGTTTTTCTAATCCTGGAAAATACTTTTAAAGCTTATTTCTACTTATCTTATCTTCTGACATGTGATTTGAGGGGGAAAGGTGATGACGTCACCGTCATGTGATATGGGGCAGAGCAGGTAACTCACCCACTTGGGATGAAGGACCTTATCTCTCAAAATACTCTCTGCTGGGTCTCTTACTGTTAGCTTGATCTGTAGGGATTTACAGATGTAGCAAACATTAACTTGAGACTAAACATGTGAAACTATTCACATCCGCGTCAAAAGATCCATCTGAAAATCTCAGACAAAACAATGTAGCTGTACTATTTCCCCTGGAAAGATACCGGAGGACATAACAAAAGCTGGACGGACCATCATAGCCGATAGGAGCTAACTAGTGCTGTTCAGTGCCGTAATAGAACGGATCCAGTTTTAGGTTTTTTTGTCCCCCCACATTGGTGATGTGAACATAGCCTCAAATGGTCACTAACTTTTCAAACATCTCATATGAAAACAACTTGTACCTATATGATAGCTAGTGTGATAACCTTCAAAAGTGTAATATACTTTATTTACCTAAAATTACATTTTTGTGCTGAAAAGTCCGCTAAAATGCTGGGCTCTAAGGGTTTCTCTTCCTCCCAGCTCTCTGTGTGATGTAATCTCGGCCGGGCAGCAGAACATGAAATGAAGGAGGGGGAGCAGTCTTACTACTCATTGAAGTCTATGAAAGCACTGCCCACAGTTCAGGATGCACCATGACCCTGTTCTTAGGATTGGTGGAGTTCCCAGAGCCCCACCGATCTGTAGGTTATCCCCTATCTTCTGGTGCAACCTCTTTAACACAACAAGAGCCATTGGAAAAGTAAAGTTAAAGTTTGTTGCATCTGTGTATTTAAAGAGGCTCTGCAACCATCCCTGGCACTGTCACCCTCTGTAATAGCTCAGTGGAAAGACCCTGAATGCACATCCACAACAGGGCAGCAGACTAGGGAAGAAGCTGAGAAACAACCTATCAGTTTACTTTGACTGAGAGAATTCGCTAAGCTTTCAGTCCTCCAGTCTGCAGTGCATTGAAAAACAATACAAGCATAGAAATAAAACAATCAGATTTTTTTTAAATTGAAAAACCGTTATAATAAGTCTTCGCTTCCAAAAACACAATTTAAAAAATAGTGCAAAAGTGTACATAGACTTTAAGGTAATGGTAATCTGTATGGCTGGAATAGGAGCCAGATTGTGCTAGGATACTATGTAGAGCATGCAAGGGTAAAACATAATATTTCTGGACACCTTAATTACATGACATAAAATCCAAAACAGGATGGAACCGCTAAGTGCTGGATCTGCCAGTGAAACGTCGACTTGGCCAAAATGACCAACGGCTAGTTGATTCAGCGGTCTGCTGCTGCTCTTTATTTCATTCTACTTACTAATAAATGATAGCCGGTGTTATACTAATAGTATCAATTGCTTTGTGCTGGACAGTCTGGTAATACCAGTACTCTAGAAAAATGGTAGCAGGTAGTTTAGTAAAATCTAGAACCCAAGATAAGACATTGGGAATAACAAAGCCTCCTAAGATCCCCCTACATTCACTTATCTGTATGTTTGTTTGTCCAGTACCGGCATTCTTTAGGACACATCATTCTCTGTCATGGTCTATAAATATAGGTCATATGGCTTAACATTAAGATGATAAAATCATGAATACGATTTCAAGGCTGCTCAGTATATTTAGTGGACCGGGAATGATGCCCATGTATCCATACGACTCTGAGTAGCACATTAAGGCTTGCAGAGATGATTCGTTTAGTCAGCTCTAAAGAAATTGAGGTTTATCTAATGTAATTATTCTAGATGTGATGAAAATATGACACATACGTTAGGACGTTTGCTTTTATGGTTGCTTTCTAAGTGCATTGCTTTTTATGAGATCGTGTAAAACCTAAACAGCTGTTTAAAATATATGTTTTGCAGATGATTCCGCTCCAGAGAGTTTTAGTGGTAATGAAACATTGGGACACAGCTCAAATGCAACAGGAGGAGCAAACGGCACGGAGACAACTGAAGCTAACAGCAATGGAAAACCTAGTTTGGAGCAAGATGAGCAGCCATTGAATCTGAGTGACTGTCCTCTGTCAACTCCGCTCAATTCAGAATTCCAAATAGATGAACACAGTAGTAATGGAAAAACTAAGTACAAGAACCTCTTGATTGGTGACATTAAGATGGAGCGAGAAACAAGAGAGAATGGAAGCAAGGTAAGTCAAGGCAAGCTAATATGCATATTGGGAAAGGTGAAATAGGTGAGTGCTAGGTAAGTCAGAGGATCGTAAGTGGTCAAGCTCAACCTTGAGTGATCCAAAATATTTTTTGTAGTTTATAAAAGTTGGTAATTCTGAATACTTTTTAGATAAATGTCCCTCATGGACGGTAGCATCTGGACATATGTACAGGGTGCCCAAAGAAAGAAATATGCAGGGGCAAGAGAGACCTTTCCAGAATTGCACTAGAGGATGTGCATGCAACCTGCCTGAAAATAACTGAAGGGAAGCGATTCAAGTCAAATTTGCATAACCATGCATTTGTTCAGTGGCAACACTTAGAAAATGCCACAAATTAATAATTAATGCAATCACGCATATTCTACCCAGTGGTGCACATTATGATGGTTACACACTCCATCCCGGCTCATAAGATATGCTGAAGCAGTAGTGGTTCCTCAAGCTGATCATTCAACCTCATGTTGCATCAGTAAAATCACCATGCGGTATCCTTTGCACGTTGCACATATTGGACATGGCAACGGAATCGGTGCACAATAACGTACCGTATATACCGGCGTATAAGGCGACGGGGCGTATAAGACGACCCCCCAACTGTCACCTTATACGCCGGTATACAGTGGTGAAAAAAAAAAAATTCATTACTCACCTCCCACGGCGTTCTGTCGCGCTCCGGCAGGATGTCGCTCGCTCCGGCAGGCTGTCGCTCGCTCCTCGTCCCCGGCGCAGCATAGCTTTCTGAATGCGGGGCTTGAAATCCCCGCTTCCAGAAAGCTAATACACACGCCGGCAGCCATGACATCATTGAATGGCTGTGATTGGCTAAAGCGCACGTGGCTTCAGCCAATCACACTATTCAATGACATCATTGAATGGGTGTGATTGCTAACACGTGCGCCTTCAGCCAATCACAGCCATTCAATGCTGTCATGGCTGCCGGCGTGTGTATTAGCTTTCTGGAAGCGGGGATTTCAAGCCCCGCATTCAGAAAGCTATGCTGCGGCGGGGACGAGGAGCGAGCGACAGCCTGCCGGAGCGAGCGACATCCTGCCGGAGCGCGACAGAACGCCGTGGGAGGTGAGTAATAAATTTTTTTTTTTTACACCTTTTTTTTTTTGTATTACCGGCGTATAAGACGACCCCCGACTGCAGAGCAGATTTTTCGGGGTTCAAAAGTCGTCTTATACGCCGGTATATACGGTAAGATCTGGTGCTAATTCATCTTAAATTGATTCCCTTTCATTATTTTAGTGCTGGAACAAGCAGCTCCACACAAAAATGAGAACTGACCTATTGCAAGGTCGAGCCCTTTTTTCTGTCTAATTTGACTGGACTATGAGGACATAATTATTCTAGTAAACCAACATTCTCAGAAGCCAAACGTTACCATGCTTCCCTTTTATCAGGATTCAAGCACTAAAAAATAAGATTTGTCATTTATAATCCTTGGAAATGATGGTTTATGTCCAAAAAAGCTTCTGTATGAAAGCAGCAGATACACCAGGATCCGACCTGCACTAGTTTTTGGAACAATTTAATTTAGATGACATAATGATTGGCGGTCTTTATTTCTGTAGTCTTCTAAGAGTTATTTTGTTCCTTCTTTCGCACCTCGTTGATAACAAGTTTACAGTTGGAAGTGCAAAAAGACGAGTTTGTAAGAATATTTTTACATGGATGAATAGGACATGCCAGAAGTGCCTTGTACATGCAGATTTAGTTCATTACTTACAGATGACTGGAAAGTTTTTCTTTTCTTTGCTCTGCGAATGAGGAAAAAACAGGGAAATGAAGTTGTCTTGTACATAAAGTTGCATCTACATGGGGCGATTATCCCCTGAGTTATTGCTGGAAAAAGCAATTTTGTGCTATAAGGGCACTGAGCAAGAAATCGCTCTCTCATCGCAGTTGCTCAGTTTTTGGCCGCCTGCAGATGGCCGGGTCGGATCCAGCGGCGAGAATTTTCGCAGCGGGACCCGACCAGAGCGTCTGCAGAGAGCAGCGCGTACTCACCTGCTCCCGCAACCCCGGCTGTTTGATGTGCCGGCTGCCGGTGCATGCGCAGACTGGAGCCGGCGGCCGGGGAGTGAGATTTCTGTGCGGGGCTTTTCGAGTACCTGCTGGCTCGTCCCCAATCTTCAGGGACGAGCCAGCAGGTACTCGAAAAAGGCGATGCTCTCTTGAGTATATCGCCTTACCGAGTATGCTCACTCATCTCTGATTATATGACTTCTATACTGCATTTATCGCCAGTTTTCCTCTTCCGTAGGTGCCATCTCTAAGGCCTGTTTCACACAGGCTACAAAATCTTGCTACAAAATCATCACTACAACACGCATGTATATGAAGCTCATGGTTTCCAATGGGTTCTTTCACATGAGATGTTTTGTAGCCTGAAAAAAAATGCGTTTTGTAGCGATGATTTTGTAGCCCGCGTGAAAGAGGCCTCATCCTTAATTTAGCAACCACTATTCGGCTGCTGCCCCCTATTCCTCTTCTTCATTCGTAAAACAGACATGTCAGGGAACGAACAGCTCATTAGCAAAAACAGACAACCTGAAACAAAGCCCTAAATAAATTGTTAACATAAAGCCTGCCATTATTAATTCATTTAATCAGGAGACGCTCCTTGTAGTTCTGTGCTAGAACCAAGTGCCAGGCTAGCAGAATGTATACACTTTCAGATAAGTGTGCCAAGAAATGTACTGCATTCAGTTAGTAATTAGCCAATTCTTTATGTATACGTTAGGATGAAAGCTATGTTTTCTTACAATTAAAGTTAGCTTCATATTTAACATTTTTTCACTTAGTGGAAAAGCTTTGTAAACTATAAACGCAGCTTTGAATGGTGAAGGCCAGCAATATCTGATGTAGTCCACACTGTGCTGTGAAGGGGGCCAAAAATGGATAGATCATCCTGCAGGTTTCATAAATAAGAGCAATTTAACTGGTATCTTATCATTTTAATGATAACTAAATTGAATATATTTAAAGTTAAAAGAAATGGTGACATATTGCTTCAATGGCGGTATTTATGTAAATGTGAGAAATATGTATAGCTGTGAAAGATGCTTCTTATTAGTATTATTTTTCATCTTGACAACTTTCCTACCATTTCCCAAGCCCTCTGCTGAAGAATGTGAATGTAACTTGTAATGGAATATCATTTAGGAACCAGTCCAACATATTTGGTGACCAAATGCATCTTTTTCTTCATTGTGATATTGTATTGCAGAAGGGTTCAAAAGTAAGTTAAGGCATATCAGGGCAATGTGAGGGCTGTAGTTCTCATTTATGGCTGCATGTATGCAAAAGCAGGTTTATCCAGGCAAATACTATCAATGGCCTATCTTCAGAATAGGTCATCAGTAGTTGATTGGCTGGAATCCACCTCTCAGGATCAAAGCAGATCAGATGATCGGTCACCTGCTGTTAACCTTTTCCAATCCACTGTCTGACGTCTAAAGACATTCTGATTGCAGGCTGTACAGCTCCGATGTCAGAAAACGTCCAGCAAGGTATTCTTACTGTATATTATTGGCTACTCTGTTGTTGGGGGCCTCTCCAGCATGTCACATACCGCAGTACTGGCTCTAGCCAGCAGATGGTGCCATTGTATAATGGCAGAAAGAGAAAGCCCCCTAGAAACCCTAAATCCAAAATTGGATTGCAAAGGGTTAATGCCACAGCAATTAAGGGTACAGAGCTGAAGCAGTTAGCATTTCCCCTTCTGTAGTGGCCGGTGTTGGTAATTGCAGGCTGGAGTCTCATTAAAATTAGTGAGAGCTGCACCTGCAATTATGAACGTTAGCTACTACACTACGGGGATTGAAGCTAACTGCTTCTGCTCCATGCCCCTGTGTGCTGTTACGCAGACAGCAGACTTATAAACGGTGGAACCCAGCCAAACAACTATTGATGACATATCCTAAGGATATATTATCACCCGTTTAACCCCGTAACACTGCAGAGCGTACATTTATGTCCTGCAGCGTCAGGGTATGTATGAAAAGAGCTCGCAGGACGACTTGATAGACAGCCTGCCCGATAGTAGTATGATGTAATACTATGGCATTACATCATACTGCAGGAGAGATCAAAGCATCTCAAGTTGTTCCCTGTGGGGACTAAAAAGAAAAGTAAAAATCAGAACAATAAAGTTATACTGATTATTTTTAAAAAAAATTAATAAAAGGTTTTAAAAAAAACCCTTTTGCCACATTTAGAATAAAATAATCTAAATAATAGAAAAAAATACATATTTGGTATCGCTGCATCTGTAAAAGTCCAATCTAGCATATTATTTACCCCTCACAGTGAACATCATCTAAAAAAAATAAAATAAAGAATGCTAGAAAAGTGCTTTTTTTGGTCACCCCGTCTCCAAGAAAAAATGCAATAAAAGCGATCAAAAAATCGTATGTATTCCAAAATGGCATCAACACAACTACAGGATGTCCTGCAAAAAATGAGCCCTTGCACAACTATGTTGATGAGAAGAAAAAAAAGGTGTTGCGCGCAGAAGATGGCGGCAGAAAATAATTTTTAAAAATTAAATGTCTAAAAAATAAAGTAATACAGCAAAAAAAAAAACTATATAAGGGCTTATTCAGACGATCGTATATTGGCCGGGTTTTCACACCCGGCCAATATACAGTGTCCCTCTTTGCAGGGGGAGGAGGCTGGAAGAGCTGGGAGCAGTGCAATGAGCTCCCGCCCCCCTCACCACTATTTGCAATGGGAGGGGGTGGGACAGGGGTGGAGCTACATTCCAAAACTTAACTCCACCCCTGTCCCACCCCCTACCATTGCAAATAGTGGCCAGGGGCGGAGAGGGGGCGGGAGCTTAGTGCACTGCTCCCAGCTCTTCCAGCCTCCTCCCCCTGCAGAGAGGGACACCGTATATCGGCCGGGCATGAAAACCCGGCCGATATATGGTCGTCTGAAGTCGCCCTAAGTTTGGTATCGTAGTAGTTGTACTGACTCATAGAAAAAAGTTATTTGGTCATTTTTGTTGAAGTTTGTGTGCCGTAGAAACAAGACGCACCGAAGAAAACAAAAAGGCTGCGTGATTTAGGGTTTAAATAGTTGCTCCCATCTCAATAACTGAGGGTGCATTGCTAGGATATACCATCTCTGAGGACCCTCCTGATCCTGAGAATGAAAGGACAGCAGTTTTGCTCTAGCACTGCATCCTCTTTACTGTTTATTCCTATATGCCATCACTTTGATAAATGCAAAATTGTATTAAATTGTGATGCTGTCAAGATATCTGTATCCTACTAAACACCAGGACAGTATAAAGGCAAGTCCTGTGAATTTTAAACATTGAGTGTAGAAATGTGTATTATGTTATACTTGTTTTTGTTGCTCAAATAATTGAGTGGTTTATTTTACCCACTTTTTTATTGGACTTTTTATTTACGGCTCTTGGTCCTGGGCTTTAATTCCAGCCAATAGTAAAAAATATGTCACGGGATTAAAGCTCCTGCTCCTGCAATCAAGCAGGAGCAGGTCAGGTTCTCAGCTGTCAGATACAGCCAAGGACCCGGAGGAGAAGACATAAGCAATTTTTAACCACTTCTGCCTTCTCCTTTACAAGCCACATATCGCTCAATGAACATGTAGAGAATGCAGGAAGCAGCTCTGTCGTTTCCTACACAGGACCCGGTAATGTTTCCTGAATGGAACTGTGTCTGACAGTGACTTCTGCACACTAGTGGTATGTTTTACCCTGTAACTGGGACCCCTATAGATGCCCTAGTTACAGTACAAAAGAATGAAATTGAAAAAAAAATACAGTGTGAATAGTAACAGCCTGAACCTGGTGTTAAGTGGTGTTGTCTGTGTTACTCAAGACTTATGTGCTCTATTGGGAAATGCAAGGTCCACCATGTTGTTCCAGAATCTGTATACATACTGTAGATTATACCACTCACATATATTAGTAGCTATAAAGTGATTAGACAGTAACATAGTATGTAAGGCCGAAAAGATATATCCATCCAACTTAGCCTATTAGCCCCAAATGTTGATCCAGAGGAAGGTAAAAAATAAACCCAATGAGGTAGAAGCCAATTTTCTCCAATTAGGAGAAAAAATTCCTTCCTGACTCCAATCTGGCAATCGGAATAATCCCTGAATCACCAACCCTTCTGAAGTAAACAGTGACTATACCATGTAATATTGTATCGCTCAAGAAAGGCGTCCAGGCCCCTCTTGAACTCTTTTAGTGAATTTACCATCCCCATGTCCTTAGGCAGAGAGTTCCATAGTCTCACTACAGTAAAGAACCCCCTTCTATGTCACACATAGTAACATAGTATGTTAGACTGAATGTCCATCTAGTTCAGCCTGTTTCTACCTCCCCCACTGCCCCATGCCCTTATTGATCCAGACGAAAGCAAAAAAAACGAGGCAGATGCCAATTTAGCTAAAAAAGCTCGTCAGTGTAAAAACCTTCTTTCCTCTAGATGTAGTGGGCGCCCCCCTGTTACAGTCACAGCCATGGGTATAAATAGATGATGGGAGAGATTCCTGTATTGTCCCCTGATATATATATATATATATATATATATTTTTTTTTTTTTTAAAGGAACGTTTATTTAGCCAAAATAGATACATATACAAAAACAGCGGACACCAAAAAGAATGCACATCTTGTTGATACATCACAGTATATGAGAATTGAGAGAAAAAGAGGACAAAAGTAAAAACACTGAGTGTCTCGCATATTTGTGTGCGTTTCTCATAAAACATAGTATTTGGCTGTTCATTTTTGCATTTATTTATCAACTGCTCATAATAAAACAAACCCAAACCAGGTTAGGGCTCCAAGCCTCGGAGTCCCAAAATACCAGGAGAGAAAGAAAGAGAAGAAAAAGAGAACGGGAAGACCCCCCCCCCCCAGGTCAAAATAAACAAAGGGACATAAGAAACATTAGAGAAAACACCCCCCCCCCTCCCAGAAAGAATTTTAACCCTCCCCCCTTAATCCCTTAAACAACAAACCTGCGCGACTCTTAAAGAAAAAAAAAAAAAAAGGATTAGCCTAAACAGTAGATCGGCTCAAGCGGGTGTACCTTATTTTATCCCTTCCTAGGTTCTAGACAGGCATCTCTGCTGCCGTTGCAGGACAGTTTACTCAGCCCCCCCCAAATTTTGTCAAACTTCTCAGGACATCCTCTCGCCATATAAGTCAGTTTGTACATTGGAAGCACAGAGTTCACCACCTGGATCCATGCGTTTCTGGTCGGCTTAGCAGGGTGTTTCCAATTCAACAAAATCACCTTTTTAGCATAGAAAAATAGTAGTTTATATAAGGTGCGGGTTGCCGCTGCCACTGTCCCCTGATATATTTATACATAGTTATTAGGTTGCCTCATAGCCGTCTTTTTTCTAAACTAAATAATCCCAATTTTGATAACCACTCTGGGTATTGTAGTCCGCCCATTCCATTTATGACCTTTGTAATCGCTCAAGCTCTGATATGTCCTTGAGTACCGGTGCCCAAAACTGTACACAATATTCCATGCGTGGTCTAACCAGTGACTTGTAAAGAGAAGAAACAATGTTCTTATTATGTGCCCCTAGACCTTCTTTGATGCACCCCATGATCCTGTTTGCCTTGGCAGCAGCTGCCTGACATTGGTTGCTCTAGTTAAGCTTACAGTTAACTAAAAGTCCTTTTCCAGGTCAGTGTTTCCCAGTGGTTTCCCATCAGTGTGTAATAGACATGTATTTCCTCTGCCCATGTGCATAACCTTACATTTATCAGTAACATAGTAACATTGTATGCTAGGCTAAAAGAAGACAAAGTCCATCTACTTCAGCCTGTTTCTACCCCCTCTTGTTGATCCAGAGGAAGGCAAAAACCTGCAATGAGGCAGAAGCCAATTTACCCATTTGGGGGAAGAAATTCCTCCACGACTCCATAATGGCATTCAGAATACTGCCTGGATCAACCTTTGAATGTTCCTACCTGACTCTATCCTCGTGTTAAACCTCATTTGCCACTTTTCTGCCCAAGCCCCCAACTTATCCAGATCCTCTTGCAGTCTCCTTGCATCCTGTCTTGTATTAATATCTTTACACAGTTTTGAATGTCCACCAGAAGTCTTATATGAGATTAAGGGGGACTTAAATGTTAAAAAAATATTGCAAAAATAAGTACAAAAAAATTACACAAAAAAAAAATAATATATATATATATAAAACAATCCATCCTAAACCGTCGCCATATCCGAGATTATACAAATTATATATCAAAACTTCCAAAACAAAATGGTGTTCTGTACTTTATTGTAACAGATATATAATAATTTTAAAGATAAAGAATAGAGATGAGCGAACGTACTCGGTAAGGGCGATTTCGCAATCGAGCACCGCGATTTTCGAGTACTTCACTACTCGGGTGAAAAGTACTCGGGTGCGCTGTGGGTGAGCGGGGGGTTGCAGCGGGGAGTGGGGGGGAGAGGGAGAGAGAGAGGGCTCCCCCCTGTTTCCCGCTGCTACCCCCCGCTCTGCTGCGCCTCCCTCTGCCCCACAGCGCACCCGAGTACTTTTCACCGAGTAGTGAAGTACTCGAAAATCGCGGTGCTCGATTGCGAAATCGCCCTTACCGAGTACGTTCGCTCATCTCTAATAAAGAACTATAAATGTAAAAACATTTTTTTTTACTTTTTGTACACATTACCCAAATAAAACGAAAAAAATGGAAACAAATTTCATTTTAAAAAAATAGCACTATATGTGGTAAAAAAAAAACAGTAAAATTAATTTTGGCAGGCCAGGAAAAAAAAATAGAACCATAAAATCACCACATTAGCAAAATCGCTAAAAAGTGTCTGGTTCTTAAGGACCAAAACACTCTGGTCTGGTTAAATGACTTGGTGAGGTTGGGGTAAAAATCATGTGACTCCTGGTAAAACCGAGTGACCTGACCCATCTGATAAAGGATCTGCTGCTAAAATCTTGGTGATAGATATCACAGGAGAAAAGACAGAATTTAAATGGGCGCTCAGGTTGGGGAATAGGTAAAGAGGAAATAATAAGTGAAGCTGATTACACATATTACATTGTTACAGCTGAAGGGGGAGAGATAACACTGGTAGGTACATTTCTTAACTCCCTCTGGTCCTGGTCAGCATCAATAAGCATGGGTTGACAACAATGAAGATAGTGGCAATTATTCCAGGAATGTAGTCCAGAAGTGACCAGAGGATTTAGATGCACAAATTAATTTAGGCAGAATATGCTATTCAGTGTGTTTCAGGAGTATTTGCATGTTCCTTCTTCCTCAGTTTTAATTTTATAGCTCGTGAATGTACTTTATACATGTGTGTTTAGGCATCTGACTTATGGCTGTGGGCCTCTTTTATTCATGGGCTTTTAGGCATTTCCATAAAAAGGTTGTCCAAGTTAAAGCTTATCCGTAAAACTCCTTCTGCATGTACTAAAATACCAAATTGAAATGCACTTCCATTTCCCCGCTCACGCTTTGTCGCGCATCGGTACTTAGTCCTCCGCACCTGTGTTTAAAGGCTGCAGTTCCGCCCAGCTACGGGATGTAACGGGTGCTGCAGCCAGTAACAGAGATCAGCGGGAGCGCAGAGATGTGAGTATATCACTATTTGTTATTTTACTGCATGCAGAAGGAGTTTTACAGATAAGCTATAACTCGGACAACCCCTTTAATGTTTGAATGGTTAGTAAATCCCTGCATCTGCCTGTAAGCAGCAGCCCTTGAGAGCCGCTCTGAACCAAAAACTGTCCTTTAATCTAGAACCTAAGGCTCTGGACTTTGTTCTGGTCCAGCAAGATTCCAAAAATTATCTCACACTCTGGAACTAGTCCAACATTTGCAGAATCCAAGACGAAGAGCAGATGGTTGCTACTTTCATGCATATATTTGCATGTAGATAAACTCTTTAATTCACACTGGCCCTTTGCATGAGCAGCTAAAGGAACTTTATTGTGTATAATAGTTTTTCATGTAAGTATTGAAATGACTACTTTATTCAGCTCTCTTATTAAGATGTCACATCAGCTACACAAACACCATAAAAACAGTATGTATAGTATGGAAGCATCAGATTCAGTTGTATCGTTTAATGAGGTCAGGTAGTGATCACATTCTGTTACATATATGGGGGATTTATGTAGAGCTCTGTGCCAGAATTTTGGTATAAAATGTACAATTTTTTAACCTTTTTTTTCACCAACCTTGACAATTTTCATTAAGTGACCAAGGCTTATTGGAAGAGAAGGCAGCCTGCCAAAAACTGACATAGATTACAGCACATATTTACATCAGATCATAACTGGCATTAATTTGATACTTTGTGTCTCATTGCACGGCCAGAGATGCACCGAAGAGGCATGTGCCTCCCAATAAATTTATCACATCTTACTCTAGTGGGCATTTTACGTAGCATATGTTAAAAGGTCCCTAAAATGAGATGTTAAGAATTGCTATATGCAGGGAGTGTCGGCTCCCTGCAAATTGTCAAATACAGCTTATGTGTAAGAACGGGCTGCATATGTAACTGTCTATATCAACATTTCATCCTTATGCAGCAGGTAATTTGTAAGAAGTAAGAGCGCATAAAAAAAGACAATGCAGCATTTGTTCCCTACTTGTTGGTGACCCTCTTGGGAAAAGCTTCATGCCATGTTTCCCTGCAAATAAGACCCTGGCTTATATTAATTTTTGCCCCAAAAGAGGCACAGGGTGTTATTTTCCAGGGATGTCTTAGAAGGCATAGTCCAGTTCCCTCCTGTTGTTCTCCACAGTTCTGGCAGGCTTCTGTGCAGTTCTCAGCCGCCAACAGAAGATCGCTTGCTAGTAACGGTTCATAACTGCGGTGCTTGATGAACCAATCATAGCCATTCAATTTAATTGGCTTAGCGTGGCGTTTGAGAACCAATCAGAGCAATTGCTTGCTGGAGGCAGGGCTTACAAACTCAATTACCAGCAAGTGATATTCTGTTGGTGGCTGAGAAGTGCACGGAAGCCTGCCGAGACAGCGGAGAATAGCAAGAGGCACCCGGACGGCGCATGCTAGGTAAGAATTGCTTTTTTTCTTCATGTAGCGTAGCAAGGGCTTATTTTTATGGGGTAGGGCTTATATTTCAACCCCCCCAACCGAAAATCAGGGTAGGGCTTGTTTTAGGGGCAGGCCTTATTTCTGGGGAAACGCGGTATATGAATAGACTGCAGTTGCCATCTTTCTACTATATATATATATATATATATATATAATATATATATTAGTAGAAAGCTGGCATATATGTAAATATCCATGCTCAGGAAAATTATTCAGTTGCATTAGGAATAATAGTTATAATACAAAGGTGTCGACTAATTCAAATACATGAAATACTCAGGACGAACTAACGTAGAGGTCCCTTTTTCATGTGGCCCCACTAGCCTAGCTTCATAGACCATGGCGGAATTTCTTAGAAGCCTCTGCAGGCTTTCCTTTTTTTCTTAGCACATCTAATTAAAAGATTTTCCAGTAAAGGCCCATATACACGCAAAGATAATATTTCAAACGATTGAAAGATTGACAGTTTTAGCAATCATTTGCATAAAGTGTTAAACAGTAATGTCCATGAACACTCAATCATTTTTATTGGCATGTAAAAGGGGCCTCTGGGAGCTGTTTGCAGAGCCCAGCATGTGGGCTGGGCTCTGCAAACAGCTGCATTGTTCGCTCACAGGCTGCAGGCAGAATACAATGTAATCTCTGGCACCCGTTGAGAACACAGCATGCGGTCTGTGAGAGATACGTTATCTCTCTGCAACTGAACAATGAATTTTAAGCTCACCTTAAAACCATCATTTAGACAAAAAGTGCACAAAGCCAGCTTTTACACGCAACGATTATTGCTCTTCTGCGGTCGTTTGAACAAATTTTGAGCGATAATCATTGCGTGTAAATGGGCCTTAAGCAACATTCCAATTAAGTTTGTTGTACAGAGTGGCCGATGGAAAATTAGCCCAGCAGCACAATCTTATGAAAGTTGTCTAAAAGAAAATTTCTGTTGCCCGTAGTAACCAATCACAGCACATCTATAATAAAAAATGTTAAAAAGTCTTATTTGTATAGCGCCAACTTATTCCGCAGTGCTTTTGAGTATTTTTTTTTATTTATTACCCCCACCGCTTTTATTTTACCTCAGCAGTATAAGAACTGAGAGCTGAGTTTCGATTGGTTGCTATGGACAACAAAGACAGATTTTCTTTTAGACAGCTTTTAGAGTGCGGTGACGGGCTAATTTTCTGTAGATGCTATGGTGATGATGAGTGAGTGTGAGGCATAGCATGTAGTTAGATAATGCATACATAAGAGGGTAGAGTGTATTTGATAACACACCATACCATATCAGACAATGATGTGTGTGTGTGTGTGTGTGTATGTGTATACACACACACATATACACACACACTATATAAAATATTAGATAAGAGTAGGTTCCCTGGCAGTCAGGGGCCTTCAGCTGCTTGTTCGCCCAAGCAATGAGCCTTATCAGCGCCACATGCTGATATCTCAGTGGGCGGCACTGATAGCATTCTTTCAGCTGGTATCCCGCTGGTAGTTCTTAGTGGGACCCCAGCTGATAGCATTTACAAAAGAGCTGCATTGTTCTTGGAGCTATTGCATTGGTATCCCGCTCCGCCTGCATAGCTCTTAAGTAACTAATTAGCTACTTAGAGTTATGCAAAGATGATCGCTCAAAACTGTCACTCAAACTGCAGTTTGAGCATTTTTTGAGCGATCACTGCGTGTAAATGGGCCTTTAGTCTTCATCTCCCAGAAACCGAATTATCAATGCAAAGTCTTTGAAGTCCTTTGCATACTTTCAAAAAGTACATCAGCATCAGCTGCACATGCTATGTCTGTGTCTAGTGGACGTACAGGTTAAAGTCACAATTTACACTGATGAATTGATGAAAGCACATATGTGGTGTCCCATGTGGGTTTATTTCTGTTAAATTATAATTCTTATAATTATTTTTAGGCACAACTAGGCAGATGTCCTAATACTGTCTAATCATTAGGCAATGTAAACTTAGACTAGGCAGTACAGATGAGTGAGCATACTCGCTAAGGGCAATTGCTCGAGCGAGCATTGCCCTTAGCGAGTACCTGCCCGCTTGAGAGAAAAGGTTCGGCTGCCGGCGCGGGGGAGCGGTGAGTTGCGGCAGTCAGCAGGAGGGAGCAGGGGGGAGAGAGTGAGAGAGAGATCTCCCCTCCGTTCCTCCCCGCTCTCCCCCGCAACTCCCTTCCCGCCGCCGGCAGCCGAACCTTTTCTCTCGAGCGGGCAGATACTCGCTAAGGGCAATGCTCACTTGAGCAATTGCGTTTAGCGAGTATGCTCGCTCATCACTATTAGGCAGTCTTTAAATGTGCCAGATTTTTCACAGTGATTCTGCTGAATGATAAATCTATTGAATTGTAGACTTTATGCCACCTATTAGTTGGCATAGTTCATGCCAATAATTGCTCCAAAATTTTGGTGCAATTTTTCTGGCGTGATTTTCCACATTTAGTCCACACCTCCTTTTCCACAAGGCCATGCCTCTTTTCAGACATATCGAAAAAAGTGTTCAAAAATGTCTAAAATGCATCATAGATGTGTTGCAAAGTCAGACAGCTTTTTGGCGCAATCTGTGCCAGAAAACTGTTTCATCCTCAGTTATAAATCCACCCCAATATGTTTCCTTACACTTGCAGCGTTATCATGACTGCTATAGTGTGACCCTACGAGACAAAACGTAATAGAAAGAACTATTAACCTGCTATCTGATCACATCATCAAATGTTTAAGATGTTTTAATCAAAATGAGATTAAAGACGTCTCTTCTGTCTCAAATTATAAATCAGAGCTGGAATCTATTAGTTTAAAACAATAAAGTAAATGATGAGTATAATGAAAAAGGTAAAAATAAAATGACCTGCTGACTAGGAAGTAAGCATAACGGATATTTCCAGCTCTTCAATAAAATTTCACAGCATGCTAATACTTCTCTTCAGACAGCTCATATAAATATATCTCATCAGATCATTTAAGATGTCCATAAATTCAAGTACCCATTCAGGGAGTCAAGATTACACAAATATCATTATAAGCAAGGCCGTATTTACAGCTCAGGCTGCCCCAGGCACTCAGCCTGAATACACCCCTATTAAATAACCAATTACAATCCCCAATTATCATCATAATTCACTCATTTCTGAGGAATCATAGTGATAATTGGTCAGCGGTAACAATGGAAAAGAACTACCATTTATCATTTGCCATTGATTGTAATGCTATAAAAATAATTATCAGTGGCACGATTGATAAATGTTATATGCTGCTCACAGTGACATATACACTTGACATTGTTGCCTAGAGGCAAGTACAGCCTAATCCTGGTGTTAAGTGGTGTTGTCTGTGTTACTCAAGACTTATGCGCTCTATTGGGAAATACAAGGTCTATCATGTTGTTCCAGAATCTGTATACCAGGTCTTCTACCAGGTCATTAATAAATATATTACAAAGAGTAAGGCACAGTGCTGCCCCCTTTGGTATCCCACTACTAACGGTGACCCAATCAGAGTAGGTACCAATTAAGACTACGCTCTGCTTTCTATCACTGAGCCAATTACTTACCCACTTACACACAATTTCCACCAGACCAAGCATTCTCATTTTATATACCAACCTTTTATGCGGCACAGTATCAAACGCTTTGGAAAAGTCCAGAAACACGAGATCCAATGACTCTCCCCTGTTCAGTCTAGAACTCCCCTCCTCATAGAAGTGGATCAGATATCACCATAGCATTTATAGCTATCACCCACTGTATTACTGTTGAATGAAAACACAACGTGAACACTGGAGTAACCACCATACAGCAGTTAGTTTGACTTGGTCAAACTGTCTTATCTTGTGTGAACCCACCACAAGAGTGACAGCTAGAAGAAACTTGCAGAGATGTTTCCTGATGCTTCCATGCAGTTTCTTCAGGGCTTATTCACATTTTTGTATTTTACATCCATGCTTTGCGTGTTCTCCATCTATACAGCAGACTTCACGCAGACAGCACATGGAGCCATAGTTGTAAATGGGGGCAGTTCTTATATGCATCATTTCACAGAGTCATGGTTCACATGAAAAAAAAATGACAGCATTCACTATTCTTGTCCAATGTGGATTAGAATGGGCCATTCAAGTCAAAAGATCCACATGGTTGGCATTGGTGTGCTGTCCATTTTTCTTTGTGTTCAGTCTTTTCAGACACAACACAGGCGAGATTTCAAATACTAATCTGAATAAGCCCTCAGAATAAGGCTAGGGCTACACAGCGACTTTGATCACAACACAGGTTGGGAGACCAAAGATGGCGGTGTAGCCATGGGATCTTCTAGACTAATGGAAGTTGGTGTGGGTGTTGTTGCATCTCGCAAGTAGCCATGACCATGAACCTGCAGATCACAAAAATCCAGCAAAGGTTTTTAAAATTTGTGGGTCGTATCTACTTGTGAGTTACAATGCCACCCACATTGACGTCTATTAACACTAGGAGATTGCAGGGCTATGCTGCAACCTCTGTCACAGCCAAAGTCATCGTGCCATCCTTGCTTAAAACTGCTTACTGCTAGTAGGTGATAGACTCTTTCAGGAAGCATTAAAACATTTTTACGCCTGACTGATATACGCAACCATCTGAGGCATTGGTTTCCAATACATTCGTTCATACGGGCGAATATACAGCACGTAGATACAATGGACTGTCAAAAATGGAACATACGCGACTGAAATACGGCCAACGTATATACGATGGGTAAAAAGATAGTTCTGGAATTATCTTTTGCCTGATGTACGGCGGCAGCTCCCATAGACTCCTATTGTAGCTGGAAAAAAAGGGAAAGGGATGCATCTTAGCAGCGTCCAACGCTGGGAAGAGCTTTCATGTGCCTCTATATAGGCAATGGAAGGCATCCCAAGGATTTTTGCACAGCGAGGGTTTTCCGGGGCGCAACATATATTTTCGCTAAAAACGCCGCTCCCGGTTGTGTGAATGGACAAGAAAACGCTGGCCATGATTGCAGAAAAACGTGCGTTCATGCAATTTTACAGCAAAAACACATACGCTCGTGTGAAAGAGCCTTAAAATAGTGACAGTCACACTGATTACAGTGATATGTCTGCTGTGTAGGTCTGTGCAGTAGTTTTGGAGAAACTTGCATTTAATTAGTATCAGGGCTCAGTCACACGGGCGCATCGGCACCCGTACACCGGTGCCTATGTGCCCGTGTGACTGGCAGTTAGAAGACGGCCGTACCTGAAGACGGCCGTCTCTCTCCAGCGCTGATGAAAGAACACATGACCGGCAATGAAGCCGGTCACATGTTCTTCCTCCCGCCGCTGCAGAGAGACGTCCGTCTTCAGGTACGGCCGTCTGCTGGCTGCAGTAACACGGGCGCCGATGTGCCCGTGTGACTTAGCCCTTAGTCTACCCCACCCCGCAGCCAATGATGTGCAGCTGTCATTCTATGCACAGTAATAAGCAGCAGAGAGCTGTCAGTCATTGGCAGGAGGGTGGGATGGGTGTGTAGGTACTGCAGCTCATGAATATCCAGGACTCCTTAAAGTAGTCCTCTATGCATTTGCTGCTACTGATAAAATGCAAGTTTCTCAAAAACTACTTATACAGATACACACTGCAGACATATCACTGTAATCAGCGTGACTATCACTACCTTATGATGCCCTCAGAGAGGGGTGCAAAAAGATGGTAATAGAACCCCCCCCCCCCCCCCCCCCTGAAAAAAAAGGCATTTTTTAATAATAAATTCTGCTGGAGGACTAGGAGAGTGAAAAAAGAGTAGTGTGTAGTTTTTATTCCCAGCAGCTAGTGGCGCTCCCTGCAGGGGACCTCCAGTGACTGGTGGAAAATAGGTCCCTGATTATAAGTCCCACAGCTTGAGCCTTTTCTCCTGGCTGTATAAAATTCTTCCAACCTGATTAATTGTGCTACGAGGCGCTAGAAGAGGAAATAGACTCCGTATTTTTTGTGGGAGTAGTTTGCACACAGAAAGATGATCAGTTTTAATTTTATGGATTGTGCTGATATTTCCAGCGGAATGTTATTATCACTAATTTTATTGCAATTCTTATGCGGCAGTTTTACGGTTATCATTACGAAGTAAATTACACCAATTATAAGAAGGATCACTGCACAGGGTGAGCAGCACGGTAAAATACAATATCCTGTCAGTAATACAAAGGCCATACTCATCTGGACGTGCTGAATGACATTGGGTCATGTCCAGAATTATTAGAAGGGTCCTCTGCTCAGGATCATTATCCCCTCACCATAGTGGAGAGGAGTCACATCTCATCGAGGTGTGGGTGGTGTGCAATACAGATTCAGCATACAATGCAACAGATGGGGTAACCAAAATGTACAGTATTTATGCAAAAATAAGGTTGAATGCCCATCGGCGATTGCCTCTGGATCCTGCAGCAAATACTGCCCATAGTCATGCTATGGAAAATGTTTTCCATGCCCACGAGTGGAAATCAACTGCGATTTTCCGCTCGCGTGGGAAAATCGCAGCATGTCCTACTCTAGTGCGAGCCTCGCACGGACAGCTTCCATTGTCGTCCTGCGGCGAGTCGCAGCCGATCCGCATCATCTCCGGCGCGATTCTGTGCACTGTGCATGTGCGGCCGCGTCCCAGCCGGCCCATCCACAGAGCAGAAAGAAGACAAGATAACAGGTACGTGGGGGTCAATGCCGGCCGGGGCACAGGGTCTGATACTGCTGCAAGATTTCGCAGTCGGAATCCGACCCGGCCGTGTGTATTCAGCCTTACGCAGTTTAGCTTTTACCTTAAGATGGTTTGTCCGCAGCAATTGCTAGCTAAATACTAGGATCTGAGGATTAGTACTGCTTTGTACTAAATTTGAAATATTACTAATGCTGCGAAAACAGTATCAATAATACAGATAAGTCCCATTGAACAGAAATATAAATCAGTTACCTACTCAGTCTCTTTTAGGAAAGCTATTTCCTCTTTTACTTGTGCAATGTTCTTATAAATGATGCAGCCCTTAAACTGCCCACCATCTCCCTTGTTGTATATCTGCAGTAAAGAATTTTACAAAAATCTAATTGATGTCAGGGAAAAACAGGACATTTTTTTAATCCTGGCGCCTCTTCTCCGTACTAACTGTACAGTGTGAGCATATAGATCTTTTGATGCCTTAGCAAAATTAAAGCACATGTACAGATTTAAGTAATAAACCAACAATGCTGTAAGAGGTCGAATGAAGAGCTTCTCCTTCAAAGGACCTGTATCACTAATCTACAGAATAGATAATAAGTCTGATCACTGGGGGCCCCACTGCTGGTGCACACCGATCACTAGACACAAGTCCTGAACTCACCGTTACACCACTGCCAATGCCACTGCATTCAGTGTCCATGGGACTACCACACTAAGCTGGCTTGACATTGTTGCCGTATACAATGCAATATAGAACAATTGATACAACCCTTATAATCTACCGTATAGCGCCCAAATACAATTGTCAGAAGGCACCCAAATAGCACTGTCCAATCAACAAACCAGAAAATATAGCTACATCCATTTGCTGCTTCCTCTTTATATGTCCAGACAACAAGTGTGGAATTAGCTTCAGATGCCAAAGCCATTATGCCTTAAATAGGTTATATCGCTTATAGTTACATCCAGCCCATAATACCAAACAGTTTTTGTATTTACACTTATTAAAATATGTTTGCACCCTCAAATATTCCAGGAGTAATGCTAAAAGAGCGTCACCTGCTGTTTCTATTGAAGAGCCTTTCTGGGTTTAGTCCACCTTGGTGTTATGTCCGAGTCGGATACCAAACACCTTGTTCAGATCAGAAAGAGTTGTTCAAAAAGGATGGATATACAAACAACTTTTTGTAAACATGAGTAACAAAACTATTTATTATAAGAACTCTTCCCCTATTGTAATAATACGAGGAAACCCTACCTAAAAGTGGAACAATCATCTGGAACCTGGGCGGCAACCTAGACTATCCCTACGTGGTGACAAGAGAGGTGACAATTAACACCTGTATTAAACAATTGACACAGCAGTACTAGGAAGCCGATATTACTAAACTAGCCAAATAAGCAAAGACACCACAAACTTATTTGAAAGCGTGATGACACTAGGAGGACGCTGACCAGATCAGAACTCCGCCATGAAGATGAATAATCAGCGCCCTCTGAGAATGGGGGTCTGGAATAAATATACTTTAATAATGCTTGATTGGCCGACTCGGGAGTACTATCTCCCCACCGACCAAACCCAACCACCAGCAGATGTTAGTGTCAGACACTGAATGACAGGGCTCATGCACCAACACCGCGGTCACATGGGCTGGGGCTAATGTGTTTTTACCCCAGATCCATTTCCTGGTTACAGCCGGCAAACCATGACAATCAGTAAATGATCCAAGGTTTACAACAATTACTGAGGTGGACACATAATAGAAACAACAGGTGATGCTATTCTAACATTAATTCTGGAATATCTGGTGATAGAAACATTTTTAATAAGTATAAATAAAGAAAATGTTTATAATTATGGGTAGATTCAACACGAAAAATAAACTTTTTGGGAAGACCCCTTTAGGGCACCCCATTCACTAGTGATACATGTCGCACGCCTCTAGGACCTGCCTTGCTTTAAATAAGTGTGCTTAGGATGTATTTAATGGTGAGTAAAATAGGTAGAGATCCACTAGTGAAGTGTCATCACTAGAGTTGAGTGAACGTACTCTGCTGAGCTTGATGCTCGTTTGAGTATTAGCGTACTCGATGGTGCTCGTTACTCGAATGAGCATCAAGCCATGTTTGACGCAGCCCCAGTTTTTGGATCCTCCCCGCTGTGACGTGCCTGTTTTGGCCCCCTACCCGCCGCGACACAGCGCGTGTGAATGGCAACTTTTTTGTCTGGGAGAGAGAGAGGGGGAGAGAGAGAGGGGGAGAGAGAGAGGGAGAGAGAGAGAGGGGGAGAGAGGGAGAGGGAGAGAGAAAAAAAACGAAAAAAAAAACTAAACTCAGGACTCGGCGTTCCACATACAAAAATGCTCGAGCCTCCCATTGTAGTCAGCTCGACTCGAATAACGCGGACCCGAGCATTTGGGTGCTCGCTCATCTCTAGTCATCACTGTCCTCACCATGGCGGGGATCTGCATTGTATTTTCTACACAGAAAAATAAAGTATTTTCAAGGTACTTTTCGCATGGCTTGTTCATTCATGTAACCAAACCTAGCGCAGGGTGATCCTGAACATGACATCATGGCCATGGTGAGTATTCTGTAAGGGGCTTGCCATACTTTACAGTGTCACCAATAGTAACTGTGCTCTGTGTCAGTACATTCTAAAAGCTCAATAAATACATTTTTCTTCAATGTCATTTTTATTATGTTTAGCTTTGTTCGATTTCTTATTATTATTGCCATTAAAAACTTTAATGAGGGCACATTAAAAGAACTTTAGCAAAATCATCTATAAAGGAAGACTATGGCTACTATTCCCAGTAAATAACACAGAGAAGATAAAAGTTGGACAGATTTAGGAATAGTACGGTTATCTGAGAGAATGTGTTTTTAATCAGGTTTATTGGTTGGAAGATCCTTTATGTCATACCGATAAAGAAGCTAATGCATCTCCTTCTCTTCTCAGTCTCCAGCACATAGCTACTCCAGCTATGACTCTGGAAAAAATGAAAGTGTAGGTGGTTGTGGTGAAGATTTATCTTTGAATCGGGGTGATGAAGATGAAGATGACCACGATGACCATGAGGATGTTGAGAAGGCAACTGAAGCAGACGGAGTAGAGGCAGAACGCCTGAAAGCTTTTAATGTAAGTGATCGTTGTGACAAGCAAGCCTGCAGAACAAATGCCTCTACTATGCTATGCCCCTATTGCAGTTACGCTTATGGGGTACAATTTCTTTGTTTCGTTCTGTTTTTTTGGCTACAGGGCTCAGATGACTTTGGAAATGTTGTGCCAATAGCTATGCTATGCTGCTTCATGATTCATAATTCTCTCTGATCCATTTTAAATATAGGATCATTTTTGTTGCATTCTTTATGATCTTTGCAGACTGGCAGAAATTATTTGAGTAGAATGAAAAAGGGAAAAAAACATTTCCTCACTGATGACCTTCTTATTGCATATAACTATTACTGCTTTCATAGTAAGCAGTCATCACTCCATCTAATTTGCTGAGAAATTGCATTTAGAATTTGTGGGAGATTATTGCAAATTTATTATATATTTTTTTTAAATTTTCATTCAATATTTTCAACAAAAATTTTACAGTCTGAAACTATTAAATGAATATTAAAGCTCAAAGTCCTGGAAACTAGATTGTTGCCTGTTAAAGGGAACCTGTTGCCTGGTTCATGCTGCCTAAGCAATGGGTGGCATGAACTTGGCTGTGTATGTGTTATTCTGAAACCTCGCAACGCTTCAGAATAAACCTACTTTGACTCAGAACATAGCTCCATGTCATGGAGGAGGGTTGTGTGGTCCCTCCTTGCCCAAATCACCTAGAGAGGCAGCTCTCTCCCTATAGACAAAAGAGGAGAGAAATGTCACTCAACATGATATGGGTAGGGACAGGGCAGCACTGCCCCATGCCTGTGACTTGGAGCTTCCTTATGCGTCAACTTCTAAAGTATATTTATTCTGAAATGCCAGATCTTTTCAGAGTAAGACTTACATGGGCACAATGTCCACAACTGGACAAGGCTGTGACAACATTAACCTCTCTTAAAATCCAGTTCTAGCTACAAAATTGCTTGGGTTGTTATTCCAAACTTTTTGTAAAGGCTGATTTACACACAACGATTATCACTCAAAATTCGTCCAAACAACGGCTTTTGAGCGATAGCCATTGTGTGTAAATGTGTGTCTATCATGCACTTACCGTGAACTCTTCGTCCATGGCTGAGTTCAGCTCAGCATAAAAGCAGTCATCCCTGATAAGAGGGACGGCATGCTGTGTTTTCCGTGGGCAGCGGTGATTTCATTGTATGCAGCCTGCTGCCCAATGCAGAACAAAAGTGATGTATTTAGAGAACAGACCACCCACTGTTCTCTAAATACATGCAAATGAAGCTAGTTAGCTACTAATGGGCTGTTTAGCCTATTAGTAGCTAATGCAAAATGATCACTCAAAACTGTCAGTTTCTGACAAATTTTCAGCAATCATCTTTGCGTGTAAATGGATCTTAAGATGTTTAAAGGTCTTGTTTGATCCACTGCCTACCAGTGATTAAATATACTTATATTCAAAGTCTTTGGTTTAACTTGTTGTCGAGCCAAAAAATACTAGTTTTTCTTTTAAAAAAATCTATATAATGTTTCCTTATTGTGTCTGAGCTTATCTTCATGAAGACTGTAGATGACTTTTACAGTGAGCCGTATGTGCCTAGAAATATCCCATATACGATGTTTATTCTTTATTTTATCTGTAATTTCCTTTCTTTTATTTGCTGTAGGGAATGTCTATGATATTCTGTAGGTTAGAGCTTTGTCTTGTGCCGCTTGTTATATATGTTTTGTGTATTTTCTGAATGTTTGTGTTCATGCTTTTCTTTGAATTACGATGACAGAATGTGTGATACTGTAAAACAATGCTTACTACATTTTTTTATTTTATGGGACTTGTATGTGTTTTTGCAATGTTAATCATTTTGCTTCTACCTGCTGCCTTGAGATACTTCATAAGGAAGTATATTTGGCCTAGGATGATGCTTCTTTTATACCAACCATGATGACAAAGTATCTATTCCAATCAAGAATCTATGGTAGTAAGATGAGAGACAAGAGCAGTCCTCCAACCCCTTCTCCTCTGTCTCCCTCTTACCAACAGATGTTTGTCAGGCTGTTTGTAGATGAAAACTTGGACCGAATGGTCCCTATCTCTAAGCAGCCCAAAGAAAAGATCCAGGCAATCATTGACTCATGCAGGCGACAATTCCCTGAGTATCAAGAGCGTGCCAGAAAACGTATACGCACTTACCTCAAGTCCTGCAGGCGGATGAAAAGAAGTGGTTTTGAGATGGTGAGTTTTGACGTAAAATCAAGCCCATCAAAACCCCATATGTAATTTCATGACACTATTTTGTTTTCATCTTAGTGTCTTTATTTTACCCCCTGGTTCTATTAGTTAAAACATTTTTTGTAATCCTTCCATCATTCCTGAATTTTTTCCCATTTGTTCCTTAAGTAAAATAAGCCTGTGTCTTATCATTTATCACCAGGGCTCTAAAAAGGGGTTTTCCAGGCAGCATCGGCTGTCAAGGCCAGAATGCATCGGCTTTGGAGCGGAAGCCGCTGCTCCGACTCTGTTTAGTGACTGGTGCTCATAATTGTAGGTGCTGCTCTCATTGAAATCAATGGTAGCTATGCCTGCAGTTACAAGCTCCGGCCACTACACGGGTTGGAGCAGCGGCTTTCACTCTAAAGCCGATGCATTCTGGCACTGACAGCGGGCATTGCCTGGCAGACCCCTTTAAGACAAAGTTGATTAAATGAACACTATACAGTACATAGAAAAGGATGGGCTTAAAAGCAAGAGCAAGGAGATCTAGAACAGGGTAGTGCAGGGATGTGTATGAGCGGCTCCATTCGGTAGGGGAGTTCGATTTCATTATTCAGCCTGAACAATGATTCGCACTGGTTCATTTCCTGGGTTCTTATTTGATTTTCTGAACCTTATTTCCCTATTTTATTCCTTGACAAATGAAATAGTTTAGCATATTCATTTCTAGTATCAAAATCATATACTTGTGCCTTCTGCTGTGTACCACCAGTCATGCATAAATTGTCAGGTCTAATAATACAAGGAGTAAACAATTTAAATGATAGGAAACCATCAAGCATAAAATGAATTGTTTGCAGTAAAAGGTTTATAATGGATATGACGTTAGTCTTGTAAGGGAGGAAAATGATATGAGCTGTGCTCATGGGTCGAGCATGCACTGCATCCAGTCATACATTTCTATACTATTAACTATTCAATTGCGGTACATGTGCTGTTATGGTAAGTCGCAAACTAAAATCCAGATATTGCCTCCTCTGAGGTGCTCAGCTCATTTGTTATTTTTATTTGACTTTTGGATGTGAATAAATGAATTAGTGCTATTTTAGAATTGTACAGGATCATTCAAAAGGCAGGGCCACCCAGAATATCTTTTAAACTGAAGGAGAAACAAGTAGGAAACTTTGTAGAACACTTAGATGAATGAAAGAAAACTTTTTGACACTATGGTGGCACCCTTCAGCCATCTTGATGGCAGCTATGTTGGATTCAGCCCCAGAAATAGAAAGGAGGTCAGACCAGTTCTCGGTTATCATCTATAACTCGAAAGTGGTTGCAGGTATTGAGAAAATGGCTGCACGACCAATTCTGATGAAAATCTACCTTTACAGCATGTATCCCATAGCCTTCTATCCCTTCTAAATGTTCTACAAAGTTTCCTACTTGCCCCTCTTTTCATTCAGAAGATATTCTGGGTGGCCCTGTATTTATGCTAATGAAATGAGACTTATATACATGGCAGAGCTCCTTGCCAGCACATAAAGCCTCAGTATGGCGCTGTATTATGGAGCTATTTGCCTGGAAGCAAGGCTTTTAGGGGAGATTAGATCCATAATATGATGTCTGATTATGGCGTGATTTTTTTTCTGTATAATTCACACAACATTGGACATGAAAAACTATGCTTGGAATTGGTGGCATATGGAGATACGGTAGAGCCCAAAGAATTCCGTGGGTACCATAATATTGCTCCATACACCATGGAGGTTGTTGGGATTCACAATATGATAATGTGCTGGAGGCTATGAGAATTGTTTTTGACCTTACCATTGTGTGTACATCACAACTGATGGACTGGCTCAAATATAGCCCCTCCAATATGTGCCATGTTTTCCAAGTAATTATAGTAATTATATTGGCTAGAGTCATTGGCAATATGCTCATATGCAAGATCGCACTACTTTTTTTCCTGAAATGTAGCTGTCTGGGAGATATGAGGTTTACAAATTTCATGTATTGCAATCTGCCCAGTTGGTGGTCTTGCAGCTTCTTCTGGTCTGCGCTGTTTACTGCTCAGTCCTCCTCAGCCCCTCCACTTGTCTAGTAATTGTAGCTGTAGGTGTCAATAAGAGAA
Source organism: Eleutherodactylus coqui (assembly GCF_035609145.1). Lineage (NCBI taxonomy): Eukaryota > Metazoa > Chordata > Amphibia > Anura > Eleutherodactylidae > Eleutherodactylus > Eleutherodactylus coqui. Next base: position 90,613,600 of record NC_089845.1, on the reverse strand, counting down.
GGGCAAGGGCTGAGGAGGACCAAGGAGGAAACCGCTAGGGCCAGAATAAGTTGCAAGACCCCTATTGTATGGATTGCAGCTGATGTACATAATGCATGGCGGACCTGTAAAAGTTCATGTCTCCCATAGTACGTTCCTGCATATAACCATATTGCCCAAGTACTATCAGCACTGCTTTACTATCTGTCACCAACGTCCCTTAAGGCCTGTTTCACGCGGGCTACAAAATCGCACAATTTTTTAGCAATGCGACATCACTACAAAACACATGTATGTGAAGCCCCTGGTTTCCAATGGGTTCTTTAACATGAGAAATGTTTTGTAGCCTGAAAGAACCCACTGGAAACCATGGGCTTCACATAAATGCGTGTTGTAGCCCATGTGAAAGAGGTCGAAATGTAAGAGTCATTATGTTTGCCATGATCTAGCTAGAGTTAGGAACATGACAACTTCTTTAGACCCAAGAGTCATAAGAAAAGCAGTTGGATTTGTGGAAAGACTACAGAAGTACAGGCCTAGGCTTGCTGAATTATAGGGGCTTGCAGCTTGTGTGTTCATTATCATTATACAATAAAATAGTGTAATTTTATGTATTTGGGTTATTGATTAGAGATGAGCGAGCACGCTTGGATAAGCCAGTTACTCGAGCGAGCCTCGCTCTTCTCGAGTAACTGGCTTATCCGAGGGGGGGAGCGGTGGGGGAGAGAGAGAGGCCTCTCTCACTCTCTCCCCCGCTACCCTCCACTATCCCCCGCTGCCCCCCCCCCCCCTCCGAGCATGCTTGGACAAGAATGCAGTTACCCGAGAAGAGCGAGGCTTGCTCGAGTAACTGGCTTATCCGAGCGTGCTCGCTCATCTCTATTATTGATGTAGCGTACGGTAGGTGATAGATAAAGTTCATGGAGCTCTGTGCCGGTCATTTTTTACAGATCACTCTAAATTCAGCTTTAATTTTGTTTATTCTCCAATGCTGCTTTTGGAGTCTCCTCTACTCTATATAAGACTTTATGTTATATTTCTATATATTAACCCTTTCCAATCCACTGACGTCTAAAGACATTAGGATTTAAGGCTGTACAGCTCTGATGTTGGAAGACGTCTGTCGGGGTTCTCTTACTGTATATTGTTACCTCATGCAGTACTGGCTTTAGTCAGCATAGAGCGCCGTTGTGTAACGGCAGAAAAAGAGTAAGCCCCCCTAGGAAAATCTGGATACAAATTGGATTGGAAAGGGTTAATACAAATCTATCTCATTTTAGGAGTTCATCTAAATTTATTTGGCTCCATTACATGTACTTAAATGATACAAACATCCAGAATTTACACTTAATGACAGTGGCAAAGTTCTGTACTGTGATGGCAGTTTTAATGTGATTCTTGTGCGACTTTCTTTCGCCATGTGGCCACCATGCGCTGCTGCCATCTGTTGCAGTCAGTTCTGCATTGGGTAAATAAGCTAAGTAAAGTTCTGCATCAGCTGCGCACAGACATCACATATTTACAGCCTTAGGCCGGCTGCACACGAACGTAATTCACTGCATAACACCTGCATGCGACAGTTGTGTGGCATGCAGCAAGTATGCTGAGGGCCGCCGGTTGCCATACACTATCTTGGCGTAATACGCTCCAATATAGTGCATGCTATGATTTTTTTCTCAAATGCATTTCGTGCAAAATGTGTGATCGGCAGCATGGGAGTTTATGACAGATTGGTACAGTGCATTCCGCATGTTTAATTTTTTCTGTTGGATTTCATATGAATGTGACATGGGGAAAAAAATTCTGACATGTTTCATTGGACACCATATTCTGGAAGTTTGCATTGCAAACTAGGGAACAATATATCTGTAATATATAACTATATTGAGGCACTATATGGTATCAGCAGCACCACAAGGTCAGATTATCAGGGACACCGCTCTGCTGTTTGCATGAGGTTTTATCGTAGAACTTCCACGTTTGAGGCCTCAGGATGAAAATGAAATCTGGTTATTATATATTTTATTACTTTTTAGCATTTGTTGTTGTTAGCTGTTTAGTCGTTCACGACCTTTGGTGATGCTAAAGCCTCCCTCCATGTTTTTCGGTTTTGCGCTGCTGCTTTCAGTTGTGGGATATCCATGCCAGTACCAGCTTTGACAGTATCAGCCATCGTGTTCCTTGGCGGCCAGGTCTTCTTTCGCCTCTGATCTGTCCAATCATAGATTTTTCTAGCGACTCTGCTCGCATTGCATGGCCAAAATACGTGAGTCTGATCATCTTCCCCTTCAGCATTTAGACTTTTATTAAAGGCAACAAAATGTTTTGCAGTCCTTTTTACCACTGCAATGCATAAAATGAGTCCCTACAAAGGTAAAGGACAGTCTAGGGTAAAGAGATTAGGCAGTAATCAAAGAATTAACTCCATTAGAAGATCTCTGCTTGCTGTCTCATTGGGAACATTCAGAGACTGAAACACATACAGACCTTATATTTCACAAAAAGGGAGGGCATGTTTCTTCGAGTTCAGTGTAGGAAGTGCTTTGTGATCTAAATGTCCTTGATGCCCAGGTTCTTAGCATTAAAGGGGTTTTGTCATTAAAAGAAAAATTATCTAAACTTACCTATTCCTTCCCTGTCTGTCTCCTTATCACATCTTCTCCTGGTTGAGCTTCTCCAGTGCCCCAGGTCAGCTCACTGCAGGCTGGGCCCAGCTTGTTTTGAAGGCTGCTTTATCACAAACTCCTTCCTGCTGGGTCAGTGAAGGTCAGGTCCCTGTGCTGTAGCTTCACTGCCTAGGAAGGAATTGTAATCTATTTCAGAGACAGATCGCATGAGCAATTTCTGAAGAAGATAGGCAGTCCTCCTGCTGGCCTGTGAGCTGTGACATAACGTACATTGGCAGACTGCTAACCTAATGTACAGTAACCTCACAGGAAGGAGCAGAATCAGGCAGCTGAAGGTGAAGTGACCCCCTGGACTGCAGGAGACAGGAGAAGATAAGGGAGGTGAAGATCTGGTAAGTAGACTGATGGGGGGGGAATAGATAAGTAGAGCATTTTTCTTTTTTAGTGACAGAACCCCTTTAACTTCCCCTGATTCATTGTAGCAAACCTCAGAGCAGAAAGGTGGTTGGTACTACTGTTGGGTTAAGGATAATTTCACACCTGTGTTTGTCTTTCCATTTTCCTGATTACCGAAACAGGAGAATGGAATGCCGGATTCGTCCCATTGCTGGGAAATGAATGGCACTTAATGGATTCCATTGACTAGAATAGAGTTTGTCAAGCTTTTGGCATGCCAATCAGCATTTTCCCAGACAAAGAGCAGCATACTGCCTATTTCTCTAGGATTTTGTGCCAAATCTGTGCCAGACACTCTGAAAAGAGCCTCCAATATAGAGGCTTAGCTCACATAGAATTGCCTAAATTCGGCCTCTTTTACATGGGACGACTTGTCGGGCATAGATAGAGTGATAATTGTTCCTGCTCTTTTACACGGGAACGATCATTTCTAGTGCATGGAGATGGAGCGGGCTGGAAGGAGCCTCCATTCATAGTAAGCAGGCAGTCATTTATAAGTGAACGACTGCCTGTTTACATGGGCCAATGTGTTGTTCAGATTTCTGCATGCAGAAAATGAATGACGAACAAGAAGCGAACTAATTACCATTTGTCTTTCAGTCGGGGCACGCATCTACACTGAACGACAATTGTTCAGATCCTCGCTGGATGGTGGAATCTGGACAATTGCCGTTCAGTAAGAAAGGGTCCTTAGACCCACTATCCCCAGCTGTAAGAATATTACATCTCTTTGAGTTTTCAGCATCTGGAAGTAAGCAAGACATTTTTTCAGTTACTGATAGGAAACAAATGCAGTATATAAACACTTCAGCATAGTAAAAATTTGCATAACTTTTTATGATACTGTGAAGTAATTACGCTTAATTTACATAAGAATTGACAATCCCTTTAACAAGTACAGTGAGCATGTAGATACAGACTTTTCCACAACGAAATGTGTCATTCTTATTCAGTACTCATAGAAGACGAAATGAGGGCACAATGCTTCCTTGGATAGGAACTCCACAAGGGGAGATATAGAATATAAACAACTGTGCTCACCTTATGTCGTTATGAAAGGACTCACCAATCGCACATAATATACTCCAGGGTGCGCTGCATCCGCAGCTGGCTGTTCCTAATATGAATAGACCACAGTAAATCCAGAAGCAAACGTCAAAAATTGGGGTGTACTCCCTAAGAGATGTCCCCTCTGTTGGGTAGCACATTCAGATTTTTGGCGTTTGCTTGTAGATCATTCTTATTGACTCACTAATGAGGGCATTTAAGAATAATAAAAGCAGTAAAGTTACACTAAAAGTTTTGTTTGATGTTCTGTGGGGCAATGTTGAATACTTGGGATATTAAAGTTTGTCTCTGACCATTTCACTTTTAAAAACGACTAGCTTAGTGTGAAACTCCTGCCGACGTAGGGTCCACAAGTTCTCCTGAATTGACTTGATCTTTTGGTATATTAGTCTTTTAGGTAAAATAATCTTTTGTTTGCGCAGTATGCCGGCTGCTCTGTGTCTATCTCGCTTCTACAGATCGCTCCGCAGATAGACAACATGTATGATGTTTAGACAGTAGCTATGTCGAGACAATACAAATATTCTTATACAAGTAGGCAATCAACTAAATAGAAAGTAAGCACCGTATCCCGGGTACAGAATACCATTATTTTCAAATAACCTCACTTTCACAGCATGTCCTCGCAGGAAAATTATAGCTGAAAGGTTTTAAAAATAGGATGAGTGTAGAAATATGTCCTTACATAAACTTCTTCTATTGCCGCAGTAACCGTGCATTGCTAGCCCAGCTTTGTTAAGAAAATGTATTTTGTCTATTTGTTTCAAAGTCATCTTTTAAATACATTTCAATTAGTCCTTTGAGTAGCTTGAGGGATAATTGACAGAAATTAAAAAAAAGATGTCACTAGTGCATTAAAGCTATAAAGAAAGGTTCAATTAAACGATATTTCATAGTGCATTACTATAGCTAACAGATATTGGTTGATCCTATTGTGGGTCTATACTTCATAGAAAAACACAGTAGGACTGCGCCACAAGGTTCGTCTTCAAGTTCTTTACCACATAGACCCAATCCCTTGGACTTAAGGAGAGCTGCAAGACATGTAGAGGGCTTCTCTTAAGCAGAGAACCTCCCAGAAAGGAAATATATAAACAATGTATTGTTAGGAAAAAATGGCCCTGCGCTACACGGTACTGTGGTGACAAAATGTACGTCTATCCAAGAGGTGAGGTGAACATAGAGAAACAACACTTACTGGTCAGGAGGGGGGTATGATGCTCAGAAGCTTCCTCCTTGAAGTGTCGACTCCGAAATAAAATTGAGGTACGCTCAGGTCCACGGAGGTAAAATCCGATGCTTTAATGTAGAAGGCAACGCGTTTTAGTGCTTAAACCATAGCACCTTTCTCAAGCCAGTCATATACAATACACATACATACATTTAGATTTATATACACTAAGTAGTAAGTGATACCTTGCGATCTGTCCTGTGTAGCACCATCTTGGAGGCGGAGCTGGTGATGTTGACGTACCACGTGATCGTGTGCGGGCAACGCTGGCATACCACGTTATCCCGAGAGTCACATGACGTGTGACAACAGTGTCATCCTGGAAGTCGCGTGACGGCTGCGTAATCACGGCGACGTGCCGCATCACGTGACCCTCTGTGACGGCCATGTGTTATTGAAGTGCAACACTTACATCTTGGTAGCCCGCATCTGTAAGATCCTTGTACAGGTTTTAAAAAATGTTTTGCTCCATTGTTTTTGGTATTGTGGTTTCTTCCACATCTGTGGGGGCAGGAGGGAGCTACTAAATCTTTTAATGTTTTATTCCTTCGAAAAATTATGGAAGGTTTCTCAGGGATAGCATTTTGTAGAAAGGGATCTTCCTTTAGGATATTCCAGTATTGTTGTAGTGCTTTTCGAATTTCAACATGTTGTGTGTTGTATTTTTTAATAAATCTTGAATGAAAGGTAACTTTCTCTTCTTTTTTCCTTATTTTATTTCTTAATTTCTCTTTGTTTGTCAAGGCTTTTTTGTAAGGGGATTCTATTAAAGGAGCTGGATATCTCTTTTCTTTAAACTGTCTTTTTAAAGGAGATGTCCCGCGCCGAAACGTTTTTTTTTTTTTTTTTAACCCCCCCCCCGTTCGGCGCGAGACAACCCCGATGCAGGGGTTAAAAAAACCACCCGCACAGCGCTTACCTGAATCCCGGCGGTCCGGCGTCTTCATACTCACCTGCTGAAGATGGCCGCCGGGATCTTCTACCTTCGTGGACCGCAGCTCTTCTGTGCGGTCCACTGCCGATTCCAGCCTCCTGATTGGCTGGAATCGGCACGTGACGGGGCGGAGCTACACGGAGCCGCTCTCTGGCACGAGCGGCTCCATAGAAGACTGCTGAAGACCCGGACTGCGCAAGCGCGGCTAATTTGGCCATCGGAGGGCGAAAATTAGTCGGCACCATGGAGACGAGGACGCCAGCAACGGAGCAGGTAAGTATAAAACTTTTTATAACTTCTGTATGGCTCATAATTAATGCACAATGTACATTACAAAGTGCATTATTATGGCCATGCAGAAGTGTATAGACCCACTTGCTGCCTCGGGACATCTCCTTTAATGTTGAAGATTGGGCTATGAAATCTTCAGTTTTGGTACAATTTCTCCGTAGTCGGACAAATTGTCCGTATGGAATGTTATTCTTCCATGCCTTAGCATGGCAACTGGTGTATTTTAAATAGCTATTAGTATCCGTTTGCTTAAAAAAAGTCCTTGTATTTATTGTATTGTTTTCGATAAAAACTTTAATGTCTAAAAATACTGCACGATTTTTACTGGAAACTCCTGTGAGTTCTAGTCCCCATCCATTCTGGTTGAAATTGTTGATAAATATTTTAAGATCACTTTCTTCACCTTCCCATATAAAAAATATATCGTCGATGAATCGACGGTAAAATTTAATGTTTGGTTCATGTATTTTTTTCTTCTAATGCCCCCATAAATAAATTGGCGTAAGCGGGCGCAAACTTCGTACCCATTGCTGTCCCTTTCCTTTGTTTAAAATATTGATTGTTATAAATAAAATAATTATTATTTAAAATAAAACTTATTGCTTGAAGAATGAAATTTTTTTGATGATTAGTGGGTCCCGAGTTAAAAAATAGTCTACTGCTGCAATTCCCTTATCATGTGGTATATTGGAATATAATGATGTCACATCCAAAGTACATAAAATGTAGTTCTGTTGCCAGTCGATGTCCTTCAGAGTTTTCAAAAAATCACTTGTATCTTTTGTATAAGCTGGTAATTCGATTACTATCCATTGCAATTGGCGATCTACATATTCGGATAATGCGCATGTAATAGAATTGACACCAGCAATGAATGGGCGGCCTGGAGGTTTTTTTTTTGTTTTTATGGATTTTAGGCAAGAAATAAAAATATGGTGTCTCGGGTTCTTTTACACAAATAAAGTTTTTTTTCTTCCTTTGTTATAAAATTCCTTTCCAGAGCATCATTCATTAGTTCTTGTAATTCCGATGTTATTTTCTTTAAATGGTTTTCTTCCAATTTCATATAGTATTCCACATCCCCCGAGATGCTTTTTGCTTCAGTCTCATAATAATTTGTGTCTATAATAACCGTGGCTCCCCCCTTATCAGCTCTTTTAATTACAATCTGTTCATTATTAGCTAATTCTAGTAAAATACTCTTCTGTTTGTTTATTTTTAACATATTTCGAGTAAGGTATATCTGAGTTACACATCAATGTTAAGTCTTTCAGAACTTTTTGATAGAAGGTTTCAATGAAACAACCTTTACTCTCTAATGGGTAGAATCGGCTTTTTGGTTTTAAGTTAGTTTTAATCGGTTCAATAGTAGAATTTCCAGGTTCTACTTGGGTAACTGGTGTTTCATTTCCTAAAAGTTTTTTAATTTCAAAGCGATGAATAAACGTTAATTTTCTAATAAAAGAGTTAAGGACTACAAACAAATCAAAAAGATTAGCGTCGGTGGATGGGGGGGGGGGGGCTAACTGCTATTGGATGCGACATTTCAAAAGGCAAGCAACTTTTTAGTTTATCTTTTTTACCATGTACTTATTGTCTGTACGGGTGCTTTTCCTGAACAGATTAATGGTTGAACCATTGTTATGCCACAAGAAAATAGAACTTCTTTCTTTACTGATTACAAGACTTCTGAGCTCAATATTGATGAGTGAGAATACATTTCAATCTAACTGTTGCTGTGCATCGGCCCCAATCAGGAATATGAGTCGGAGTGACGTCACAGTGTCAACCCCAACCTATGTAACCGTGCCTCCGGTGTTGGGCACCAGTGAGTGCCTTCATCCTGGCACTTCACTGGTGTCATCTGTTGGAAATTCCTCAGTAGGGTTCAGTGTATAACTTGCCTTTATTCTCAACCCTTCTATCTCCTGTGGTATATGGACTGACTGGCCTATAAGGGGGTGTTTTCCCTAGCCAGCCAATCAGACATAATAGAAGTGTATTTATTCTAGGCCTACCTCTACACAGGTGTGGATTATTTTTTCTGTTTGAGGTGTCTGGTGTGGCAACTGTGATCTGCAACTAACTACCAGTAATTATACATTTACTGTGGAGCTTATTCATTAGGTTCAAGATGTGGGGCCATCCTTATCAGGGCGATCACCCCATTTATATGCAGGGTCCACCACACCAACAATTTGCTATCGTTTTTTCTTCCTTGTGTTTTGGTGTTTAAGTATATGTCTATATTTGTCCTTTGTGGACAAGCGTAAGATCTTAGTGAGACGTATCTGTGACGTCCGTAAGGGAAACCGCTTCTACGTCCCGCACAAACGTAACAAACTGTTTCTGCATAATAACTAAGGACAAAGTAGTTGTCTTTAGTACAGTTGATGGAGTGGATCAGCATGTAAGAAAGCTGAGGTCGCTTGGTCTGGCTCTGGTAAGTAGTAGGGTTTGGCACAGTCTGGTTCATAATGGAGTGGGTGGAGTGACCTGGCACATTGTAAAGTTGGTCAATAAGGGTGGCTTCACAAGGGTATATTTGCACACATATTTGCATGCACAATATGCAGAGAATAGAACTTATTGATTTCAATTGGTTCATTCTCATTTCCTTTTTTAGCGTGTGTTTTTTCGTGCGCACAAAAAAAATAGGACCTGCTCTATTTTTGTGCATATTTGCGCACCAACGGTCCCCATATAAGTCTATGGGAGGTGAACAAATGCGTGCTCAATGCACACGTAAATGTGCAATATGCTGTGCAATTCCATGAAGAAAAGAATGCATCTGTACCTCATTAGGCTAATTCAGGGCATGTCCGTCTGCTGCACACAAACCAACATGCTCTTCGTGTGCAAAAAATACATTAAAATGCCCCAATACGTGCACAAATCAACCTTATTCATAGCGCAAATACGTTGTGCTGAGGTGTCAGCAACTGTGCATCCACTTGTGTGAAGCCGCTCTAAGGCTGGGTTTACACTGTAACCGCTTTTTTTTTAAATGCAGCACAATCTATTTTTTGCATATTTGCCTCTGCAGTTTGTATTCTATTCTATCGGGCAAACACAGATCAGTATTTACCAAATAGAAAATAATAAAAATATTGAGGTGAATACAAATGAAAAATTGATAACAAGCGGATGTGAGGTTTTTTGAAACACATCCACAATACGGATCCGTATTATGAATGTGCATTTATACCCACGTCTGAAACTAGCCTAACAAGTAGTCTAGCAAAACAACTGTTACGTTGTGGTCTTGCACATAGTACAGTTGGTGAACGAGTAGTTTGGCGCATAAATAAAGGTGGTAAAGAAGTAGTTTAGTATATAAGACAGTCAGGTAAGGAGTGGGCTGGTACATGGGGCAAGTTTGTGAATGAGTAGTTTTGCATATAAAACTTCTCAGAAAGGAGTAGTCTGATACATATTTAGGTTACAGAAGGCAAACATATGGGGAAGCGTTAACCACTAAGTAACGATCCATTACGGCTGCACTAAGCAGTTGCATGCTGCTGTAATGCTAACTACAGCTTGTTGATTGCTGCACACTATAAGACAAGAGGAGCTGATTCATATTTTCCATTTATTTTGATTTCTCATTAGGTGTATTAATGGATAGCAACTCTCATCGTCATTATTGTAAACTCAACTTTATGTGATTATGGACTGGATTGTTTTACTTCAAGGGCATAATCTGTAATAGGCTTTTAAACAAAATAAACACTTCTGTGAGCGTTGTCACTGGGGCTCTGTTTCCACTGCTATAAGGCCCATAAAACATCGGAGTCCTCTGGCAATGCATTAATTGCCTTGATTTGACCTGAAATTATCCCTAGCTAAATATTACTTGTCCTAATGTTCCAGCAAGGTGATTTCAGAAAGACAAAAAAGCCAATTTTACACAACAGAATTTCACATTGACGGTCATTATTTCTCAGATACATTTTTCACCTAGTAATGTTTCCATAGAGTATTAGCGGTACTATGTGAGTGTATCAATTGTTCTATTAATATTTCATGCAGCGGCACTTCGCTATTTATGACCCTCTAATTGTCCTGGAGAAAGAAATCATTACAGTATGAATGCATGAAAATAACATTAAAATAAATCCTCACTCTAGAAAATAATTGCAGAATATGCTGCTTATTGTGACATGAGACATACAGAATATACAGGGATCGCCGCTGGTCAGCTACATTCTGTATAATGCGTTACATTTAGCAACATACTTATTACTGGGGGGGGGGAGGGGGTTGTATTGGTAGAAATAAATGAAATCCCAAAATAATACTGTTGTACCCATGTTTTACTTCTATACACTGTTGTGTTAGTCATGTAGACCATCACTGCCTTGTGTAAGACCGAAGTATAACTGTTGCAGTTCTACGTAAATTCACATTATATTTTTAACAAATGTTTTGCTGTTTTTTGTTTTGTTTTACGTTTATCAGCTTGGAGTGTTTTCTTGTAGCCCAGATGCTTTTCTTGATGATTTACTTATGGGATATAGATTGTGATTAGAGTTGAGCGAACATACTCTGCCAAGCTTGATGCTCGTTCGAGTATTAGCGTACTCGATGGTGCTCGTTACTCAAACGAGCATCAAGCCATGTTTGACCCTGCCCCAGTTTTTGGTTCCTCCCTGCTGTGACGTGCCTGTTTTGGCCCCTCTCCGACGAGAGAGAGAGAGAAACTAGAAAAAAAAAAAAGCTTGGCACCCGGCGTCCCACATGCAAAAATGCTTGAGTCTCCCATTGTAGTCAGTGGGGTTCGTTACTCGAGTAGAGTTCTCGAATTTTACGAAAAGCTTGACTCGAATAACGAGGACCCGAGCATTTGGGTGCTCGCTCATCTCTAATTGTGATGCATTTTATATAGTGCACTCCTCTGCTAATAATATATAAGTGATTAGCAATATGGAAAGTGGTTTGTTCTGGTAAGAGTATTCCCAAACTGATGTGATGTCAAGATCACCGTATTGTGTGATTTCCTCAGTACTGCTAAAGTAGTATTAAACCCCACAGAAGTACCCAGGACTGTCTTCACCAGCAGGGAAAGTTGGGTAAATTCCAAAGTCCACTGGGCTTGAGGGACCCATGGCAATCTGGGTGAAGATGCTCCATGCCTCTCAAGCTGAGGGTGGGGAAGACATGAGACCCACTGTGACATCACATACACCCCATGCCAGCTCAGTTAGAATCTATAGTAGATAAATTGGCTCATACGTGTTCTGTAGCTCCTGTGCATTGTTTAAATATTGTGATATATGTGCTATCTGTACAGAATCAGCTTTTCTACTTTTTTGTAATCTATATATATAAAGCTGAAAGCCCTCACTGACTCACTGACTGACTGACTCACTGACTGACTGACTGACTGGCCAAAAGTTCTCCAACTTCCCGATGTCGTAGAAACATGAAATTTGGCGCAATCATTGATTATCTCCAAAATAGGAAAAGAAATTGGGTCCCAACTCGATTATTCAATTCTAGTGCAAAAGAATTGGCGTCGAAATTTAACGTACATAATCTAAATCTCTCACTTCCCAATGTCATAGAAATGTGAAATTTGGCACTAGCATTGATTATGTCATAAATAGGAAAAGTTAATAGGTCCCAACTCGATTATTCAATTTTATGCGCAAAAGAATTGGCGTCAAAATTTTACGTACATAATCTAAATCTCTCACTTCCCAATGTCATAGAAATGTGAAATTTGGCAGGAGCATTGATTATGTCATAAAAAGGAAAAGCTAATGGGTCCCAACTCGATTATTCAATTCTATGCGCAAAAGAATTGGCGTCGAAATTTTACGTGCGGAATGTAATTTTCTCACTTTCCGGTGTCATAGAAACGGGAAAATTGGCACGAGCATTGATTATGTCATAAATAGGAAACGCTAATGGGTCCCAATTCCATTATTCAATTTTATCGCAAAAGAATTGGCGTCCAAATTTTACGTGCAGAATGTAATTTTTTCACTTTCCGGTGTCATAGAAACAGGAAATTTGGCACAAGCATTGATTATGTCATAAATAGGAAAAGCTAATGGGTCCCAACTCCATTATTCAATTCTATGCGCAAAAGAATTAGCGTCCAAATTTTACGTACGGAATCTAATTTTCTCACTTTCCGGTGTCATAGAAACGGGAAATTTGGCACGCGCATTGATTATGTCATAAATAGGAAAAGCTAATGGGTCCCAACTCAATTATTCAATTCTATGCGCAAAAGAATTAGCGTCCAAATTTTACGTGCGGAATGTAATTTTCTCACTTTCCGGTGTCATAGAAACGGGAAATTTGGCACGAGCATTGATTATGTCATAAATAGGGAAAGCTAATGGGTCCCAACTCCATTATTCAATTCTATGCGCAAAAGAATTAGCGTCCAAATTTTACGTGCGGAATGTAATTTTCTCACTTTCCGGTGTCATAGAAACATGAAATTTGGCACAAGCATTGATTGTGTCATAAATATGTAAAGTTAATAGGTCCCAACTCGATTATTCAATTCTAAGCGCAAAAGAATTAGTGTCCAAATTTTATGTACGTAATCTAATTCTCTCACTTCCTGATGTCATTTTATATGAAGGAAACGTCGCATGGTTACCTCCACGTGGTGTTTCCTGGGTAACGCAGAGAACTATGCAAAACGGTGAACATATCTTTTTCCTCAGTATCTCTAAAGTAACCACGACTTCATAAGATTTTCCGTGTGAACACCAGATAAACACCACTACCAAATTAACTCGGGCGAAGCCGGGTATATCAGCTAGTATAGCATATTGCTGAGGACTGCCTGGTAACACCGATGGCCAATGAAAGCACAATGAAAGCATGTTATTTCTGTATTGTTTATTCATATTTAGTGTTCTGCTCTATATTGTGTTTACTTAGTTGTCATAGTTTGCCAGCTGTGTTGAGTCGGAAGCAGGTTGATGTCACAGCATCAGTCCAGACCCACATGCCAGTGCATGCTCAGTGTCATTCCGGCATTGGATGCCCACATGAGCACTTCTCTGTTGGTGTATGGATGAATTGGTTGGTTGGGAAGCATGTGCTTGTTTGTACACATTTATTCTGGCTCCTTCTCTCAATGAACGCCAGTTATACTTCTTCTTTAAGGGTGTTTCTGGTCAAGTTGGTGGTTACAGTCCTGTCCCACAATTCAGATAAGGCTGTTAGGTGTTACAACACTCCATATAACATAAAACACCAATCTCCTGATTAATCGCTATCTTTTGCATTGTTTTATCGTCTGGTATTTTCTGGTCTTGTGTAACATCTACCGTATATGCTCGAGTATTAGCCGACCCGAGTGTAAGCCGACTCAATAAGTTTTATCACAAAAAAACTGGTAAAACGTATTGACTCGAGTATATGCTGGATAAAAAAACAAACTTCCATCCTCACCTTCCAGCCGGCGTCTGTGTCCCTGGCGGCGGTGCGGCAAACTGCTAGAATCCTCCCTGCTGCCCTCTCTGCTCGGCTCTGTCATTCCCTGCTGTCCCTGTGATAGGCTGTGAATGATCGAGCGCCGGCTGTGATTGTCCGGCGCTCGATCCAATCACAGCGCCTCATTTCACAGTGCTGATGGTGGGGGATTTGAAAGCCAAGTAGGGAGATTACAGCGGGGAGAATTCTAAAGCAGCTTGCCGCACCGCCGGCAGGGACACAGATGCCTTCCCTGACTTGAGTATAGTAGAGGGGGCTTTTTCAGCACAAAAAAAATGTGCTGAAAAACTCTGCTAATACTCGAGTATATACGGTACTTTATTTTGTTATCCTTTATAGCAACCTTTATCCCCATTTCCAACTAGCAAAAACTGGTTTGATGTGGTGTCACCTTCATCAGGGCGAGTGCTCCGCTTTTAGGTAGGATCTCCACATATCAGTAGGTTAGGGTCAGACTTTGTTTCCCCACTCTTGAGTTTAGGTTTTATATACTGTGTTCTCTACATTAGAATATTGTGTGCATATCCGTCCTTGTATAAAAAATAATTACGTTCTATCCAAACAAGGTGTTTTGCGTCCAGCTCAGGTGTAACATTAGTGTTTTATATACATTGCATATGAAATATTTCCCTATTGTATCTGTGGGCAGGTTTGAAATAATATTGTCTTCTGACGGAACCAAAGACTTGGTATTTTTAGCCATCTATAAGGCAGACCTTTTGTAAACCTCTCTACAAGGTTATCTTGTAACATATTGAGCATCATGAATTGTAATATGATATATTCCAGGTGAAGGATTATCCTGTGTTTCTTCATTTTGTCATCAGTTCATTTCCCCCTTTTAGTTCTTGTTGTTGTGTGTGTGTGTGTGTGTATGTGCATTGTAAAGTGGAATTACAGTAAATACAGTCCTGTCTCCATTTAACCCTAACAGATCTAATAGCTGTTTAATCTCTGTATATCTATAATGTGCTTTTTTTCAGTCCCGACCTATACCCTCACACCTCACCTCCGCTGTAGCAGAAAGTATCTTAGCCTCAGCCTGTGAGAGTGAAAGTAGGAATGCCGCCAAGAGGATGAAGCTAGACAGACAGCAGGTACTGTTCATGTCCTTGTTTTACCATTGGAATGCAAAAATCAGCGTAATACAAGTATTAATGCTGTGTACATAGTGCAGCTCATTATGGTTTGTATTCTGGGCCATTTTCTCATGAAGACCACCCTGTTTAGATACCCTTGCTCCTGCCGCCATGGCTGCCATGTAGTATTACATATTCCCTGCATCAGCTGTTTGCCTGCAAACACCAGTACCTACATTAGTACCTGCACACCCCAGAGCTGCAGGAGATGACTTACATGAAGAACCTTGGAGATCTCAGCATTGCGGGGATCGATTCTTAAGTTTCTCGTGATTATTGTGCCCCACAGTATGAAGATTGTTGTGGATCAGAAACACTGATAATAACCCAACTAGCCAAAACATAAAGCAGCTAAAATCAGTAATGTAATAACTAGAGTTGAGCGAGCGAGTAGTGCCTTATGCGAGTACCTGCCCACTCGTCTCAAAAGATTCGGGTGCCGGCGGGGAGGAATGGGGGAGGGGGTGATCTCTCTCTCACTCTCTCCCCCCCGATCCCGACTGCTCACTTCCGCAACACACCGCTCTCCCCCACCGGCACCCAAATCTTTTGAGACGAGGAGGCAAGTACTCTCATAAGGCACTACTCGCTCGAGTAGTTTGCCTTAGCGAGTACGCTCGCTCATCTCTAGTGATAACATAAGTAGACATTTAATTAAAACACGTGACAAGTAGGTACAAGAGTAGGAAAGTACGTTTTGTGTAATTGTGTGTTCTTGGTAGTAGATAATGTATGTGAAAGATACCAAAGTAGTACATTATAATAAAAGATTAGAAGGATCCAGAGCAAAAAAGGATATTTACACGACCATTCTGATAGAATGACCAACTTGATAGATCCTTTTGTTTTTCCCCTTGTGATCATATGACCGAACAGGTAAAACAGAGCAATGCAACTAAGTAAAATAAAGATGATCCATGGATAAAATTACAATAAAGGGAGATGGAGCAATACTTCTGCAGCGCCACCTATCGGAAGGCAGCATTCCTGCAAGTCAATGTTAGACTCTTTATACAAGCCTTGTAACAATGACTGGGAACTGTGTGCTAAAACATGTGTGCTAAAACGTACAATGCGAGGACTTGATAAAATAGGTTTAATGAGTCACATTCTGAATCAGCCACTGTATTTCCAGAACAAACGCCGAATTATAATTGTGTAAGTGGGTCAGTACAGTGATTCACCAGCCCGAGCTCTCTGTCTAAATAATACAAAACTCTATTAGAACCGTACTTGTCGCACAGCATGAGGCGTAATATTTCCAGTGACTTCATATGTTAAACAGTTCCCATTTCGCAGACACTGTTGTATCTATCAAAGGTTAAATCGGAGGATTTTTAATTGACTTAAAGACTTTCAAGCTGCTGAACTGTTGGCGCTTCTGACAAGGTACAGAGTTTACTGAGTCGATCATTGAATAGAGAGAAGTGCATGCTCCTCTTAAGACATTTGTGGGGGAATTAGCCATTGTGTGTTATAATGGCTACTAAGCCGGTAAAGCCTTACAATACTGTATATTGCCAGTGTCGGATCTTGACATTTTAGTGATGCATTGTATGTGTTTTTTTAATGTGAATTTCTATGTAGCTTTATCTTTACAATCAGAGTTTAATTGGTTCGGCTAATTTATCAATGGTGGCCTCAAGTGTGACAAGCATAAGATAAGCACTGGATAAGATGGGGGCTTGGGCAGAAAAATGGCAAATGAAGTTCAATGTTGAAAAATGTAAGACTATGCACATGGGCAAGAGGAACGGATGTCACAAATATTCACTTAATGGGGTACCGCTGGGGAAAAGTGATATGGAAAAGGATCTAGGGGTATTAGTGGATAATAGACTAAACTGGAGTAACCAATACCAGTCAGCTGCTGCAAAGGCAAATAAAGTCTTGGGGTGCATTAAAAGAGGTATAGGGGCGAAGGACGAGAACATCATCCTTCCATTATATAAGGCACTTGTCAGGCCTCACATGGAATACTGCGTACAATTCTGGACACCGGTGCTCAGGAAAGATGTCACAGTGCTTGAAGGGGTTCAAAGAAGGGCAACTAAACTAATACATGGAATGACGGGACTGGAATACCCACAGAGGCTATCCAAATTGGGACTATTTACTCTAGAAAAAAGAAGGTTAAGAGGCGACCAAATAACCATGTATAAGTACATGAGGGGACAACACATGGATCTCTCCCGCGATCTGTTTACACCCAGGACCACGACGGTAACAAGAGGACATCCGCTACGATTAGAGGAAAGTAGGTTTCATCACCAACATAGAGAGGGGTTCTTTACTGTAAGAGCAGTTAGACTGTGGAACTCTCTACCGGAGGAAGTGGTGATGGCAAAATCGATAGAGGAGTTTAAAAGGGGACTTGATGTCTTTCTGGAGAAGAAGTATATTACAGGATATAAATATTAGGTTAAGGGTCAATCCTGGTATACAGGCAGGTAGGAACTATTAGGGGTTGATCCAGGGAACAGTCTGATTGCCATTAGGGAGTCGGGAAGGAATTTTTCCCCCAAAAGGGCTAATTGGCTTCTGGCCCTGGGGTTTTTTGCCTTCCTCTGGATCAACACAGTAGGATAGACAGGCTGGACTAGATGGACAATGTCTTCATTCGGCCTTACATACTATGTTACTATGTTACTATGTAAGCATGGCTGTTCTACTTCAGGATGCTTAGTATGGACCTGAGCTGGCAGGATGTTAGGAAGACAGGAAATTTGCTATATAATACACTGCCTCTCCATGTTGCACAGTAAGGATCAAGAACGATAATAGGTTATCTGTTTGCAGTAATTGAGCGGGTGGGAGGGGGCATGGAGATATGCTTTAAAAAGGACCTCTCAGGTTCCCTAATATCTGTCTTAGGGTGGCTTTACATTGGCCAATAGTCACCTGAGTAATTTCTCAAAAAAGAGATTACAGACGCTTGTTGTCCCATGTAAACACAGGACCTGACAGGGCAAGTGAGTGGGAGTTGCTTGGGCAAGTTCGTTATTAGCTCAACTAAAAAACAAGCGACTATAGTCCCATGTAAACAGACAGGTTGTACATCTATGAGCAACCGTTTGGTGGCCGACCGTTAGAGATCTCCAGCACCTTCCTCCTACATTCCATGATCGTTCGGATAGCCGTTGGGCATTTAAGCACCTAACAGTCGTCCCATGTAAAATACCCCTTACTAAGTACTTGTAATACCCAAGAGTTAACAGTTGTAATGCACCTTTTCTCAGAACTTTGCATTGTTTATTTCCTCTGTTATTCCTCCTGGAAATGTATAAATAAATGTAACACTGGGTGTTACCATATCCCTTGTCTGTAGTATGAGTCCTTACTTATTGACAATAGCAATGATAGCACCAAGTTGTTAAGTTACAAAATGTTGTCAAGTTTAGCTTGACTTTTAAGAGCTCACTCACATGGGGGTATGCAGTTTTGGTCTGTTAAATATGCAGTGTTTTCACAGACCCAAACTGCTTGTATTTGGTCCTTGCTGCACTTCTTTTGCACACATATTCAGTGTGTTTTTCATGCGCAGAAAAAATGCAAGAACAACCACTGGATTTTTCCTGCCGTCTTGTGTAAATACACATGTATCAGGCATATTCACTATGTATTTTTAACACTCCTATAGATTTGTATGAGTAATTTTGGTCCATAATATGGACTCATCTGGAATCCTGTGTCCAGTTCTGGGCACCCCAATTTATAAAAGACATAGACAACCTGGAGCAAGTTCAGAGAAGAGCTACCAAGATGGTGAGCGGTCTGCAAATCATGTCCTATGAGGAACGGTTAAAGGATCTGGGAATGTTTAGCTTCCAAAAAGAAGCCTGAGGGGAGACTTAATAGCTGTCTACAAATATCTGAAGGGCTGTCACAGTGCAGAGGTATCAGCCCCAGAGGCGTAACTTGAGGCTTCTGGGCCCCAATGCAAAACCTGTAACCGGGCCCCCAGCTATTATGCTTTATTCATAGTACTGGGCTCCGTATATGGAGAAGAGAGGCCTTATGGGCCCCCAGGGCTCCTGGGCCCGGGTGCAACCGCATCCTCTATAGTTACGCCAGCCCTATTCTCATGTGTACAAGGAAGGACTAGAAGCAATGGGATGAAACTGAAGGGGAGGAGACACAGATAAGATAATATAAAAAACTTTCTGACAGTGAGGGTGATCAATGAGTGGCACAGGTTGCCACTGGAGGTGGTGAGTTCTCCTTCAATGGAAGTGTTCAAACAAAGGCTGGACAAATATCTGTCTGGGATTATTTAGTGATCCTGCACTGAGCAGGGGGTTGGACCCGATGACCCTGGAGGTCCCTTCCAACTCAACCATTAAATGATTCTATGACCAAGATAGTCCAAGCTGCTATTTTTTTCACATGCATAAAATATTCCAAGGCAACTTATACAGGGTTTATGTTGTCCGTATTATGCACCTATATAATATGCTCATAATACGGATGGCAAATACGCCTGTATAAATAAGATCTAATACATTATATTTAACCCTTTCCAATCCACTGTCTGACATCTGAAGACATTCTGATTGAAGGCTGTACAGCTCCGATGTCGGAAGACATCAGGCAGGGTATTTTTACTGTATATTATTGGCCGCTCTGTTGTCGGGGGCCTCACCGGAATGTCACATACTGCTGTACTGGCTCTAGCCAGCAGATGGTGCCATTGTAAAATGGCAGAAAGAGAAAGCCCTCTAGGAAACCCTGAATCCAAAATTGGATTGCAAAGGGTTAACTTTCAGTGCTATAGTTTGTTTACTCTTTCAATGGCTTTTGTTGTGTTAAGATAAGCAATCAATAGCTCTTGAATGACTAAAGGCTGGTTTAGACACAAGGATTATCGCTCAAAAGATGTCTTTTGAGCGACTTTTAAACGATAATCGTGTGCCTTTACAGAGCAAGGTGATCACTCAAAGGTTGAGCGATCACTTTGTGCTCCGAGTGGGGTATACAGAAGACAAGCGGGGCTGCTTGTCTTCTGCATACAGCTGTTCTCTACTCGGAGTGCCTGGCTGTTATACAGCTGAGGGCTCTGAGCGGGGTATGCAAAAGAGAAGCGGGGCTGATGTCAGTGCAGTTAGACACAACGATTATCACTCAAAAGATGGCTTTCGAGCGAATTTTGAGCAATAATCATTGTGTCTAAATGGGCCTTTAAAGGGGGATTCTAGTGACATTAAATTATCCACTATCTGAAAGATGGGGAATACCTAGCTAATTGCAGGGGTCCAATCACTGGGACCCCTGTCAATTGCCAGAATATGGGTCCCATGTCCCCTGAAAGATTAGTAAAATGAATGGAGTTGCCACTACGCTATTCATTTCAGTGAGACTGCCATAGATTGCCAAGTGTCGGAACTCTGCTATTTTTCCGCTTGCATTAAAATAAATGGAGCGCAGTAGACGGGCATGAGCGCTGCCTCTCCATTCCTTTTGCCAGTCTCTAAAGGGACGTGGGATGCCAGTGGTCGCACCCCTACCAACCAGCTAGTTAGCCCCTATGCTGCGCCTAAGGGATAACGTAATGTCACCAAAATATTGCTTCAAATAATATAATTTTCTGCTACAAGTTATCAGAGACACATTAAACTTTGCTACATCTGTGCTCTCACATTTCCAGGAAGAATGACAGAACAACAGCACAATACAAAATTTTAAGAACAGGTAGAATTTGGGGGCAAATGCAAATATGTATGAGATCTTACATGTCAAGAAAGTTGATAAGATGTAGCTAGGAAATCCTTCTAAGGATATTCTGTAAGTATGCACTAACCCTGAAAGTACTATGTACTCACGGCCTACACTAGTGATATTATATATGAGCTTTATGATTAATTAAAGGGGCAACATCTTCACTTCATATGATTGGCTAACAGAATTTTTGAATATAAACAAAACATAGTGGTTACAATTGGAGATGCAATTCATCTGAATATATTAAATGCTTTTAATGCAATTTTCTGGGACTGAAGGATGAAGGGGTTATCCTCAGAAAAGATCAGCAATGTCGGCTCTCTGGGCATCCGAGTTCAGGCGCCCCTGGCGGTCAGCTGTTTGCCAGAACCACTGTGCTACTTCAGTGAATGGCGATGAGCTTGCAGCACCATTTGGGGTTACTCCATGGTGTACAGAGCTCTCCTAGTTCCAGCACACAGCAGCTCCTGTATACAGCCAAGATTTGTGATTGCAATTTCTTCAGGATTGTGGTTTTTACAACCTCACAGATTTGAATAGCTGGTTATTGCTTTAGATTACTGTAAATAAGAAGTTTGGATACTTTATTGTGGTCTGGTTATCTCTGTGAATTGCTTCCATAATATGGGAACACCAGGGGAAATTTACTACCAGACAGGGTAAAACTAGACCAGGCAGACTGAAGATGCCTTACGTTTATCACAGCGGCTCACACTGTGCGGTCATTTTGGAGAAACTTGCTAGAATATTATACACTTTTCTCTTCCCTTCTTCTCTTTCTGTTCCACAGCAACTCTTGGTTAGCTTACTTTAGGCCATTTTTGTACCAAAATTTTGGCATACCCACTTCATAAATCTGGTGCATTAGAGTTTCTTCTAAGCCGCACCCTCTTTTGTTGACACTTTTGAAAGCCATTGTGGTCCTAATCGTACGTCCGTAGGCGCAAAGGGGCCCAAACCGGAAGGAGCATTACAATTCAACAGTTTTTTTTTTTTACTTTTAAGTGATTGCCCTTATACATTGGATAATGGTGATCACGTGACCGGGGAGCGCTCACTGCGGCCCTCGGTCACTGCTCCAGGTTCTCAGCTACCTTTAGTAGCCAGGAGGAAGGAGATCTAAAATTTCCCGGGCTCTTACCCCGGCTTCTGCGCTTGTGTCCACTGCTTTGGTGATGGGCGCATGCGCCGAAGCTGTGGAAAGATCCGTGGATAAGGATCACGTCGAGGGACATCGCCGCAGGCCTTAGGTAAGTAACTTCACTTTCCCTCTCAGTTCGAAGCAATGACGGGAGGTGAAACTTTAGCTTTTTTTTTTTTTACTTTTACGTGATTGCCGTTATGCATTGGATAATGACAATCACGTGACCAAGAACCATGACACCCCCCCCCCCCCCCCGTGAGATCTACAAGCTCTCAGGTATGTTTAGTAGCCAGGAGCAGGGAGATTTTTAATTACTCCGGCAATCCATGGCTTTTGATGCATGCGTCCACCATTTTGGCGACAGGTGCATGCACAGAAGCCGTGGTATGGTCCGCGGATAAATGGAGGGGCCCTAATTCATCTCTCCTCATGGATATTAACTGAGAGGGGAGATGAAAAGTAAACTTTTTAACTTTTTTTTAACTTTACATGATCGCCGTTATCCATTGGATACAGCGGCTACCGGTGATATCTCTCTGCTCTCGGCTACACATGGTAGCCGGGAGCCAGAGAGATTTTAAATTTCCAGGCTGTGAGCCCTTCTGTGCATGCGCCTGACGTATGAAGGACCAGAACGTCACGGGACATCGCCGAGGACAGAAGTGAGTACTTTCAGCTTCCCTCATGGATCGGATCTATGAGGGGAGCTGAATCTTTAACTTTTATTTACTTTTTTTACACTTCTATGCGATCGGAGGGGGGCCTGTCGTGTCCACGGCACATATGGCTTTAATCCCCAGAGCGAGCATGTTTTTATGGCCCTAGGGATTAAAGCCATAAAGCAGGAGGTAAAAGTTCTATGGGGGGTCACTAAGGGGTTAAATCTCCCCAATTGTGCTACTCTGAAAGCTTTTGGGACTCTTTCACATCTGTGTTAGAGCTTTCTGTCTCTCTGTTCTGTTTTTGGAGCAGAAAATGGATACAAATGTTTTTTTCCCCATTGTTTTAATGGGTTTTCAAAAAAAACTGAATGCTTTCAGTTTCCTTCCGTTCTGTTATGTTTCCATCTGTAAATGGAACAAGTAGCTCCGCTGGCTGCGCTATTACTACCGGTAATACACAAATGCCTGTAGGTGAAATTTGGTAATGTTACTTTGTGTCTAAGCTTAATGGACACAGGTCATACATAATACTACATTTTCCCCATTTACATGACAGTAACATCTGCTTTCACCTTTGTCAGATAGCCGTGGGAGTACAGTGGTGCATGGCTGAAAGTGTGACCCTATCTAATGGCCAATGAGTGGGTAACATTCTGCCTGGAGCAGCGTTACAGTATTGATCTTTCAGATATAGAATTAAGTTATGGATATCTAATAAGCCTTGTTGTAACACTATGAGAAACTATAACTTATTGCATAGTCTCTAATAGGTTGTATAACATATTACATACCCTGGGAACATTACATTATTTGGTCTACAGTAATGGGGTTTATATCCTGTTATGTTTATGAAGAAAAATATTTTTAGAATGTTTTTTCTTAGTGACATCTTGTTGAGTGCTTGCAGAAAGACTGACAGTTATTGCAGGGACTAAACCTAATACTGTTATTTTAGGAACGCGGGATATCTCAGAGTCTGTGATTTTTTTGTATGTTTATTGCCTACAGTTTGTAAATTGTTTAGAGGGTCATTAATGGGCATTCCGTTTAATAAAGTTTAATGCCAGGGTCTTAACATCCAAAAAGGGTGTGAATACTTATACCTGGTGGAAAATATCAGCATGTACATGTTTCACATGCAGTAAAAAACAAATCAATGAGTGTCAACATAAAACATGGTCGCAGTAGGTTCTCCTCCATTTCTGGCTACTTGAGAAGGACTGATATTGGATAACCCCTTTATGTTACATACCTGGTGTGCTGTGGGTTTTACACCACTCCTAGCTACCTGTAACATAGTTCTTGTAGCAGGAAGGCTGGGATTTGCAGGGACAGACATCCCCCTTTCACACAGATTGTTCCCTATAGTCCCTTTCCTATATTCCACTGAAGGCTCCCATGACCCCATCTATCTTACAAACTGTTCACCATACCCCCCCACACAGACTCCCCATTACCTCTTTTCATACCCAAACAACTCCCTATTTCTGTTGCGCAGACTTCTCTCCATACCCCTTCTTCTAAGGCAAACTGCTTCTCATGCTCCCCTCTGTTAGACAGACTTCTCTCCATGCCCCCTCTTCTTTCACTGATGGCTCCCCATGCTCCCCTCTATCATAGTCTGCTCCCTATGGCCGCTCTCACAAAGACTTTTCTCCATGTCCACTTTCTCATACAGACTGCGCCCAGTGCCTTCTCTTTCACACAGACTGTTTACCATGCCGCTATATAAGAAAAGGAAAGATCCCACCTTGCTGCCCAACTTCAGCTTATGCTCCATGGCTGCAGATATATTCTTACGTTTTCCCTGCTGCCCAGTCACAGCAGCAACCTTCAGGCGAATTCAATAATCGGGAACAGAAGATTGTGTAGAAAATGTATCCATTTTATTAACTTGTGCTCTTATCACAGGACAATAGCAGGAGAACGCGTTTCAGTTCCCACGGAACCTTGATCACCTGGGAGGTGAATGTTTACAATGCGCTCTCTCTCACTCACTGCTCCCCATTCCTTCCTCTGTTACGGACTGCTTCCCATGCACTACTGTTATACTTCTCTCCATGACTCCTTTCTTTACAGATGACTCCCCATGCTCCCCTCTGTCACAGTCGGCTTTCTATGTCTTCCTCTGTGACTTTTCCTCATGTTCCCCCTGTCATAGACTCCTCTACTTTTCCCTCATAGTATGGAGCATACACTATTAAGAAGAAAAGGAACACAGTTTCCCTGAGCTGGAAAACTTTTAAACTTGTTGGTGTGCAGCATGAGGGAAGCAGTGACCCCCCTACCCTTATAAAGATGTATTCTGAAATGAAGCGGCACATCATTTTGAACCAATTTAGACAATAGAACAAAATTCTAGAAAAACATTAAGGTTATTGTCTTTTTAAATATGAGATAGCACCTTCCGCTGGGAGTACAGCTTTGTACAGTTAACCTCTACTACACGTACACCACGTACCATATATGATACTGAATACATAGTAATCGATGATGGAACATCACTACTGACTTTCACAATCTCCCATGTTCTGGCTTTCTTACCTGTCTAGTTGTGCGGCATGAATTCTCCACATATATAGTAAATAGCAATAGGAAATGAAGACTATCTGTATATGTGTTTGTGTTTTATACCAAGTCTAGCAATGATCTGTACCTGCTCGCTTGCTGGCAGCGTACCAAAACACTTTTCAGATACTTTAGTACTGATTGGGAAAAAGTTTAAAGAAAAAACAAATTGAAGTGGTCAACTGAACACCTCATCATTAAGAATCACAAGCAGTATTCCTTTAAGCTCTTAAGGACTCCAGATGAAGGCAGCTATTAGGTCTCTGACAAAGCAATTATGGACTAGACACATATGCTGCACGCTGACCTGACATTTGCCTCTGGATTGTTGTCATAGCAGCAGAACAGTTTGATGCAAGTGTTTTCTCCATCCTCTCAATGAGCCGGCCAACTTTCTGCAGCATACTTCTATAAAGTGTGTGCATGCGGCCATGTGACCGAAGTGAAGCCCATAGTTTATTTTTACGCAATATTTGGTAATAAATAGGTATTACGATGTTAATGATTTACCGCTGGCTAATATGGAGCGCCAGTCAGTCCTGCTGGTTACCAGGTAACAAGGAAACACTCCACTTGTCAAACATCAGGATCAACTGTTAAAGCCCCATGGGCAGCGGCACACAAGGCAGGATATGAAGTATGTAACACTATCTCGTATACGGCTGGTCAGAAGTATTATTATTATTATTTCCAGGGCGCTGGATATATGAGAAAGGGAAGTTGGAGTGGATTACCGGAAAATGACAGGAACTATAATCATGGGCTAAATGACATACAAATTAACCCTTTCCAATCCACTGTCTGATGTCTAAAGACATTCTGATTGAAGGCTGTACAGCTCTGATGTCGGAAGACGTCTGGCAGAGTATTCTTACTGTACATTACTGGCCGCTCTGTTGTTGGGGGCCTCTCCAGCATGTCACATACCGCAGTACTAGCTCTAGCCAGCAGATGGTGCCATTGTATAATGGCAGAAAGAGAGAGCCCCCTAGGAAACCCTGAATCCAAAATAGGATTGCAAAGAGTTAATATGGAGGCAGGACCTGCCTGCGAGAGAATATTCTACAAAGAATGGGGAAGGAGACAGTAGGTGGGGGTGGAAGCTTGTGTCATGGTGGCAGCATGGTTATTGTAGGTTTGTCTGAAGAGGTAGGTTTTCACATTCTTTATGAAGATTTCCAAAGCAGTAAAGTCTGATATGTTAGAGTAGTGACTTCCGGAGTATAGGTGATGCACCGAGAAATCCTGGAGATGGTTATGTGAGGAGCAGACTAGAGGAGAACAGAGAAGGTCTTGCGTGGAGTGGAGGTTATGTGTACAGTAGGTCGTAATCAGGATATTAGGTCAGAGATATATGGAGGAGACAGGTTGTGGACAGTCCTGCATGTAATTGATATCGTGAATTGGATTATTTGGACGATAGGTAGCCAGTGAAGGGATTGGTAGAGGGAAGAACCAGAGGACTAACAAAGGGAGAGGTGGATTAGCCAGACAACAGAGTTGAGGCATTAGTAGGCCATGTGACATATAGCAAATTAATAACACCATGTTGCTTCTTGTACTTTATTAAAGGGGTTTTCCAATATATAAATAATTGGTGGCAGTGGAAGTATGAAATATATTTTTAAAAAGCAAATATTCTCAGCTCTCCTCTGCTGCGCTGCTTTCCTAACGCTGTTCCAGTTCACCAGTCACTTGTTGATGTTGCCTGCAGTGGTCACATGGTTGTATACCCACATGATGACTGCAGGCAATAGAAGCCCCACAACAAGATGTCACTGATGACTGCTCTCCATTCCTTCCTCTCTCACACAGACTGCTCCATAATTCTCCCCTCTCTTACACAGACTGATCCATAATTCTCCCCTCTCTTACACAGACTGCTCCCTATTCTCGCCCTGTCACACAGACTGCTCCCTATTCTCGACCTCCTACACAGGCTGCTTCTCAATCTTTTCTCTCTTACACAGACTGCTCCCCAATCCTTTCTCTCTTATACAGCTTGCTTCCCAATCCTTTCTCTCTTACACAGACTGCTCCCCAATCCTTTCTCTCTTACACAGACTGCTTCCCAATCCTTTCTCTCTTACACAGACTGCTCCCCAATCCTTTCTCTCTTACACAGACTGCTCCCCAATCCTTTCTCTCTTACACAGACTGCTTCCCAATCCTTTCACTCTTACACAGACTGCTCCCCATGCCTCCTTCTTTCTCACAGATGGCTTCCCATGCTCCCCTCTCTCACAGTCTGCTTTCCATACCTTCCTCTGTTAAACAGACTGCTCCTCATGCTCCTCCTTTCATAGACTCCCCTACATAGTCCTCATAGTATGGAGCATTTGTATTAATCATTAAGGGGAGAGTTAAGGGAGTCTGCGCAGGAGCAGACTTTGGGCTCATTTACACAGCCAATAAATCCTTCAGATTCCTGTATCCAGCGGGAATCTGAACAAATATCATTTAGTGTAAATGCCAGCCGCGACTGAACGAGGAACAAGAATTCATTTGTTTCTCGTTTGTCGTTTCTGCTTGCAAAAAAGTGAATGACGGATCAGCCCGTGTAAACAGGCCGTCAGTCACTTATTCATAACTGCCTGCTTTCTGTGAATGGAGGCGGCGGGCTAGAACGATCTTTGTCCCTCACTGCCTCCATTCACTAGCGATGATCGTTCCTGTGTAAAACTGCCCTTTACCTGAGTATGGGAATTTTTAAGCTTAAAGGGAGCAGTGACCCCCTACCCCTGTAAAGATGTACAGTATTCTGAAATGAATCAGCACATCATTTTGGACCCATGTAGAAAAAAATAACCAAATTATTGGTAAACATTAAGATTATTGTCTTTTTAAATATAAGATAGCCCTTCCAGATGAGTATAGCCGTGTACTGCTACACCATGATACACTTAAATGTACGCTTATTGATGTTGCCTGCAGTGGTCACGCGGTTGTTTACTGACGTAATGGCTGCAGCCTATAGGAGCGCCACAATGGGACGTCATCAGTGACGTCCTGTAAACCAATCAAAGTTTTTATATTAGAAGCCAAAGTGACATATTTATGGGATGTCACCGAGCTTGAATACTCAGTGAGGTTAAGGGTCGCATACCATGGCGCTGGAGTGCACTATGGCACCACAGTAAGTACATTTATTAAATGCACTTTGGGGGGGGGGGAGGGGCCAGTAGCTGAAAACAAATAAGACCGACAACCCCCTTTAAGCACAATATTCCAACAGTCTTTTCTTATAAGCAACAAACTAGAACATATTTTGAGAAGACCTATGGCTGAAAGAGTTTCCTAAGTCCACTGTAAACCTGGGACTTCCTGTTAGCAGGTGTGCCCCAGTACTAACCAACAATCCCCATTGTTTTGTGCTGCCGTTCCCGTACATGATTTCCTGCAACAGTTTTGGAATCTTTTGGAGACTCTTCTTAGATGATTTTATGGATAACTAGTTTAACTAGCAATTCCCTCATGTAGCGTAAAAGCTTCCTTGGCCAATAATGGTGATCTGATGAAAATGAATATCACCCCAGCTGCCTTACTGAAGTGGTCTGGTGGATACAGATGCTGGCAGCCATACAGAACTATTATTTTTAATGTGTCCAGTAAAATATGTCTATTTGTGGCACTCTTGACTATAGCAATTTGAATAACACCAAACGTATTTAATGTATTCCTTCTTGAAGCAAAGTTTGCAGTATTCAGTATAATCTCTCCATATTAACAGGCTAGCTCATAGATTTGTTGCATTGCCATCTAGTGGACATAACATATAGTTTTCTATTACGGAATACGGAGTATCCAATAGATCTGCAACATATTCTGCACAGATTGTATAGGTCACAGTGTTATAGTTACTTTGCAAATCACATTTTTTAATTAAATGAGTTTTCTGGGGCAGGAAAAAAAAGTCTAAGGCTTAAAATGAAGAAAAATTGAGTACTCCCCTATCTTTGTGACTCCTTGTTCATAGCTGCAGCCATGGTGCCTACCGCACAGTACCGGGAGGAAGTAGCCGGCGGTGATGGGCCATTCATTGTGCATGTGATCAATCACTAGTCACAGGCTTTGGCTGTGATTCTTTCAGGCCGCTGAAGCTTGTGAGTGGTGTGGGTCATGTGCACAATAAATGGCACATGGCCGCCCATGAATACAGCTGCAGCTATGAATGGGGAGCCACCAGGTGGGTGAGTATTCAATTTTCCTTCATTTTTAGTCCTTAGAACTTTACAACTTTGGAAATATTTTTGAAGGAATGATACATTTTTGATATAGGTGTTTTACAATTTTGGCCATTGGTGTCATTTTTGGCACCCTTTATGCCACGCCCCTTTTTCAGATAAGTTTAAAAAATGTCTGAAAGTATATAAAAACATATTGTAAATGTGGCGCCAAGCATGTAAGACCACTCTTTGGCTATATTTGTGCCAGAAAGCGGTCGTATTAATAGTAAATAAGTTCCTATATGTCCACTGAACTGTTAGCTGCATTTGACACAAGTAACCTTTCTTCATCCAATGGTGCAGTGATGGGTGACTAGAGGCTCCAGTCATATCTGGACCATTATACCTGGGACCCCACACAGGCCTCTTACGTGAGAGAACAGCAGCACTATAGTAAGCAGTTGGCACTATTATCCTACAGCTCTGGGGTCCTGGGTTCAAGGCCAACATCCGCATGGAGTTTCTAGAGAGAGAGAGAGAACACGAACCAAGAAAAAAAAAAAGAAAAAAGCTCGGGGCCCGGCGTCCCACATACAAAAATGCTCGAGTCTCCCATTGTAGTCAATGGGGTTCGTTACTCGAGTAGAGCTCTCGAATCTTATGAAAAGCTCGCCTCGAATAACGCGGACCCGAACATTTGGGTGCTCGCTCATCTCTAGTTATAACGCTAATACTTAAACTAAATTTCTTTATCTCTTGGTTTCTGGGAAATTGCATATTTAAAAGCTGTTTAATGTTCAGACTTGTTCCCATTGTAGTGTACACAGCCTTATTGTTGAGCGAACGTATTACAATTATTGTTCTTCAACAGACTTCATTTTCTTCCCACCTTTTGTAAAATGATGACCTGGAGGTATTGCAGCCAGTTCTCTCTGTCGTCTATTCACCGCTTCTCTACGTCATTGACCTTGTCTATAGAAATCTCAGATGTTCACTAATAAACCTTGGTACTTCCTGGTAGATGTGGTATGTACAGTAAAGCATCCTTTATCTGTGACTAATGTGCTGCTCTTAACCTTGATCTAAAAGGGACAAACTACAGTTAAAACCGTGCTCCACATATTACAATAAAAGGATTTCTGAAGACCGGGAAATAAATTAAGTGAGCCAGCGCACATAGAAGACTTTGGTTAATAGTCTCGCCTCCTTTTGTTCGCAGATTGCTCAGACAGTATGGAGTGGAGTGTGGCAAGCGTATATTTATCATAAAGGAAAACCATAGAACTCTTTGGAGGGAGTGGGACCCGGCCTCGTTGGTCAAATTATTTTTTTGCTAAATGGCTAGAACCTGTGCAAATAAAAGGGGTGTAATCTGCCCCTCTGGAACGTCACAGACACATTTTTTTTGCAAAGGAGAATGTTTTTTCTCATAAGGAAGCATAGGAATCTTGTCCATTATTGTCACTTTATGTGATACACGAGTGCAAAGGGTGCAGTCTTCAGCTAATGTGAAGGCATTTTCTGTGTAGGTTTAGTGTATGTACCTAAAAAGTTCCCAGCGCATACAGTAAACGTATTCTAAGACCCCCATTCACCCAACAGAGGCTAATTTAAACTCCATCTTTTACTGCATGGAATAACACAGCAGAGGAAGATTTTTCATGCAGATAAATTGAGTAAAAAAACTTATACCGTGCAGTATACATTTTTCACAATGGCAGCTTATAGGCGGTGAATGCCACTTAATTATATCAGTTAAACGTATACAGCCGAGATCCCGCCCATGAAAATCTTGGATGTACAGGGAAGACATAATGTGTAAAGAGCCTTGGTGGTTACTGCTGTACTGATTGGGCACAGTTTTTTGAACAGAACAGTAAAAACGTTGCACATCTCTGATGAAGCTTAATGGTTAGATTATGCTAAAGAAGGCTGCTTGTGCCTCTTAGGGGATAGCCTCCCCTACCCTATAGCATGCCCCACCTGGACTGCACCAGCCATTTGGGTAGGATGCCCTTGCACTTGTAAGAGTGCATGTCTTAGCTTGAAGTATCTAAAGCAAGAATGTTCAGACAGGTTGTGACTTATCTGCAGTTGTAGGAAAGTGCAGAAGGTGTCCTCACTGACTGTCACAGAGGACACTCACCCCGTGAAGTCTCCTGAATGCAGACTCAGTGAAGCGCTGCCAGTGCGGCAGGTGTGGATTATTCCACAGGGGTGTATGCGGGGACCACGTGATTTTCTCCACAGGGATCAGCTGCAATGCCTTGTGCCACCCCTTGAGTGTTAATGTGGCTTCTATTTTAGTGTTAGCTGCTAGTGATTTTGACCCTAATACCATGTTCTAGTAATGCCTTCACTAGTGCACAACAACTAACAGCTTGGGTGGCGGATATGTTGGATGGTCCAGAATAAAGGGACTCAACTGAAGGAAATATTAAAATAACCTGCAGAGAAAACAAGAGAACAACTTAGGGACCTGATTACAGTAGCATTCTTAATGGAGTAGTAGTCCTAACAAACCAATGCAAACCATGTCTAACCTGGTCTCAAATGGGGTCAGCCAAGTTGATTTTTTATTTTATTAGTGACGCAGACTTTGTTATTCTTGCTCTAGAAAACCCCAGAAACACAGTTCAAGAAAAAGAGCACTAGTGCAGACAGTGATCGATATCTTATTTCTTATGTATTTATTCTTTAACACTTTCCCGATGTGCATTGTATATGTAGGGTGCACATCAAGTGTCTGTTTATGGAGCGAACCTGGGAGGCAAACCTGCTCCATCCACTGTAGTTGTTGGCCATCTTTGACTGCTGACACCCACCCACAACAGCTGATCTTGGCTGTTAACCCTTTTGTCATCCGATGGTACTGAACCCCCACAACGCAATAAGATCATGGGAAGCAATCCAGGTGTCATGGCAGGCAGGGGCCTTGGGCAGCCATGAATGGTTGCTTATCAAGATGTGCCTATAGCACATCTTGATAGATTGCCAGTCAGAATACAGTATATTTCAATACTTTAGTATTGCACTATAGTGTATGAGCAATTAAATGATCACAAGTCCAAGTCCCCTATGGGGCTTAAAGAAAAATGAAATAAAAATGAAGCCTTTTTTAAAATTATTATGAATATATTAAAGTTAAAAGCCAAAACGTTTTTGTAGTCATTACATTGAAAAATTAAAAAACATTAAAAAGTGGTATCACTGTGTCTGTGAAAAGTCCAAATTCTTAAACTATCACATTATTAATTCTACATGGTAAACATCATCAGAAAAAAAATATATGCATCAAGTCAGAAATGCGTTTTGTTTTTTTTTGGTCTTGTCTTCAAGAAAAAATGTAGAAAAAAAAATTAAAAAAATCGATCAAAACGTTGTATGTACCCCAAAATGGTATCAAGACTACATGTAACTAGAGATAAGCGAGCGCACTCACTAAGGCAAATTACTCGAGCGAGTATTGCCATTTTCAAACACATGCCTGCTCGTGCCAAAAGATTCGGGGGGCAGTGGGGAGGAACGGAGGGGGGAGATCTCTCTCTCTCCCCCCGCTCCACCATGCTCACTCCGGCAACTCACCGCTCTCCCCCGAATCTTTTCGGGCAAGCAGGCATGTACTCGAAAATGGCAATACTCGCTCGGGTAATTTGCCTTAGCGAGTACACTCACTCAACTCTACATGTAACCCTGCAAAAAATGAGCCCTAACACAACCCTGTCAACAAAAAATTAAAAAAAGGGTTGTGATGAGCGAACATACTCGCTAAGGGCAATTGTTCGAGCGAGCATCGCCCTTAGCGAGTACCTGCCCACTTAAAAGAAAAGGTTTGGGTGCCGGCAGCGGGCAGGGAGCTGCGGGGGAGAGTGGGGGGGGGGAACGGAGGGGAGATCTCTCTCTCCCTCTCTACCCCCCGCTGACTGCTGCAACTCACCGCTCCCCTGCGCCGACACCCAAACCTTTTCTTCCGAGCGGGCAGGTACTCGCTGAGGGCAATGCTCGATCGAGTAATTGCCCTTAGTGAGTATGCTCGCTCATCTCTATTTATGGGTTTGAAAGTTTGGGGGACAGAATGCAGCAGTACTACATAAAAAAAATATTACAATGTATTATTGCCATAATTGGACTGACCCACATAATAAAGATAACGGTTCAGTGTACTATGAACCACTTCTAAAAGTTTTCCAATGCATTATACAGTACTATTAAATAGCATGACTGAAAAATACTACTTGTCCCCCAAAAAACAGGCCCTCATGTAGCTATGTTGCCTGAAAAATAGAGTGGAGAGGATGAAAATTAAAATGACAGAAACAAAAACGGCTGCAGTAGGGAGGGGGTAACAATAATTATAGGCAAAATGCTATTTCAATGCAGACAATCCTACAGAAAATAATGTGCAGTCTGAGAGAAGACTACTTTCCCTGAGCAACGTGAGTAAATCATCCTGATTGTGTCATCCGGAGCAAGAAATCTATAGGCAAATGTTAATTGTGGTGTATATATGCTAAATCAGCCGTAGCACTACATGTCTTGGCATATACAGAAGCACTAGATTCTATAAATAGCGCATACATGCTATATATAATTTAGCTGATCTACATATCCACACCTTGTCTTTGCAGGATGAACCAGCACTACCCGATAAACCATTGAAACAAGAAACTGCACAGGTCACTTACTCCACGTCCGCTGTATCCAGCACGCAAGAGGTGTTATACATCAATGGGAATGGGACTTACAGTTACCATAGCTACCGGGGGCTAGGAGGAGGCCTACTAAATCTATCGGATACTTCTAACAGTGGTGAGTTTCATTGGAATTTCTCCTGCTGCATTTCATTGCATGCCGTTTTAAGGTTTGCAGTCAAAGGGATCATATAATAATAATCCATATAGCATGTAATATTTCATGCTGCCAGTTTATATATGGAAGTGATTTTTAGGTGTTATGCTGACATTTAAGTTTCTTCTAAATATTAAATGCAGGGTTTTGTTTGTTTTTTATTGCCGTCAGCAGTATGCAGTATGAAAGACTAACCATGTTCACAGTTGCACAGGCATTGGACTGAAACTTTATTGGCAAGCCGGCACAATGAAAAGCTGTAGCATTTAGCACGCCTGAATGTAAAGGAGCTGATAAACATTTATTCTGAGGGCACGGTCACATGTAAAGGAATTTGGTGTGGATCCACACAAAGATCCGCAGTATATCTTGCAAATGTTGCAGATTTTGACACAGATCGGCAGCTGATTTCACCCTTTGAAGTCCAGGGGTGCAGGCCGCTGTGGATCGGAGTTAAAATCCGCACCAATGCTGTGAATTTTCATACGGTGTTTGAAGTGAAAGTTGTCGCAGATTTTGGTGCGGAAAATCTACTTGGAAATGTATCCTAAAGGGGTTTTCTGAGATTAAAGGCCCTTTTAAATGGGATGACCATCGAGCTTATTAGTGCTCAAAAGCTGTCCCAGCAATACTGTCTCCTGTGCTTTTACACAGGAGCGATCATTGATCAGTGGATGGAGGTGGAGCGGGCCTGAAATCATCTTCGCCTGCCCATCTCCATTCAGAGTAAACAGGCAGTCATTCGTAGATGAACGACTGCCAGTTTACACCGGCCGATTATCATTTGATTTGTATGCCCGCAGCATCTGAAACTAATTATCATCTGTCATTCAGATTGTGCAGACATTTACATTGAAGGTTTATTGCACAGATTCCCATGATCCAGCAGGAATCTTAACTTTCCGTGTAAAAGGGCCCTCAGGATAGGTTAATCAATATAATATTAGTGGCATCTGCCATTCAACTGATTGCTACCTTTCACCCGATGCACAGATAGCGGTCATTCAGTGGCTGGAGGGTTGAGTGGACAGAGCTAACTGGAGATCATGAATATGGAGGACTACTTCATAGATTCTCTTTAAAGCATATGTTAATCTTAAAATTAAAGACCACAATTCCCTGATATGTTATTTGTACAACCCCCTTATCAAATTTGAGGATTGCAGCAGATTACAGACTAGTCTCATTACTGGATCTAGCCTGCTGTTCTGTGATAATGTTCAAAGTGCATTACACTTTAATGTTCCCGGGGCCATCTACAGCTATACATGATATGAAAATGTGTACATTATACTAGATATTAGTCTGACATTTTAGCCTTAGCCCAACTCCAAATGACACCATAAATCTCATCAAGTGTAACAGCAAGCTTTAGTGAAAGCAAGAATGTAATTGACTATTGACTTAGTTTCCAATGTCTTTCCTGTTGGCAGCTACAGTTCACTGAACCTAGTACGTGAAAACTCAGATAGATGTAGGTAATCCTAATATTGACCAGGGAGTTACAGGGATGTTCCAGATAAAACAGACAAAAAAACCAAAACTTGTTATTTATATAGCACCAACTTATTCCACAGCGCTTTCAGGTAATTTATTACCCCCCACCAAGCTGGGTACTCATTCACAGACCTCGGAAGGATGGAAGGCTGAGTCAACCTTAAGTACCATGCGGGGATTGAGCTTGCAACCTTCAGGTCATGAGCAAGAACTTGGGATTGCATTTTTGCTGCCTTAGCACTCTGCGCCACACAGCCACGCCACATGACATTGTGTTATGTCTGTACAGGACCTGAGGTGTGCTATAACACTCAAGGTTTCAAGCACTAGCTAAAGAAGTCAGGCCCCACACTAGACATAACATGGTGTTCCACTTTTCTCCAGAGCATTCATTTGAATCACATTATGGTACATGTGCTTCCAGGAGGAAAAAACTAAGAGCCCTGCATCAGGATCCTGGCATAAAAAAGTTGCAAAGTTTTGTGCAAGCCATACTTGTGCAAAAGTTTGAAACTTTTACACTTTTTCCGCCATCACAACCTTGCATTTTTTGTAGATAAAACTGGTGTTTATTGGAAGAAAGTGGGCCCCCCCCCCCCCCCCGTGGCTGACAAATTTATCAAGTCACAGCCAGAAGAAAAATCTCATATTAAAACAATATACAGTCACCATATAGTTATTGTTTTCATAGCGAATACCTGAGGGGTAGCCACTGAGAAAGAGGGTCACCCTTCTTCGGACAGTTGTTCTACTTACAGGTAGTAAGAAACAGGATCAGATTAGGGAAAGACAAGCTGTCATTACTCCCCACTTCCTTTTGGCATTGTGGCTTCACCTCTATTTTGGAGGGTGATTCGTCTAACCGTGAGTAAGAACACGGAAATAAAGTATATTGTTGATGATATCTGCAGATTTACATTTTATGGTTATGGATTTATCTAGTGACTCAACTTTGATTGGTCGGTAAATGTGTTATGTATTGCATAGCTTTATGGGATTTTAATGTATATCTATTAGAAGTTATGTCTTAATATGAGATGTTTTTCTGGTTCTGTTTGATGAAGGTAATCCCAGGTGGTTATAATTGCATTCTCAGTGATTTCTAGGCCTAACCAATTTAGTATAATTTATGCCAAAAACAAGCTTAAATCATAGTGCAAATCAATATCAGTCCAGAGCTATTAGAGATTTGCCTGTCTGGTGCACGGATGGCCAGAAGTGCACCAAATCTAATATAAAAAAGCCTATAGGCCTTTCCTTGCACTACACTTTTAACCCTTTGCGTGACCTTCAGTGGATGATTTTGGTGTAATTACATCCTCACCACTGCTGTAAAATCATAAAAATTGAGTTTGATACATTCAGTGACCTGTCAGGAAAAGTCAAAGTTCCAATGTTAAGTCTAGCGGCGCTGTTGTGCTTTAGCCAACAGCGCCGCTTG
Source organism: Eleutherodactylus coqui (assembly GCF_035609145.1). Lineage (NCBI taxonomy): Eukaryota > Metazoa > Chordata > Amphibia > Anura > Eleutherodactylidae > Eleutherodactylus > Eleutherodactylus coqui. Next base: position 90,576,364 of record NC_089845.1, on the reverse strand, counting down.
GGAGAGCCAAGTGTTAATAAGCGACGTTCATATCAAGTGCTTACCAGTTTGACTGTTGCCTTGTCCTCAAAACGTGAAAGATGATGTCGTAGATGGCGAACAGTTCAAAGGGTACGCTCAGATGGAAGTTGGTACCCTGAAAATATAGTTTATTCTGAAATTCTTGCCAATTAAAATAATTACAGCCATTTGTACAAACATTTTATGTTCATGTAGCGAACATCGGGTCAATCTAGTTTAAAAAGAAGCACAGACCTCCAGCGCTCCAGTCTAAGTAAATTCTGTCCAAAAAGCCCAAAACTCAGATTCTTTAACAGGCAAACATATTGAGTTTTTTTGTATGTTAGGGTGCTTTCACATGGAATGGAATATACTGCAACAACATTGCGGAATATGTCGTCTTAGAACTTGGTATCAACAATGCAGACTTTGATGTGGAATTGCTGGTAAAATTCTGCCATTTGTAACTACATCATAATCTACAGTTGAGCAGTGCGGATTTTTGGTGCCAAATATGCCTTTATGTTGTTGCTGAATATTCTGTCCTTTGTGAAAGCACCCTAAACACTCCAGGATGAACCGTTATGTCATGGAGGTCCAGGGTTTGTATGTGAGTGCCAGCTGTTAGCCCTTTAACCCCTTGAGTGGCACGCCCGGAAATTTTCCGGGACAAGCTCCACTGCTCATAGCAACATAGCCCGGAAGATTTCCGGGCTATGTATCACTATGGGAGCTGCAGAGCACAATGCCACAAGCTGTGACAGTGTGCTCTGCCTGCACAGACCCACACAGAGCAGTGCAAGGGCTTTGAAAAACCAGCAGAAGATATTGCCGGCATGTCGGCAATGTCCTGCTTTGTTTACAGGTTGCCATAGAGACCATCGGCTTGTCAGAAGCAAGCCGATGGTCTCTGTGGCAGGGAGAGCTGGTTGTTAGCTGTCAGAGGACAGCTAGGTACCAGCTCTTACAGCAGAGATCAGAGAAAACCTCCGATCTCTGCTGTGTTAACCCTTTACATGCTGCAGTCTATGTGACTGCAGCATGTAAAGGGCTGTCACTGCAGCATGTAAAGGGCTGTCACCATCGGACCCCCGGAATGTGATCAGGGGTCCTGATGGGTCCCTGTGGAAGTCCCCTAAAGGGACAAAAAAAAAATTTTTTTTAAAAATAAAAAAAAAAAGGAAAAAAATTTAAAAAAAAACAAAAAAAACCACTTGTCTCCCTTTACTTTGTAAAAAATCAAAAATACAATCACACATGTGGTATCCATGTGCGTCGTAATGACCCAGAGAAGGAAGTTAATACATTATTTAACCTCTTAATGACATGGCCCCTTTTTTTCTTTTTTCCCCATTTCTTTTTTTTCCTCCCCCCGGTTTAAAAAATCCCAACTTGTCCCGCAAAAAACAAGCCCTCATATGGCCGTGTCAATGGAAAAATGAAAAAGTTATGGCTCTTGAGACGCAACTGCAAAACTAGTTGAAATTCAATGATTAGACCATTTTAAAAAACCTGCCCTGGTGGGCACGACAGGGTGGTAGGAAACCTGCCACTCAAGGGGTTAAATGCCATCGTCAGTTCTGACAGTAATATGTACGAGAATGCCCCGATCGATCCCAAAAGCCCCCCGATCCCCGAATGGCCTCCCCTTATAAGATTGCAGGCTGTCATTAGGTTGCCATGGCAGCTGGAGGTTTTCTGAAGGCCCCCAGGGCTGCCATTGTAGTTTTCCAATTAAGCCATGCCTGTGGCGTGGCTTGATAGACTGCTTTTCAGATCACGATGAACTGCAGGAGCGATCAAATGATTGCAAGTCTTCTATGGAGGCGAAGCTCATTGAGTTTTAGAATATAGAACCTTATTGTAGGTATTCCATATTTGCAAGCCACCTGTCTTGTTGTGTTTGTTTTGTTTTTTTGTAATTAAATTAAACAAATTGAGCTCTTTATTTGTAAAATTATTTATCAGCTACAATTAAAATTGTGAAATTGCAACAATTCATACTCGCGCAATATAATTTCTTTAAAAAATGAGTTTATAAAATGATTAAAAAATTAAAAGGTAATAAGTTAAAAAACAACCCTTTCCCATATTTATAATAAAATATTAATTAAAAGAAAAAAATACTTTGTATCGCTGTATCCGTAAAAGTCCAATATATCAGGTCTTTTCACACGGGCGACAGCGATATTGCTGCAAGAAAATTGCAGCAATATCGCAGCTGTGTTTTGTACGATATCGCTGTTTTTTTTGCAGCAATATTGCAGTTTTGTGGCGCTATAAAGTCATGCGACTTTGTAGCGTTCTTTTGCAGGGATTTTCAGGGGGGCTTGAAATATAAGTCCTACCCCAAAAATAAGCCCAAAATAAAAAAACAAAAACAAACAATACATTACCTAACAGGCACTGTCCACTCCACCGCACTTCTCTTCCAGCAGTTCCACAGCACTTGTTTGTAGTCTTCAGCCACCACTTCCTGGTCTGGGGGTTCAAAAAGCCCGTCTCCAGGAAGAGTTTGCTCTGATTGGTTCTTAATGTGATGGCTATTGGTTTATTGAGAGCTGCAGTGATTGGCTGAGCCCCGATGCTTGAGAACCATTTAAAGCCAGTGCTTCCAGGAGGTGGGATTTTTGAACCTCCTGACAAGGATGTGATAGCTGAGGACTGCAAGCAAGTGTTGCAGAACTGCCGGAGGAGAAGTATGGCAGAGCAGACAGTGCCTATTAGGTAATGTATTGTTTTTTGGGGTTTTTTTTGGGGGGGGGTGGGGGGGGGGGTAATGCAGCTTGGTGTTATTTTTAGGGAAAAACCCTAGCTGCATTAAAAGTTGCATATCACTGCATAAAAACTGCGATTTTGTGCGAAGTGAACCAAATGAAGGCTCTATAAGTACACATGGGCAACAAAACATCGCAAATCACGGCTGTATAGAGCATACCACAATTTTTTTTTCTCACAATGTAGCAGCCTACAAAACATCACTAATGTGAAGGAACCCATTGGAAAGCATGGACTTCACATACATACGATTTGTCACATTGTCGCATCGCGAAAAAATTGCACAAATTTGTCACCTGTATGAAAGTGGACTGAGGGTAATGCATTATTTATCCCACACAGTGAACATCAACAGGAAAAAAATACATAATGTCAGAATTGTGCTTTTTTTGGTCAAGCAGTCTTCAAGAAAAAAAAACTTAATAAAAAGTTATCAAAAACTCATATGTACTCTACAACGGTTCGAATCAAAACTATAGGACGTCGTGCAAAAAACAAGCCCTCGCACAACTATGTTGATGTAAAATTCAAAAAGCTATGGTTGTCGCAGGATGGCGGAACAAAATAATATAATTTTTTCCCCAAAGATATTTTAAATTTTAAAAGTACTACAGCAAAAAAACGACATAAATTTGCTATTGTACCAATCATACCGACCAATAGAATAAAGTTATTATGTCATTTTTGCTGAAGCGTGTATGCCGTAGAAACATTTTCTCAGTACATTAAATGGTACCAGTGAAAAATACAACCCGACCCACAAAAAACAAGCCCTCAGACAGCTACATTGATAGATAAAGGAGTTTTTAAAGTGGGAAGGAAAAACTGGGGAAAAAAGGGGGCCTCGTCGTTTTTAGGCATAAGCTGGTGTGAGCGGGCCCTTACCATTATGGCGCAGGCTTTTGCTGATGGCTTCTGTAACATGTATGTAAAGAGCTTTCTAAGTATTGTGGGCCGTCGGGTGTTCTCGTACCGATACTACTGTATATGTGGGGGAAGCAGCGTCGTCCCCACACCCAGCAGCTGCTGCGGAACGTGCTGAGGACAAGCACCCATTTTACTTGCAAACGAACCTCATCTTCCCCCTGATTACACAGCTTAATACTAAAGTGTTAAATAACAAATTAAATCCAATTGTGCGGTAATGTGACTACTGTGGGAAACACTGACAAATATTGATTTTTGTGGGAAATCAAGTCATAGTAAATGATTTAACCTTTGTGGCTACACAGCTAATGCTTTCTGTCACTCGTCAATAATTACAATTGTAGGAGCGGACATTTATGGTTTTCTTGAAGGAGATTCAATATAAAATACTGTTTCTGACAAATAGTCATGAGATCTGGGCAGCGCTGAAGTGACTTCCCCTCAGTCTATATAGCCGGGTTATACTACCGTATACATACTGGAAGATTTCACTGCATTTAGCAGGTTCTACACTTGTTCTAATTCGCTGGGCCTCCAGTTAAATAGGTTGGCCATTTTTTTGCCTGTGAAGTGGTGGTGAGTTTTTTCTTTTTGTTGCAGCTGAAGACATTTAGTAGTTGATCTGGCACCTGATTAATGCTATACTTCTCTACTGAATATCGCAGACCCAGTGCTGAGAATAGGCCTTTCTATATATCTGTGTGGGGACTGGACGCCGCTCCTCCCCACAGCGACATAAGCCATTCACAGTGACTGTGCATTAGTTGGAGGACCAGTCAAGGGTTTATTTACATACAGCACAGGGCTGACCCGCCACAGGCAGATGGATTAAAGGAAAAAATTGGATGCCAGCGTGCCAATTGCTGTAAATTGTGTGAGCCTTTCTCAAAAAAGGGAAGTTCTTATAAGCCAAAACATTGTTTGGTGTTTTTCTTGCCTAAATAGTAACAGTAATGGTATGCCGACGTGCAACTTTTCATTTTGTCCATTTGATTTGATGGCTGGATGGATAAGTGTTGTTGCATCTAGATGGGACATTTGTGCTGTTTTCAACCCAGTCATTTTCTCTTTTTGGCACCATACGTGTACGTGTTCTAGTCATGTTCCACCCATATTGTTTGTGCCTGTAGAGCACATCCCGATATGAAGCACTGTGGACACCAACATCTCTCAGGTTGCTAATGCAGATGGTAAAATGCATCCTTAGCAGTCAGCTATGTGCACCTTGTAGAGTCTGATAACATGTATCTATGGTTTCTGAACAATGTGCTTGGATTTCATGCCATGACATAGATTTTCAAAACAACAGCACTGATGCCGATTTCACTTTTGGCTTTTTTTAAGGGAAAACGTCAGTTGTGTATTCACATGTTAAAACCCACAGATATAGGCGGTTTTTTCACTTATGGGAAAGAGGTTATGCTGTTAACCAGCTTCTGGCATGGCCCACAGATGTAGATCCGCTGTGCCTCAGACTAAATCCAATGTCATCACTTGTTTTCATCCTTTCACCCCACCAATCAGGACCCGGTCTTCGCTGCCGGGACCCCCAGATTGTTACCCTAGAAATAATCTGTTAAGAGGCTGCTGATGCTCTTGGTCAGGTTTTCTATAATGTGGTATTGGATGGTGTAGACAGGGACGTAGTTGTAGAACAGAATCGTAGACAGGGCAAGTGGAATATTTTCAGAAAGTAGATGAAGCCAAGAGTCAGGACCGGTGCCAGACTGGTTGCTTAGGCACCTGCTAGTGGGGAAGCGTGCCTTAAATAACCGGAAGCCGACCTGGGTTGGCTTGGGGTTGTAAAGCTAGGTACCTTTTAAAGACAAGCTGGCTGCGCTCTCTATGGGGACCGGGATACTGACAGGAGATAAGGCATCTAACACAGGGGGCACTATGCTGGCCATGGCTGACAGCAGCAGCCATAACATTTTTCTAGGGAAGAAACAACTAAGAAATAGCTGAATAGACTTATGAAACAGAATACAACAGAAAGGCTTAGCATATATTCTCATGATGTGGTTGTGCTGTGGTATTACCACAAATTGCCACAGTTCTGCAGCTAGCACAGGTGAGGCGCATTAAAAACGCCATTTGCAGTAAAACAAAAAGTTCAGTGTTTGCTATGCGGCTCTCAGCCACATGCCATACCCTTATATTTATACATCTCCATCATTCCAAATCAAAGTAATCCTATGTAGAGACGTCAACACAATTGATTTTTATTACCCCTCATCCAAATCACATGCACTCACCCTTGGTTTCCTCGCGAGTCATATTGGGCTAAAGCTATGCTGCTGATAGGTTATCGTATTGGTGTATGCCATTAACTTGGCTGAATCTCATTAACCTGAGCTGACGGCAACACACTTTACTGGTGTCATAAATAATGCTTTCATGTGATGCTGCCGGTAGCCAACAACGAAGGCAATAATGTCATGTATATATAAGCAGCACTTTATTAGTTTATGTATGATTTTTAAACCTGCCAAAGCGTGTGGCTTCTAAGTGAGAGTATCACAATGTATTTGCAGTTCAACCTATTCATAATAGGATGCTTTCATATGTACCATTTTCATGCAATTTAAGTCAATGTCAAGAGTTAGTCATGAAAGGGGACATATATAGGGAAGATTGAATTTCTCTTTTTTAATCTACTCAAATTTTGCTTCAAAGGTTGGCATCAAGACGTCACATATGCCAAATCCAGTTGGATGAAGCTCATTTTGTCGCATTATACCACATTGGGCACCGTTTACTGGTCCTATCCATCTTAGACCTCTGATGGAAGTTGCATCGGACAGCACATGGACAGTATTTGCCGTTATACATGGACATAGCACATTGGCATGTCCTATTTATTATCCATGAATAGGAACCTGCCATTAGTTATGTTATGCTGACCAACAGTTGGTGTGACACAAACATTGATGTTTTATAGGCCTATAATTGGGGCCGTGTGTGGTCAGTGGGTGAACACGGCCAGCACACAGTCCCAAATACTGTATGATAGTGTGCACCTAGCCTTGGGCTGACATACGTAGGTTCATGCCCCTAACAACCAGCAAAAGTCTAATCACTGGTGGCTACAAGAAAAAAAAAAAAAGAAAGTGTCTTAAGCAGCGATCTAATCCAACGCCGATATTATTAGTTTGAGATTTGATACTCAGAAAATAAGATGAAATGTTAAATGCAAAATACACCGTCTGTATCCAGAGTCTTCACTGGATGCCTTTTCCTATGCGTGGACAGTTAAAATGTATTGTAGGAATTCAGTTCTTAAGCTATATTGGCAGGTGGTAAATTACTGTGTATTAACTCCTTGTGCGGTACTAGAAGGCCTCATGAGTCTATAATCAATCCCCTGCATGTTCTATTAGCACAGCACGCCCGTCTACAGTATGGAGGCTTAGCACTGATGGAAAAAAATGAGGGCTTTCCTGTTACCTAATTGCCATATTCTGTTTATCATTTACCTAATTACTTCTGTGCATCTAAATTGTAAACAAAAAAAAAAGTATAAATGTTATAAATACATAATATATAGAATTATTAAATATTGTAGAATACAGGTGGGAACTGTTATATGATCCCTTTGCGTTGCAGCAAGTTCTCTCAGACTGAAATGTACAATCATTTTTCGAAATGATACGTTATTTTTCTGTTATTGAAAGACAGAACCGAAATATTTGTGCATCACTTGTGCCGTTCATCCTTCTCAGGAGCGAATGTGAAATAACATGGGAGCGGCTACAAGCGAAGTGCAGAACATGTCCTGTTCTTTTTACTTAGGATCCTGGACCCCAGTCCTTTCTGTTATCCCTTCTGAAGGATATAAAATACATTGCTTATGCCATTCCCCATCAGTAAGGCAGCGTGGTTACTTGTTCTGCATCCTTTAACTGGATCCCAACAGTAAACAGAAAAATCCTGCATGTTCCATCAGACTCGGGTGGAAGTATCCCCCTAGAAGCACCGCTGTTAGAGTAGAATGGAAAGGTACCTGCGGCACCCGAAGTTACAATAGTAGTCGTATTTGTATTAATACTGCTGATTGTTTCCTGTAACAGCTGGGATAAATATTGTCTTTCCTGCATTATTCCTGATGAGAAGCAGTGAAAGATAATACAGGGCAGATATGTGTGCATTAGGACTGGCCCATCTGCTCTAAGGCAACAAAGACATAAAAGTTTAATGACATGCTGCCAAGGCAGTCAGAATGAAGGATACAGTATTTGGCTTTTGGGAGTGTTTGTCATTTCCCAACAGGGGAGTGAAGCAGGCGCTGTATACAGAGTATTGACTTACTATTACACTGTTGTATTTATGTGTTCTCTATAAGTAACAATATGACTGGAGGTCAACTGATTTCCATCAGAAAGTATAGCAGTGCTACAAAGCAAAATCCCCTTACACAGTAATGTCATATACAGGATTACATTGTACCGATGATGTCACCGGGGATACAAAAAGCATAGCCCTAATTTCAGAATTTTACACCCATAGCAGCTATTCCAGATGGGAATGCCACATTGTATGTAATCTAAGGTATAAGAAATGTACCATCCTATCTCACTTCATTTCTAGGAATATTTTGGTAAGAGTTATGTTGTAAGTTATTTCCCCCGGTTTATAGGCAGAGGTGTGACTAGCAGCAATACAAAATTTTGTTATAGGACCATCAATCTATCACACAATTAACCCCTTAAAGACAAAGCTGTTTTTCAATCTCATTTTCAGTTTTTCCTGCCCCCTTTTAAAAAATTATAACTTTTTTATTTATCCCTCACTGTCGCTGCATAAGGGCTTGTTTTTTTGCGGGACGAGTTGTATTTTTTAATGGCACTATTTAATGTGCCGTGTAATGTACCGAAAAACGTTAAAAAAAATTCGAAGTGAAGTGGAAAACCTCCGAAATTCCGCAAACTTTCGGTGGCGTCTTGTTTCTATGGTGTACACACTGCAACAAAATTGACATATTAACTTAAAGGGGTTGTCCCGCGAAAGCAAGTGGGGGTATACACTTCTGTATGACCATATTAATGCACTTTGTAATGTACATCGTGCATTAATTATGAGCCATACAGAAGTTATTCACTTACCTGTTCCGTTGCTAGCGTCCTCGTCTCCATGGTGCCGTCTAATTTCAGCGTCTAATCGCCCGATTAGACGCGCTTGCGCAGTCCGGTCTTCTCCCTGGTGAATGGGGCCGCTCGTGCCGGAGAGCTGGTCCTCGTAGCTCCGCCCCGTCACGTGTGCCGATTCCAGCCAATCAGGAGGCTGGAATCGGCAATGGACCGCACAGAGCCCACGGTGCACCATGGGAGAAGACCCGCGGTGCATCGTGGGTGAAGGTCCCGGCGGCCATCTTAGTAAGGTAAGTAAGAAGTCGCCGCAGCGCGGGGATTCGGGTAAGTACTAAACGTTTTTTTTTTAACACATGCATCGGGTTTGTCTCGTGCCGAACGGGGGGCCTATTGAATAAAAAAAAAACCTGTTTCGGCGCGGGACAACCCCTTTAATCCTATGGGTCAATACGATTACTACGATAGCAAACTAATATAGTTTTTTTTGCTGTACTATTTTTTTTCCCAATATATGTAATTTTTTAAAAATTCTTTTCTGTTGCCATTTTCTGACCACGATAACTTTATTTTTTCCATCTACATAGTTGTGCAAGGGCTCATTTTGTGTGGGACGTCCTCTAGTTTCTGTTCGCAGCATTTTTGAATACATATGACTTTTTGATTGCTTTCTATTACTTTTTTTTTGGAGACATGGTGATCAAAAAAGCACAATTCTGTGTTTTGTTTTTTTTCTGATGACGTTTACTATGCACAGTAAACAATGAATAACTTTGATAGATCGGACTTTTACAGACGCAGCAATACCAAATATGTATTGTTTTATTATTTAGATTTTATTGTAAACATGGTAAAAGGGGTTTTATTTAAAACTTTTATAACTTTTTATTTTTTTTAAGAATTAGTAAAACTTTTTAAAACTTCTTTTAACTTTTTATTTTAGTCCCCAGAGAGGATCAGAAACTGGGATGCTTTGATCGCTCCTGCAGTATGATGTAATGTCATAGCATTACATTATACTGCGATCTGACAGCCATTCTATCAGGCCATGCCATGACACCCACATGGAAACCTGTGATCTCAACGTGGGTGGGCCGTACGGGCGCCCTGAAGATCGGTCGGGGCATTTAAATGCCACTGTCAGAATTGATGGTGGCATTTAAAGGGTTAACAACTCAGATGAACAGTGCAGCTTATCTGAGCCGTTGTCGGCGGCTGCTGTAAGAAACCTACGTTGTATGGAGTGGGATAGACCCCCGATCTCCATTCATACATACCTCGAAGCTGCAGGACGTAACTGTATGTCCTGTAGTGTTAAGGGGTTAATCTTAAAAGTGTTTTATGGGACAGTGAAACCTTTAAGTCCTTTTTGGCTCCAGGGCTTCTTGGTACGACTGCTACTTCTGCATCCTCTATAGCTGCACCCTTAGCTAATGTTTATTTTAATCCACAGTTTTATGCTCTATGTACCCAGGTACATAAATTACAGATGCATTTGAAGGGCATGTTCTAATCCTACTACTGCCTTCATAAAAGGGAGCCATTAAATGGGTTTTCTGGGAATTTATTATTGATTACCTATCCTCAAGATAGGTCATCAGTAGTTGATTGGTGGGAATTATCACCAATCAGCAGATCTTCCTTCCTGCTGTCAGTGCAACCGAGCCAGATGTCCATATTGGGGTCGGAGATGGAAGTATAAACAGAAGTCATGGGTTCTATTGAAATCAATGGGAGTGATGCCTTCTGTTACATTTCTAGCTCCGACCCCAATGCTGGAGGATCAGCGGGGATCCCGAGCGGCAGATCCCCTCCAATCAACTAGTGATGACCTGTTTCCATTATATTTCCAGATATAATAGAAGTAGGGGATTTCAAGTAGAGGAAGCGTAGGGAGCTCAACACGCCGGGTGGTGCTAAGCTTCATTAACTTAGTAATGGCCAAGAGACGTCTGCTTGCACTCTAAAACACGGTGACTGTATGATGCAGTAATTTTGCACATTTCATGTATGCTTCTGTCTTCCTTTACTTCCTAGCAAATGAATGTCCTTTGCATATTATTCCATATTATCTGCTCTTGAAAACCATTAGCGGTTCATTGTCAGCCGTTTCAATGCATACAGATGACAGTGCCTGGCAACGCAGCGTACAGTATGCTAGAATCATGGCTACAATACTGATGTACATTTAATTTGATTTGTCTTCAGCAGGGCCAACAGATCTGAGCATGAAGAGGCAGTTAGCGACTACCTCCACATCATCCAGCAACACAAGCTCCAGACCTCAGCTAAACCCTACTGAAATCAATGCAGTCCGGCAGCTAGTGGCCGGCTACCGGGAATCAGCAGCATTTTTGTTACGTTCTGCAGATGAACTAGAAAACCTGATCTTACAGCAGAACTGAGTCACACAACCTCTTCCCTAGCCTGATTTAATGCCGGAATTCCACTAACGACATGCTAACAGTGTAGATGCCAGAGTGGACCCGTCTGGTTACCGCACTGATGAGTAGAGGAGATAATTACCATAATGCCACACTGTTTTCAACCCATGAAGTGATGTTAAGGTGCTGCCGGTGAACCTGAGACCTCTGACATTCTGCAGGTCTTTGATGTGTCCAGCTTTTTGTTCTCAGTGTGTCAGTTTAAATATAGCATATGTGGCTGTAGATCATTAAGTCATGCAAAGCAGTGGAGCAAAAGGAAGACACTAAGTTGTTAAATTATTTCCAAGTGCAATATTAGTGGAATGTTCTACTGACTCTGGAATTAAAGCTACACAACATAGCAGGACAAAATGCCAACATACACTCATGGTAGAACATTTAATGAAGGATTGCATATTTTTTAAATAATGTGATTTTTATATGGTCATCTCTTCATGCATTTTCATTTCTTCTACCATAATCTTTTTACATTCCCTATCAGTGAATTAAGAAAAAAAAATGTTCTTCTTCCTTTTCCTGCAGCTCTTTAAGTTTCTGATTTCTTGAAAAATAAAAAGGAAAAAAAAAAGAAAAATAACGCACAGCGCCCGACACTTTACATTTTTCAAACTTCCACTATGTGGTGATAGAATTGAGGAATGTATACCTCAACGTGGGTCCAAATAAAGCCATTTCAAGCGATACTTTCTATATGTTATTTCATTTCAATGTTTCTGTTAGAGTACAGCAAAGGCTCAGAAGCTTCTGTGGAGGTACCTACTGAAGCTACCGAGAGAGTAAGTGATAAGATGTCAATCCTGTCGAAGGCTGTTTACCACATAAAGCCTTGAAGACATTTTTCCATGACATAAAAGGTACCTCATGAAATGTTACATGTTTAGTTGAGAGTTTTTTTTTAGAAAAAGGTAAAACGTTTAGAAGAACCCATGGAGACCTCTTCTCAGCATACTTTAGATTGCAGTTTCTCAAAAGTCTGGATGGACTGCTACATATAAGATGTCACTGCCTCAAAATATAGTTGTACAAAAGGGTTTATGTTCTCTATACCACGATCCACTGCAGATTTACATGGGCTCTTGGGCAAAAGAGTCACAATGGATCCCATCAGTAATTTATAAGCCCCATTGTGCCACCTTAGTAATTTATAGGCCCTACGATGCCCAAGTCATTTATAGGCACCATTAAGCCTCTTGAGTAATTTATAGGCCCCACACTATAAGCTAAGAAATTCGTAAGGCCACACTGTGCCCTTGCAATAAAATAAAAAAATAAACACTTCCATTATGCTCTCATAGCATCCTCCATCCTCTCCCAAGGCATCTTTTACCCAGGATCATTCAGAATGATGTAGGCAGTGTGATGACATCTTCACACCACCTGCATGACGGTGAAGGTGTCATGCAGTGGCAGAAAAGCATTCAGCTTCCTGCAGTGCCACTGTCATAATCAATTATATCTGTGCCTTAAAGATGTGGATATAATTGTTTTCAAAGAACAAGGACTGAATTGATCTCCCCTAAGTGGGTTCCCGAGGGTCAACAGACCCCGGCACTTGCCCAGGTTTGCCAGGTGCTGACACCAGCTCAACTCTAGACACAACATGAAAAGAGGCGTCACCATCCAACCTTGACCAGGTGAGAAAATGAATGCAGTTTAAAGTATGACTGATTGACATGTCTAAGACATCTGGAGCTTCAGAGAACAGGCGACAAAACTACAGATCAGAATTACTGTGTATGTTTACAGACCTATTCTTGATTTATTGTTAGCGAGACTTTAGTGTGAAGTATTCCCTAGCGACATAACAGTGGTACAAAGAGTACATGTAGCAGGATTTCCCTGGGCAGGTCATGCAGATAGTCTACCGATACATGACCAGCTCTATATGTCCCATCCCAGGGAACCTATGTCTGTGCCCTGTTACCAACACATAATTTTTGCTGCTCTTAATGTGTGCACGTCCTGAATACTTAAGAGGTTGCAAGTGACAATCTGATAATTTGCACTCTGGTGTGTATTTTTCATTTTAAGCAGATATTTTTTAACGACCCACTAGGGAAAGGGTAAAGGCCTCACCCTCTTTGCACCCAGCAGGTTACCCTTTTGCTGCCAGAGGGGTTAGCAGCACACTGCCATGCAGATTCTTATACTGCTAACCACTCTCCAAATTAAAAGGGGTGAAAATTGGTTACTTTGCACACACGGTATGTGAAGTGTAACCTCCCACAAGACCGAAACTTGTACAAAAAAAAAGAAGAAATCTGTAAAAATCAATAGAAAACTCCAACCTCGGTAGCTCCTTATTTTACAATGTGGACTACACATTATTAGTGTTTCTTTGTGCACTGAATCATGATTTTCACTTTAGCCGTAGAAAGTACTTTCGTTCTTTGCACAGTATGATATGTTTAGTTGTTTAGCTTTTGTTAAATATCACGTCCCTTGTGCATTCCTGAATTTGCCTTATTTCATGTAAAAATGTAATTCAATTTTTGACAATGAGTTTAAGGCATCAGTGATGATATTTTGTACATAAACATACCTGTTTTATATAGACTGACTGTGATTGTGACTAGGTAATGTGCACTTTTTCTTGTAACTGTGGGCATTGCTATGCTTTTTTGAGTGTTTCTAGAATCATTGTTGCTTACTTAAGAAAAACTTTTGTGATACTGTTTGTGAAATATAATGTGAAAAAAACTATTGAATTATGAATATTTTTAATATATTGTACATTATTATTACACAAAACTTTAAGTTGTGGAACCAGATCCACAGGTTTCAGTGGAAAAAAAATCAAAGATTTGAGGGCTGACATTTCCTCTGTTTTGTTTGGAAAAAATAAATTGATTTATGTGTAAAAGTTTGTTTTCTGTTGTGTCTTATTAATTGGAGGATCCTGCTATCTAAATCCATAGAAATATTTTCGGAAACGGTTAAATGCACATACCATATACTAGCTGATATACCCAGCTTCACCCGAGTTAATTTGGTACTGGTGTTTATCTGGTGTTCACACGGAAAATCTTATGAAGTCGTGGTTACTTTAGGGATACCGAGGAAAAAAATATGTTCACCATTTTGCATGATTCTTTGCGTTACCCAGGAAACACCATGTGGCGGCAACCATGCGACGTTTCCTTTATATAAAATGACATCGGGAAGTGAGAGAATTTGGACACTAATTCTTTGGCGCGAAGAATTGAATAATCGAGTTGGGACCCATTAGCTTTTCCTATTTATGTCATAATCAATGCTCGTGCCAAATTTCATGTTTCTATGACATCGCGAAGTGAGAAAATTAGATTCCGTACGTTAAATTTGGATGCTAATTCTTTTGCGCATAGAATTGAAAAATCGAGTTGGGACCCATTAACTTTTCCTATTTATGACCTAATCAATGCTCGTGCCACATTTCATGTTTCTATGACATCAGGAAGTGAGAGAATTAGATTCCGTATGTAAAATTTGGACGCTAGTTCTTTTGTGCTAGAATTGAATAATCGAGTTGGGACCTCTTTACTTTTCCTATATAGAAGATAAGCTATGCTTGTGCCATATTTCATGTTTCTATGACATCGGGAAGTTGGAGAATTAGTGGCGAGTCAGTGAGGGAGTCAGTCAGTGAGTGAGTGAGTCAGTGAGTGAGTCAGTCAGACAGTGAGGGCTTTTGTCTTATATATATATATATATATATATATATATAGATCTGTATTGCATATATTTTTTTGCTGAATAGAAGACATAACAGTTTTACCTTCTGCTTGTCTGACTTTCTTTATATTCCATCTCTGTCCATAGGAGGTGACACAATTGTTACAGGGGTTGGCTAGTTTAGAAATCCCATTAACAGACCCTTCATTAGCGAATTTTGAGGACATGGTGACCCTAGAGATAGGGAAATTGAACACTTGCTGACATAATCCCCCACAGAATAACAGCTGAATGCTGGGACTTCTAATGGCAGGATTTCTTTTTGTTGAGGGACCTTTCTAATGATAAAGGATTATACAAAGTGGATAACCACTTTAGGGCACTGTGAGTGACAGGGTGGCATTTCATGCTACATACAGGACTCCTGCATCCCTCCTTGAGTACTGCTGTGCAGCGTTTCACAGACAACAGCCTATCATCATAGCTAAAACAGTCTCCAAGTTGATTTATTACTTTGACATAAAATTCACTTTGCATGCACAAATACAGAATATACGTCATTAGTTAAGATCTGGTTCAACGGATTAAACAAAATATGTACATTTAGAAGACATCATGTGAAATAACGTTTGAATCCTGCCTGAAACTGGAATAACCCTTCAAGTGCAAATCTTTTCATAGTCATCTGTAGTACAGAGAAAACATACTTAAAGGGACACTGACGTTTCAGACAACTTCTGCTCATTTACTAGCTTGTGTCAGTCTCATTATTTCTGTAATATACTTAAAAATGTTGTTGCTTTGCCACTGTAAATTACCTTTGAAGTGGCTGCCACTGGGGGTCTCCTTTCTAGCTTTTCTGCAGTCCACTCTTTGTTGTTAGGTGCAAAGCTTCTGTAGTAACTAGGACATTTTCTTAGCAATGGAGGAAGATCCATCTTGGCGGCTCCCAAACACTCAGAGGCTGCAGGGTGACATATTTGCAGACACTGTGATAACGATCTCCACAATCTCTGCCTTTTCTGGGGGGGGGTGTTCACATATTATATTGGGTTTACTCACCATTCGTCTAAAATGTCTGAATCGTCCTAGGAGAGCAGAAGGGTAGGCCTTCAGATATTACATTCCTTCAGATTGGACCATAGACTGTGCAATGCAGCATGGAAAGTCAGGGCAAGGAAATGTGGGACAATGAACTACTGGCAGAGTGCTAAGCTTGCTACACGTCCCCTGCATGGAAGTGGATTGCAAATAGCAGAGCAACAGAAAATGGGGAAGACCCCTTAAAAATCAGAACATGAAACAGGCTGCAAACAGCAGCAAATGAGTGGGTAAGGAGAACCTGGTATGTTTTCGAAAATTTGTTGAAAACTCAGGTACACTTTAAATGCTAAAGTAAAGACCTGATATGTAGCAGCTTTGCTAAATATTTTTTCCATCATACCTCTAGATGAACAGATTTCAGATACTCTATAACCGAAGAGAAGTTTTCACCTGATAAATATGCACTTTGAATGAACTGCTGAGAGAAATGGACGAGAAAATGGAAAGTTAAATAACTCTACTGTACCAGCGCTAACTAATATGGCACACATTATGGACAGATATGGATCTGGATAAGTAGGAAACTTTTCACATTTCATTGGACCTTCTCTATAAGCAGATACATTTATGCAAGAAAAAAGTACAGCAGACAATTGCTTCATTATGCAGCCCACTAGTTACGACTTGTCAATCACTGCCCATCACTGACATACATACAATTGCAAGAAAAAGTAAGTGAACCTTTTGGAATTACTTGGATTTCTGCATTGGTTACTAATAGAATGTGGTCTGATTGCATTTGTCTATATTTGTGACTTGGTTAACAATATAACTAAACTAATAACGCACAAACCGTTGTATCGGCCTTGTCTTTTATTGAACACTTTCACTTTTATTGAGAACATTCACAGTGCAGGGAGAGAAAAGTGAACCTTTGAATTCAATAGTCTGTATATCCCCTCTTTATTAGCAATCACCTGCACTAGCTGTTTCTGGAATCTGCATATGAGATTAACACAAGATTAACCAAATAAGGACCAAGCACAGTAAATTTATGGTGCTTGGTCCTGGGCTTTAAACCCAACCGATAGTAAAAAAAAACAAAAAAAACACGGAGGTTTAAAGCCCCTGCTTCTGCAATAAATCAGAAGCATGTCGGGTTGTCAGCTGTTAGTCACAGCTGATAACCCAGAGGAGAAGGAAGGAGGGATTTTTACCTCTTTCTGCCTTTTCCTTTCCTGAGTACACAGCGCGCAATGAGTGCTATGTACTAAAAAGTGAAACTATAACTTCCACTACACGAGCCGGCAGTCACGTGACTGCCAGGATCCCCTGCTACAGCAGAGCTACAAGGTGGTAGCAGACCCTGATCAGTTCTGCCAGTGATTATTGTCACTACAGGGAATGTTTTCTCCTATGACTATGGCTCCTATCGATTCCCCAGCTACAGTGGGAAAGTGTCAAATAAAAAACAAAACATGTGAATGTCCTGCAGAGGTCTTATATGACGTCATGAGGGACATGGATGGTAAAAAAAACAATTGCAAACATCAGTAAAACAAAATTACAGAATGAAATAAAAATATATACATAAAAAAGAAAATGACCGAAAGCGGACGCCAGCCAAAGCCGACACTGTATGCGCCCTGTAATTCCAAACCATATATATATAGTATATATCAAAACATCAGAAACAAAATGAGGAACCCATTCCTATTCTTTATTTTAGCGTAAATATACTAATTAAAAAAAATAACTATAAATGCAAAAAACAAAAACAATTTTTTTTAGCTTTTTACCCCTAATAAAACTAAAAAATGGGGGGAAAAAGTCAGAGAAAAAGATATTACAAATATAGCCCTATAGGTCACGGTAAAAAAACGCAGCAAAAATAATTTTGGTAGCTCAATGAAAAAGTATATGGCAGTTAAACCACCACATGGATAAAATCCCTAAAAAGTGTCTGGTCCTTAAGGTACAAAACAGCCTGGTCCTTTAGGGGTTAAAGAGGAATTTTGGACCATACCTTCTTGCATATCTATTCAGTTCATCAATAATTCTATGATGCCAGCGCTCTTCAGGACACGCACACAGCATCTCAATAGGGTTAAGGTCAGGACTGTGACTTTGCCATACCAAAACACAAACCTACTTCTTCTTAAGCCATTCTTTACTTGTCCGCTTTAGGTCATTGTTCTGTTACATCACCGAGCATCGCCCTAGCTAGAGTTCATGGACTGCTACCCTTACATAATTCTTTTAAATGTTTTTATTGGCCATAGAATTTATTGTCCCCTCAATAATGATATGGTGCCCTGAGGCAGCAGAACAGCCTAAAACCATGATGCTCCCTCCACCATCCTTCACAGTCGGAAGTAGGTTTTGGTGTTGGTGTGCAGTGTCTTTTTTTTTCTCTAAATGGAGGCGCATTTATCAAATACAGTGGTGCCTTGGCATACGAGTGTAATTTGCTCCGTGACGGAGCTCTTAACCCAAAACACTCGTATGTCAAATCACTTTTTCCCATTGAAATGAATTGAAACGCCATTAATGTGTTCCGGATTAATGGCGTTTCAATTCATTTCAATGGGGAAACTAACCACTACATGTAAAAAAGACAAACCACAATACTCACCTACCACCGGTGTTCCGTTCCTTGCGATGGTCTGCGGTGCTGCTGCAGTCTGCCACGTCCACCTCCACGCTGACAGAGCATTTCTTCCTGGAAGCAGGGCTTGAATACCCCACCTCCAGCAAGCTAATGCTTTGATTGGTTAATCCAGTGCCGCGTCAGCCAATGAAAGCCTGCGTTGGGTTAACCAATCACAGCCATTCAATGACATGATTGTAACCCAAGTTTTTGCTCTTAAATCAGAGCAAATACTTGGGAGAGCACCTGATTGCAAGTCAAGAAGCTCGCAAGCCGAGGTACCACTCTACTGGTATCTTACATACTGGTCTAAAATAACGATAGTGACCCCCATATTTACCCCAGTAGTAATAGTGTCCCCCATAGTGGCCTCAGTAGTAATGTGAACGCAATTTTTCTTTCAGTATGTCTTCCTTTTTTGGGAGATATTGCCTATTTCCAATGGGGCAAAAAAATTGCATCGCACTTGCATCCAGATGCAATTTTCAAGCGAGTGCGACGCGATTTTTAAATTTTTTTCCTATTGAAATACCATGCAATATCTATGAATGTGAAAATCATTTGTGCAGAGATGTGATGTGTTTGTCTAGCAAAAAGCATTACATTCACAGGGAAAATTGCAGGTTTCTTGGACCGATATCGCATTTGCCCGTACAGTCTTATAAGGACATTACAGTTCCAGGAAACAAATGCTATCCTTTGGATAATGTTAGGTTATACAATTTTCCAATATACTTTTTCTATCAGTTCCTTGCAGTGTTTAAGATCTCTGCTTGCAGCCATTCAATAAGAACCTTCATTTCTCCTTACAGAGGATAGAACTCTGTCTTGGTCAGGGGATAGACACGCACGGATACAAGGCTTATTGGAGTTACACTACAGTTTTCAGAGCTCGTAAATTGTGATGGACACACAGATGCATGGCCCATTACATGAATAGGACAGATGTTTATCCAAAGCAAGTAGACAATGAGAGACCCTACTGAATGACTGCTAGCAGAGATCTGGGAAACAATTAGAAATTGATGCAGAAAGTATACCGGGATAGTGTAGAATTTTTTTATTATACAAAGAATAACTTTTTTGCTGAGACGAATAAATAGTAATTCTATCGTATTACTAGTAACCAAATCACTTATAATAATTGGGGAATTGATCCAAAGAGATGGAGGAGTGATTACGGCTTCCCTCCCCATTGCCTGTTGTGCAGACCTCTTCAAAGACAAACAAATCCTCATATTCTAATAAATATCCTGAAAAGTAGAGAGTAAGAAATAGATTTTCCTAAAGCCAGTTTTCTAGTTCCATATATAGTACTATGCAAATGTTTTAGGCAGGTGCGGAAAAAGTGCTGCAAAGAAAGAATGCTTTTAAAAATAGGCATGTTAATAACAATTAACAAAATGTAAGGTAAACGAACAAAAGAGAAATCTAAGGCCGGTCTCACACGAATGGGTCGGATTCCGTATGCAGGAGTCCATAGTGGAATCCGGCTCTGACCCCAGACGGTGATCCTGCGTACCTGTTTTTCCTGTACTCCATTTTAAAATATTTATTTTTCCAGTCCGACCGGCGACCTATCCACAATGTCAATTGCGGAAGGGCTGCGGGTCAGAGGGCCTCCATTGACTTCAATGGAGGCTGTTTGTAACAAAATAGAGCATGCTGCGATTTTCCTCCACTTACGGAAATCGTAATTCATTTCTGCAAGCATGAAGGAAAAAACGATTTTGACATACCTTCAATGCATGCCATTAGTTGCGGATCCTCCGTGCGGACGCTGACCGCAGATTCCGCTATTCAAATCTACCCATGTGAGATCGGCCTTAATCAAATCAATATTTGGTGTGAGCACCCTTTGCCTTCAAAACAGCATAAATTCTTTTAGGTACACTTGTACAAAGTCAGGGATTGTGTAGGATTATAGTCAGGTGTATGATTGACCAATTATACCAAACAGGTAATAACGATCACCATCTCCATATGTATGTTGTAATACAGTCATTAGCTGACACAGAAACAGCTGTGCAGGAGGCTTAAAACTGGGTGAGGAAGAGCCAAACTCTGCTATAAGGCTGCATTCCCACGAACGTATATCGGCTTGGTTTTCACGCCGAGCCGATATACGTCGTCCTCATCTGCAGGGGGGGGGGGGGTGGAAGAGCCAGCAGCAGGAACTGAGCTCCTGCCCCGTCTCTGCCCCTCTGCACTATTTGCAGTGAAAGGAGGCGGGACGGGGGTGAGGCTAAGTTCTGAGAATTAGCCCTGCCCCCGTTCCGCCTCTCCCCATTGCAAATAGTGCAGAGGGGTGGAGAGGAGGCAGAGAGGGGGCGGGAGCTCAGTTCCTGCTCCTGGCTCTTCTATCCTCCACCCCCCTGCAGATGAGGACGACGTATATCGGCTCGGTGTGAAAACTGAGCCGATATATGTTCGTGGGAATGCAGCCTAAAGGTGAGGTTGCGGAAAACAGTTTCATGTCACAGGTCATACACAATGGTAAGACTGAGCATAGAACCAGAACACAAAGTAATTATACTGTATCACCAAGATTTCAAAGTAGACTGGGGTTTCAAGATGTGCTGTTAAAGCTCTTTTGAAGAAGCACAAAGAAATGGGCAACGTTGAGGACTGTAGATGCAGTGGTCGGCCAAGGAAATTTAGTGCAACAGATAATAATCTTTACTTATATAGCGCCAACATATTCGGCAGCGCAGATGAAATACACATCATACTTACTTTCCTTTGAAACTGGAAGATGTTCAGCAGTGCCATCAGCTCACAACTAGCAGAAACCAGTGAGACGCAGGTACATCCATCTACTGTTTAGAGACATCTGTCCAGAAATAGTCTTCATGGGATAATTGGGGCCAAAAAGCCGTACCTTCTATGAAGAAACAAAGTGAAGCAACTCAATTATGCAGAAAAATGGCAGTAGGTGCCCTGGAGGGAGAAGTCAAACTTTGAAATATTTGACTGTAACAGAAGGCAGTTTATTTACTGAAGAGCGGTAAAATAATGAGCGTCTGCAGGCAACAGTGAGGCACGGTGGGGGGTCCTTGCAAGTTTGGGGCTGCAGTTGAAATGGAGTTGTGGATTTTGTGAGGATTAATGGTGTTCTCAATGCTGAGACGTACAGGCAGATACTTATCCATCATACTATTCTACAAGGAAGGTGTCTGATTGGCTTAAAATTTATTCTGCAGCAGGACAACAACCCCAAACATCCAGCCAATGTCACTAAGAATGGTCTTCAGCTTAAAGAACAAAAAGGGGTACTGGAAGTGATTATATGCCCCCCCCCAACCTCAGATCTCAACATTACCAAGTTTGTCTGGGATTGAGTGTGAGGCAGAAGCTCCCTTAGATATCCTGTTTAAACATCCTGAAACCCGGACATCCAGATAAAACCCTGCCACAGAGTTCTCTCAGGTGACCAGGAGTCTGGAGGAAGCATCTGGCAGAAAAAAAAACTCACCATGAACCGCAGAAAAGACAAGGAGAAGGGTGGAGAGGTGAGGGGCCCTGGAACTCTGGTAGGACACTCTATGCACAAGATAATACAGGAGGAGGGGGAGGGAGCACTAACATGCAGTGGAGGGAAAAAGCAGGCGCTCACAAAACAGCTCCACAAAACAAGCTCAGATGTAGCAGAGCCCACACTGCAGGACATTCTAGGGGCTGTCACCAAATGCACAAATGCAGTACAAATGCTTCACCAACAGTTTGGCACACTGCAAGAGAACATGAGCCTAATCAGACAAGATGTGCAAAACGTATCTGAAAAGTTAAAGGGGTTGTCCGCCGCCCAAACTGATTTTTTTGTTCCCCATGAATGCCCTGTAGAGTAGAAGCATCACACACAACAGCCTTTCCCATAAAAATCGATAGTCTGCTCACCTTTTTATTACTTTTCTTCTCTTTATAAAGTTTCCCTGAAAAATTTTTCAAAGATGGCGCCGCTGGGTAGTTCCCATGATGCACTGCTGCCTCTCTCTCCTCAGCGTGCGCGCTCCCGATGACACCGGTCACATGACTGGAGGACCGGCGTCATAATGCAAATGCACGCTTCACTGCTTTGAATGGAGCCGGCAGCCGTCCGGCCCCATTCAGAGCAATGAGAGGGCAGGAAGAGCAGTGCAATCTCCTGCTAGAGCTGTGACAACTGTAGCAGGAGATTCCTTCATCTCCTCATCTTGTCCCCTCATCACTGGACACTGTGACAGCCATGTCACAGTGTCCAGTGATGAGGGGACGTGCTGAGGAGATGAAGGAATCTACTGCTACACCTGTCAGAGCAGTAGGAGCAGATCGTGATCTCTAGCAGTACTTTCAATAGCAGACGATCGCGATCCTCTGCTATTGAAAGTGAAAGTAGCACCAAACATGCCCTACACACACACACACATGCCCCCCCCTCACAGTGTCCACACACAGTGCCCCCTCCACACATGTACCCCACAGTGTCCCCCTCCAGTGCCCCCCACTCCCCCGCAAGCCACCAGCTGACAGCTCCGACCAGCAGCTCCCCCCCCCCCCCTCGGCTGACAGCTCCGACCAGCAGCTCCCCCACCTTCCCCCTCACCCCCATCCTGGGACTACTGACTGACAGGTCTGTCACCCCTACACCTCCCCACCCCCACCCGACTACTGACAGCTCGCAGCACCCCTCCCCCGTGAGAGACCGGCACTCCACTCCCCCTCCTCCACTCCCCTTACCTGTCAGCTGAAGATCCCGCGGCTGCGTGGCCCCTGCAGGCAGACCAGAGCTTCCTGAAGCAGCCGGCAGAAGAAGATCTACTGCGCATGCGCGGAGTAGAAGAAGCGCATCCCCGTGCAGAGAACACCTGGGGCTGGCCCGACAAGAAGAGGACAAGAGACTTGTCGGAACCAATGGCAACCGAGGAGCAACACAGGGGGGGGGCACCCCAAAAGGTAAGTGAATAACTTCTGTTTGCCTAATTTACAATGCACAATGTATATTACAAAGTGCATTGTATTGGGCAAACAGAGGTAATGAGATTCATTCTTTATGGCCGGACAACCCCTTTAACTGCTGCAGAGGGAAGGATCAGCGATATAGAAGACAGAGTGACCCCTATGCAACATGCAGTGGATAATAATGCGCAAAAATTTGCATCCCTCTGCGCCAAAATCGACGATCTGGAGAACCGCTCCCGTAGAAATAATATACGTATAGTGGGACTGCCAGAAACAATGGAGGGCAACAACCCATGTGAGTACTTTGAGAACTGGCTTATAGACCTATTTGGCAAAGAAGCCTTTTCACCAATGTTTGCAATAGAGCGTGCCCACCGCATCCCGACAAGACCCCCTTCTCCAGGGACCCCTCCGAGACCAGTTCTTATGAAGCTCCTCCATTTCAGAGACCGCGACACTGTTCTAAGAGGGGCCAGAGACAAAGGTAATATCAAAGTTAATGGCGCCAGAATATCCTTCTTCCCAGACTTTTCAGCAGAAATACAAAAGAAAAGAGGGACTTTAATGGAAATCAAAAAACGACTAAGAGACCTACATGCGCCATACGCCATGCTATACCTGGCCAGACTGAGAGTAGTAGCAATGGGGGAGACACAATTCTTTGATAACCCGAAAACTGCATCACTCTGGCTGGAAAGAAATGAATCCGCAATCCGCGCGCTCGCCTCGCCGCACGGAGGAACCCAATATCGACGGCTGACCCGGGGAAAATTAACGGAGCAAAATGACAGAAGAGCAAAGATCAAAGATTGAAGAATGAAGAAACAGCTACTCAAGAGCACAGCTTTAAGTTCTTTGTTACCAACACCCGCCTTTGTTCTAAGTGTTGCTTTTCCAAGTTTAACTTTATCTGCTGTACTAACAGAGGACACACCGCCATATCCGGCGACTTGGTGGACTGGTACCCTGATCTGCGACGGTTTCAACAGATCTGTGAGATTTATGTGGGGAATGTTTGTTGGGTTTGTTTGTTGTCTCTCATGTGCTGATGGGGAGGGGAATGCAGCTATACATAATTGTAACGTGATTGTGGTGGTCTGGAGTGTCGACAGGCTCATGAATATCGTGACCTCCTACATTTATTTTCAACCAATGAAAAATGGCTGATAGATTCACGATTGTATCGCGGAATGTACGGGGGATGGGAGACCCGGTTAAACGCCTGGCGATATTCCAGACAATCAAAGAATACCATCCACTAATATTGTGCCTGCAGGAGACGCACCTATCTAAAGATTCATTATCTTCATTCAAAATCCAATGGGCTGCACATAGCTTCCACTCAGTATCCACCACATGCTCTAGAGGGGTCAGTGTCTTGGTACATCATTCTATACCCTTTACTGTAATTGCACAAAAGATAGACTCAGAAGGCCGATATGTCTGCCTGCATTGCAAGATATACAATGATATCAGTTTGTTGATCTCGATATACTCTCCACCCCCCTATAGTAGCACAGTCATAAAGCAGATACTGAATTTTATTGTGGATACACCAGACATCCCAGTGTTAATAATAGGAGACTTCAACTCAGTTATAGACCCCCACTGGGATAGAATGAGCACACAGAAAACACCGACCAAAGAGGGGTTAACAGCACTGGGGCGACTGTTAACAAAGACAAATCTACTAGATATATGGCGAGCCAAAAACCCGGGTACTAGACAATATTCATGCCACTCTAGTACATACCAAGCTATGTCGCACATAGATCTAGCGATTGGTAATGCACAGTTATATAGCAAGAAAGTACTGATCAAATATCTACCCAGAATTTTGTCAGACCACTCTCCTATACAACTAGTCATAAAACACTCAGAAATAGGAACACCCAGACGGCCACTATGGAAATTCAATGCATACTGGCTTAGCCTCATAGAGAATCAAGGTGTGGGGGAAACCCTAAAAGAATACTTCGAACTGAATGCGGGATCCACAACCAAGGGTATGCAGTGGGAGGCTATGAAAGCCTATCTCAGAGGCATTCTAATACAGCGGATTACGCAGGCCAAAAGAATGCATAGAGAAAAGGGTCAAAAACTAAAGGAAAAATTAATGGCTAGTGAAAATAGACATGTGGAAGCAGGCACAGTGGAAACACTTAGGCAGTGGTGGGGAGACCAGGAGGCCCTAAACCTGTATACTTTAGAAACCGCAGCGCACAAAAACAAATTTAGAAAACAATCCTTCGAGGAAGGTGAAAGGGTAGGACACATGCTAGCCATATATCAAGAGCATAAAGGGGTACCACATATATTGTCGGGATAAAAAACAATCAGGACATAATAGAGACAAACCCCGATGCAATTAGGGAAATAATAAAGCAATATTACAAATCACTATACTCCTCTAACCTCCGCAAAACACAAGAACAAATCAACCAATATCTGGCAAATATTAAGCTACCAAAATTAACAACTGAACAAAAAGAATACCTAGATGCCCCGATAGATGCAGAAGAAATGGTAAAAGCTCTAGAATCACTAAATAACAATAAAGCACCAGGAGATGATGGACTCCCAGTGGAGATATACAAACAATATGCAGACATACTACTACCAAGACTGCTTGAGGTACATTCAGAGGCGTTACAACGGACAGAACTACCACCGTCTATGCGGAATGCGGTAATCACAATAATCCTGAAACCAGGGAAAGACCCCCTATCACCAGATTCATACAGACCCATTTCACTACTAAACACAGACATAAAAATTCTAGCAAAGGTCTTAGCCAATAGACTCACTAGGGTGATTGAATCCCTGATACACCCGGACCAAAATGGATTTATCCCTACACGATCAACAGCAACTAGTATAAGAAGACTATACCTCAATCTTCAATTGCCGGCAGATAACGAGGGGCGGAGAGTGATATGCTCACTGGACGCCGCTAAGGCTTTTGATAGCGTAGAATGGTCATTCATGTGGGAAGTGCTGTACAAAATGGGATTCGGTCAGGCCTTCATTGACTCGGTAAAACTACTATATACCAAAGTGCAGGCCTGCGTAACGGTAAATGGTAGCTGTTCAGAGCCCTTCCCATTGAACAGGGGAACAAGGCAGGGCTGTCCGCTCTCCCCGCTTCTGTTTACACTGGTAATAAAGCCTCTAGCCAGCATACTGAGAGCCCACCTGACAATAGCTGGATTTAACCGTGATCAAGTAGAAGAAAAAGTAGCGCTGTATGCAGACGATTTGCTTCTGTTTTTAGGAGACCCAGAAGAGTCCCTAGACACTGCGATGTCCTTGATTGGGCAGTACGGAGAATTCTCAGGACTCACTATTAACTGGAACAAATCGGTAATACTATCTATAGATGAGCCTAACATGGTAATGGAAGGAAATAGACCCCCTATGAAGTGCGAACCAGTCATCACATATCTAGGAGTTAGGGTCTCAAGAAGAGTACACGAATACGGGACACTAAATCTAGACCCATTAATAATTAAATTCAGGGAAAAACAGGAGGTCTGGCGCAAACTACCACTATCAATAATAGGAAGGGTAAACCTGATCAAAATGATCTGGATGCCACACTTACTATATATTCTCCACAACTCACCACATTGGATCACACAAAAATACTTCTATAAAATAAATAGAATATTTAGGGATCTAATCTGGAGAGCGAAAGGACCCAGAATCAAGCTAGAGGTGCTACATAACCCGAAAGGAGAGGGCGGACTGGCACTACCCAACCCCATGTCCTTTTTCTTAGCATTGCAGATGCAACATCTTAGAGAGTGGGAATCATAAGACACACAAGACGGGGGCTTTCGACTCCTAAAGATATACTTTAAAAATGCACACTTATTCGAAGCTCTGGAGAGCGCTAAATTTAAAACCAATGACCAGAACCTACCGACTTTGGCCCTGATACATAGGGTGTGGTGGAGAGTAAAAGAGATCACAGAGACCAATGTCCACACGATATATACGCCACTTTGGGATAATCCAAAATTACAAGAACTAAACAAATTGAAAGACTTCCAGATATGGAAGGATAAGGGGGGCAGACGAGTAACACAGATAGTGACAACAGATATGAAGTCGTTTGAGCAACTGCGTGCAGAGTTTGACCTACCACACACACAGTTCTTCAAATTTCTCCAACTCAGGCATGCCTATCAGGCAGAAGTGGGGCTTAAAGATACTGAGCTAAAGAAATTCATACCAGCAGATATCATAGGCACGGCCACCAACACAAGGGGGAAAATATCACAGCTATACACATGTATACAGAGCAAAATAGGCGAACGGTATCCCATGGCAACAAAGAGCAAATGGGAAGGAGACATTGGACCAATAGAGGAATCATTATGGGATGAGATTCTACAGGCGACACCCAGACTCTCCCTAAGTGAATCCCACAGACTCTCACAATTGTACCTACTACACAGGGTATACCGAACGCCATTGTTCTTATATAATATAGGCCTGAGAGAGTCTCCCTTATGTAATAAATGTAAAACCCAAACAGCAGATCTAATACACATGATGTGGCGATGTCCAAAACTAAAGAGGTATTGGATAGAAGAGTGTGAACTAATCCATGATGTGTATGGGGTAACTCTAGAGCACACTCCACTGGTATGTATCCTAGGCTACGTAGACGACGTACCTTAAGATGAAAACGAAAAACTAGCGATAGCCAGAATTTTATATTTGGCCAGAAAACTAATAGCGCAACACTGGCTGGACGAAACTCCCCCCAATTTGAATGAACTCAAAAACAAAATCACACAAATTTTAATGTGGGAGAAAAGCGTTTATTACAAGAAAAAAACACCACAAAAATTTTACGATATATGGCTTAAATGGCTCCATACCTTTGGTCTTATTGGCTCGGACTTACTCAGAAACTAAGATAGTAAATGTACTAAAATAATTGTTGTTTGGGGAGGGAGAGGGAGAGAGAGGGAGAAAGAATAGCGTCACCATAGTCACGGAATTAATTATTGAACATGCCACGGATCAACACATGGAAAATCCTCACAAACAAGAAGAGTGGATCAAGAGCACAGCGGACTTATCCTCGCGGCACGTGAGAGACTATTTGGGATATGTGTTAGTGTTTTGTATTGTTACTTAAACGTCTTCGAACAAGGAAAATTCAATAAAAGATATTTAAATTAAAAAAAAAAAGTTTGTCTGGGATTACATGACGAGACAGAAGGATTTGAGCAAGCCTATACCCACAGAAGATCTGTGGTTAGTTCCCCATGATGTTTGGAAAAGCCTCCCTAACGAGCTCCTTCAAAAACTGAGTGAAAATGTACCTAAAAGAATTGATGTTGGTTTGAAGGCAAAGGCTGGTCACACCAAATAGTGATTTGATTTATCTTTCGTTCATTTTTAAAAATATACTGGCCATGTAGAAGAAGAATAAAAGAGCCCTCACTCACCCATCCCAGCTCCCCACATCTCCAACACGGCCCCTCTCTTCTCCCTGCTAGCACTGTATTTACATGCAGCTTGTTGACAGGATGTCGTAGACTGCTGCGGACACTCAGAGACCTTAGTGGTCAACAGCTGAGGTCTGTGATTGAATGCAACACCCTGTGATGTTTCATTCACAGGCTCTCTCTGCAGTTTGCCAGCGGATGAGGCGAATGGAGAAGTAGTGCTGAAGCTGCGGGAAGCCAGGATGGGTGAGTATAGTCTCTTATTATTTTTTCGCATGGCCAGTATATATATATATATATATATATATATATATATATATATATATATATATATATCCATCCATCCATATATATATATATATATATACAACCTACAGTAGCCCTGCTGTCAGCACAACAGGAGCACCTGCTACCCCCACCTACTGTCTCCTTCCCAACAGGCAGGGTCCTCCCTCTGAATCAGTTTCTTAGCCATTTAGTAGAGGTTTAGCATTCCTGTCATTTTATACATGATGTAGAAGTATATGTGGTTTATATGCTGTTAAACCCCTAGTTTATTTGTACAGCGCCCTGGAATTAATAGCAATTTAAAATAAGCAATAACAACATATATAACATATAGCGACTATATACTTACCATAGAACTCCAATAGCAGAAAACTATTGTAAAAAAAGTCACACATTTTGGTGTATGACTTTTTGTGCGCAAAAACGTGTAACTTATCCTTTATCACTCTTTGAAAAGTGGGCAGGGCCTGGAGTTGGGGGTGTGTGGTCGCTCGTGGACCATCACATTATACAGTAATTCATCCCAGAATTTGACGGAAATTATAGCTAAAATATATGCCAGTTCATACCTGTAGATTTCACAATTGGCATATGTGCGGCCAGAGGATATGCCAAATGTATTCAGAGGCGTATATCTCAGAAGACATTTGACTGGGGGTTCATGCCTGCACAGCCTTTACATCAACCAACATATGAAAAGTCCAAGTAAATATGCTGCAGAATCGAATAGTCCAAAGAGAATATATAACGCCCTTTAATCAGGTTACGGATAACCCCTTTAAACTTTCCCACAAACAGAAGAGGTTCCAAGGCTGACTCTAACTGGCCAGTTGGGTCTTTGTGTGACTAATAGGGGCATAAGTGATACATAATGTTATTTTTCTGCCCCGGCTGTCACAATAATAATGTATGTGTCTCTGTGACTAACAGCATAAATATGTAAGACACTAAAATAGCGGATAATATTTATTTCCACTCGGACAACTTGACCAGCACTGTGCAATAACAGCGATTTCTTCTCTTTTAACAAGCGTATGATAAAATGTGAATTAAAAGAAGAACGATGACTGTTGGAAGAAAACGTCAAAAGGTTAATGGATATGAAAATCTATTTTTCATGGTTAGAATGAGCATTACATGTGATCCAAGGTGTATAAAGGAATTAAATATCACTTGGAATACATTGTGCAAAGCATCGCATAGTCACAGTCTGCGCCTCTGCTGACTGCCCACTCGGGTGCCTACTGCTCTACATGGGAGGATTGTAGGTACATTAAGTGGTAACGTATTGATTCATTAGGCCTTTATATAAGGAGTTCAGCACATCAGCTCATAAACGATAACTGATGCTCTACATCACCACAACTGATATGCAATGTGACAAGATACACATGTACACGGCTTATCTTTCTGTATGCGCTAAACATGTAACTTGACACAGACGGGAAATTTATGTTTAACTCATTTTTGCGGTACAGGCAGCTTTCCCATAAGATTATTATCGGAGACCACTGTGCTAATCCCATGGGAATATCATCCCCAGCACATGGCCCATTAAGATAAGTAAAGAGGTTTCTGCAAATTATTACAGTGTCTTCTTCAATATATCATGCAATCTGCAATCTGTGAAGGACAGAGATGGAGTGTGTAAGGATGTATCATTCTATCTGGGGTAGGAACATTTCCCAGCAGAGATACATTGTAACAATTATCACAGCCTGTGATAAGGAGGTAACCAGTGGTTGGGAAAGGGGAATAAGGTAAATACCATGGGAACATAAAGCATTTAAGAGGTAAGTGTGCATTCAGTTACACCTGCATGTATGCAGTACTAGAATATGCACCGGGAAATCCAGATATACAGCGCCAAACAAAAGTCATCTAATCCCTAAAAATGTTGCAGCATTTACAACAATGTGAATAGATCAAATGAGTTACCTACTATTCTCACGCAGCCCGCTTTTGACTGCGATTAGTGCGCCATTTGAAAGGCGGTGCAACACCCCCAATTTTTTTTTAATGGGGCTCGCAGACCAGCGCTGGAAAGAAATGCCGCAATTTCCGAGCACTGTTTAATGCACCTCATCACCCAACGCAGTGGTGGCACACGTTAAAAACGCTGTCGAACACTGTAACATGCGTTCGAAAACGCAGCGCAGAATCGCTGTAAAAGCCGTTGTTTCGGACGGGGAGTTTTAGGAACGCATGTGTGAGAGCACACTTAGGGAGTGCTGTGGTTGTAGTATTATTAACAGGGAGGACAATACGTGAGCTTGTGGCATATCCGTATTCATGGGCTCCATCTGTGGCACTTTGTGGGAGCATCGCTGGTGGGGAAGTGTTGGAAAAGTCATACTAGTGGTCTGGACTGGAAGAAGGAAAGAAGAAGATCTAATCAAATCAGAGAAGACGTCGCATGTGAGTCACTGCCTGTAAACGGTTATTCTGCTTCTGAATGGATCAGTACTGAATTCACTACCAGTAATATGCAGTGAAAGGAAAGGTGGTGCCATTTTTTTTACAACAATCCCCAGCATATCATTACCATTGGTCGGCCTATATTGGGAACGTCACACCTCTAGACCTTATATAATAGGGGTTAACTTTTACCAATGATCTTGATATGTATTCATGCACTGAGCCTGGTTCTGGTGCTGTATGTATGTATGTACTGAGCTTAGTGCCGGTACTATATTTATATTATGCACTTCATCCTGGTACTATATTTCCTGTGCTTGGTTCTGGTGCTGTATTTAGTGTTCTAAACTTGGTTCTAGCACTAGATTTATTTTAGGAGCTTGGTTCTGGTGCTGTATTTATGTTCTGAACTTGGTTCTAGCACTAGATTTACTTTAGGAGCTTGGTTTTGGTGCTGGATTTATGTACCACGTATGGTTTGGTTCCTGTACTTTTGTACCAAGCTTGGTTCTGGTGCTGTATTTACATACTGAGCTTGCATCGGACATCATATCTCTGTATTATAGTTGGTTCTGGCACACAATTTAAGCATTAAGCTTGAATTTGATACAGTATCTGGCACCAAATTGTTATATTCAAGGGTGAGGCAAAATGATGAGAGATGTGCCATGATGTGCACAGCAGCCTACCCACAGTGCACAGTATGGGTATAGCAAAGAATTTAATTATTTCAATATTTTTTCAGAAAAGGTCACCCCGAAAATATCATTCGATATATGGATGTATATAGAACCTTTTCTGAAAAAAATATTGAAATAATAATTAAATTCTTTGTTTTTAGGCAAAAGTGCATCAAAATAGGATACAGGAATATGAGGTTGTAAAAAAGTTATAACCCTAGTGCATAACCTAACTTAAAGGGGTTGTCTCGCGAAATCAAGTGGGGTTATACACTTCTGTATGGCCATATTAATGCACTTTGTAATATACATCGTACATTAAATATGAGCCATACAGAAGTTATACACTTACCTGCTCCGTTGCTAGCGTCCTCGTCTCCATGGTTCCGTCTAAATTCGCTGGCAGCTTGCTTTTTTAGACGCGCTTGCGCAGTCCGGTCTTCTCCTTTCAGCACGAGCCGCTTCAGTGTGCTCCCCGCTACAGCTCTTCTGCGCATGCGCAGACGAGCTGTCACTGCTCGGGAGCGCGCTGGAGCGGCCATTCTGTACCATCCTCTGTTAGACGAAGGTGCAGAGCCGCTCAGCTGTCCCGAGAAGCCGCCCAGCTGTCCCGCCGTCCAGGTAAGTGATGGGCCGGGGGGGGGCTGCCGCTGTGCCGAGGGGGGGGGCTGCGCCGGGGGGGGGGCTGTCGCTGTGATGGGGGGGCTGCTGCTGTGCCGGGGGGGGGGGGGCTGTCGCTGTGATGGGGGGCTGTCGCTGTGATGGGGGGGCTGCCGCTGTGATGGGGGGGCTGCCGCTGTGCCGGGGGGGGCTGCCGCTGTGATGGGGGGGCTGTCGCTGTGCCGGGGGGGGGGCTGTCGCTGTGATGGGGGGGGAGGGGGCTGCGCCGGTTACCTGCTGCCTGGCGGTGGGTGACTGTGTGCCGTGGTAGGCCGCGTTCAATCCAGGGGTCCGGTCGGCGGCTGCGGGGCGTCTGGTTGTCAGGGAGACACAGCTGGTAGCGTCTCGGGAGCGCGCACATCGGGCTACAGCAAGCCATGGGAAAAAAGCCGGCGGCCATCTTGGGAAAATTTTTAGAAGTTGCTGAAACGCTGGAACTGTAAGTACAAACCAGCTAGAAAAGTCATTTACAGGGGGGCTTAGTAATGTATGCTTAATTAGGGGGACTGGGCAAAAAAAAAATTCACTGCTTCCTCGAGACAACCCCTTTAAGGGGCAGTAAACACCTATGGTACTGAATGCTTAGATATAGGTATATAAGTAACAGGTGAGTTAAAAATACAGCAAGTTTGGGTAGGTACGCATGGTTATGCAATTATATATTGTGGCAATGCAGTTAAATAGGCAAGTATGTAAAATTCATAGGATATAACTCCAATGAACACAAATACTTATTTAGAATTCACATTAATTAGAATTTTTTTACATTTTTTTCTTAAAGGCGGTCTCTTTTTTTAACCAGAGCAGCATTGTGCTGGCTCGTGTATAGACTGATCTCCCAGGAGATGGCAGTTCGACAGACCAGGACACTGAGAGGAGCCGCACAGCTGGAAAGTTTCACTATAGACACATCACAGCCTCAGCTTTTGTATCATTACAACATAAAGTGTCACAGCATCTCTAGCAGCTCACAGTAAAAGGTGAGAGGCTCTCAGATGAGGCGCTAACCGCTTCTAATACACCATGTGCCACTTAGTGGCAGTGCAAAAAAATACAACAGTCTGATATGAAAGAGACTATTTAACATTTCAAACATCATCATAACATTAATAACAATATATCACAATGCAGATGAAAGTGCACTCAAATTGCAAGGTAGAACATAATAAAAACCACTTGCCTAGTATCGTCATCAAGTCATTACCTTAAACTCCTTGTCATGTTGCTGAAACCATTTCTGAATAACTGTAGCAGTGTGGCAGGACACATTATCCTGCTGAAAGAGGACACTGCCATTAGGGGATACCAATGCCATAAAGGGTGTACTTCAGCTGATTGGAGAAGCCTGCTGCTGTGTTGTGCTCTATATACTGGGGCACTGAGAACTGCAGAACCTGATAATTGTCTGTAGGATACACAGGTGAGTGTACAGCATTACTGAGCAGTGTACATGTGAATAAACAGCAGCAGATAATTCACTATTAACTCCTGCAGAACATTTGTGTTTATCTCCTCTTCCCTCCTTCTTTCTGCTCTCTATACAGTTCAGTGATCACAATGACTCATCCCCTTCTTGCACATCTTGTCTAAAGTGGTCCTGTCTCCTGTCAATCATTTGACAAAAAGCAATGGCTTGCAATCTAGGAGGAAGGGAGACCCCTAGTGGCCATCACTTTAGGGTGCTTTTTTTCTCTCCATGTCCCATGTTCCTTACTGAAGTAGCAGAACAAAAGAACCCACAACACTGATGTGAAGGAGCTTTATTTCAGAATTGCTAAATACTGAATGATTGCAATCATACAAAGCTATTGCAGAGGGAACAAACTTACAGCCCTCTTGTTTTGTCTATTAGTCATTTCTATTAAACAGTGATTGGTGGCAGCTTACACTTAGACTGACTGTTTTATACCACTCTAAATAAAGAGTGCAGTGTGACAAATGAATTGAGGATAGTGTTTTAATATATTTGAGCTGTCCGGGTGCCACAATATGAAACCTAAGCCGCTCAATTCGCTTTAGAGGTACTTAAACGAACCATATTATCGGCAAAAAAATTTCCAAATAAAACCAGTATATTTGAAAGCAATTGCCTTTGTGTCAATAGTAAAACATGTGCCTCCCTGTGGCTAAATTGTGAATTGCAGATTGCTTAGTTTTTTACAGATTTTACAGTTTTTTCTTTGATTACACAGAATTGTTTTAATAATAGTTATGGATTACTTATCTTTATTTGATTATTAATATTAGTATAGGATAACTACTAATAATATGGGAAACATAGTGGTTGATTAGTTGGTATTGTCAACTGTTAGCACCTAGATAGAGTAGGGTCGGATCAGCACTGAGTTTACCTCTTCTCCAAACTTGGCTTCAAGTTCTCAGTTCTCTACCAGACTCCTATAACATGCTTAGGTACACTTGTTCCTTTGAAACTGGCCCTGAAGACTCAAGAAATCTGATTGAGACCTCCATTGGCAGAGGAACTTATCCTCTTAGTGATAGCCTTAGGCTTCTTTCACATGAGAGCATATCGGCCGCCCGTTTTCATGGCCGGCCGATATGCAATGTGATCTGATGCATTGGATTCCAATGCATCAGATCACATGGGCGTATTTCTGAGACGTAAAAATGCCTGGCCAGGCCAATCTAGCGCCGGGCGTTTTTATGTCAGGCCCAAAAGATAGTCCTGGAACTATCTTTTGAGCCGAAATACGATGGCCGCTGCATGGGCTCCTTTGGGAGCATGGCTGCTAAACTTCCTCCCTCTGTTCTCCTCCCCCCTATGCAGGCTTACCTCTCGTTCCTCCCAGCTTGTTCTGTGCAATGGGTGGGGGCGGAGCTAAGTACAGGGCCGCCCTGCCTCCTTCCATTGATAGTTATGGACAAGGGGCAGGACATGGGCGTAGCTAAGCACACGCCCTCTCCCTGCCCTTTGCCATCAATGGGATGAGGCGGGGTGGACCGGCGCTTAGCTCCACCCCCATCCCGTCCCCTTCTATTGCACAGACCGAGCGAGGAGGAATGAGAGGTGAGCCCGTGACGGGAAGGGAGGGGAAATGGACGATGGTGTGGTGAGCTCAGTGCATTTGCGCCGGCCTATTCTAACAGCGGCATTTAAATCCCCATAGGGTGGCTTAATAAACTGCCTGTCAGATTGCATCATGATGTAATGCTATAGCATTATATCATACTGCAGGAGCGATCAAACCATCGCATGTTGTTGTTTGCTAATTAAAAAAATAAAAAGTAATAAAAGTTTAAAAAACTCCCCTTTTGCCATAGCGATAATAAAAGATTCTAAATAATAAATCCTAAATATATATTTGGTATTGCTGCATCTGTAAAAGCTCGATCTATCAAGTTAACGCACTATTTACCACGCATGATGAATGTCGTCAGAAAACAAAAATAAAGAATGCCAGAAATGTGATTTTTGGTCACCTTGTGTCCAAGAAAAAATACAATAAAAAGCATCAAAAAGTCGTATGTATCCCAAAATTGTACCAGTGCAAACTACAGGATGTTGCACGCAGAAGATGGCGGCAGAAAAGAATTTTAAAAAATTAAATATTTTTGGAAAAAAAATACAAGTAGTACAGCAAAAAAACCAATATAAGTTTGGTATTGTAGTATTCGTACTGACCCACAGAATAAAGATATTATGTCATTTATATTGCAATTTGAGCACCACAGATACAAGATGTTGGAATTTAATTTTTTTTCCATTTCTCTCCACTCAGAATTTTGTGAAAGGTTTTCTGTACATTATATGGTACATTAAATAGCACCATTGAACAATTCTACTTGTCCTGCAAAAAACAAGCCCTCAGACAGCGACCTCAATGGATAAATAAAGAAGCTATGATTTTTTAAAAGGGAGTAGGAAAAAATGAAAATAGAAAAAAAAACAAAAAAGCTGCGTCACTAAGGGGTTATATGAGAACATGACAGCTCTCTAGTCTACATTTCAGTTACGCCTCTTTTCCACTGTGTTATACAATAGGCCACCCCTATAGGAACCTGAATTAGGCACTTTCTGAGGGACCCCTAAACTCACTGTTACAGTATGAAGAACAAATTACCTATCTAGGAGGGGAACAAACACGTGGCAGGGTACCTGCCATGTTATACGTGTTGTTTTATAGGTATAATCTCTTTTCTTGATTGGTGGCGGTGTTTAAAGATATACCAGTATGTCTTGGGGCTTGTACTCCAAATCTTTAAAGACCCTAGAGATATACCTGATCAACTATTGATGACCTATCCTAGTGTCTCTGATCACATTAAGGTGCTTTAAAAAACAAACAAACTACCGTCTGGGCCTATGGCAACTCTACTGTACCGTGGCCAAGGCTCAGTGGATTGTTGGCAGTCCTCCCCATCCTGACACCCAGGGCATATGCCCTGCCAGCCCCTGGGAAGAAACCAATACCTACTGGGCCCAGAGAATTTATAGTTTCTAAAAAAAGAAGTAATACTATATTTTCATTGATTTCCATAGACAGATTGACTTTTTGCAGCCTCACTAGTACCTATTGTCTACTTACAGTGACCTTCTCTTTAAGTAGCAGTATGTGTCTTTTGTGCCTCTTGCTGCAGGTTAAATGGAGGATGCCTAATCCAGCAAAGCTAAAACATGCTTCATATACTTGGATTTCTCTATTCATGGAGCTTTCTGATACAAACTGCACAGTCAGAGTCTCCGGATACAATGTGCTGCAAGTATCAGTAGCACATGAGCTCTCATCTGAAGCAGGGAGGATGGAGGGATCAGCTTACATCATGGCAAATGATTTGAGATATGCCACAGTTAGACACTGAGGTGGAACTGTGGATTTAATATGGATTGGTAGTTTTATCATGTGGGGATTCAAGCGTAGGCAGAACATACAGCTATTATGGGTATTATCAGTGGGAAAGAGAAAATAATCCAAAATCTAGATAACTACAGTTGCAGAAAATATTAGTGGGCCTTTTGAAATCGCCTGGATTTCTGCACTGATTGCTAATAAAATGTGGTCTGAATGTTATTGGAGACACAATTATAAACCAACATAATCTAACCAAATAACACACACACCGATGTAGTGTTCATGTCTTTTATTGAGCAAACATTCAAAGTGCGGGGAGAAAAAGAAAATGAACCTGTGAATTTAATAACTTGTAGATCCCCTTGTATCAGCAATCAATTTCACCAAATGTTTCCTGTAGCTGCAAATAAAATTTGGCTCATTCCTCCAAGGAAATGTGTTTTAGTTAATGAGTATTTCTGGGATGCCTTGTATGCACAGGAATCTTCACATCATGCCACAACTTCTCAAGAGTGTTAAGGTTAGGACCCTAAGGTGGCCATTTAAGTACACAAGTTGTCTTTTTTAACCATTCTCTAGTTGATTCACTTGTGTGCTTTGGGTTAGTATCATGAAACGTCTCTTCAGCTTGAGGTCATGGTCTGCTGCCCTTACATTCTCTTGTAAAATGTTTTAATACACCTTGTAATTTATTGATCTGTCAATGACTGCAAAGTGTCTGGGTCCTGAGTCAACAATACAGACTCAAACTGTGATGCTCCCTCCACTACACTTCACAGTTAGGATGAGGTTTTGGTGTTTTTTTCCCTCCAGGTATAGCATTATGCACTTGTGCTAAAAATTTGCAGTTTTGTCTCATTTTTTCATACAACAGTTTTCCAAAAGTATTGTGGAAAATCCAGGTGATCTTAGGAAAACTTGAGATGGGAAGCAATATTTTTTTCCGCTTAGACAGCAGATTCATCCTTCGTGGTATTCTTCCATGAACGTTATTCTTGTTCATTGGTTTTTGCAGTTTGTAGAGTCTACTATCGGTCTTTTTATGTTACCTTTGAGCTCTATCTCACCTTTTTCAGGATTGCCAATCGTGCTTTTAGAGTGATCTTAACAGGGCATCCAATAGGAAGAGTAGTAAGAGTCTTGAATTTTCTCTATTTGTAGATAATTTGCCTAAGCCTAGTTTCACACAGGTGAGGGCGATATCGGGCAGTGAATCACAGCCTGACATCGCACTTTCCACCAAGTCAAAGCCCCGTGGATGTGAGGCGTTTTCATGTGAAAACAGCCTCACATCACTACCAGGAATCCCTTCATCCATGTAGGGATGAAGGGATTCCCCCAGCCACTGCTGAAGAGATTCCCCCAGCCACTGCTGAAGGGATCGCGGAGTTCTTCCATTGCTTTCAATGGGCTACTGCCGGCTCCATTAAAAACAATGGGCGATATCACAAAACAAAATTGAAAGAGTGAATACATCGCAAATGAGAATGAAATCATTGGTTTCATAATTTTGCATTTTCACTCACTCTAGCATTGTGCGACTTTCTCGCCCGTGTGAAACTGGCCTAACTTTAGATTTATGTACACCCAGGTCTTTAGCAGTGCTTTTATTACCTTTTCCAGCTTCATGTGTCTCTATAACATCTTCTGCAAGTTTTCAGCATCAAGCTGTGGTTCACATTAACAATTTTTTCTTAAGGCCTCAGTCAGACGGGCGTTTTTTCGCGCGATTTGCGCATCGCATGTCGCATGCGCAAATCGCGTGACCGGAGGCGAAAAATCGCGGGAAAAATCTGCACCTAGCCGCGTTAATCGTCGCAGCAAAACGCCCGTCTGACCGGAGAAAAATCGCCGTGCGCATCAAAATGCGCATGAAACTTCGTCTGACCGTCGAAAAAAATGATTTTGGTGCGCACATAAAACGCAGAACGCAGATAGGCGCGATCTGCGAATCGTCGTGTCCTATAATTTTTCGCATATGCGCATAAAAAGCGGACATGTGACCGATACCATAGCGAACCATTGGTTCTATATATCCGCAAATCGCATGAGCAAATCGCGCAAAAAAACGCCCGTCTGAATAAGGCCTAAGAGTGGATTTGTCAGTAAACAGTCTGTGTGCGCCTTTATTTGATAAGCAAAGCACCTGTAAGACACACACTTGGAATCGCATCTCCTTAACTGAAACACCTTTGACCAATTAGCTTTTGCAGAACTCATTAATCTAGAGGTTCACTTACTTTTTTCCCACACTGTAAAGGTTTACTCAGTGTTTTCAATAAAAGATATGAATAGCTCATCTCTTTATGTCTGTCCATAATTGTGACTTTTATTAGTAATCAAAGCAGAAATCAAGGTAATTCAAAGGATCAATTTATCTTTTCCTGCAACTGCATCTATAAAATGACTAATTACATACAGGTTGGATGACATGGCAGGCAATAACACAATATATTAATTTGCTTATTATTTTTAACACAAGGCCTTCCTAACATACAAAGAGATCTGTATATTTCAATCCCATCATTGGAAAAAGGTGGTTTATACTAATTTATTGACATAGGACATTGATGGTATCATTATTGCCACATATCCATCCATATCTGAAAGAACATTGTTATGACTGAGAGTATTGCTTAACAGCTTTTTATATTCCTTATGATGGCGTTACTTTGGGTCATTAAACCCATGGTAGACCAGGACTTGTGGCCATAATGTGGATTCTAAAATGTGACCTAAATCAGAGGAGTATTGCCAGGTAAGCAGAGGAGGCCGGGCATGTACCTCCAGCTATAAATGATAAGTTGACTGTGCTTCTGAATAACTTCTTCTGTCTACAGTTTTTTACCCAGGAGCTAAAGTTTTAATTTAGATATTTTATGAAGAGTGGATAATGGAGTAATCTCAGATTACATTTCAGATGGTCACAATGTGGGTTATTTGAGCAAAAACTCTTACATACATTTTAGGTTTATTTTAAAATAAAAAAGGACCCCCAAAACTGTATTAAATATTGGGTAATACAAGAGTTTAAGACAGAAACTTAACTTGGTATTAAAAATGCAAAATCTTTAACAGTTTTTCCACCTACCATGTGTTATTAATAACACTAGTTAGCTTAGCAGACTACTGACAGCCAGGTTCCTGCTCTAACAGCCCGGAATGGAGAAACCTAATCTATAGGCAGTTTAATCCCTTACATGCCTCAATCAATAGCAACTGCAGCATGTAAGCAGATGACAGGAAGAGGAAGCTCTTTCTGATCAGCACCCAACAGTGCGATCTCAAGGTACCAATGGGCTCCCATTGCAGCCGGAAGCCTGACATAGGCCTTCATGTCTGTCATTGTAACTCAGCCTATTAGGCCCCACCTCCTGCAGAATCTAATAGGCTGTTACAATAGGCTTAGTAGAATGTACATAAGTAATGCAGTGTACTATCTTAGTGATTGAACAAACACATCTATAAGTCCCCTTGAGGTACTAAAAAAAATAGCATAAAAAATTCAATAAAGTTTAATTTAAAGAAAAAAATCCAATTTAAAGAAATACATATTTTCCCCCCACAAAAACACACTTTAAATGGATAAAATACCAAAACAATTTAAAAAACAACACATATAGGTATTACCATATTCACAAAGACTCAAACAATAAAAATAATTTGTTATTTATCTTGCATAGTGAACGCTGTAAAAACAAAACCCAAAAAACAATGGTGGAATTTCTGGTCATTTTTTTCTATTCCCCCCCATCCCCCCTAAAAAAAGTAATAAAGTCATACAGTGCATTATATGTATCCCAGCGTGGTGCCATTAAATATATAAATCGTCCTAAAAAAAGAAAACAAGCCCTCATATGACTATGTCAATGAGCTATGGCTCTAGCAATGCGATGGTGAAAATTCCTTGACTCTTAAGGCACAAAATAGGCTTGTCTCTAAGGGGTTAACGTTCTATTTTCACATCAACTGGTAAGTATTCCGTTTTTAAAACTTGTTTTTTAGGTGTTGTCGAGCTTAGCTGCTTTAACTATTCACATCAGTAAATCTCTACATGACAGGTAAAGGTTCCTTTACATGGGACAACTGTTGGACGGGTGCATAAGTGCTTTCACACGAGAGACAGTAGTCCAGTGAATGGAGGCGGAGCGGCCATAGATCTCTTCCGGATGCCCATCTCCATTCACTGCAAACAGGCAGTTGTTCATAGATTACGGGCTGACAGTCCCTTGGTTTTTAGCTCAGCTAAGAAGCAAGCAACTCAGACAAGTAAGCCATTTCTTGCTCAGTGCCTTATCAGCGGCCACATGAACATGGGGTGACTATTGTCCTATTTTGCCATTTTCAAGATTATTCCGGAGATATTCGCCCCATGTGTAGGTACTCACTCTTCTTGTTTGAACTGTTGATTAGTTTGTTACTTTGTAATGTGTGCTGTCTGGTGGACCTGCACCCTCTGAATAGTAAAGTGCTGCAGAATACCTCGGCTATAATATATCTCACACATATATACATATATTATAGACATATACACACACTAAGGATTTGTGAAGCTGGGAGTTTAGCAGAAATAGAATGAACAGGAGCCATGCTTTTCTGTGTGCATGAGCCCTTACAGGGGTTTGCTAAGACAAAACCAAATTATTGGCAGCAAACTGAATAAAAAAAACTAAGCACTACTCGTTCATTTAAATGACATCAGTCACGCAGCCACCATTCCCATCCCGGTAGCTCCTGCATCAGCCACTTGTTATCCATTGTTTACATGACCACTGCAGCCAATTACTGGCTTCAGCAGTTATGTGCCAAATTATTGATGAGATGCAGTGAAACATAAGTAAAAGATCACATCTTTGACAAGACCACCCTTAGGTCTCCCTCACACAGGCGCTTTTTACGCGATTACCGTGTTTTCAATGGAGCCTCTCATACAGGCAATCGATCGCGGCACTGGAATTTTCAAGCGCAGTCTGTTCTATTTTTCAGCATTTAGTGCACCTCATCAATGACGGAGAGTGCTAAAAACCAGTGTTGAAAACAAAAGTAAATCGCGGCAAATGCAGCGCTTTGCTGAACGCCTGTGTGAGGGAGGCCTTACAGTTTCACAGTCGAAACATGCACATTAGGTATTACTTGACCAATATAATAAAGTTATGTTCTCTATTAATGTCAACAAGTCACACCATAAAAACACAAACTGTTGGCTACGTTTTAAGCTTCATAATCAGCACAAATTCTATTAGGTTTTCTACAGTGATTGATAAAAACACAAACAATTTAATGGCTTTTTAATGTGCTTTGCCATAATTAAAAAAGCCATATAAATGAAACACTACCATATAAGTAATACCAAAATTATGCCTTAAAAATATATAACTTGTCCTACAAAAACAGGGCCTCAAATACTTATGTAACAATAAATATAAAGTAGGTTTGACTAAGATGGGTAAAATGAGAAATAGTGGGGTAGCCAGTGTAATTAGCGATCCGAGTCCAAGCAAAGGGGATGGGGGACGAGCAGGGGGTGGGGTTAGTACAGTTAGAACTGATAGATCAGCCATAAGTACGAATAGCAACAAAACA
This sequence comes from Eleutherodactylus coqui, assembly GCF_035609145.1. Taxonomy (NCBI): domain Eukaryota; kingdom Metazoa; phylum Chordata; class Amphibia; order Anura; family Eleutherodactylidae; genus Eleutherodactylus; species Eleutherodactylus coqui. The sequence continues at coordinate 90,532,934 of NC_089845.1, read as the reverse complement.
AATTTAAAAAACAAAAAAAATGATATAAATTGTATGACCACGAATGCACGAAGTCTGATCGGTAAAGTGGGTGAGCTTGAAGCGAGAATGACTGATGAAAGCTATGATATAGTCGGAATTACTGAAACATGGCTTGATGATAAGTGCGATTGGGCGGTGAATTTGCAGGGGTACAATCTCTTCAGAAGAGACCGAAGGAACCAGAAAGGGGGAGGGGTATGTCTGTACGTCAAATCGAACTTGAAGCCGAGGCTACGGGAGGATATAGGGGTAGGAGACGAACAGGTGGAATCTCTGTGGGTAGAAATACAGGGAGGAAAAAATAACAAAATCCTGATAGGGGTCTTCTATCGACCACCAAAAGCAACAGAAGAAACTGAAGACTTACTACTAAGGCAGATAGAAGAGGTGTCAAAACGAAACGAAGTAATTATCATGGGGGACTTTAATTACCCAGATATAACATGGGAGAACGAAACCTGCAAATCTCACAGGGGTGATAAGTTCTTGAGAGTAATTAAAGACAATTACCTGAACCAACTTGTGCAGGAACCAACAAGAGGGAGGGCCATTCTGGACCTAGTACTAACCAACAAACCGGAACGTATAAAGGGGGTGCAGGTTGAGGGGCACTTGGGGAACAGTGACCACAATATAATCAACTTCCAGCTGTCAATCAATAGGAAGCCTTATCAGGGAGTGGCAAAGAAACTAAACTTTAGTAAAGCAAAATTTGATGAGCTTAGAACTACTATCGGTAACATTAATTGGGACAACATCCTCAAAAATATCAGTACGGAGGAAAAATGGGAAAAGTTCAAAAGTATCCTAATCGCCTCATGTGAGCAGTCCATTCCCTTTAAAAATAAAAGAAACTCAGCTAAAAGGAAACCAATGTGGCTCGACAAGACGGTACGAGGGGCAATAAACGAAAAGAAGAAAGCGTTCAAACTACTAAAGCAACAAGGCAGCGAAGAAGCGCTAAAATCATACAGGGAAAAAAACAAAATATGCAAAGATACGATCAAAACTGCCAAGGAGGAAGCAGAAAGAAGGATCGCAAAAGAGAGCAGAAACAACCCGAAGCTATATTTCAACTACATAAACAGCAAAAGGATTTGCAGGGAGAGCGCTGGCCCTTTAAAAAACAATGCAGGAGAAATCATTGATGATGACGAAGGGAAAGCAAATCTACTAAACAGTTTCTTCTCAAGTGTGTTCACCAAAGAAAAGGAAATGCCACACGAGATGCAGGGGAATAAAACGAACCCCTCACAAAATATCTCATACCTAACGCAGGAGGAGGTGCGGAAGCGTCTAAAGAAAACTAAAATTGATACATCACCGGGCCCAGATGGATCACACCCAAGGATACTAAAGGAACTAAGTGACGAGATAGCTAGGCCGCTATACCTAATATTTCTAGACACTATCAAGACCGGAGTAGTACCATTGGACTGGCGCATTGCCAACGTGGTTCCAATTTACAAAAAAGGGAGCAAAAGTGAGCCTGGTAACTACAGGCCAGTAAGTCTCACTTCAGTAACGGGAAAAATTTTCGAGGGGATTCTGAGAGACGCCATCGATGAGTATCTCAAGGAGATTAAGGGAATAACTCCTCACCAGCATGGATTCATGAACTGTCGCTCATGTCAGACAAATCTGATCAGTTTCTACGATGAAGTAAGCTCTAAGCTGGACCAGGGAGAATCTATTGATCTTGTATATCTGGACTTCTCTAAAGCCTTTGACACCGTGCCACATAATAGGCTAATATACAAAATGAGGCAGCTCGGACTGGGCGAAAACGTGTGTAAGTGGGTAAAAAATTGTCTCAACGATAGAAAGCAGAGGGTGGTAATAAAGGGTTCGTACTCTGATTGGACCACAGTCGCTAGTGGGGTGCCACAGGGTTCAGTATTAGGCCCCACTCTGTTCAACATATTTATCAATGACCTGATAGAGGGGCTGCACAGCAAAATATCAATATTTGCAGATGACACAAAATTATTCAATATAATTAATGCAACGGAGGACAATGTGCGGCTACAAACGGACCTGGATAAGATGGGGGCTTGGGCAGAAAAATGGCAAATGAAGTTCAATGTAGAAAAATGTAAGACTATGCACATGGGCAGGAGGAACGGATGTCACAAATATTCACTTAATGGGGTACCACTAGGGAAAAGTGATATGGAAAAGGATCTGGGGGTATTAGTGGATAATAGACTAAACTGGAGTAACCAGTGCCAGTCAGCTGCTGCAAAGGCAAATAAAGTCTTGGGGTGCATCAAAAGAGGTAAAGGGGCGAAGGACAAGAACATTATCCTTCCATTATATAAGGCACTTGTCAGGCCTCACATGGAATACTGCGTACAATTCTGGACACCGGTGCTCAGGAAAGATGTCACAGTGCTTGAGGGGGTTCAAAGAAGGGCAACTAAACTAATACATGGAATGACGGGACTGGAATACCCCGAGAGGTTATCAATATTGGGACTATTTACTCTAGAAAATAGAAGGTTAAGAGGCGACCAAATAACCATGTATAAGTACATGAGGGGACAACACATGGATCTCTACCGCGATCTGTTTACACCCAGGACCACGACGGTAACAAGAGGACATCCACTACGATTAGAGGAAAGTAGGTTTCATCACCAACACAGAAAGGGGTTCTTTACTGTAAGAGCAGTTAGACTGTGGAACTCTCTACCGGAGGAAGTGGTGATGGCAAAATCCATAGAGGAGTTTAAAAGGGGACTTGATGTCTTTCTGGAGAAGGATATTACAGGATATAAATATTAGGTTAAGTGTCAATCCTGGTATATAGGCAGGTAGGAACTATTAGGGGTTGATCCAGGGAACAGTCTGATTGCCATTAGGGAGTCGGGAAGGAATTTTTCCCCCAAAAGGGCTAATTGGCTTCTGGCCTTGGGGTTTTTTGCCTTCCTCTGGATCAACACAGTAGGATAGACAGGCTGGACTAGATGGACAATGTCTTCATTCGGCCTTACATACTATGTTACTATGTAAGATGAGACGCAAAAATCAAAAAAATTCTCTTGGTCCTCAAATCAAAAGAGGCTCAGTCCTTAAGGGGTTAAAGGGTTATATTCAGATGGGCAGAACCTGAACAGCAGATGGAGCTTGGAAGTAATTAAACATAGTATTGAGCTGAATTTCCCAGGTGCCGTGACAGGTGGAAATACTTGCCTGTAACTGTACTGGCCGTCTATTATTTCCTGCAGTTGCAGCATCGGTTTATGATATTTGAGTTAGCTCCTCTTTGCTAATCAGTGTGCATTCTTCTGTCTACGACTGTAGGTAATATATGTTAGGAGCAGAATATATCAGAGTTATACTTATATGTGCATGTGGTTGCATGCAGGGGTTTCTAATTTCATTATACAATTGTGTTATGTGTATTTATTATATCTGCATGTAATTCACATAGCTTCATAAATTGCTTCCTTAGCAGATATTGGATCAGGGAATATTCCACAACTACTCAGCAGGCTCGAGATTCATGCAACAGGATATTGAGAAATTCAGAAAAGTAACACTGCCTGAATTCCTTGTAAGTCGACTCCATCTGTTACTGGACAATTGTAATTAGCAATACTCATCAGGTACAGAACGAAAGTTAATTAAACAAAATATACAACCCATGACCTGAGCACCGCTGTCCGACTCTCCTGGTAGACTCACGTTGTTGTGTGCAGTGCGATGAAAAAGAATATGCTGTTTGCGGTACAGTATGGATTATTATCTAGGAGTTGTCGTTTGGCTTCAAAAATCATCATCCAATTACATCTCAGGCAGATATGCAAATGATTAGAGTGGTAGTGTGATTAGATGGATGCTCTCACCATCTGAGGCCCTAAAAGTGGTTCCCTTGGCCTATAAAAAGGCTCTCAGAGACTACTTTTGCATGCAGTAGACCTCTTTTTCTATTTGTTTGATCACTACTAGAGATGAGCGAACGTACTCGGATAGGCACTACTCGTCCGAGTAATGTGCCTTATCCGAGTACCGCTGTACTCGTGCTCAAAGATTCGGGGCGCTCCGCTGCTGACAGGTGAGTTGCAGCGGGGAGCGGGGCAGAGCGGCCGGGAGAGAAGGAGAGAAAGATCTCCCCTCCGTTCCTCCCCGCTCTCCCCTGCAGCTCCCCGCTCCGCAGCGCGTCCCGAATCTTTGAGCACGAGCACAGCGGTACTCGGATAAGGCACATTACTCGGACGAGTAGTGCCTATCCGAGTACGTTCGCTCATCTCTAATCACTACACATGCCTTAATGACACAGAGATTTCATCCAGTTAACAGATTTAGAGACAGGGCGCATTATTGGAATGATGGAAGCTGGATGGTCGTAACGATGAATTGGCTGCCACCTGGGACATTCTGACTGGACTGTTAGGTGTTGGAACTAGTGGATGCGTGAGGGCATGCACACAAGGCAACCAGGCTTAGGACACCCTCGACAGACCACCAGTAGAGAGGATCGTCTTATTGTTGGACAAGCAGGGCAGCTCCAACTGTTTTGTTTTCCACCATCCAGAGACAAGTGGCAACATTGTTACAGGGCTATAGGTCTGTCAGAACCATTTCCAGGTGCTTGGCTGAAGGATATTTGGTGTAAAAGCACTCATTATATGTACTGCCTTTGACACTCACCCACCATCACTTCGTTATGCAGTGGGGTCATGAACAATGAAACTGGACTGCTGCAGAGTGGAACCAGGTTGTCTTCAGCCACGAATCCAGGTCTAGTTTGGGCACTGACAGCGGCCTAAGGGTGAGCTCCTCAATGTTGACTTTAATTGAGATACTTCATTTGTCGGGAAGGTTATGTTAATAATCTCAGATTTCTGGATGTCAACTTTATAATTTCTAACTTGACAATCTTTAGAATTCCCTGAATATGAATGGTAGGGAAACCCTAGGATTCTTTTTATAAATTGAAACGTCATCTGCAAATAGTGCTAGCTTATGTTCAAAATTTCCCATCCCAATCCCCTGTATATCTGTTTTTTTTCTGAAAGAATTTGCTAGTGATTCCATTACTAGGATATACAGAAAGGGTTATAAGGGTAACCTTGTCTCATGCCATTTGTAATTGTCAGAGGGGTTGGTAAAGACTAGAGATGAGCGAACATGTTCGGCCCCGCCCCTTTTTCGCCCGAACACCGAACTTTGCGAACACCTCGGTGTTCGGGCGAAAAAGTTCGGGGGCCGCCGTGGCAGCGCGGGGGGGTGCGGCGGGGAGTGGGGGGGAGAGGGAGAGAGAGAGGGCTCCCCCCTGTTCCCCGCTACTGCCGCCCGCGCCGCCGCGCATCTCCCCGCCCCCCGGCGGCACCCGGACACTTACGCGCGAACACTCCAGTGTTCGCTAAAGCCGGTGTCCGGGTGCGGATGTGTCCGTTACGGACACGTTCGCTCATCTCTAGTAAAGACCCATTAACTCAAACCCAAGCCGTTGATTGTTGGTATAGAACCATAATCCAGTTCCGAAACTGGATACCCAGGCCTTTTTTTATGCAGGGTTGCCTCCAGGAACCCCCAGTGAACCCTATAAAATGCTTTTTCTGCCTCTACCGCCAAAAGGCATGGGGGGGGGTCCAAGAGTTTCGGGCCCACGACATAAGAGACAAAGCTTTTATAGTGTTCTCCCTTGCCTAACAGCCAGGAAGAAATCCAATCTGTTCTCTGTGGATTAAGGAAGGTATATAATTGGTTTTACACGAGAGGCTTAAATCTTAGCTAACAGTTTCATATCTACGTTGAGTAAGGATGTGGGACAGTAGTTGCTACAGGTGAAGGGGTCCTTTCCCATCCTGGGTAGTACCATTACTATGGCTTGTAGATCCTGGATGGAAAAGGGCAAGTTTTGGAAATTGCATTAAAGGATTGGAGTAACAATGGCACTAGCAGATGAGCACAGCGTTTATAGAATCAAGGTGACTACTCTCTGCAGTCTAGGCTTGAGCTTCCTCTATGTTGCCTTTAATATTATATAAGGACTGGTAGTATGACTGGAAGTTCTCTAAAATGTCAGGCGTTGACCTTTGTTGGGGAGTTTATATATATATATAAGGGGATAATTTAGAGTGAATGGCTTTAACTAACCATCTGCTACATCTTTTCCCATATTCATAATAATACTGCCTTTGAAATTTATCACTATAGCATGATGAAGATTGTTCCAATAATGAGAGGATCTGCTGGCAAAGGTGGAAATCTCTGCATATAATTGATCAGGAGAAGACTTATTAGAAAGTTCTATGAAATGTATTCTCTTAAGGCCTATTTACACAGATCGATGATCGCTATTAAAAAAAATTGCTAAAAGGCGATCATTTTAGCGATAATCGTTGCGTCTAAATGCACGCCCAACTGCTAGCTGATCATTAAATTCAGTCCAACCTAAAAATCCTTCAGCCTTATCAGCAGTTCTCCACGGGTAGTGCTGATAGCATTGTTTCCCATTGGAGAACAAAGGATCTGAATGCAGATAATAGCCGTTGGGCTTCAGTGAAGACTTCATTTGCACACTTAATTGCTCTTAGTTTATGCAAAATGATCAGTCAAAGCTGCCACTCAAACTGTCATTTGAGCGATCTTTGAGCGATCATCGGGCTGTGTTAATGTGCCTTTCGGAAGGACTTTTATTTTGTGGGACCATTTTCTGTAGTCTGGAGCCATGAGAGATGAATATTCCACATAACACACATTTTAGGGCTTCCCATTGGGTGCGGCCTAGGGTTGTGTCTGCTGCATGGTCAGTACTAAAATTTTGGATTGCAGCATGTATATCCTTAAAAGAAAGCGCATTATTCAAGAGGTTGTCATTTAGACACCAGGAATGACCTTTCCTTTCATCTTAGTGATTTTGGAAGGTGGCACAAACTGGAGCATGGTCCGACCATAGAAAAAGATCTATTGAGCAAGTAGGGAAAGATCCAAAAGGTTATGTGAGATAAATAGATAGTCTAAATGACCATAGTTCTTGTGCACTAGTGAATGGTAACGTCTTTGACCCAGGGATGCAAAATTCTCCAAGGTCAATAAGATTTAAGCATGTCTAATCTCTCTTCAGCTTACACACAGCAGCAAAGGAAACACCAAACTTACCCACCGAAGAGTCTAGTAGTGGGTCAAAGCAGAGGATGAACCTGCTTCAACCTGCAGCGAACTGTGCCAACTCTTTCAATATCTGGGATCCAAAGAGAACCTGCACTTGATTAGGGAAATAAGTTAGCTAAAGTAAGTACATTTGTACCTGCAGAAATTTAAATCAATAATAGCCTTCAGGGTCTATTTCAGAGGAAATATATTGATGGGAAAAATGCTTATGAATAGCGATGGACACACAAGAGGTTTGTTTTTTAGTGGGGTAGGGGCTATGGTGCCAAGTTGGTGCCATACCCAGTTTCCCTGAAAATAAGACATACTCCAAAAATACGACAAAGCTTGATTTTCCAGAATTTTTGAGGATGCAAAATGATTTTTCAGGATTTTTGAGGATGCTTGAAATATAAGCCCTTTTCCAAAATTAAGCCCTGCTAACAGTTAATTTAAAAAGTCAATATAAATAGTGTCCAGGCAGCTATACATGTAAAAAAGTTAAACCTTTTTGAACATAAAATAATATAAGACACTGTCTTATTTTCGGGGAAACACGGTATATGCATTTAAGAGTAAACCCACACAAACTATGGCTAGTGTTAAGACAACAAATCTTTTCAGCTCTACTATGGATGAAGGAGGAAAATAACTGTGGAGCTCCAGAACTGGCTCCTAATTAACCCCTTAATGACAAGGCCTATTTTGGCGTTGAGGACCAAACGATTTTTGGTATTTTTCCATCTCCATTTTTCAAAAACCATAACCTTTTTATTTTTCCGTCGACACGGCCGTATAAGGGCTTGTTTTTTGCGTGGTGAACTGTCGTTTTTATTGGCACTATTTTTGGTTACACAGACTACATTGTAAAACTTTTATTATTATTTTTATGATCGTAAGGAGAGAAAACACATCAATTCTGCCACAGATTATTGGGGTTTTTTTTAAGCGTTAATTATGTAGCATAAATGACACACTACAATTATGGTTACAACGATGCCAAAATTCTTATTTTTTTTAGGTTTTTCCACATTAAAAACCCTTTTTTGGAAATAATTATTTTTCCTAAACTCGCTGCATTCAAAGTGCTATAACTTTTTTATTTTTCCATGGACGGAGCTCTCTGAGGGCTTTTTTTTTGCGAGACGAGCTGTAGTTTTTATTGGTACCATTTTGGGGTACACAAGTTTTTTTAATCACTTTTATTGCGTTTTTTGGGAGGCAAAATGCTAAAAATTATCATTTTGCCTGAGTTTTTTAGCATTTTTTAAAGCGGTTTTTGCCGTGCAGGATAAAAAGCGCGTTCAATTTATTGTACACGTCGTTACGGCGCGTCGATACATTTTTACATTTTTATTTTTTGTACTTTATTTTTCTCTATTTTTTTTTTTTTACACAATCTGTGTCCCTCTGAGGGACTTACACAGCAAGACTGCATATCGCTACGATAAGGCATGGCAGGACTTCTCTCCTGCCATGCCTTATCGCTTACTATAGCGATCACAGGCTATGGCAATACAGGACGCCGGTATCTGGCGTCCTGTTGCCATAGCAACCAGCCAGGTTCTCGCGATGTTATTGCGAGAGCCGGCTGGAGTCACAGAGGGAGCACGCTCCCTCTGTGAACCCTTTTCCTGCCGCGATCTACTTAGATCGCGGCAGGGAAGGGGTTAACAGCGGGGGGGGGGGGGGGGGACATTACTCGAGCGAGTAGTGCCTTAGCGAGTATACTCGCTCATCCCTAGTCAGCACGCAAAGCTTCCATAAAAAAACTTTTCTATATTTTATTCATTACAATTAAAAAGATGTTACAGTACAATAGAGATGAGTCTCCAATGTGCAGCAGACAGGTGGAAGGAAGGCATACAATATATCAAGTTCATAGAATTAAATATATGCTCAAAAAGAACATGTATACAAAATTATATATCAACAAACATTTAATCATATAAAAGGTACCCTCTGAGGAAGCTTGGGGCAAAACACGTGTCGGGGTGCAGGTGGTAAGGTGGGCTTTACACATTACGTACTGCTGCTTAAATGTATAAATTTAATGCTTTGTATGCTTGAGGCGTTATTTTATATGATTAAATGTTTGTTGATATAGAATTTTGCATACATGCACTTTATGAGCATATACTTAATTCTATGAACTTGATATGTTGTATGCCTTCCTTCCGCCTGTCTGCTGCACATTGGAGACTCAACTCTATTGTACTGTAACATCTTTTATTTGTAATGAATAAAATTTCAAAAACTTTGTTATGGAAGCTTTGCTTGCTGACCTATTATTTTTGGATTGATTGTGCAGCAGAGCATGTGCTGCTGGTTGTGAAATGCAACCGTTATTTATTACATTGCATTGTTACAAACTAAGTGCACCCCTTAACGGCAAAGGTATCTCCAAATGACATTAGTCTCTTTTAGCAAGATGATGCACCCGGCTGCCGTTCAAAAATTATACAGCGATAGTTTAGGAACATGACAAGAGTTCAGGGTTTTATCTTGGCAAAATGAGGAAGAGATACATATTAATAGGCCAATGACACACAAGTGTATTGCACCCGCATTTATGTATCTGCAATGTGAATTAGTGTCCTGGCATGATTGTGGATCTCCTGACCTTAACACTGAACATAAGATTCCTATGAAGTTCAGAGTTGGGGTCAAGAGACCTGCGGAAAGGCCGATACACCAGTCCGTATTACAGATGCATGAATGAGGCTGGACTACTCTCATGCGTCACTGGTCTTAGGTTGATTTTAATATTACGGATGTGTCATGTTTCATAGATATGGTCACACAATTCCCATTACCTGTTGAAAGAAAAATTAAAAAGGGAAAAGACAACAAGAAAAATATTCATATTTTAATTTCTTTATTTTATTTTCAATATTCGATGTAGTAGACCTTTTTTTTTTTTTACCTTGCCGAAGGGATTGGAAACCATTATTTTAGTACATAAATTAGAGAATTGTGGGCAGTAATTTCTGTAGGCAACATTTGAAAACAATAAAGAAAACACGAAAAAAAAGCACCTTTCAAAATGCATGATCCCTGAATTCTAAATAAAATACTGTTAAGTGTTACTCTTATAGAAAAATGGTGTTACTCTATCGCACTAGCTGTCAATACCGGTCAGCTGTTAACCTCTTCTGATTACATGAATCCACTAGTGAGTGTGTAGTACATTTTCTTTGGTAAGAAAACAAAGGGGTGTTTTATGCTACTGACATATCTACGTGCGGATACTGCTCAACCCCTTCAAATTTGACTCTTGCTATGGAAATAAGGCTTTACAGGATTTGGGACCTCAGCTGACAATCACATCCTCGCTCTTCTGAAACTTTTATTTTTTTTTATTTTTTACAAGAATAAATATTACACTGTGGTGAAGGGCTAGCAATGCGTTGCCCAGCAAGGCATTGCAATTCGTTCCAGTATAGGGCTGCAGAAAAGGAAACTAGCATTCTATGAGAATTTACTGCACTGCTGTAAAGTAAATTTTGTAAGGAGGCAATATAACAAAGATGTAAACATTCAGAAATACTGAGGAGAAGAAAAACAACCACCATTCGTTGGGAAAAAGGCGCAGTTTTTTCCATGTTGAGAAACATTTGATACATCGGTACAATAAAAAAAAAAAGAGACCAACAAAATGATGGCAACAAAGTGAAAACACTTTAGAAGATGTAACAGTACAATGATACAGTAATCCTTTAAAGAAAAAAAACCATTACTATCAGATATAGGACACGGCCCAATATGTCGGGAACAAGCAGCTTTTTTTTGTAATCACAAATGTCATGATATGTTTATGGAAACACAAAAATAAAAAAAATGATTGGATTTTTTTGTTTTTTACGGAAAATGGTTAAAAAAAACGAAACAATGAAAATAACTTAGAATGGCTGTAAACCAATAACACAGCATGTTATCCAAATACCTATACATGCATGTAGTTTCTCTTATTTTTCTGAGGTGAGACGTTTTACATAAGTGTAGCCTATTGTCATTCATCCATAAAAATTCTAAAAAGCACCACAAAACATTATCAACAATAAACCGGACCTCTCCATACAAGTCCACATGATTAGTTCCCTTTAGTTTTCAATATTTACCAAATAACCAAATTACTTACACGCCGTATCATTCCATTGGTCAATAAATATAAGGACACAAAGCTCATAGCAAACCAAAATAACTATATACACACACAACATATGAGGTTAAAATTTGAAGAAAAAAAAAATTAATATATTCCATGGAAATTAATGTAACACCCATGTACATAAAAATAAAAAGGCAATCACGTAAAGAGGTGAGAGGAAAAGGTATTAATATAGTTAATTAAATAGAAGAAAAAAAGCAAAAAAAAATACAAATTATTGGAGAACGTTCTATTGCCAATGTGTTTTCAATAAGGTATAAAATAAATATTTAAAATAAAATTTATGTAGTGTCCAGGCTGCAGGAGGCCTGAGTGATGCTTGGCTATTTACCATATCCCATACTCGTCTTCAATGCATCAAAGACATGAATACTAAGATGGATTAGGGAGGTTTCTGAACAAAGATAGGAGATTTAGTTAATATTGGTGTGGCTCGCACTGCTGAGCTGTGGAAACGAAGGAGAGAACTTGTAATGCAATACAGGAAAGCAATTATTCTATAAAAAGTGTTATCCTTGGGGACAGTAAGTACATCCGAAGTCAACATGACCACATGATGTCAGCATTGCACTAGATTCAATAAAGTGCTATTCACTCGATTGGGTTTGTTTGCCGGTTTTACAAGGTACAACAGGTTTTAGCATTCGAATTTCTGTTTCAGCTTTTTCAAAAGGGATGAAGTGAAGGATTCTACATGACCTTTTTAAATACGTATGAGAAGAACTATTCTTCCATAATCACCTGATTTTAGTGTATGCCGGCTGGCTTAAAAGTCATCGACAGCAGCGATATGTACATATTGGTATTAAAATTTCAGAATACTTAGGAATTATTTTTTAAAAACTTAGTTAAATGTTTAAAATGAAAAACACTGCAGTTGATGCACAGCTTAAAAAGTGGAAATGTAGGGGGGGGGGGGGGGGGGAACTATTGGCAGTTATTCCTTAAAGGGATTGTGCAAGATCATGCTTCGTTATAAAACTCGGCTCCCATGTGCAGATCATAATGAAGATCTCATACTCCTCTCTCCCTGCTCATCCCCCCACCGGTGGCTACAGGTCTCCCTGCCAATGTGACGTTTAGCTCCATTGGCTGCGGCCAATGACAGAGTTCTGTGACGATCTCGGAGCTCTGTCACCTGCTTAGAAGACAGGTCAGGCTTATTGCAACCTGTAAACATTACATCAGCTGGGAGATCTGCAGCCGCCGACGGGGTGAGCAGGGAGAAGTGAGTAGGAGATCTTGATTATGTTCTGCACATGGGGGAAGCGTTTTCTAAAGAAGCTGGATCTCAGGCAAGCGCTTTAATCTTTTCATACAGATTTTTAGAATTCGCTATTAGGAAATATGGATGTCATACAAGGAGACCCCTCTCTATGATGCAGAGAAGAAAGTTACTCCCACTGTTGATGACACAACGCCTTTTACAAGTGTTCTGCTTCAAGCAGATGGAGTGTAAGTATTAATAAAGCAGGCTACATGGAAAAACGAGATGACTTTCCATAAGTAGCATTCTCATCTTATTGCCACATACACTGCAAGCACAAAATAAAATGATGGTAAAATGTTATTTAACATATGCATATTAAGCCTAAAGTCCCTCTGCCAAAAACTAGAGAGACTGAAAGCAAACTGTGAGAAAAGCAGCTAGGTGATCAGGCACCCAAGAGTATTTTTATGCAAAGCATACCTAAAAATGCATAAGAGGACCATCTAATTAAAAAAAGGCTACAAAGAAAAAACAAAACATTTTGCAGTATTTTGCTGACAAGTGCATGCCAGGCAGGTTTTCATCACTTTAAGGTTTGTAGTGTTTATTTTTGAGGAATCAGGTTGGTTTACATTATTGTGTCTTTTAATGCCTCTTCATTTTTATGCTGCTGGGTGTCAATAAATATGCTGGGGCAAACTTTAAGAAACAATGCACACAGCAGAAGCAGGTGCACAAAAGCTATATAGAGGCATATGAAATCCCTTAGCCTCTGTACAAGGTAAGCCATAGGTACTCTGTGTGTTCTGCTGTATGGCGCTCCATTTGGTGCCATATAATGAAATTATTTTCCCCTAGATGCAATTTTCTGTTAGATTGAGATTAAATCCAACACAGATTGCCTCTGTACGAAATCCGAAATGGTACAATAGGGCCCCACAGAAGTCTATGCCAGGTTGAGCCATAATATGGTAGTTTGCATGAGCACAGAAAAAGTAGTTACAAGTTTTAGAAAAGCAAACTGAAACAGAAAGCAATGCTAGATTTGGAAACCGTTTGTCCTTTGCTACATAAAAACATATATTCACCAAGTGATCACAGATAAAGGCATCATAACTGTGCTATAGTGTTTGCAGTGCATGATAAATGTATTAACACCCCCCAGGAATAAGAGATTTTGTGATTTTACTTGTTTGGAATCATCACTTTCCCACAATCTTCACATATGCCATCTCTGCTCCAGTCTGCCTTCCTTAAAATGATTTTCCAGTTTTATGTAAATAAAGTTTAAAGCCAAAGCCAGAACCTGTCTTCCCAGTCATTGTTACAAGGCTTGTTAAAAGGTCTGATACTGACTTGCAGGAATGCTGCCTTCTAATAGGTGGTGCTGAAGAGGTATTGTTACATCTTCGCATTTGCGTAAAATTCCCAAGAGGAGCATGGATGGCCTTATAAGCCTCCTCAGTAGGTGCCCTCCATAAGTAGGAATCATACCCTTCCTAACCCACGTCAAAGGGATTTCACCTAGCAAAGCCAGTAAACCTACTGCACATCGATGCAGAGCAATTACCCTGAAACAGCTGTCTGTGCATGGCTTATCTTTTCCATCAGGAGAAGACTCTGGCTTTGGCTTATATTTCCAGTCATTGTTACAAGGCTTGTTAGAAAGTCTGACACTGACTTGCAGGAATGCTGCCTTCCAATAAGTGTGCTGCAGAGGCATTGCTCCATCTTCACATTTGCACACGTCGAAAACTGAAACTTTTTTCAATTACAACTTTCAGTCTCGGGGTTCCATGTGAATCGCCGAAGCCAGTATTCCGATGGAATCCCAAACAGAAAGATTGACTTTATCCAGAATTGCAGATTTTTGTCATTGAATGACCTGCTTTCTGCTCATTTCCAGTATTTTTGAGGGCCAGAATAGTGTAGTTTACTAAGTGATTCTGGTTTCCAAAATGGAAGGAAACAAATGGAAACCCGGTCGGAGACCAAAACTTGCAACTTTGGTCTTCTTTTGACAAATTGAACTCAATGGTTCCAATTCAGTCTTTTGCCTGCATACAGGTTTTGATTATTCAGATGGAACCCCTAGATGGAAACACATAGCAGAGGGTTAAATGCTGTATGAAAGAAGTCTTAACAAGAAGTAACCGAGGATGGCATGGAACTAAAAGGCAAGTATGTGAATATTATTACCATTTTTTAGCCTTGTGGTGGTGATTTTTAGCGTTGGATACCCAAACTTTATTTACATAAAACTGGACATCTTTAATACTATGGATAACATGAAGCATTCATCTCTAGTTCAACTACAACATGCTACAGTATTACACTGCTCCCAGATTAAGGGGACAAGAACATTTTTAGATGTGATACATTCTGCCTAATTGTTTTTAGAGTTACATGCCTGACTATAAATTATTTCCAATTAAATATTGTAATCCTTGAAATAAATTACAGTAATGCATTGCCCCAACACATATAAATAAAAAATGAAGCTACTTAGCAAATAGTGCTAGAATATTGTATACCATTTCTACTATTTTGTGTCTACAGTTGCAAGGTTTGTAATCTATAACAATGGACACACACGGGTCTGCATAGGAGCTGCAGACACAAACTGTAGGAAATATTTCATCAATACCATGAACAAAGTTACTTCACTTTTTATAGATACATTTGAGCAATATAAAAATGTACATAGTTATAACAGTGTACATAGCCTTTGAAGGGGTTTTCCAGGGAAATACTTGTCCTGAAGAATAGGTCATCAATAGCCGACCACCTGGGGTCCAACCACTCAGGATTGTGGTTGATTAGCTGATCGAGCGCCTGTTGTCAGTGCTGCTACGCACAGGGATATGTAGCAAAAGCTGATGCTCCGCCCCCCTGTTAAGTGGCCGCTGCTTGTAACTGCAGGCACAGCTCTTGTTAAAATCAATGGGATTTGTGCTTGCAGTTACAGGTGCCGGTCCTTACATAGGGATCAGAGCACTAGTTTCTAGTCTGTACCCCTTTGTGTAGTGGGAATCACAGTGGGCACCAGATTAGCTGAACGACCAAAGTCCCAAATGGTGGACCCCAGCGATCAACCATGACCTATCCTGAAGATAGGTCATCAATCGTATTTCCCTGGAAAACCCCTTTAGTTTTCATACTAGGACATGGATATATGACATTTTTATTTATTTTTCAATTTTCTGTTGTACTCTCTGTGTTTTCATTATCAATCTGGCATCAAAAAACTAAGTTTCACACATACAAGTAATATACCGTTCATATGCAGACAAATTAGTGCCCTGCACAATAGAAAATCATAGAGATGATGGTAAATTCAACTAAAGTACACTGCTTCTGAAATCATCATGAATCATGATAGATCCAAATCCTAACAAAGAAAAATAAACCAAGTATCTTTCCATGTGAATCATACATTATGTAGTGTATGCCTCCAAACACTCAAGAGAATCTGATATAGGAGCCATCTAAAATACAAAGGAGTTCAGCCTATTGTAGCTTTTTTTTTTCCTTTCAGAAAGTGACATTAATTGCAAAAAATTATGCAAAGTGGTGCCCCTGACAAGAGATTATCATACAAAACAAGCATTGTTAGTTGCAATATGGTGCAAACACTTGACTCATTTGAACTTTGTACCATTGTATTCCATAGAAATGAAACCGTCCTCTTGGGGTTAATATATAACCAACAACTAATTTACTGATTTTGCAACTTTCAAGTTCCATACAACCTGATCGACTATCTTCCTTATTCCGTTAACTGTTGACTTCTATGGTAGCATTGCTAAGTGACTCAAATTATACTTGGATTTGAAGCAATTCAGCCGAATATTAGGCAGTGTTTATTTGCTCAACTGCTATTGAAACTGTGAAGAATTGAGCTGCTAATCCTCCATCCGTACTGAACAAACTCTCCCTGTGAAGTAGACAGAACAGCTGGCTTAATTAAAATCTTACCCTATAATGCCTTATGTGGGGATGGCGGTGAGCAAATAGCTCGCTAAAGTACCACACAGATGCTTTCTATCAGCTCGATAACCATCATATAATCATAGGAGATCTACTGCAAACCGGAATGGTCTCCGATTTACAGGAAATAAAAATGGCAGGTGCTTTGTATTAAAAAAACAGGTCAAAATCTTCACCTCAGTAAAACAATTTTAAATAAATTAAAAAAGGGTGATAAGAAATCGAGATCTGTTTCTTTAGCAGAAAGAGGTCTCGTCTACAGAGTTGTAGCATGAAATGTAACACTGACAATGTAAAATTTTTATAAAAAAAAATAAAATAAAGAAAATGAGAAAACCATGTGAAATTCCAAAATGTTCCTGCTCCTGCTAAAGACATGTAGACTAGAAAGGGACACTCCATCTTTGATTGAGTCTCTATCGAACAACTAAACACGCTACACACAATTTTGAAGGACCTATGCAGTCATCGTGACAAAAGGCTCCACAGCCTTTGCACACAATCATGGCTTTCAGCCTGCAAGAACACTTCAGTTCCAGTTCATCTGCACTGCTGCTGTCAGCATATTTCTGTGCAGGGATTGGAGCGTTCTGACTGCCGAGTCCGGATGCAGGCTTGGAATTACTCCCTAAAATTCCAATAGATTTTTCAATAGCAGATGCTGCTCTTTTGAAGCTTGTGCTACCAAAATGAATTGCTGGATAACTCCCACATTGTTGCTGCTGTGGCGGCGGTGGCAGCTGCTGTGTTTGTGTTTTCTGTGCAGCTAGCGGAGTAAAAGGCTTTTGTGGCTCAGAAAGTAAATAGGAAGAAAAATCTGCATTTTTCAAGGCGAATGTTTTTAACTGTTCTTTGACTTCACTCTGCTCGTAGGAAGATTGTTTCATGGTCAGTTCACAGCTGTTATTTAAACCGTCCTCAAAAGAGATGGGCTCAGACTTTATATTGCTACAGATGCTTGTAGGCTGAGGCCAACTAAGTCTTTTAGTGGTTTCCATAGTAACTGCTGGCTGCTTTTGATCAGAAGGGACTTCTGAATTAGATAAGGAAGGATGCACTAAAAATTTATGTTGCAGAGTCTGCTGGGCATTGCTTAGGTCATCGCCTTCTTTAATAGCAACATTTGGGGAGTAAGCGCTGCCCATTCGATGAGGAAGAGTTGGAACATTAGTCTCACCCAAAATTTTCTGCTCCGGATGCCTATTGAAAGCAAAAGCATTGTTAGCTGTCTGGGCTTTTGCCGCACCTGATGGCATATAGACTGTAGAACCTTGACCTCTCTGAGCCATGGGCATTTGGTAGTAATGCTGCCTGTGTGAGGTACTCATTTCCGGGTGATAGCTGCCATTTTTATCAACATTAAACACATTTTGTTGGAAGCTACAAGAAGGCAGTGGCCTCTTTTGCTGCTTAATTTCCGGGCTGTGTGCAATCCTGGCTTGAACCACATGCTTGTTCATCCACTCTTGCTTAAACGTTTGCCCTTGACCCATTGGGTTCATATTAGAACCCATCATGCAAGACGATAGGTTTGTATCGGTGTCCATTGAGAGCTTTCCAGACTCGCACTTTATCTGGGCATGTTCACCCATAGTCCTTGCCATCCTTTTCTTAGGATGGTTTTCACGTTTTCTCACTTGTAAAGGGTTTAGACTTCCTGGAGGATAGACTTTGCTATCAGGGGTAGGAGAGCATGATGTGTTTTCAGTCACCATTCTCTCCGATGCAGTTTTATACACAGAGGTAGTCTGCAAAGGAAGTCGACTAATTTCTAACTTTGCACCTAGTCTGGGTTGAGGCAAAACCTTTTCCAAAGGCAAGTTGCCTTGAAGCAGCTGTGTAACTAAAGGATTGTTTGCTTCAACAGAGGAGAGTCGACAGCTTGCATTCCCTACATTCGCAACCCTTTTCAAAGTTTCTGTAGTCAATGATAAGGGTACTTCTCTACTAATATTCAGTGGTGTTTTGGATGTAGGCAAGCTTATATCCGAGTCACATCCTTGCTGTGCAATGTTCTGGCCTGAGAATCCTTCCGACTCCATCCCAAAACACTTGCTGGAATCATTTAGTTCAGATTTAATTGGAATGGAGTTTGCCATAGGGCTACGGGCATTCATTTTCGACACATGAGGGTAACTACCTGGTTCATGTTTAATATTATTTAGATTTTCAGCAGAATACTCTGCATGCTTAGGTGCACTCAAATGGTTGATAGCGGTTTTATCAGTGTTTATTTGTTCTTTGTCACTCCAACATATTCTGTTATTAGAAATATACTCGGGATTGGGAACATTATCTGGACCGCACTTGAATGAAGGTGTGCTATGTATATGCTCATTAAAATTTTGTTGGCAAGAAATTGAGTCGTTTAGTTTTCCTTGTTGCATGTAAGTTGCTTCCAAAATGCTAGCGCAAGGAGCATTCTTGTTTCTGTCATCTCTGTTTAACCGATTAACAATGCTGGAGTTGGACATGTGCTCTGTGCTCTCGTTGAGGAGATTTTCTTGTCTACTAATTACAGATACTTGAGGACATGTTTTATTTTGAATAGACGGCTCAGATTTTCCAAGCCTATTTTGAGAATCAGCATTTTCTGCATTTTCATTACTGAAAGGGAAAGTGGAGTTTGGCGTTGTACAGTGATCAACAATCACTTTACATGGAATAGATCTATTAGTCTGTAATAAAGCAGTAGGCAGCGCTTTGTTGTGTAGTCCTATTAAATTACTGTTACAGTTCTTATCTACATTATCAAGGTGCATCTTCAAAAGTGAAGGATCAGTACTCAATGTTGATCTTCTGGTGCTGGGGTACAGTGGAACAGAGGACCTTCCGTGGGAATCTCCCCCACATTCCTCATGGTTTGACATTCTTTGGACAGAAGGACACACATCTACAGGGTTATCTTCATCACATGTGGGGGCAGCTAATTTATCGGGCTGCCTGTTGTTTGGACCATATGAGGCATTTAGTGAATTATCCAATGCATTAGTAAGATGAGGATTTGGCAGACTACTCCCAATGGATGAAATTGGCACAGTGGTGTAAGGATTAACATTACTGGTTGTTACTGGCATTCGTTTGTCATCAACATATTCAGATGCAGTGGAGTTTATAAGAGAGGCATGACTGCTAGTGTCATCAGTGCATTTTGGTGCAACAGCTATAAAAGGAATGTCAGTTTCCTTAATGGGGTTTAGTATATTATAATTACAGACAGATGATGCAGTGTTTTCACTCTCAACAGTCAATAGGACAGCAGATTTTTCAAGTGAATTCCTAAAGGTGACATCAGCAGAGGAGCAGACAGACACTGAAATTAAATTTTTATTATATTGCACTGGCACGCTGCAATCTTCAGTGGAGGTAGATGTAACAGTTTTATCACTGGAATGTGGCACATGAATATTTTCATTAGAGCTGTGCACTGATGTGTCAGAGTCAGTTTCTGATGATGCTGAAGAGCTGATGGATTTTTGTAATGTAGAAGTCAGGTCCCGATGGAGTGTTGACTTGCTGCTCGGAGATTTGCAATTTGGATTCATAATGATAACACCAGTTGAACCTTCCACTTTTGCATCAGAAGTTGTTGGCACTTCAATATCTGGAAGACCCTCTTTTGTTTTACCATCTCTACTAACTTGCTGTGTGCTGACTCTTGCCTGGTGCTTTGCAAACAACTTTGCTTTCGTTTGCTCCTTGATATGGGCCAATGTTCTAGTCTTGCTGCTTTCGGAAGGACTTCCAACACTACCAGAAACTATACTTGCAGCTGCTGCCACAGCTGCAGCAGCAGCTGCTTCTCTTTGTGCTCTGGCTTGTTGGGCTCTTGCCTTAATATCTGCAAGAGTTCTAGCTCCAGTGTTCCTTCCCCCACTAGATGATGTACTAGAAGAAATCTTAGATTCAAGCTTGGGAGCAGGTTGGCTTTTGATGATGAATGGAGGCCCAATCTTTGACAGTTGGATCTACAATGATAAGAAAGAAAACAAAGTATTAGTAGCGCATAACTAGGCCAACTACGGCTTACACATGTAAGAAAGTTATAAGCCCTGCACTGTCTTGATACAAGTTGTCTTACCATCTTTTGTTAGTCTAAATAATCATTGCCGTTGGGAAACATATAATCATATATTACATAATGTAATTTGTACATCCAAATTTTTAGCATAAAAGTTCTACCACTTTCATTATCTTTTACTATTAAAGTTATGAATAGTGCACATGTAAATAAGTGACAAACTAAGAAGGTTAATTTTCTTACCAAGCAAGTGATACACAAGAATTGGAGAAGTCATCAATGGAATCAATGTACCTGGACAAGTGTATGACATGGTGACTTATAGCTGAAGGTGGCGATACACATTAGACAGAAGTAGGTAGATAGTTGAACACTTGAACAATTGTTTTGAAGATTCAGTCAAACATTTTATCCATATTGGTCATTACAGTCATTCAACCCTGCCAAACGTTTTTTATGACAATGGGCGAATAGCGAAAAATATCTCTCTTAAATGTTCCTTTCATGCCTATGGATGAAAGAGTTTTCATTTGAAAATTTGAAATGTGGCCATCTTTTCCCCAAACTATGGTTGTGTTATCAGCTGGCTAAAACAATCATTTGTTGATACTGTAATTTCATTCATCGAGCAATTGTTGATCGGTTGGTTGAAATTGTCTATTTTCATTAACTTAAGTCTGTGTATGGGCATTTTAGCTATCCATCTTCTTCCCCCAACCTTTGCTTTCCCTTATGTAACAGCCTTAAACTTTGCAGTGGTAATCTTATTTAGACCTATGGGAAAAAAACATTAGTTTGTAAGCCATTGTGCCCCAACACATTTGTCCAATACAATGAGTTCAAGGGACAACTCTGCAAGTTAAAAGATGTATAAACATATAAAGTCCCCCATAAAACATGAAAGAATGGTCAGACAAACCCCATACTTTCACTGGGAGCCGATTCTTTCCCAATAGATGATGGACTTCTTTACAGTGTTTAACACAGTTGATTATCAACTCCTCTTCACTCCATTCTTTTGACCATTAAGACACTGCTCTTGATTTTTCTCCTACCTCTCTGACAGCTTGGGCAGTGTACCATTTGGCAGCTCTACTTATTCTCTTCTTCCCTAACTGTTGGGAGTTCCTGGGGCTTAGCCTTAAGTCCTCCCCATTTTGCTAGATACACAACTCGTATTGAACAAATTATCAGCAGTTGTGGCTTTCAGTACCATCTCTATGCTGATGACACCCAATTATATACAACCCCAATTCCAAACAAATTGGGATCCTGTGTAAATTGTAAATAGATGTAAAAGAAAAAAAAAAAGAATGCAATGATTTAGAAATCTTATATAACCATCTTTTATTCAAAATAGAACATATAACACATATTAGGAGTTGAAAGCGAGTCATTTTTCCATTTCATTTAATAAAATTAACTCATTTAAAAATTGATGGCAGCAACACATCTCACTAAAGGTGGGATAGGGCCATGTCTATGATTGTGTATACTCCCTTCTTTTTACAAGTCTATAAAAGCTTAGGAAGTGAGCAGAACAATTGTTGGAGTTTTGGGAATGTTGTCCCGTTCTTGTCTGAATCTTTGCCGGATTTTTGTGTTTCATAATGCGCCAAACGTTTTCTATTGTCGAAGGGTCTGGACTGTCGGGAGGCTAGTTAAACACCTGGACTCTTCTTCTGCGAAGCCATGCTGTTATGATGGATGCAGTATGTGGTTTAGCATTGTCTTGCTGAAATATGTAAGGCCTTCTGTGAAAGAGACATTTTCTGGATGGGAGCAAATGTTGTTCTAAAACCTCTATATTTTGCTCAGCCCATGCCATAGGCACTAATGCAACCCCATACCATCAGCGATGCAGGCTTTTGAACTGCATGCTTATATCAAGCTAGAGCGTCCGTTTTCCCGAGTCTGCAGGACACGGCGTCCGTGGTTTCCAAAAAGAATTTCAAATTTCGTTTCATCTGACCACAGAAGAGTTTCCCATATTGTCTCAATCCCTTTAAATTAGCTTTGGCTCAGAGAAGACGTCAGCGTTTCTGGATTGTGTTGATATAGCATGATACAGCTTTAACTTACATTTGTGGACTACACAGCAAACTGTGTTCATAAATATTGATTTCTTGAAGTATTCCTGAGCCCATGCAGTGATTTGCATTATAGAATCATGCCCATTTTTAATGCAGTGCTGCCTGAGGGCCCGTAGATCTCTAGCATCCAATATTAACAGTCAGACTTGTCCCTTGTGCACATGAATTTCTCAAGATTCTCCAAATCTTTTGATGATATTATGTACTGTAGATGGTGAGATATTCAAAGTCTTTGCAATTTTATGTTGAGGAACATTTTTCTGAAACTGTTCCATAATATTTAGACGCAGTTTTTCATTGATTGGTAAACCTCTGACCATCTTTCCTTCTGAGAGACTTTGCCTCTCTAACACGCTCTTTATACAGTCATGTGTTTTAGTAGAAAATTGACACTCCAGCTGTTTTTCATTAGTACCATTTACTTTTCCAGCTTTTTGTTACCCCTGTCCCAAGTTTTGTGAGATGTGTTGCTGCCATCAATATCTAAATGAGTTAATTTTTTAAAAATGAAATGGTAAAATGTCTCACTTTCAACTTCTGATATGTGTTCTATTGTGAATAAAATATGGTTACATTAGCTTTCCAAATCACTGCATTCATTTTTTTTCTTCACAGTTACATGTTACAGAGCGTCTCAACTTTTTTTGAAATTGGGGTTGTATTTCTTTCTGTGACATCACCCCTTCACTACTGCAAAACACCAGTTGGCTGCCTGCTAACATCGTCTTCTCTCTATCCAAAACAGAATCTTCCAAAAACTGAACTTCTTGTGTTTCTGCTACCTTCTAACTTAGCCAAACCTGATATTTCCATTTCAGTTTGTAGTACTACTATAACACTTAGGCAGCACGCCTGCTGTCTTACATTCATATTTGACATAGATCTTTCCTTTATTCCCTATATTCAATCTCGTGTGTGCTCATGGCACTTTCATCTCAAAAACATCTCAAGAATCCGCCCTTTTCTCCCTAGATACATCAAAAACCCTTGCTGTTGCTCTGATTCATTCTTGTCTTGACTACTGTAACTCACTACTGAGTGATCTTTCCCTCTGTAAACTCTCCTATCCCTCTTAAATGCAGCAGCCAAGTCCATCTTTCTGCGCAAGTGCTACACCGATGCCTCCATCCTTTGTCAGTCACTGCATAGACTGCCTATAGAAAATAATTTAAACTTATCACTTATCCATATAACTCTTGCCGATGCTGCACCACCGAATATCTCCTACCTCATCTCCGTCTACCACCCTACCTATGCTCTTCGTTCTATTAATAATCTCAAACCAAGTTCCTCCATAATCCGAATTTCTCAATCTCTTCTCCGTGATTTTTTCCAAGCTGCACCAGTTCTCGGGAATGCACTACTCAAGACAATCAAGTTAATCAGAACAATTCTAGTTTTAAGAGTGCCTTAAAAACACATCTGAAGGAATGCCTATCACATTCCCTTATCTAATCCAATCCAACTCTATCTACTCCTCTTCTACATTCGCCATCAGAACTTACCCGCTCCATCCAGTTATACCCCTGCTCACAATGCACCCTGATGCACTTCTGGACATACACAAATCCCAGCTGGTGACCGGCTCATGCAGCTTTATGTACACTATGAAAATACTAATGACCACCTGTTTGTGAGTGACTGTGTGAGTTACATGCTACGCCCCTGATCACATGACGGTGACATCATCAAAGGTCCTTAAACATAAAACATGCAGAGTCTGACAGCAGCCGTGTGCTTACAAAACCTGTGATTATGTCACCATCATGTCATCAGTCACCCGGGCTTTGTGTCCTAGAGTGAGTTACATGCTCCACCCCTGATCACATGATGGTGACATCATCACAGGTCCTTCATCCATGTGCGGGTGAACTACATCCCCTACAAACACCCGCAGCCTCAGTCACTATGAAATACTAATGACCACCTGTCTGTAAGTGACTGACCGTGTGAGTTACATGTGAAAATGTGACCATCATGTGATCAGTCACTGGGGGTCTGAGCTCCGCCACCGCATTGCACCACCAGAAACATTGGTGCTATAATTTCCTAATAATTACTAGTCCTATTATTTTAAAGATGGTTGGACCACTGCACAGAAAAATTAACTTTTATATCATGTCACCCTTATTTTCTCAGATTGTAAGCTCTTGTGAGCGAGGCCTTCACTACTATTCTTCAGATTGCTTATTAGTTTTATATTGTATGTAATATCTCCTTTTGTGTGTTCCTATACCCTCTGATTTGTAAAGTGCTGCAGAATATGTTGGTGCCATATAAATAAAGATTATTATGTCCAAGGAAAGAAGGATTGGGCACGTTGAATTTCAATATCTGATTATTTTGCTCTCCTAGTAGATGAGCTACTGCCAGAGGCTTTCTCCACTCCATGGAAAACACATGCAGATTCAGTGTTTAGTGCACATTTGTAATTAGAAGTGGGGAAGAATAGCTGTGAGCTGATTGTTCGGATAACAGCTACTGAAAACGTGCAATGTGGCAACTTTAGAATAAAGTCGTCCCAGTCACCGATTTTTGTCCAATCATTATATGTATATGTGGCGTTCCCGACTTTTTCCCGAGAGGTTTAGTAGCAGCTTATTCCTCTTTCCCTATTTAAAGCATAGCCAAGCATGCATGTATATTGAAGTATAAGGAGGAAAATACAAGCGTTCAGTCAACAGTAACAACAGTGTATGGGAAGCTTATGTTATGAGAGGGACGAAAATTTCGCGATGCTCGAGGGTTCGTTTCGAATAACGAACCCCATTGAAGTCAATGGGCGACCCGAGCATTTTTGTGCATCGCCGATGCTCGCTAAGGTTTCCATTTGTGAAAATCTGGGCAATTCAAGAAAGTGATGGGAACGACACAGCAACGGATAGGGCAGGCGAGGGGCTACATGTTGGGCTGCATCTCAAGTTCCCAGGTCCCACTATTAAGCCACAATAGCGGCAAGAGTGCCCCCCCCTTCCCAACAATTTTTACTTCTGAAAAGCCCTCATTAGCAATGCATACCTTAGCTAAGCACCACACTACCTCCAACAAAGCACAATCACTGCCTGCATGACACTCCGCTGCCACTTCTCCTGGGTTACATGCTGCCCAATCCCCCCGCACGACCCAGTGTCCACAGCGGACACCAAATTGTCCCTGCGCAGCCTTCAGCTGCCCTCATGCCACACCACCCTCATGTCTATTTATAAGTGCGTCTGCCATGAGAAGGAACCGCAGGCACACACTGCAGAGGGTTGGCACGGCTAGGCAGCGACCCTCTTTAAAAGGCGCGGGGCGATAGCCCACAATGCTCTACAGAAGCAATGAGAAATATAATCCTGTGCCACCGCCATCAGGAGCTGCACACGTGGGCATAGCAATGGGGAACCTATGTGCCACACACTATTCATTCTGTCAAGGTGACTGCATGCCCCTGTCAGACCGCGGTTTTTTATAAATAGTCACAGGCAGGTACAACTCCGCAATGGGAATTCCGTGTTCACCCACAGCATGGGTGGCTCCCTGGAACCCACCGGCTGTACATAAATGTATCCCATTGCAGTGCCCATCACAGCTGAGGTAACGTCCGATTAAATGCAGGTGGGCTTCGGCCCACACTGCATGCCCCAGTCAGACTGGGGTTCTTTAGAAGTGGACACATGCAGTTACAACTCCGTGTGGACCGACAGCATGGGTGGGTGCCAGGAAGCCACCGGCTGTACATAAATATATCCCATTGCATTGCCCATCACAGCTGAGGTAATGTCATGCTTAATGCAGGTGGGCTTCGGCCCACACTGCATGCCCCAGTCAGACTGGGGTTCTTTAGAAGTGGACACATACAGTTACAACTCCGTGTGGACCGACAGCATGGGTGGCTCCCTGGAACCCACCAGCGGTACATAAATATATCCCATTGCAGTGCCCATCACAGCTGATGTAACGTCAGCTTTAATGCAGGTGGGCAAAAAATTAATTGGATTACACTGTAGGCGAGGGGCCCAAAAAATTGGTGTACCAACAGTACTAATGTACGTCAGAAAAATTGCCATGCCCAACCAAGAGGGCAGGTGAAACCCATTAATCGCTTTGGTTAATGTGGCTTAATTTGTAACTAGGCCTGGAGGCAGCCCAGTTAAAATAAAAATTGGTTCAGGTGCAACTTTCAACGCTTTAATGAGCATTGAAACGTATAAAAATTGTTGACAAAAACTATATGACTGAGCCTTGTGGGCCTAAGAAAAATTGCCCGTTCGGCGTGATTACGTCAGGTTTTAGGAGGAGGAGCAGGAGGAGGAGGATGAATATTATACACAGATTGATGAAGCTAAAAGGTCCCCGTTTTTGATGGTGATAGAGAACAACGCTTCCATCCGCGGGTGCAGCCTACGTATTGTTTAGGTATCGCTGCTGTCCGCTGGTGGAGAAGAGAAGTCTGGGGAAATCCAGGCTTTGTTCATCTTGATGAGTGTTAGCCTGTCGGCACTGTCGGTTGACAGGCGGGTACGCTTATCTGTGATGATTCCCCCAGCCGCACTAAACACCCTCTCTGACAAGACGCCAGCCGCAGGACAAGCAAGCACCTCCAGGGCATACAGCGCGAGTTCAGGCCACGTGTCCAGCTTCGACACCCAGTAGTTGTAGGGGGCAGAGGCGTCACGGAGGACGGTCGTGCGATCGCCTACGTACTCCCTCACCATCCTTTTACAGTGCTCCCGCCGACTCAGCCTTGACTGGGGAGCGGTGACACAGTCTTGCTGGGGAGCCAGAAAGCTGTCAAAGGCCTTAGAGAGTGTTCCCCTGCTTGTGCTGTACATGCTGCCTGATCTCTGCGCCTCCCCTGCTACCTGGCCCTCGGAACTGCGCCTTCTGCCACTAGCGCTGTCGGATGGGAATTTTACCATCAGTTTGTCCGCCAGGGTCCTGTGGTATAGCATCACTCTCGAACCCCTTTCCTCTTCGGGTATGAGAGTGGAAAGGTTCTCCTTATACCGTGGGTCGAGCAGTGTGTACACCCAGTAATCCGTAGTGGCCAGAATGCGTGTAACGCGAGGGTCACGAGAAAGGCATCCTAACATGAAGTCAGCCATGTGTGCCAGGGTACCTGTACGCAACACATGGCTGTCCTCACTAGGAAGATCACTTTCAGGATCCTCCTCCTCCTCCTCAGGCCATACACGCTGAAAGGATGACAGGCAGGCAGCATGGGTACCCTCAGCAGTGGGCCAAGCTGTCTCTTCCCCCTCCTCCTCATCCTCCTCATGCTCCTCCTTCTCAACGTGCTGAGATATAGACAGGAGGGTGCTCTGACTATCCAGCGACATACTGTCTTCCCCCGCCTCTGTTTCCGAGCGCAAAGCGTCTGCCTTTATGCTTTGCAGGGAACTTCTCAAGAGGCATAGCAGAGGAATGGTGATGCTAATGATTGGAGCATCGCCGCTCACCATCTGGGTAGACTCCTCAAAGTTTCCAAGGACCTGGCAGATGTCTG
The DNA here is from genome assembly GCF_035609145.1 of Eleutherodactylus coqui. Taxonomy (NCBI): domain Eukaryota; kingdom Metazoa; phylum Chordata; class Amphibia; order Anura; family Eleutherodactylidae; genus Eleutherodactylus; species Eleutherodactylus coqui. The sequence goes on along the minus strand of NC_089845.1, from coordinate 90,504,836 downwards.
CCAACCAGGCCCACTCTTCTGTAAAGAATTGAGGAGGCTGACTCCCACTGCGCCGCCCATGTTGGAGTTGGTATTCCACTATAGCTCTACGCTGCTCATAGAGCCTGGCCAACATGTGGAGCGTAGAGTTCCACCGTGTGGGCACGTCGCACAGCAGGCGGTGCACTGGCAGATGAAACCGATGTTGCAGGGTGCGCAGGGTGGCAGCGTCCGTGTGGGACTTGCGGAAATGTGCGCAGAGCCGGCGCACCTTTCCGAGCAGGTCTGACAAGCGTGGGTAGCTTTTCAGAAAGGGCTGAACCACCAAATTAAAGACGTGGGCCAGGCATGGCACGTGCGTGAGGCTGCCGAGCCGCCACCAGGTTACGGCCGTTGTCACACACGACCATGCCCGGTTGGAGGCTCAGCGGCGCAAGCCAGCGGTCGGTCTGCTCTGTCAGACCCTGCAGCAGTTAGTGGGCCGTGTGCCTCTTCTCTCCTAAGCTGAGTAGTTTCAGCACGGCCTGCTGACGCTTGCCCACCGCTGTGCTGCTACGACGCGTGACACCGACTGCTGGCGATGTGCTGCTGCTGACACATCTTGATTGCGAGACAGAGGTTGCGTAGGAGGAGGGTGGTTTAGTGGAGGAAGCATACACCACCGCAGATACCACCACCGAGCTGGGGCCCGCAATTCTGGGGGTGGGTAGGACGTGAGCGGTCCCAGGCTCTGACTCTGTCCCAGCCTCCACTAAATTCACCCAATGTGCCGTCAGGAAGATATAGTGGCCCTGCCCGCCTGTGCTTGTCCACGTGTCCGTTGTTAAGTGGACCTTGCCAGTAACGGCGTTGGTGAGGGCGCGTACAATGTTGCGGGAGACGTGTTCGTGCAGGGCTGGGACGGCACATCGGGAAAAGTAGTGGCGACTGGGAACTGAGTAGCGCGGGGCCGCCGCCGCCATCATACCTTTGAAAGCCTCCGTTTCCACATCCCTATACAGCAGCATCTCCAGGCTGATAAATTTGGCTATGTGCACGTTTAACGCTTGAGCGTGCGGGTGCGTGGCGGTGTACTTGTGCTTGCGCTCCAACACTTGCGCTAGCGACGGCTGGACGGTGCGCTGAGAGACATTGGTGGATGGGGCCAAGTACAGCGGAGGTGAGGGTGTGGGTGCAGGCCAGGAGACGGTAGTGCCTGTGTCCTGAGAGGGGGGTTGGATCTCAGTGGCAGGTTGGGGCACAGGGGGAGAGGCAGCGGTGCAAACTGGAGGCGGTGAACGGCCTTCGTCCCACCTTGTGGGGTGCTTGGCCATCATATGTCTGCGCATGCTGGTGGTGGTGGCTCCCCGGCTGATCTTGGCGCGACAAAGGTTGCACACCCCTGTTCGTCGGTCGTCTGCACTCTCAGTGAAAAACTGCCAGACCTTAGAGCACCTCGGCCTCTGCAGGGTGGCATGGCGCGAGGGGGCGCTTTGGGAAACAGTTGGTGGATTATTCGGTCTGGTCCTGCCTCTACCCCTGGCCACCGCACTGCCTCTTCCAACCTGCCCTGCTGCTGCACTTGCCTCCCCCTCTGAAGACCTGTCCTCAGTAGGCGTAGCAAACCAGGTGGGGTCAGTCACCTCATCGTCCTGCTGCTCTTCCTCCGAATCCTCTGTGCGCTCCCCCCTCGGACTTACTCCAATTACTACTACCTGAGTGATAGACAACTGTGTCTCATTGTCATCGTCCTCCTCACCCACTGAAAGCTCTTGAGACAGTTGCCGGAAGTCCCCAGCCTCATCCCCCGGACCCCGGGAACTTTCCAAAGGTTGGGCATCGGTCACGACAAACTCCTCCAGTGGGAGCGGATTCGGAACCATTGCTGCCCATTCTGGGCAGGGGCCCGAGAACAGTTCCTGGGAGTCTGCCTGCTCCTCAGAATGTGTCATTGTAATGGAGTGAGGAGGCTGGGAGGAAGGAGGAGCAGCAGCCAGAGGATTCAGAGTTGCAGCAGTGGACGGCGCAGAATTCTGGGTGGTCGATAGATTGCTGGATGCACTTTCTGCCATCCACGACAGGACCTGCTCACACTGCTCATTTTCTAATAAAGGTCTACCGCGTGGACCCATTAATTGTGAGATGAATGTGGGGACGCCAGAAACATGCCTCTCTCCTAATCCCGCAGCAGTCGGTGGCGATACACTTGGATCAGGAGCTCGGCCTGTGCCCACACCCTAACTTGGGCCTCCGTGTCCTCGCCCGCGTCCACGTCCTCTAGGCCTACCCCTACCCCTCAGCATGCTGTATTACCAGTAATGCAGAAACAGAACGCTGTAATTAAATGTGCCGCTTATTGGCCTGTGGTTGGAGGCTGACTTCGCTTACGGAACGCACAGCAGATCCAGGAAACAATTTTGCGCCAGCCTGCTGTAACGCTTAGCTGCGTATTAATTAGGACTACTACCCCCAGCAGATAGATACTGTAGGCAGCGTATAATATTATGTATACTGTTTCCCTCTGGCGGGATGACGGCGCTGATGTAACAGAGACAGCAGACCCAGGAAAGAATTTTGCGCAAGCCTGCTGTAACGCTTAGCTGCGTATTAATTAGGACTACTACCCCCAGCAGACACGCAGTAAACTGAAGACGGTCACAGGCAGCCCAAATATAGTATTTTTCCCCAATTTTTTGGAAAAAGCCCACTGCCTATATAGCCTGAATATCTCTTTCCCTGCCTCACCAGTACTGGCCTTATACTCTGTACAATGACTGCAGACTGAGGACGCAATGCTCTGCATGGCCGATATACAAAAAAAAATAAAAAATGTGCAACACTGCAAAAAGCAGCCTCAACAGTACTGCACACGGTCAGATGTGGCCCTAAGAAGGACCGTTGGGGTTCTTGAAGCCTAAACTCACTCCTAACACTCTCTCTATAGCAGCTCCGGCATCAGCAGCACTTTCCCTGATCTCTGTCAGAATGCATCTGTGGCGAGCCGCGGGAGGGGCCGATTTATATACTCGGGTGACACCTGATCTCGCCAGCCACTCACTGCAGGGGAGTGGTATAGGGCTTGAACGTCGCAGGGGGAAGTTGTAATGCCTTCCCTGTCTTTCTATTGGCCAGAAAAGCACGCTAACGTCTCAGAGATGAAAGTCAAAGTAACTCGAACATCGCGTGGTGCTCGCCTCTAGTAACGAGCATCTCGAACACTCTAATACTCGAACAAGTATCAAGCTCGGACGAGTACGTTCGCTCATCTCTAAAGATAATCACATGGACAAGGAGCACACAGCTCATCTTTAATTAAGTAATTTATATGTGCACTCATTTTTAACCTTGCTAATAAAAATCTAAGACGATGATGGATAAGATTGTTCTTCCAATAAATGTCACCAATAGGAATGAAGGAGATTCTATCATACTTATATTGTGTTCATTCCACGAGCATCTGATTGAAATGAAAACAGCTGTACAGGAAAATTAGTGACTATGTTACAAATTAATAGGAGGTTATGCATTTTTCAATTAAAGTGGTTACCTCATGAATAAAATTCATATAAAGAGTCACAAAAGGCTGGTAGCACCATTTTAAATTATTTTGCACTATTTCCATACAAATTTCTTATATTTTTCTCCTTCTCAGAGTCCAACTCAGCACAAGTACTACCCTGCGCTATTGTGGGTGGGCTGTTGTGCAGTGGCATATGATTAAGTTATGACTCCTGTCTGCAAAACCCCAAACCTCTTGTTTGCATGCTATAGACCCTTCACTCCCCCCTGCACCATATCACCACTAGTCTGTCTCCTTCCTTATGCTGTGGAGTCTGGAGTAATGAAAGCAAATAGTACTTGCTTGCTCACAAGTCTATCCTCAGAAGTAGTCTTCTCAGCTTTCCCAAATATTGCTGCATTACTGCTCAGATTCTAATCCCTTCTTGAGAAGAAATCTGTACAGGCTGACGATCAGTGAACAGAGAATCACTACATCAATACTAAGAGTGCGGATCTGACAGTGGGAAGAGTGACTGCGCATGCGTACCCACTAGTACCCATTGGTATAATACTATTGTAATTAAGATTCCAACCCCCATTGCTTGAGTTTGTATGAAGAATGGTTATCAAGGTTACATGATCAGTCATCATTGTCTCTCAAGCTCCCTGTCTTCCTATTATTGCCTGGCTCACAGGGAATTTTAGGTATGAAACGATGGGGAAAAGGTAGACGGGGAACTCAAGTTGGAGCAACCATCTAGACACCACTGCTCCGTGGAATTCCTGGGTTGTTTGCGCATGTAACATTTCAGGACAGAGTGAAGTTAAGTAATGATTTATTCTTTGCTTTCTTATTTGACTTTATTAGTATTTATGTATTGATTATTCTTGTTAGATTGGCAGGGTAGATAGTAAGATAGACGAAGAAACGCATGCTAGGCCAACTGTAACAACCAAGACTAGCCGAGAGGTCACCCAATGTACTGGTAGCAGGATGAAGGTAGGGTAGACAGCAACTGGAGCAGAAGCGGCTATGACTGAAGAAATAAGGGGTTAAACAGCAGGGGTGTTGACAGAGTTTGATACTTGGTACAAGAAGAAATTAGGAGAATGTTTGTTGGCATGGGTTCTTAGATTCATTTTTATGGTTTCAACACTCCAATTAGTGGGCAATTATTATCAAACATGAACTACGAGTTCATAACAATCCAAACACCATTGTTTGATCATGTAAACTTGATAACTATTCTTCATACAAACTCGGTCATGATGGTCTTTCAAGCCTCTACCTGTTATCATGTTACTGGCTGATTCAGGGGAAATTTTAGATATAAAAAGATGGGTACAAGGTAGAGGGGAGAGGGAATGCAGATTGGACCAAACATCTAGACACCGCTACTCCATGGAAGTCCTGGGGCGTTTGTGCATGTAACCTTTCGGGACTAATTAAAACTAAGTGATCTATTGATTTAGTGTTTGCTTACTTATTTTACTTTATTAGTATTTATGCATTGATTATTCTTGTAGTCTTATTTTCTGTTCTGTTTATTCATATATACTTACGTTATGCTATACTTAGTCAATTCATGTCATTTTGCTTCACTATTCTGTTGACATTTTTTATGCATTACAATCTCTGAATCCAGTGTAATACAACTATATAAGTAAATGAAGTGCCTTTTCAATGGATCTTTTTAATGTATGTAAATAGTGTTTACTTTTCATGATCCGTGCCATAGACATAATAAATGTAAGTATACCTGCACTTTCAAATTTCTTTTTAGAATAAGCTGCTGTGTGTTAATAAGGAATACATGTGAGTGATATCCTGCATTTTTTCTCTACAGGATGCATCTCTTATCTTCAGTCTTCCATGAGCTGTTCTGTAAGGACTCGCTACTATGATGTCTTCTGTGCACTGCACATGGAGAAAACAACAGATTTTGCTTCCTAACTCTCTGCAGCACACACAGTCCATAACGAAATGTAAAGTTTCTAATTAGGGAGAGCACCTAGTGGGTGTGAAGAGACTTATAAGTATGTATACATATGGAAAGATGGAACAATGCCTTTATAACACCTCTATTCCAAGTCATTGTTAAGCAGCTTGTTAAAAAGTCAGACAGTGACTTGCAGGAATGTTGCTTCCTAATAGTTGGTGCTGTAGAAGCATTGTTCCAACTTTGCATTTGCAGAAATTTCACAGAGGACAAAGCAGGGCCCTATAAGTTTTCTCACCCCTACTAGTTGCTCTCCCTAAGGAGAAACTCTACCTCCCTTACTCAGCCAGCCACCAACCTACAGTACGCTGATTAGGGACAAAAAAAAGCAGTTTGTCTGTACATAATTATCTTTTCCTTCCTTCTGGGAACCACGAGTAGCAATCCACGCATCCCTATGTAGGTCTTTCACTTAAATTACAGCATTATGTAGGACATAATGAGCAGTGTAGATGTGATTTTAGTAGCTTTGGCACAGGAAACACTTACCATCATCTGTAGCAGTAGGTTTGTGTCTATCTGTTTCTGTCTCCCTCTGCAGAAGGTTCCTCCTGCCATCTCCATAGACTTCTACGACCATTATAATACAACATCACCCCCCCCACACACACACACCCTATCATTTATCTTGGTGTCTCTGTTATTAGAGATAAGCTTCACGTGACAACAGTGGACAGCAAATTATAAAGTACAAAGACCTAAATTATAAAGTACAAATGGCCAACAGTTAACAGTGATTTTCAGAAAAAAATTCATTTTAGGTAAACAAAGTGATTTACACTTTTCACACTGACTATCATATTGACATGGTCTCAAAGTCCGGTGACCATTTTGCTATCTTATATAAATTATGAAATAATTTATTTTACTCTATGTGTATGTTTGTAAAGGGACTTTCTGTATGTACTAAATAGAACACATATACATCCTATGTGCATGACCTCAGACATGGCTGTTTACTATGTATATAAACCTGTAGATGAATTGACCTTTAACTGTTTGAATGCTTTGGTAGTACATTTTGGGCCCCATCTACACACAGGCTGATATAATATGAAAAGGGTTATTTGACCTGAAACATTTCTGGAAATGAACTAAGTTTACTTAAAAATATATTTCTAATGAAAAAAAAGGGTGGAAAATAATTACTATCAAGCATCTAACTTATTATGTTATTTAAAAATACACCCACAGACATCAATTGTGAAATGTTTAAAATGTATTTACTATTAATGAACCTCTCTTCAATTCTCTCTTTACTTAAAAGCTCTGTTTGACCTTGCAATTTCTATCCAATGCACAGCTGTACGACAAAAACATTCTGAAATGCTGAAATAAATGATTGTGAACAACAAATGTCTTATTTCATAATGCATTGCATAATTAGCCAGAGAGACTCAGTTAATTGCAATCCAACAATTGAAAGGACAAATGCAATTCAAATCTGTACTCATTTTTCTATGAGTTATGATGATGATGTACTAATGAAACAGTGAGTGAACATTTTAAGGCAATACAAAGTCTCTTCCAGCAATTGGTAGTTGTCCAGCTTTTAACTTTAACAAACGACGTTCTTCATAAAGGCAGAAAAACAATTGAGTACAAAAGAAAATGCATGGAACTTTTTAATGACAAAATGCCATTATAGAGACAAATAAGTTTGAAGTGTACTTTAGATTATAAACTACTTTCCATAAATCAATAGTGCAAGTGAAGATAAGCCTTAGAATACATCTTATTATAGAACACTGCCTCTGGCTGTACTTATCAGGCTGCTTTCCACCTCTCCCTGAACTGACCACCCAATCAGAATTCACTGATAACATCTGTACAGTGAGAGATCAGGTTACAGTCACTGCCCATAAAAGTCTTTGGAGAGAGGACTGGTGTAATAGTAATAATATATGTATTCTATTGTGTGAATATATGTCTTGTCATATGTTTCTCACATCAGCCTATGCAAACATGTGTGTGTATGTATGTGTGTGTGTGTATATATATATATATATATATATATATATATATATATATATATATATATCTTAGGGTGGCCCTTATTTTTCAACTTTCTAATAATTAGCTCCCACCCCTATCTCGTTCCAATCAACAACAACAAAAAAACAAACAAATCAGAGAACTGCAATTAATGAGGTAAAGCTCACTAAGTGCAGTGAATTATTCATGAGGTGGGAGGGGCAGCGCTATCCAACATTTTGCTTTACAGATCATTGCTAGAGACCATAAAAAATACCCAACTGCTACTAAATCCTATCTTAAGAAAAAAATAATGTTCACTGTTTTTTTTAAATGGTTTCTATTAAACAGTTATGACATATCCATATGGTATTTCATGAATGTGTGATAGGGGTCCAGCAAATAGGCACCCACATTTTCAGGATTGGTGAGGGAGCCGAGTTGTCACAACTTCACCAATAAATGTCTATGCCAGATAAGCACAGGTATTAGTCTTTGCCAAAAAAAGAGAAATAGGCCACCTGCAGACGGCCGGGTCGGATCCGGCTGCAAGAAATCTCGCAGCAGGACCTGACCCAAGCGCCTGCAGAGAGCACCGCGGACTCACCCGCTCCCCGCTCCCTTTATGTGCCGGCTGCCGGCGCATGCCCAGAGCGGAGCTGGCGAGTGACGTTTCTGGGCGGAGCTCTGCAAGCCCCGCACAGAATTAGAACATGCCGCGTTTTGTTTGCTGCACGTGATTTCGCGCAGACAAACCGCGGCCATCTGCATAGAATTGCGTATTGTAATGCAATCCTATGCAGGCATACAGGGGAATCCCGCCGCGGAATTTCCGCCCGTCTGTAGGCAGCCATAATTCATTATTGAAGCCAATGGTTGTATTCTATTGACCCATTTTCAGCAAAACATTTTGTTTTTAAACAATTGCTGGGGTTGCCTGGATGTGTCCACATACATTTTTCTAAGAAGAAAAAAGAAAAAGGTTGAGATACGGAAGAGTATACCGCTCTTGAACGGGATTATATATTGCGTAATACGTATACTATGTTCCAAATTCAAGGCGTTTGAGGGTCGCCTAGTAGTTGTCGGATTTAGCTGAAGTTTTGCACGGCCCGTTTTTTTGGTAATTGGAACAGGATTAGGGGACTGCTCCATTCCTCCTCCCGTGGATTCCGTGGTCCAGGCAGGGATATTAATAAGTCTATCCTAGTTGCTTTTCTTAGGAATCACGTGTTCATTAGCAACATACACCTCAAGGCATAAACATATGTCATTAGAGTCATTACATACTAAGCCAATCATGAGTTGTTATGAGGTTGGGGGCGTGTATTTGTATTACTGTGTCATTTCCACTATATCTGTACCGTGAGGTTAAGAATAAACGAGAAGTGTACTGATGGTTGACCAACATGGTCAGACTTGGTGACGTTGCATGCATGCTACTTCTCATTGTAATTCATTTGGAGTAGACAGTGGATTCTAGAGGAAAACCATTGAGTTTCCCTATTACAGGGGGCAGAAGACTAGCAACTATAAAGTGTTTCTCATGCACAGCATACACTGAGAAGAAAAGATCCTGCTCCCTTCTCTCTCTAGCACACTCTCAGAAGCCACAGAGGCATGGAAGATATTATACTGCAGTACTGAGGAACGTAGCTTTGAATCCAGCACCGGGGAGGAAATGGAAAACTTACTAGAGTGTTCAGCAGCATATCTGTGTGTCTCTCTGACTCTTTTTCCCTGCAGTTTCTCCCTCCTTCTACTCTAGTTCTCCCTTCTCCATAGACGATTATGGGCAGCAGCTGTAACCTGATCTCTGCAGATGAATTTTCTCAAATACTTGAGAAGGAATGAACAGTGCAGGAGCCAGGAAGTAGGAGGAAAAAAGCAAGATGAGTAGAGAAAGAAGCATTTTTCTCTAATATATAAGAGTTTCTTGGCTTTGGACACAAATATCAACCCGTGTCAATGTAAAATGTACAGGGCTGTCTGCTTCTGGCTCTCTACATTGTGACAATGACCTAGCAGGATTCCAGCGGCAGATCCCACCAATTAACCATTGATGACCTATTCTGAGGATAGGTTATCAATAGTTCAAAGCTGAAGAACCCCTTAAACTTGAGATTTTATTTTGAAACAGCAATGTATTGGAAAATGTGTATATTATTTAAAATATACAGACTTCTTTCTGATATGTGTAGAGTATGCCCTGAAAAAGGCAATAAAACTTTACATGGGATTGTCTCAATATTCAAAAGAGTGAAAGGAAGTTGTTCCCTGTAAACATGGCCACCAACAGAGGGACAAGCGATAATTCGCTCCCTAGGTACAAGTCTTTTCATTTCAACCAAGCTAAAAAATAGTTGCTGGTTGATTTAAAACCCGTCTGTTGTAAAGTCAGAGTTGTTGGTATTTGAACGACTTGCAAAGGAATTTGCATGGGGATACCTCCTAGAAATAATATCTAGGGCCTCATGTCCACTAGTAAAATAGATTTAGCATATCCGCGTGGGTGTCCCGTATGCATGATCTGCGCTCATAGGGATGCATTGGACACCTGCAGGTAATTAAATACCTGCGGATGTCATTTTTCCCTGCCGCGCAGATCGCACGTGCGGGAAAACACCCGCAGCATGCTCCATTTCGTGCGGGGCTCCCACAGCTTCCATTGAAATCTATGGAAGCTGTCTGCTCCCGCGCCACACCCACAGCTGTATTTCTGCTGTGCCGCGGGAGAGAATGAGTACAGAAAAAGATGTGCCCGGCGCATGCGCGCGGCAGGCTGTTGGCGTGCAGAGCACATACGCCGGGCCGAAGAAAGAAGATCCGGCCATGATGGAGGGGAGATCCACAGCGTCTGGACAGGTAAGTAAATCTTATTTTTAAGCCTCATGTCTGCGGGAAAGGAGGGACCCGCTGCGGGATTCTACATGGAGAATCCGGGCGGGCTTGAATTTTCCAGTGGACATGAGGCCTTAGTGTACAACAAATAGTAAGCGCTCTGCGTAAAAGCTTTCAAGCAACTGTTGCTTGTACACTTCAGCAACTTACTGAAAGATAGTTGCACAGCGTAAAGGTACCCTAATGGGGCATTTACACAGGACGATTATTGCTCAAAATTTGTTCAAACTAACGAATACGAGCGATAATCGTGCAGTGTAAATGCACAAAAATTGCTCACTTTTCGTTCATAGGTTTTAATCACAGACTTTCAGTCAGCTCAAAACCATCACTGGCTTGTTGTTCTGTATAAACGCTCCGCACTTCAAATAGAAGGTGAAGCACAGAGCGAGGATCCAGAGAGAAGCCCGTGATCCAGCGGTGGAGTCCAAAAACCTCAGCAGTGATGTCAGCGCTTGTGCAGTTTACCCGACTGTTGGCCCGTGTAAAAGGACCATAACATAAGATAGCCCTGGGGCCTTACGTAGGCTTTAGGCTGTTATTTTAAAACCATCAGTCCATGCAATCACAATTCCAAGACTGAAACAAAGAGTTCCCCCCCTTTTGTTTATACGTCTTCTATACCAGAATCATAATGGACTGTAGAAATAAAGGTGTTAAATGGCCAGGACAAGTGGTTTCTCTAATCCAAGCTGTTACAGCAGAAGTCTGGTTGTTTATCACAGCTGTGTTCTCCAGTGATTGTGAAGGCACAGCTTCTAAGCTCGTGAGATCATTAGGGCACACAATTACATGCTATTGCGGCTAGAAAACTGTAATTGGGATGTAATGGAACATCCATTTACAGAAGGTGTTAGCCAGCAAGTGAACTACAAACCTCCATAAAACAGAATATTTGGGTTACAAAAACAAGCCTTAATAAGATTTCAATAACAAGGGATAAAGGATATAAATTGCAATGCAGTCTAAAATCTTTACTATCAATGTACTGTGCAAAATAAATCAAGGCTTTACAGAAGGCTGTTTTAACTAGTATCCTGATTTCATTTTCTATTGTAGCCCTAGAACAAAAAGAGCGGCATATCTGATGTAGTGTATAGACCCATTTGAGCGAGGTCACGTTGTTGTGGCAGGTGGGCTCACACGATTTGAATGTGCTCTAATAACTTCAAAATTAAAAGTCTAGTAAATATAGCCATAATTCAATTTCTAACAATAAAAAGATTACATGTTTGCTTATATCTTAGTGCCCACGGTGTGCTGAAGTCTTGTCAATTTTGACAATGAATGAAAATCAAAAATTTGTACATGATCAGACATCTTACCTTTAGAGGTGGAACACGGGGTTCTTCTCTAGGTGGGTGTTCCCTCTCAGATTGACTTGAAATAGAGGATGCTCTACTATGATGATCGTCATCTATTCTTGGTCTCTTTTCTTTGTAGTTACCAAAACTATGTTGCTCTCCAGTTTTTCGTTTAGAAATTTCAGGCTCTCGACAAACTGCCTCCGACTGCTTATTATGATCATATGACTTATAATGTGAACTATCTGGCCGACTTTGGGAGCTTCCTTGTTGCTTGTGAGATTTACTTCTGCTAGATTCATAATATCCAGACACTTCTAATGAGGTTGTATATAGTTTATCGTGAGACTTGGAGTGCACAGACTCATTGTTCCTAGAGTATGTTCCCTCAAATCCTTCTCTTGAAGGAGATAAATACTTTTTATCAACAATACGATAGTGGCTTGAATGGTTTTTAATAGTTATGGTATCTGGTGGTGACAACTGGGGGGGTGATGCTACATTTGGTTTTTCGTGGTCTCTTTCAGAATTACAGTGCTTCTGATTATCTTCAGACAGTGAAGTATCAGAGTTTGGAGTTGCTAAATTATACTTAATGGTTTCTGAGTTTTCATGTTCAGTGCCAACAGTATCTGCTTGGGATGCTTCCGAATAACCATCAGTCTCATCCTTTGAAGGTGACTGCGATTCATCAGATGTAGCGGGAGAACTTTCTTGCTGTAATAGGTGATGTTCATTTGGAGCAGGACTATAACCAGAAGATGCATCAGACGTAACCGGTGCATTTGGTGCATGTCCAATTTCAGAGGTCAGTGCTAGGGAAGACACTGAAGATGTTTCTGATATTAAAGGTACATCTGACATTGGAGATGCTTCGGAGGTTAATGGCAAATTTGATGCTGGAGAAGCTTCAGGCGTCAGTGGATGGTTAGAGGAAGGAGATGCTTCTGATATGACAGGTGAATTGGAAAGAGGTGAAGCATCTGAAGCAACAGAAGTTGGTGGGCTTTCAGTTAAAGGTTTTTGCTGACTTTCTGTTTCAGCATTTTCAAAGCTTGAAACTTCAGACAGAATTGAAGCTTCAACAGATGCAGGTGTATAAGGCTCCTCGGAAGCAGACTGCATGTCACCTCCTGGTGAAGTGAGACTAGCACATGCTTCCTCAGGACTTTGAGAAGAAAATGAGGTCTCAGAAATGCATGCAGTTTCAGAGAACTGTCCATCTGGTTCACTGATGAGTTCCATTTCTACAGGAGCCACATGTTCCGAACATAATGGATCAGTAGCAGCTTTAGGAGCATCATGCTCTGATTCATTTGCATCTTCAACTGGTGTTGTCTCTGGTTCAGCCTCTTCAATAGGTAAAGTCTGAGAGGCCACAGGTGTTGGAGACCTGTGTTCATGTAAATCACTTGAAACTTCCAACATGTCTTCTTGATGGTCATCAGATTTTACTAATTCTATTTTTGCATCTGCAGCAGGCAGCATCTCATCCTCCATGACAACACAAGACTCTACATTTTCTGCACGCAACTCTTTCGCCTCATCCTGTGTATTCTGATTTGTCACTTCTTCAGGTATCTCAATTTCTGCTTTAACATCATCCACTTGGCATTCACAAATGGTTGTTTCAACTGTTTCAACTTCTTCAGCAATCTCCTCATGTATAACTGCTTCCTCAGATATCAATATTTCTTCCAGTGCGGTTTCTCCGATTATGTCCTTGGATGGAATATGCTCCATGTTACACACAGTTTCTTCAATAACTTCTGTTTCTAATATTACTGGTGTTTCGTTACTAGATGTTGTACTGTTCTCAAACTGAGTAGATGGACCTGGTAAGTTGAGTGAGGTTTCTAGAGAGCTGCTTTCATCTTCACTGCTGTTTTGCCCAGAAGTCAGTTGCAAAGATTCTTCTTTAGACATTCCAGATCTGGGAAAGAAAAAAACAGCTAGCAACAAATACAAACTGCCTTTTTTACAAATCTGTTCAATAATAAATAAAAAAACAAGCATTAAAGCAAGTGTCCTCCAAAAAAATAAAATGTAGCACTAACTCAATCCACAACGTTTAAATGGTTTTTGTTTGATGCAAAAAAAGTTGCATAAAGAGTTGTGCACTTGTGGTAATTGTGCCCGATCGGTAAAGGTATTCCGCCTTCAAATGTAAAAACAATGGCGGCGATTTATGAAACGGTCAACAGAAAAATTGTCTTTGTTGCCCATGACAACCAATCACAACTTTTATTTCTTATACTGATCATGCAATGTGATTGGTAAGTTTTATTTACAAACCAATAAACTAAAAACGCTTTATTGTACAAGGGACCCAAGGCTGCTGTTCTCCTCACTAAACCCCTTCAGTGGCAGGTTTATTATTACCATATCATGCCTCACAGGGCAGTCAACAATGCAATAAAAATCCTGGAAGATTTTAGATGACAGCTCAGTGCTCTGCACATTTCAGCACTAGAGCTGTCCACGGAAATCTTCCGGGGTTTAACTGCATGGTCAGTGAGATTTTACGGGCGTGCCACTAAAGGGGTGAAAGGAAGTGACATGGATACCGCAACTGTTATTTTTTTAAAAATAAAAGGTTTTTGATATAGATAACAGAGAGTGTGACTGAGACAACAGTGAAGCTTAACCCAATATTACTTATAGTTGTTGAAATAGAGGAGATCACTGTCTAGCTCAACAACTAACTACAAGCAAGTTTAACTTGGGGTGTTTAGAAGATCACCTGGAATTCTATTCAGAACTACAGTGGTAGTTTGATACTGGGATTTACCTTCATGCATATGATAACTAACTAAGAGAGTGTTAATTTAAGACTAAAACTATATAAAGTTAACATCAATTGATATACAGGCTAACCAGGAAGTAATAAAGCATTATATACCTGCAGGGCAAATGAATGGCCACACATAGGTGCAGTACACATATGTTTTTCCTATAGGTGTTCACACACATTTTAATATTCTGTTATATACTCATTATATCGATTAAAGTTAAAATACACCAATGATGCCTAGTTTGCTACCATTCTATATGCGTGTGTTTTTTAATATATAATTAAAGCTGGTTTAAGCATTATTTCTTACTTTTCGCCATAAAACTTTTCAAAGAATCGTTCTTTCCAAACTTCTGTTTTCTTCTCTTTTTCAATTTCTTGTCTAATTCGCATTTGCATTTCTGGAGTAAACTCTCCTACAAAAAAACAAAAGTCGTAACCCAACAATTTCCATGTATATGTATGGTTGTTTTTTCCACAATAACTTGATATGTGGAATCAAATCATTTATTCTTTTTATTTAACACTCAACTTGCTTGAGCAAGTCGCATTAAACAAACTAAAAAGATGACAAACCTGAACGGATAATTTTACATTTCATTCTTCTTAAATACATATCTATATATATATAAAATAGGATGCGTGTATACGCCACCATCACTCATTAATTCCTAGAGCAATTTCAACCAAACTTGGTACATATAGAACTCATCCCATGGGGACAAAATTGGGGGAGATAAGACAGCCCCACTACCCAAATGCTGGAATTGCACTTGAGCAGATGGTTTTTATTTCACAGTCTTATCTAACACAGACGACCTCCTCCTCATCATACACTAATCTATTACACAGACGACCTCCTCCTCCTCAGATAATATCTTACACAGACAACTTCCTCCTCCTCATATACCAATATATTACACAGACGACCTCCTCCTCATATACTAATATTAAATCAGCACACACACACACAATATATATATATATATATATATATATATATATATATATATATATATATATATATATAGACATACACACACACATACACACACATATACATATACATACATACATACACATATATATATATATACACACACACATTTAAATTCTTTTCATGTCTAAAAATAAAATACACGGGCAACGCTGGGTAATCAGCTAGTAATTGATAAAATAAAATAAAATTGTCTGCCCTTTATACCTGATAACATCAGTGCACGATGACCTCAGCTTATGAATGAACGAAGGTTCAGTTCTTGAACCATGAGGATACAACTCCTAACAAAAATTATGGAATCACCTCACTTATTTGTTAATCACAAGTATGACACAATACAATTTTTGGCTTTGCAAAACATACCTCAAACAAATGAAAATTATTTTAAAGGTAACCTGTCACTGGGGTTCATGCTGTCTGAACCAGGAGCTGATATACCTACAGCCCCTGTACATTTGTGATACAGAAACGTTGTGGTGTTTCAGAATAGACACTATGCAAATAAGAGAGATGGAATAATACCTCCACAGTGCCACCTATTGGAAGGCAGCATTCCTTCAAGCCAAAGTTAGACTCTTTATACAAGCCTTGTAACAATGACTGGGAATCAAAAAGCAAAGCCAAACTCCATGCACAGACAGCTGTTTCAGGGTATTTGCCCTTCATCAGTGTGCAGTAGAAGTCTGGCCTTGCAGTTTGACTCTGAACAGAGCTCCAAGTCAAAGACGTAGGCTGTGCTGGCCTCTCCCCGCCCACAGCATGTTGATTGACAACTTTCTCCCTAATAACAAAAGGGAAGAGAGCTGTCAGTCTACATTCCATGGGCAGGAAGAAGCTGGTGCAGCCTGCCTCTTTGACTAAGAGCTCCATTCAGAGGCAAACGCAGCATAGTTTCAGTTTAACACATACAGGAGCCATTGTGCATACCTGTTCCGCGTACATGCTGCCTTTGGTTCAGGCAGCATGAACCTGGTGACACGTGCCCTTTAATAAATAGCATATGTTATTCTAGATCAAGTAGAGGAAAAAACGGTTACCACTCAATGTTGAGGGAAAAAAATTATATCATCAACCAGTAACAATCCAGATTAAAACTTGGGCTTTAATTAAAGCTTAAATTCTTTGAGACACTCATTTCACTAATGATAAACAATATTCTATATCCTGCTTTCTCAAAGAGCAGTTGACAGATCAGCTTTACAGGATGCAGCCATGTCATGCACCATTTTTTTTTAAAATTTCCACCATATAATATTCAATCAAATGGAGTTCTTGACTGTTTTCCAGCCATTTCATTGAGTTCATATGCTTTTCCTAAAAAAAAAAGTTTTAACACTATGCGGCAAGAAGAATTATCATGCTGAAAAATGATTTATCACCACCAAACCAATTTTCTGTTGATTGAATAAGAAATAGGTCTAAACTTTCTATGTACACCTGTGCATTGACTGTTGAGATAATTCTTGCCATCTCTCCTGGTCCCTTAATAAGCAGGGAAAGGCATGGTGCTTTGAGCTTTCTATCCTGATGCTTTAAAGGGGTTGTCCCGCGAAAGCAAGTGGGGGTATACACTTCTGTATGGCCATATTAATGCACTTTGTAATATACATTGTGCATTAAATATGAGCCATACAGAAGTTATTCACTTACCTGTTCCATTGCTAGCGTCCCCGTCTCCATGGTGCCGTCTAATTTCAGCGTCTAATCGCCCGATTAGACGCGCTTGCGCAGTCCGGTCTTCTCCCTGGTGAATGGGGCCGCTCGTGCCGGAGAGCTGCTCCTCGTAGCTCCGCCCCGTCACGTGTGCCGATTCCAGCCAATCAGGAGGCTGGAATTGGCAATGGAACGCACAGAGCCCACGGTGCACCATGGGAGAAGACCTGCGGTCCACCGTGGGTGAAGATCCCGGCGGCCATCTTAGCAAGGTAAGGAAGAAGTCGCCACAGCGCGGGGATCTCGGTAAGTACTATCCGTTTTTTTTTTTAACACGTGCATCGGGTTTGTCTCGCGCCGAACGGGGGGCCTATTGAAAAAACAAAAAACCCGTTTCGGCGCGGGACAACCCCTTTAATGTCTTTCTTGGTCTACTTTTCTCTTTTGTAAACTTCCTATTTTGTTTATACTTGCATCAAACTTTACAGACAGTTGGATGGGGACAATCAACAGCTTTTGCCGCACTTCGTGTTGGATCTCCAACTGGAAGGCGTTTTATAAGCATTTTCATAATATCAATTGACAGCTCTCATTTTTTGGGACCATGCTTTCTTATAATTATCCAGGTCCAACAGTCGGTAAGGTCCGTAAGCATTCCCTTTTACAGCCGACTAATTAGCATTTTTAGACTTGTGCAGATATCTGTTTAAGAAATACAAATTTCAAAGTGATTCTATAATTTTTTTCTTGACTTGATCTGAAAAACAATATATCATGAATTTAAAATAATCACATTTTTTGTCATATGTTCTAAAAAGCCAGAATGTTTGATTACTCAACATACATTGTTTTGTGTGAAATCTATGTTTTGCGTTTTCGTTATAAAGTAAAAAGCTGGATAATAAATCTCAAATTGTGGCAATGCCATAATTTTTCCAAGAGATTGTGCACTTTTCAGATAAGAGCCCACAAATTAAGGCACTAGGATACAGCGGGGAACCCTTCCAGAATGCTAAATATGTAAATAAGATAATGACATCAGAATGGCCACTAGCAGAATGTGAGACTCGTCAAGGCAATGCTAAAATGTTGTGATGTATCTTAAGGTAGAGTTAATTTTACAAGGAACCTCCTCTACTGGTTACATCACGTTCACATGTTGTTCTAGACTATTAGTACTTTCCAGGGCCTTTTCTAAGTAAATTTATCTTTGCACAAGTCTACCACCACAAGAAAGTGGACTAAGGCCTGGGAAGTAGTGTCTAGCATATTATTTTAATACTATTTATACTATTTTTTAAGTGATTTGGCACCTATATCAATTAGCCAGGGGGAAAAGGGGAGGGAAGAGCAGCTGATAGACTGATATAATCCATCCATGTGTTACATGGGCAGTCCATTAATTGTCATGTGCACCATGTAGTGTTTCATTACTATTTGGACAGCACTGCAGAGAATTGAACACTAGATATTAAAATATTCTACAGAATACAGCTAATTGTTGGGGAGGAGACTCAAAAAAGTATCCGCCCTGTTATCAGCTAATTTTTGGGGTCCCTTTTAAGAAAAATAGATTGTCTAAGCAGACAACTGTACTAATATTACCTAAAAATACTATTTGCAAATTCCACGAAAAAGCTAAACAAGGGTTAAAAGATTAATCTTTCCAACCAAAAAAACAAAAGGAGAAATATCACTGAGGGCATTTTCAGCCTTCTTTTGGAACAAAAGAGTAAAAATAAGTAGGACATTTTTTGTATGTATTTTATAATGTAACTATTTGAGATCAGGATTTCATACTCTTGGAGGGTACTGGTTTTCCTAGAAGAGATCCAGCTGGTGTAGGGAATCTTACAGGCAATGCTTCCTGGAAAAAAGTATAAAAATTATGTATTTTCCAGAATGAAGAAACCATGCCTCTTGTCCCACCTATAGGTAGCTACTCAGTAAGTCAATACCTGACCCATTAAAGGAATAGGCTTTGTAAGCCAAACCAGAGACACTCATCTACGGACAACACAGTTTCAGAATTATTGAAAAATAAACTTTATCTGTCATCCAATACAAAAATATCATATACTGCGATGCAGCGCAGACTGGACAAGAGTCCAATAACTATCACATGCATACATTTGTAATAGAAGCACATAAAGTACAGTATAAGCAGTATAAGAACCCTACACTATACATCTCACACTGCACTACACCAATAAAGCTACACATGACATTCAACAAGCAGTAGACAAGTGACAAGGGCACGAGGAGTGGAAAATATGGGGATAGGAAGAACAATAACAGGCCCCAAGCTTTATTGAAGGAAAGACATACCAAGAGGAGAAAGGGAAGGAGAGGGGTATCAATCTTCATCTTTGGCGCATCCAAATGGACTTTGATGAGCCAGTCTATTAGCAAGCTGCGAACCAGCCTGCAGTAGTTCTGGATGGATATCCTCTCTATGTTCATGACAAGTCATTTCCTGGCAAGCCAAAAAGTCTCCATAAAACAGTTCGTAAGGTGCTAGGCTTTCTGAACAGCCTCAAATGCTTAAATCTCAGGAAAAAGTAAATAAAGTAACAAACGATATGATGGGCTGATCCTGTAAACAGAATCTCTATGGGTTGGCACAAACAGGCTTTGCTAGAAGTGGTATTTCCTCGCAGAATAGGACACCAAGGGCTGTACCTCATGTTGTTCAGTCCACTATGCAAGAAAGTTCTCAGGGGCAAACCCTTCAGAGTGGCCATCCATGCTAGGTCTTAATGTCTGTTGGTCAATGTGCTACAGGACAAGGTCTTCCAAACAATCTCAGCTGTGGCAGCAGGAAGTCCTGGAATAAATTTCATTGGGTCTTTTGCTCTGCTATAGCTGGAAAAGTAGGATAGGTTCTTCCCTTACAACTGGCACACTCCTTGGTTCTATGGAGAGGTTGTCGGATTTGTGAGGAAGTATCAACTAAATGTATTAATGACTTGTGGAACTACAAGGCAATCTTAAAGCTCATCAAAGCTAAAGACTTGATAGAGTCTATTTCAGGGCTTCCTGATGACACGCTACAGACTGTCTGACTGTAAGGACTATTGTCTCCTCTGGAAAGTTAATTAGCAGGCACAGGGATTTGTTGTGGACAGCTATTCAGAGGGGTGTTCCATTTAAGTCATCTATGTCCACAATATGTGTAAAACTCCTTACTGACCAAGTGGCCCTTACACAGAGGAAACAGCTTTGCTCCTTTTTCTGGCCATGCTGCTTTTCACGGGGTCTGTTTGATGTCATGGAACATGAACTCAAAATACTCTGTATGCAGGAACAGCCTATGGGACCATATGGTGCTCTGTGGACTGTTTCCCGAGGATCACTCTGTTGGGGCAATAGAGGAGACCTGGCACCTTATGAATGGTTTCAGATGCTATATGGCTAGCCTGGAATCACTGGATATTGAGAAGGCTACTACATCTTAGACAGTCTTAACATTGTTGAAGAAGAGAATTAACACCCCTCTCTTTCTTCTCCCTGATTTATGTGTGGATTTCTCAACAAAGCTTCAGGTCTCCGATTTGCCCTCCCAATCTCTGTCTCTAATACTGCATTGTTTGACTTGCTTTTTAAAGGAAGTGTATCAGGTCATTTTTCCCAAATAAACACAATATATTGGCAGATGTAGCAGTTCATGAGGTATAAAACTGTACCTTTATTTGCTTCAACACTGGCACCCATTCAGAGAAATAGCCTGAGAAGGGCTTCCCGCACCATATACTAATTAGCAGTGGACCATTCAATGGGCGGATCACCTCTCTAAGCAGTCCGGGCTGTTTACCTCCCTCTTCTGCTCTCTCCCTTCCTCTTCCATTAAAGAACGGCCCCTTGTTCTCTGCATGACATCTCCAGCTGCGCCTGTTGATGAGGTAATGCGTCCCACATATGGGGTGCCTAGAATGACGTCATTCCAGAGTGAGAAGAAATCACAGAGCATGCGTCTGCTCCTTCAGCACACCGCAGGCGCCCCATAAGTGGGACACATGGCGTCACCAAAGGGCGGAGCTGGAGACATCAAGCAGTGAACAAGGGGGCATTCTTTAGTCAAAGATGGAGGGGAGAGCAGAAGAGGGAGGTAAACAGCCCGAACTACTTGGAGAAGTGAACTGCCCATCAGACAGTACACCGCTAATTAACATATGGTGTGAGAAGCCCTTCTTGGGCTATTTCTCTGAATGGGTGCCTGTGTTGAAGCAAATAAAGGTACAGTTTTATTCCTCATGAAGTCCCACATCTGCCAATATATTGTGTTTATTTGGGAAAACCGACCTGACCATCTTCCTTTATGTCATGTTTTATTTTTTTAATGGGATGAACATTGCCCTACAGGGTAGCTTCCTATAGGTTGCACTGGAGAACTCATTTACATACTTATTTCTTCCCAGAAAGCACTGTCTGTAAGACTCTTTACACTAGCTAGATCCCCACAAGGAGAACTAGTACCTTCCAAGAGTTGCTTCAATGGCATCTCACCCAGCCTACTAGGACCCTATTCTGTACTGATGAGGAGAAAAACCTCTAAAAGAGCTGTTTACAGATGAGTTTCTCTGGGTGGCTGATATCCCTGGTCAAACTGCAAAGCTTTTACATTATATGTTTATATTTGATAGCAGATGAAATAAAACTATTTTCAATAACTTCACAGTGATAAGTTAACTAAACAGTTTTGTTTGCAGATGGATGTGTCCGCTTTGGTAGATATTCCCTAGCCATGTTTCATATTTTATCTTATTAACTAACAATGTAGGAAAAAAAGAGAACAAGGCCTTATGTGTAGGACCACTAGAGAATGATCAATTAATGCAGTAATATCCGCTCGTCTGTCTGAGCTCAGTAGGCACACTGCACACTCAGTGCACTATTAGATAGTGCGGCTGGCTCCTCCACAAAGCGGCTGCCTCTGTCCACTAGGTATATATGCCCTGATGAAAACAATCCTGGGACTCTATGTCAGTGCACACACCACAGTCGGTACGTATACTCTACAGCAAAATTTTATTCCAGGCATTGGAGACAATGCAATGCGTTTCCAGGCAAGCCCCTTACTTGGGTAAGGCATCGCTCCCGTGACTTACAGTGGTGACTTACCTGAAGAAAAGGCTTGTATTGTCTCTGCTGCCTAGAATAACAGTTTGCTGAATACCTACCCTACTGTGGTGTAGGCGCTGATTATTTTCATTGATCGTAATAACTAAGCCAGCCCCTTTATCTGTTACGGCTGAACCAGAGACAGAAGGGAGCTGGCTTATTTAATAAAATATGTCTAACAGCCAGCATCCTTGATGACATGATGGACAGAGAGAGAGAGACCATACCACGTGAGTCGATGTCCAACCACGTCGGAAGTAGAGGTCCTGACACAGCAGGTACAAATAAGTGTTTAGCCTCCCTGGACAACGCCTTTAAAAGGTTTCCAAAATATTATTAAGCATTTTTAGCACTGCCTACCCAAGGTCAGAAAGCAATGAATTGTTGAATGCATAAAAAAGTTGCAGTTAGCAGTGTTTTCGATGTATAGCAATGAAAAATAATATAAATACTGTATATACTCAAGTATTAGCCGACCCAAGTATAAGCTGAGTCAATACGTTTTACCACAAAAAAAACCTGGTAAAACTTATTGACTAAGTAAGCGCTGTGATTGGATCAAGCGCCAGCCAATCACAGTCAGCGCTTGATAAACCAATCACAGCCATTCAGTGATGTCATTCACTGAATGGCTGTGAATGATCGAGTGCCAGCTGTGATTGGCTGGCGCTCGATCTAATTATAGCGCTTACTTACACAGCAATGACGGCGGGGGAATTCAAAGCCGAGGAGGGAGAGGACAGCGGGGAGAATTCTCAAGCAGTTTGCCGCGCCGCCGGGGAGACCATTGTGCCGGGGACACAGATGCCGGCTGAGAGGTGAGTATTACGTTTTTTCTTTTACCTCACTCGAGTATAAGCCGAGGGGGGCTTTTTCAGCATAAAAAATGTGCTGAAAAACTCGGCTTATACTCGAGTATATACGGTACTTCATATAAATAAGTATTGAACCATATGGTTCTCAATGTAAAATAGTCTACTGCCACTTTAAAGTGCCTGGTTTTGATGCTAGTGTACACTGTGTTTAATAGTATTTACTGAATATTATAATCCTATCAGTCATTATGTAATATGAATGCCTGGCCTACTCAAGAAAACAGAATGTCTCAAGGTAGGTGCTGGCAAAAGTCCAACAGAATGCACAGTCATTCAACTCACACACAGAATAGTTAGAATGAAAAGAATAAGACAGTAGGTTTACCTTCTGACAATCGCTGTTTCCAGCCTTGAGCTGCATACGCAAAGAACTCATTATTCAGAGCAGAGTTACTAAGACGTAAAGCCCCATCGCTTCCCATCTAGGAGACCAGGAAAGAAATGATGAATATGATGTTCTTCGTATAGATGCATTTGCTCTACATTCCATCTAACTAGTCAATGTCTTTATTAGTTGAATTAGGCAGATTTCTTTTTCACTTGTGCTCAGCACTATACTATACAAGCACATGCTTGTAATAATACCCCAAATAGTGTCTCAGACAGAAACAAGTCACTTTCTCTAGTTGACAAAGCTTAGAAATATTAGACTCATATGCTCTATCAGTTTGGGTAATGTTGCTTGCGGAGCTGAAAACTGCCGAGGAGCAACATGCTGGATAAAAGGTAGAGGCACTGGATTTAGAAGGATCGCCTGACACCTTATGGTCACATTGTTGTGCTGCTTTATCTATTCTTTATCAGGTGTTAGTGCGTGTAACTTGGCAGAAAATTCAGATCACTAGTAAATTTGAGGAAAAAGAGAGGCGTAAAAATGTAAAAAAAAATAAGAATACAGGACAAGTAATGCTGTCTTTGAACCATGCAAACATTTTCTGTTAGTCAGTCCTACAGCATAGTAGCAGTTCATCCCTTTTTGGTAGCAGTGACGGACTACTAATATTTCTAGTTATAAAGCTCCAAAACATGGTTGACCAGTTAGCTGGCATGTACATGCTACCGTAAGCTACATACAATAAGCAAAAGATACATTGCTCCTTTAATTGTTCAATAGTAACAAAATTGAATAAACATTCCCTCTTCCTTATGCCTCATGCATATGGGTGGATTCGCATTGCGGAATCCGGAGAGGGCGTCTGCCTCTGGATTCCAAAGCAAATATTTGATTCTTCATGCACATGAGAAAAAACCAATTTCGTAGGAAAAATAGCAGCATGCTTCATTTTTGCACAGATTCCATGTGGACAACTTCTATCGAAGTCAATGGAAAGCCATCTAATCCGCAGCCCTTCCGCAATCGCTAGGTGATGACGCGGGAAAAGCAGGAGTTCAAAAAGAAAAATCTGTACTGCGCATGTCCGACGGCAAGCCATGTGGACCATCCTCAGTACACATGAACAAGCAGGTATGCGCAGACGCCGCTGCTGCCAGGGCCAGATTCCACTGTGGGATTCTGCATACGGAATCCGACTTGCCCGTGAGTGTGAGGCCTTAGGCCTCATGTCCATGGGCAGATCAGATACAGCATGCGGATCTCCACAGCGGGAGGCCTGCGGAAACCATTTGCGGGACATCACGGATGTAATGGTTTTTCCTCGCGGATGCACTGTGGATCATTCGCGCTGAAAAAACAATCTGCAACCCCATCCTACCTCCCAGCCTTTTCCCCACCTCCTGAATTGATTTTAACCTACAAATCCGCAGTGCAACCGCAATTATATTTACAGATGCACTGCGGACCGTCCGAACCCATTGACTTCTATTGAGCCCGTCCGCACTGAAATGGAACATGCTGCGATTTGTTTTCCGCCCCAAACGGTCCGCAAATCAAAACTGCATGCTTAAATTCAGTTGCAGGTGCTAATGTTTTTCTTATGGGCACTTTGAGAATTGCAGAACTTCCACGCGGATTGCGCAAATCAAATCCGCCTTTTGGCCTTACTGGTATAAACACATGCTGTAGAAAACACTGGAGTCAAGATTTAGATTTTACATAGTAAAAATAAAAATACTAACAAATAAAAACTAGCAAACAACCTTCAAAATTATAGGAAAATGCCTCCACTTATGCATAAATATGGGAAGTTTTCTTCTAGAAAACAGGTAATTTCTTCTGCTTACTAATAATGTTAAGCTATTGATTATAACGAGATTGGGCTGAATTTGGACATTACGTGTTAGGGCAAAGGCATATTAGCATTTGTTAGGATGCTGAAAAAGCATAGAAAAACCTTGCATCTGAATAACCATAATGCCGACAGTAACATAAGAAAGCAAACAAAAAACTGCTGAAACAATTACCGTCTTTCTCGGGTATCAGATGAACGTTTACCTCTTGAACAAGAGTTTAAAATGGACCTGACTTTTTAGATAGCTTATGGTCATTTACTAGCCTGCGTGTCTCAATCTTGTAACATACTTTTATTAAAATTATTTTTGTTTTATCACTGAAAATCAAAGTGCAGCCCACTGCAACCCACAGCCTACAAGGCATTCAGCTTCTCTGGGAGCATTAGGACTTAGCTGTGTGGAAGGAGCTGCCTTCACAGGCTCAGCTTCACTGCTCTCAGATCTGCAGCCAGTGTGTACACAATCTCTGCCTCTCCCAACCTGCTATGTGCACTTATCTTTTTTTTTTTTTTAAACTCTTTTTTATTGCATTTTCACATTTCAAAGAAAGAAACAAAGAAACACAGAACAGTGGATGTGTGACATAATACCCTTGACATGTCTTCATAAATTGCTGCTATGTGTCACATATATGGAAATATCCTTAAAGGGGTTGTCCCGCGGCAGCAAGTGGGTCTATACACTTCTGTATGGCCATATTAATGCACTTTGTAATGTACATTGTGCATTAATTATGAGCCATACAGAAGCTATCAAAAGTTTTATACTTACCTGCTCCGTTGCTGGCGTCCTCGTCTCCATGGTGCCGACTAATTTTCGGCCTCTAATGGCCAAATTAGCCGCGCTTGCGCAGTCCGGGTCTTCTGCTGTCTTCAATGGGGCCGCTCGTGCAGAATGCCGGCTCCGTGTAGCTCCGCCCCGTCACGTGCCGATTCCAGCCAATCAGGAGGCTGGAATCGGCAATGGACCGCACAGAAGCCCTGCGGTCCACAGAGAGAGAGGATCCCGGCGGCCATCTTCAGCAGGTGAGTATGAAGACGCCGGACCGCCGGGATTCGGGTAAGTACTACCCGGTTTGTTTTTTTAACCCCTGCATCGGGGTTGTCTCGCGCCGAACGGGGGGTGAAAAAAAAAAAAAAACCCGTTTCGGCGCGGGACAACCCCTTTAATATAAACAGCATAACTTATTATATCTGTGTGGTGTCTTATTTGTTTACCTACTACCGTAAGTGAATATTATTTTCCACAAGTTATACGACTTTACATATGCAACATTCTCTTTCTGTATGTATATAACAAAATTAAGTACATAACTAAAAGCATCATGGCACACGTAGTGGCTATTCTTCAAGAACATATATCACCTGTTCCACTCTCCTGTATTCTGCACTTATCTTTATGTTGTGGGCATTATGTGTTTCTCCAGTTTGCTTTAGCAGCATAAGGCCTCATGTCCATGGGGGCATAAGTGAATTGCGGAATCTGCGTGGATGATAAGCAGTTCAATATGCCCATAGACTATCATTGGGCATCTGTAGGTATTTAATCCCTTAATGACATGGCCTATTTTGGCGATTTTTGGTATTTTGCCATCTCCATTTTTCAAACGCTATAACTTTTTTATTTTTCCGTCGATGCGGCCTTATAAGGGCTTGTTTTTTGCGTGGCGAACTGTAGTTTTTATCGGTGCCACTTTCGGGTACATTGACTATGTTGTAAAACTTTTACTATTTTTTTTATGATAACAGGGAGAGAAAACGCATCAATTCTGCCATAGATTTTTTTTTTTACAGCGTTAATCATGCAGCATAAATGACACACTTAATTTTTTCTGCGTGCCGGTACAGTTCCAATGATACCAAAATTTTTATATTTTTTTTAGGTTTTTACACTCTTTTTGCGAGACGAGCTGTAGTTTTTGTTGGTTCCATTTTGGGGAATGTACGGCTTTTTTGATCACTTTTATTGCATTTTTTGGGAGGCAAAATGCTAAAAATTAGCATTTTGCCTCTTTTTTTTAGCGGTTTTTGTTACGCTTTTTGCTGTACAAAATAAAAAGCGTATTCAACTTTTTGTACATGCCGGTACGGATGCGTCAATAGCCAATATGTGGGGTTTTAATTTTTTTTTACCTTTTTTTATGCTAATATTAGAAAAAGCATAAAAAAGGGGTTTTTTAACATTTTTTTTTTACATTTTTCTTTTATTTTTTTACACTATTTGAGTCCCTTATACAGCGATCATAGGCATAGGTAATACAGGACGCCAGTGTCTGGCGTCCTGTTGCCATGGTGACAGGCCGGGCTCTCGCGATGACATCGTGAGTGCCGGCCGGAGACACAGAGGGAGTGCGATCCCTCTGTGAACTCTTTCCCTGCCGCGATCTACTTAAATCGCGGCAGGGAAGGGGTTAACAGTGGGGGGCGCATCTCCGATATCCCCCCGCTGTTGCAGTGGACGCCGGGTGTGACTGACAGCCGGCTCCCGTTGCGGGATAGCGCGGGATCATATGTGATCTCGCACTATCCCCAGGACGTACCGGTACGTCCTGTTGCGGGAAGTACCAGGCTCCCAGGACGTACTGGTACGTCCTGGGGCGGGAAGGGGTTAAATACCTGCAGATGTCATTTTATTCCTGGCATGTGGATCACACGCATGGAAAAAAATGCTGGATGCTCCATTTTTCTGCAGATCCTGCAGGGTCGGCTTCCATTGAAGTCAATGGAAGCCGTCAAATCTGTGGCATGCCCGCAGCTGACACTGCAGATGTGCCACGTATCCACAGAAAATTAAAAAAAAAGAAAAAAAAGCAGGTGCATGCACGCGGCACGCCGGCCAGCGTGCCGAGCCCATCTGCCGTGTAGAAGAAAGAAGATCCGGCCACGACCCACACCGCGTCTGGACAGGGAAGTAAATGTCTTATTTGTCTCATGTCTGCAGGCAGGGCTGGAATCCGCTGTGGGATTCCACACTCAGAATCCGTGCGTGCCTGTGGACATGAGGTCTTATTCTTATTGCAATGATCTTGATTAGCGGCTTTACTAGGTCTTGTGTGTTTACATAGTCACGGCATATACTGAGATCTCTCTATATGTGGTTAGCATGCAAACACACAAGACCTAGTAAGGGTGTATTCGCATGGGTGGTCTTCCCATGCAAATTCTGTTCAATTCCAAGATGGGCAGAACTCGCATGGGAAAAGAAGCCATTCGTTTGAATGAGGTAATTCACATGAGTGATTTTTCTCTTGGACCAAAAGTTCAAGTTCGAAAAATCACTGCACATCCTATTTTTTCATAACTGTTCTTCAAAAATCTCCCATCATTTTCTATAGATCCATAAAAAAGCGCATTGGAAACAGATGACATGTGGTTTTGATGCAAATGTGATGCGTTTTTACTGCAGATTAATATAGGGACCACATGAAAAAAAAATAAATAAAAAAAATTAAAAACACAGAGCAGAAAAAAAAAACCTACAATAAAAATGTGCATTTTTCACATGAATGAAAATTACATGAAAATAGCATAAAAATTGCATGGAAAGCAGTCAGTTTTTCACTGACCTAAATCATGCTTGCCCATGTAAATACAGTCAAATGCAGCTAAAAAAGATAAGTTCAATGATAATAATGCTGCTTTGCCCTCAGCAAACCGGAGGCATATATAATGCCATGAACCAGGGGCATAGCTTTAGGGGACGCAGGGGTAGCAATTGCTACCGGACCCTGGAGCCTTAGAGGGCCCAGAGGCCCTTCCATCACATAAAAAGACACCAGTATTATAAATAGCATATGGTAGGTAAGGGGCCCCATTACAGATTTTGCATCGGGGCCCAAGAGGTTCTACTTATGCCTCTGCCTAGAACATAAAGATAAGTGCACATAGCAGGTTAGGTAAAACATTGGCAGAGGCAGAAATTGTGTACACACTGACTGCAGATCTGAGAGCAATGTGAGTTCAGGGAAGCTGAGTCTGTGAAGACAGCCCCTCACTCACAGCTAAGAAAACATACTAGCGTCCCAATTGCTAGAGAAGCTGAATGCCTAATGACAAGCAGTGGATAGCAGAGGGGCTGCACTTCAACCTTTATTTTTGGGGTAAGAGGAGAAAAAAATATTGTAAGTATATTGCAAGATTGACTAGACACACAGACCATTATATGAGCATAAGTTGCCTGAAAATTTAAGTTGGCTTTAAATGTCATTACATTTAATAGTGTGAACATACATTAAATACTAGACACCGTTTCCTAGCTGGAAGGACATCTTTCTGGATAAAACCTCGTAGATATGGTGAAGCCACATGCAAGAAGCCTGTACAGCAATGCATGGTGGCTGTATGGCTCCCTAGTATAAAGCTATATGACCTCTGTGTGACGCCATACAAACTCGGTTGGGTGCTATATATATGGAGCAATGCTTCCAGGGAAGAAAGCTCTATCCATATGGCATGGCATGGAGCATGCCATAGTATCTATTAGTACAAAGTAAAGAACCGCTGTTTGAAATCAGAGGCACTGTTAACGTCCCATGCACTAGAATGGGAGTCCTATTATAATAATAATCTTTATTTGTATAGCGCCAACTTTTTCCGCAGCGCTTATTATAGTATTGGGCTCTGGATCAAACACAGACTAAATATTTCAGGTACAATTCTGGGCAACTTTAGTTGATGGGGCACAGAGGAAGGTGGTTCACGGATGGCTGCTCCAACAATGTACAGAAGTACTACATGCTGCAGACAGAGTCCCACATAGGATCCTCGCTTCTTCACGGCTCCTCTACAACTACTACTTAGATATAACCAGATATACAGTTGCCGTGCTACAGTGCATCCCATATAATCCCAAATATACAGTAGTTACAGTGCCTGTAAAAGCTGAGGGGGTAATACAGATCATT
Source organism: Eleutherodactylus coqui (assembly GCF_035609145.1). NCBI lineage: Eukaryota > Metazoa > Chordata > Amphibia > Anura > Eleutherodactylidae > Eleutherodactylus > Eleutherodactylus coqui. Next base: position 90,474,662 of record NC_089845.1, on the reverse strand, counting down.
ATGTCCATGGTATTGGCCATTACCAGTGCAGGAATGATAACATGGCATTTTTCTCTGCATATAGAATCTCAAACTGTATAAGAAAAGAAAATGTTTTTGCAGCACTTTGTGTGTCTGCTGTTCATTAATAATCTCCCCTGCCGATGCCCGCTGCCGTTATTGGTCATGTGTCAGCTGTAAGTCTAATAGCAGAGCTGCTGGATGCAGACCAGGCGGCCCTGATTACAACTGATGCATTATTAGGGTTGTAAATAATAGATCCTGAATTACTTTTCTAACTTTATAGTGAACAATGAATTTTAAATGAAATAATAGAGAAAATTATCTAACGCTCTGCAAACCCCCTAACAACTCTCCTCCTTTTTGGTTAAAACCTTTGTAACAATGTATATATGAATATAACTAAATAAGCCGTGTACACACTATACATAATACACATTGACCCTGATAGAAAACACCACACCCATAGGCACCCATTCACCTAATGGAGGCCAAGAGAGGCCTTTAGGATGGTATGCGTTTGCTTAAAGGGAACCTGTCACAGTCCCACTAAGTTATAGTGTTGTTAGGGAACATGACAGGGATCCAGGTGATGTATATTTTATACTTACCCGCTTTCTGGATCCAGCACTGTCCCCCTGTAAAGTCCCTGGGGTGCCTGAAAATCTAACTCTCTTCAGAGTTCCGTGCCTACGCTGTCCTATACAAGTCTATGGGAGAGTATGGGCACGGGGCTCTGCAAAGAGTCAGACTTTCGTGTGCAGGTAGGACTTCAGAGGGGGACACCGCTAGATGCAGGAAGCGGGCGAGTATAAAATATACATCACCAGTTCCCTGTCATGTCCCCTAACAGCACTATAACTTAGTTTATGGTGCAGTGGGGATGGGACGGGTTCCCTTTAACGTTTTTCTTCTTAAACGGTATTAAGAGCCATATCCGCAGGGGGCGGCACGTACTCACCTGTCTATCTACTTCTGGGAGTAGGAGCAGGAGGTACTGCTGAAAGTGCTGAGGTAAAGAAGCAAACGTATGCTTGTTTATTAAAGCCCTCAGGTTAGTGTTGACTAAAATTGATCCTGGAGTTTCTATGTCAATATCTTCTGCTTTGGTCCACTTCAAATGCCCTAGAAAAAAAATATAATTAGTAGAGATCAGGGAGAATAGTTTAATTCTGCTGCCTTTACATGTACAGCTTATATGGGTTTTACATGAACTGTGCAGGCTGTAGATGGGAGAGGTTCTTCTACTGTAAACAGTCAAACGTAGATCAATTCCCATTCAATGCTTACACACACACACACACACACACACACACACACACACAATATTATATATATATGAACAATCGTGATATTACTTTATCCAGCCAACCCATAAACGGAAGCAGAGCTGCTATTGAAAGTATATGCATTCTCTTTTCTGCCATTTACTTAGTAATATATATTTATTCATAGGTGGTGGAGAGAGGTGTATATTAACATCTTGTACTCCTTCCTTCCATTATGTCGCTGTCGTAAATAGATTTCTCTAGTATCGCTCAGATTTTATTCATCACTGATAGTTTAGTAATCTGCGGTTTACAGCCATTATATACTTATTTAATAGAAATCAACATCCCACGCGCTAACCTCCTAGAGAACTTGATGTGCAGCATCTAATCTGAACAATCAGCCCTGTAGGGGACAGCATGGAGGCACTAGGAGCCTCTTAAGGCCCATTTAGACACGACGATTAACTCTCAAATTTCGCTCAAAAGCCATCTTTTGAATGATAACCGTTACGTCTAAACGCACAGCCATCGTGCACTGTTCATTCATTGCTCATTTCTAGCCAGGTAGAAACAAGCAATGAACCTTATCAGAGCCGCCCGCTGATATCTCAGCGGGCGCGCTGATACTATTCTTTCAGCTTATATCCCGCTGGCGGTTCTCAGCGGGATACTAGCTGAAAGTACCGAGAACAATGCAGCTGCTTGGATATACAAAACAGCTGCATTGTTCTCGGAGCTATCGCAGTGGTGTCCCGCTCCATCTGCATTAACTCTTTAGTAGCTAATTAGCTACTTAGAGTTATGCAAAGATGATCGCTAAAAACTGTTACTCAAACTGTCATTTGAGCGATCATCGTTCCAGGTAAATGGGCCTTTACAAAGATTTTAAACTACAGGTAATTAAGGGTCCTTTTCCGTGGGATGACTGTCGGGCGGTTCCGTGGCCAACAGTCATCCCAGCGATAATCACCCCTGTGCTTTCACACAGGTGCGATGGTCGCTCAGTGAATGCAGGCAGAGAGCGCCAGAGATTGTTCCGGCCACCTGTCTTCAATGACCGTAAAGAAGCCATTGTTCATGGATGAACAATGACCTGTTTACACCGACCAATCGTTGTTTGATTTTTGTGCCTGCAGAGACTTAATGATGAATGACTGCAGTGTAAAATGTCTCAAAATTGCGTAGATGATTACTCTGATAGAACACAGCTAGAGAAAAAATGAGCATAAAATAAATAGCAGGTAGGTATTTTCAGCAGACAGCAAGTGACATATATGAAGGACATTCATACAAACTTTTTTATACTCTCTGGTGTAAAAAAGTCACTTTTGTGTGCAAGTGGGGATTTGCAAAAAAAATTGTGATTTTATTGGCTTTGTGTGTCGCCCTCACCTCTTATTACAAAACTGGTGTACATTATACCAGAAATGTATGCCAGGACCTGGTGTAGGTGAACCGAGCTGACGAGATGTGCTTAATATATGAAGATGCGTGCATAGGGGTAAATCCTATTAACACGAGTGTTTAAAGTGCCCATCTTAATAAATTTCTTTAACACAACTGGACACCCACTTTCGAGTCTAAGAGAGAAGCTACAGTGGGAACTGTAAGCTCATACAAGGCACTGGTAGTGCTACACAGCTGTAAAACTGCCAAAATTTCTGTAAGGCAATGGTGAAAAATTACCCTATCCCTGAGAGGGACATGGGTATGCTCAAGTATGACAAAATAGCAGTATGACCTTAAAGGGGATGTATCCCCTAGATTTGTTTTCACAAATTAACACCATAGAGCGATACATATTCTATTTTTGCAATCTGTTTTTATTTTCTGACTGCAGATCTTTTATTCCTTTTCCTGTATATGATTACGGGGTGGCCGTTTTGCCTTAACTGCATTTAATAGCATTTTGAGATATGCTTTATAATAGTCACATGGTCATTGTGCAGAAAGAGGGAGGAGGCCAGAGGCATCAATCGACTAATATTATAAATAGTGGATCCTGTGTTATTTAGATACAGGTGTCATGCTGCCTGTGATGATACTGAGATTGAAAAGTTTTCAGTACTGAACAGAAAGTGACAAACTATTATTAGGCTTCACTGGTCAGTGTGAAATCTGCAGGATATTCGGATTTAAAAAATAATATATATGGATCAGGACTAGAGATGAGCGAGCATACTCGCTAAGGGCAATTTCTCGATCGAGCATTGTCCTTAGCGAGTAACTGCCCGCTCGGCAGAGAAGGTTCGGCTGCCAGCGGCGGGGGGAAGCGGGGAGGAACGGAGGGGAGATCTCTCTCTCCCCCCCTGCTCACTGTCGCAACTCACCTCTCACCCGCGCCGGCAGCCGAATCTTCTCTGCCGAGCGGGGAGATACTCGCTAAGGACAATGCTCGATCGAGTAATTGTCCTTAGCGAGTATGCTCGCTCATCACTAATCAGGACATTGAAAATTAAAAAAAGAAAAATCACCAAAAATTCTTTCCAAATCTTTATACAATAATGACACTTTTTGATGACACGTTCCCATTAAACTGTGCATTTTTCAAATGCAATAAGGGGAATTTTTGAAAACAAATGCAAAGTAAATATGGAGCAGTTGCACATAGCAAGCAGTCAGATTTCTACTTTTTTTCCCCCAAAAGGCGTCTGAAAAGTTAGATTTGGAAACTGGAAATCCCCCAGGTTTATTTTGCATTAGGTTTTGATAAATTTCTCCTACTGAGTGCACAGGATTAGTTTTTTGGAAAATTCCCTGTACGAGAAAATCACATCTAGCCACTGGGATAAATCACTGTAATGGCCAAGACTGCAAATGTGAACATTCCCATACTACTACTGCTAAATGTTCTCCATAATCCTGCAGCATAAATACCATTGTTACTGAACAGAGCTTCAAACAGAAGGGACTCCAAAAGTGGCTAGAAGAAGCAGGCAGTGATAGCGGCTTATCTTCTTGTACGTGATATACTCTATGCTTGATTTGTTGTATTTCGTAATGCAATGACCTAGATTATCTATTTTTTTTACCTATATACAGTCATTTAAAAAGGATTTTTAAAAATGGTCATAAAACAATACTGACCAGACCCGGAAGGTTCACGTATTATGCAGCCATGTTTTATTCTGGGTATAACATACATATGAAAAGTACATTTCACAACTACTGTATCATCACAGACAAGATTTAGGGGTTTTATTGAAAAGCATCTTTTTGGAAAACAACCGTTTATCAGGTAAAGTAGACCAAGCAATCATAGGCAGTTAAAGCAGAAGCACCGATTGTGGCTCCATAGCATATCATCAGGGGAACACTGTTTATTAACAAAAAATGACAGCTTGTAGGGTAAAGATCAGCGATCCAAGCTGGAAATTAGTACATCTTTTCATGATAAATTCCCTCACGCACAAATTAAACGCCAAGATCCATTTATACAGTACTGTAGCACACAGACTTCTCCAGATAAAAGCATCACAGCAGGGAAACCATCGGCCTATTGTTCACATTCAAGACGCTTTAAACACCTAACGTGTATGCTCATCTTTGAACACCACCGTCTTAAGGCCCATTTAGATGCAACGATTAACGCTCAAAATCCGCTCAAAGCCATCTTTTGAGCGATAACCGTTGCGTCTAAATGCACTGATATCAAGCGGTTTTCGTGCACGATTCATTCCTCGCTCAATTCTATTTTTCTAGAATTGAGCGATGAACTCATTTAGCGGTGCAGGCTGTTATCACAGATTCTTTCAGCTCGTGTCCCGCTGGTAGTTCACAGCGGAACACGAGCTGTAAGCGCACAGAACGATGCAGCTGTTTACGAGAACAATACAGCTGTTTTGCATAAGCAATGATCACGGCGGTGTCCCGCTCCGCCTGCATAGCTCTTTAGTAGCTAATTAGCTACTATAGACTATGCAAAGATGATCGCTCTAAACTGTCACTCAAACTGTCATTTGAGCGATGTGTGAGCAATCATCTTTCAGTGTAAATGGGGCTTTACAGTTCATATATGATATAATCTACAAAGCTGAGTTAAGGCTCTTTTACCCAGGCCAAGAAACGGTTCAGATTCCTGCGATCAGCGTGAACCTGAACGATTATTGTTTAATCTTAAATGCATGCACGATTGAACGATAAATTTGTTCGTCGTTCAGTTTCTGCATGTATAAAACTGAACGACTGATCGGCCCGTGTAAACAGGCAGTTATTCATCTATGAACAACTGCCTATTCACTGTGAATAGAGACGGGCAGGTGGGAAGATCCCCGGCCCAATCTGCCTCCATTCCAGGATCGATCATTGCTGGGACAACCAGTTGGGTATCTGCGCGCTCAATAGGTTATCGCGAGTAAAAGTACCAGAACTACAGCAGATCCCGATTGTGTTATTATGTTGTGAGAAAGTTAGTTTTTACAGCACAGTGTCTGGTGTAAAGACTGCGTTTTCTAGAATGCTAGTCATCGAAGCAAACAAGGAAATGTGGGAGACGTTAGCTAGAAAGTCTGCAGAATTGGAATTGCAGTTCTGTACTATAAATCCAGACCATAACCCAATTCACTGACAAGTGTCCATACTTACTGATACAAAGGTAAATGGGCAGGTAGAAACACCAGTTCCCAACAGTATGTAGAAGGCAAAATGTTATATGGGGCAGGCAATAGGTGCAAAATACTGATGAACAATCACTGACACACCTACTAAGCATTGAGGTTGGCGGCTGCTTGGCATTATACAGGATCTCCTCTGTGATAGCTTACTGACCATTTACTGTATTACCAGGCCACAGTGCCCTCTGCAGGCAAATGCTTGTACATATTCTTCAGTATTTTCTGCAGTTGGTACTATGATGCCAGGAGAACCTTCGATTTTGGTGGGCACAGGAAGACTACTAGTTGGAAAGGAATAGTCCGGTTTTAGGCTGCTAGAGGCAGCTGTAGTTTTTTCTGCAAGACCGCCTTGGAGCGATGGTCATGTTTCAGTATTCCATGCTATGAGGGTCCCTCATCTTTAAACATATCTCCTTCATTAACTAATGTGGCTCCTGCAGCATGTCCTCTAGTAGAAAGTCCCACGGTTCCCCAACCGATGCTGATTTGGCAGAATGATGTCCCTTTTGTCGATTCTGATGGGTTGTAAGACATGGTTAGATCACATCAGCTGCAGGGGATCCTGTATGTCACTGCATCAAGCTGGTACTTTAGCACACACTCATAAATCAAAGGGATAGTGCCAGAAATCTGGGATTGTCCTACTGGATCCGAGATGGTTGAGAGGTCTGGGACTGACAAACTGAGCATGTGTGTCCACTAGCACTGGACACAATAGGCGGATGTTCTGAGAGGGAATAAAAAGTACAGCAGAGGGTGCTATATGACACGTGTAACAGCAATATCTACAAAGTAATATAGTATTTAGGGCTGAAGAGAGACATATGCCCATCCAAGACAGCCTATTATCCTCAATATTAAAATCTCAACATAAAGGACATACAGGAGTGTTACACAGACGCGTTTCAAACTGCAGCTCTTAGTCATGCTGTGACAGCTTGAAACGCTTCCTGTTAGGATTTTAATATGTTGCAATAAAGCTGTGATTTTATGAATGCTGGATCCTTTTCTTGTTGTCTTCTACAATAAGTTTCGCTCAAGTCCGTGTATCCCGCTGGTGAACTAGTTCACTTTCTCTGCATTATCCTTAATGTTGATCCAGAGTAAGAGCAAAAAATCCCATTAGGTAAAAGCCAATTTTCCTCATTTTAGGAAACAATTCCTTCCCGATTCCAAATCTGGCCATCAGAACTCCCTGGATCATCAAGCATTTAGATGTAATCAGTCACTGTAATATGTAATATTGTTGCACTCAAGAAGAGCATCCAGGCCCCTTTTGAACCTATTTTAGTGAGTTTCCCATCCCCACGTCCTCAGGCAGAGAGTTCCACAGTCTCACTGATCTTAGAGTAAAGAACCCCCCCTCTAGGTTGGTGTAGAAACCGTCTTTTCTCTAGACGTAGTGGATGCTCCCTTCTTACAGCCACAGTCCTGGGTATAAGTACAGTGTTTCAAATTATTACTGTATGTACATGCCATTTTTGTTTTTCCAAGACAGACAGTATGTGCAGACAAATGTGGTTCCCAATTGTTATGTAGAATTCAGCTTTTGAAAACATAATAGCATTTCCAATAATAGTCTGATTAGTCTGATATTGGCTGCATGCACAGATAATTTTGCAAAAACGTAAACATACCTTAAAACCAAAAGTTTATATATTCAGATCAAGTGATTTTCACAAGTGTCTTATTCATTGAATTTGTAAGTCCAAGTATCATTTTAGTGTGTATTTAATTACAGGATGACAGTATGGCTTCCCAGAGCTGCTGCTTTGAGGTATACTGATGCCCACTCTCATAGATCTTCCTTTTATGGATGATCTATAAGTTCTCCATAGGATTGAGGTCAGGATATGATGATGGCCCTATCATGACTTTATCTCCTTTTATGCCCATAGCATTCAAAGAGTCAATGTGGATTTTTGCCTGCTCCGCTGATAACAGCTGATCACTCAATTCTAACAAGCTAGAATTTAGCAATCAGCGACTCCTGCATGAAAACCGCACGATGTCCCTGCATTTAGACAGAACAAGAATTGCTCAAAAGATGGCTTTGAGCGATTTTTGAGCGATTCTTGTTGTGTCTAAAAGTGCCTTAAGGTGTGGAAAGCTGCAACAGGTGATGAAATTGTAGTGTTGGAAGTAGAGTTTATCATTTATTTTTATCATTTGACTCTCAAATATATGGGGCAGGGATAATAAAATGATCAATTTCGGGTGACAGTACACAAATGTATTTGGAATAAAGTATTTAATGTAGGCGGTTCAGAATATTTCTAGCCCCATAATATACATCTAAAAACACTTCATGTTTATACATTTGCTGTTAATTGCAGAAGCATCAAAAGCAAATCATTTTAAACAGAACCAAGAAGAAACATTAGATGACATTTTACAGTCTGATTTATTATTTTTCTTTGAAGTGCAGATATTTTAGACATTCATTAAACTTCCAAGTTAAAAATCAGTAAAGAACATAAGTATTTAGATCCCTTTGTGTTTGTGCCAATGTACATAGAAGTATAGATTATAAATCCCCAAATAGGCATTAAAATGTTACTACATGAAAGAACAGATTTGCTTCTAACATTGTACTTTTGATAGTACTAGGTGCTAATTGATTTATTTCACATGTAACCAATTTAAAGTCCATTTAGAAGTTAACTTTTTGTCACAGGATACTTTAAAAGTAGTTTGCCACGTCTTAACCCTTCCTGTATCACTGCCTACAGTTACACAGTACTCCAAGGACAGGTATATAGTTAACCCCTTAGAGACTGAGCTTTTTTGCTTTTTTCCATTTTCGTTTTTTCCTCCTCCCTTTTAAAAAAATCGTAGGTCCTTTATTTATCCATCAACGTCGCTGTATGAGGGCTTGTTTTTTGCGGGACGAGATGTATTTTTGAATGGTGCTATTTATTGTACCTTATAATGTACTGAAAAATTTTTAAAAAATTCTAAGTTGAGAGAAATGGAAAAAAAACGACATTCCGCCATCTTTCAGTGCGTCCTGTTTCTACGGTGCACAAACTGCAACAAAAATGACCAGATAACTTTATTCTGTGGGTCAGTACGATTACTACGATATCAAATTTATATATATTTATATTTTTTGCTGTATTATTAAAAAATATAATAACTTGGGAAAAAAATAAAATTATTTTCTGCCGCCATCTTCTGACAGCCATAACTTTTTTATTCTTTCATCAAAATAGTTGTATGAGGGCTTGTTTTTTTTTTTTAACGGGACATCCTGTAGTTTCTATTGGTACCATTTTGGAGTACTTATGACTTTTTGATCGCTTTTTATTATATTTTTTCTTGGAAACCATGTAAACAATAGAGGGCAATTCTGAGGTTGTGTATTATTTTTTCTAACAACATTAGGGGTAAGTAATGCGTTACTTTTGATAGACTGGACTTTTATCGGACGCAATGATACCAAATATGTTTTTGTTTATTTAGATTTATTTTTTGAATTATAAATATGGGAAAACTTTTATTACCTTCTATTCTTAGGCCTCCTGCACACGGGCGGGTCGGACCCCGCATGCGGGATCCCTGCAGCGGAGTTTGACCCGGTGCTCGGCCAATAACCCCAGCTTATCTGTACGGCGGCTTCTGCACACGCTGGTTGTGTCAGCTGGGAGGTGACACGTATCCTGCGATACTTCCACTGCGGAAGTGCTGCGGGATAGACAGCTTCCATTGATTTCAATGCAAGCCGTGCGTAACCCGCAGAAAATCGCAGTATGCTGTGATTTATTCTCCGCGAGCAGAAAGTTGCAATAGATTTCCGCTCGTGGAGATGAAATGGCGTTTTGCCATTGAATGCTATGGGACTGTAATTGCTGACAGACGGACTTCGCAATGCAAATACGCTTGTGTGCAGGCGGCCTTAGTAATTAATAAAACTTTTTAAAACTGATATTTACATTTTTTTAGTCCCCGCAGGGAACATAAACTTGCAGTTGTTTGATTGCTCATGCAGTATGATGTAATACCATGATCTGACAGGCAATCTGAAAATGGCAGACCTGGGGGCATTAGTAGGCCTCCGGCTGCTGTAACAACCGAACGGCACCCTGCAATCTCATTGCAAGGGGACCATTCAGAACCCACAAACTCTGATTGTGGAAGTTAAAGGGTTAACAACTGCGATTAGCATGAGTGTTGATTGCAGCTGTTGCCGACAGGACTCAGCTGTAAGAAACAGCTGACATCCACATTGCATGGAGCAGGATCGACCCCCCCCCCCCATCCCTCTCCATACAAACTCCGGGTCTGTCTTGGTGTTAATTATAGCAATAAGGTTTTTTCAGATTTATTTCCAATTTGCTAGTTTTATGTTTCTGTCTTTTGGGATGCGCTGTTTCCTTCTTGCTACATTCGGTATTGTACAGCCATCTTCCCCTACAGCCCCCTCTTTGATCCAGTTTTGTGGTGCCCATCTCTGCGATTTAATGAATATAAGCTAGTATACAGGGAGACAAAGCAGTAATGCTTTTTTGTTTTCACTTTCCACTTACAAAATGGGAACTGAAATGTAACCAGCAGCAATATACACTGTTTATTCCTGCAGTAGCGTTCTAAGTGTCCCTTAGCATTCAATAAGACCTTTGTCACAATGTGCCAAAAGGGCACAAGATAGATGTAAGCAGCGAGTCTTATGAGAAAGGGACTGGAATAATGCTCTAAATCTGTGCAGTAAAACTGTTCTTATTGATAGATCTGTACACTCACTGCTTCTTATCTTCACCATTTTTATCTTCTTACTGTGCCAGGTTACATAGACACAACAGCTTCTACAGAACACAAAGACTAAAAATATACATATATTACTGTTACTTACCTAAACCTGATTTTTTTAGCCGCTTTAAATGCTGACTTATTTGTTTGCCAGGGGGTGATTTTTGCCCTTGTTTGGTCTCCTTATCAGAACTGTCTGCTTCACCATTTTTTGACTCAGACCCTTAAAACAGAAAGTGGAAAAACAAGAATAAACACACATTTTACATCTCATCCCTTTAACTACACAGAAGCATCATCTCGGTCTGCTTTAATATGGTAGGGAACATCCTTTTTTTTTAGCGGAAATCTTTCTTTCAGCACACTGGAGACAGGAGAAACAAAAGGATGCCGAATCAGATAGGAATGCAATCAATAACTTGCTGAACGCTACAACAGATAAGAGAAATACCATCCCACTAATGCGCAGCTATGAAGACTAACCCCAAAGATGTTGTACTGGCTTCCAGAATCACTATGAAGTCAGTATGAGAACTCTGCTATCTCCATCACTGTGTCTTAAAGTTTCATCTCTGTCTGTTCACTTTATAAAGTACTAGCTGTTATACCAAGCCTCGCCAGAGTTAATTTCATACAGGTGTTTAAGTGTTGTTTACACAGAAAATTTTATTATTAAGTGAAGGCTACTTTAGAGTAACGGAGGAATAAAATATGTACACATATAGAGGAGCGTTAGATTCTCCTCAGGCTGCATGTACCTATGTCCCTCTGCAGAATGTGCCACCCCTCACACTCTCCTCATTTAGGACCTGAAGAATTCTCGCGCCAAATTTCACACTGGTATGACACCGAGAAGCTACATTACATAGGGGTGAACTTACTTTTGCAATTAGCATTGAATACTCAAGTTGCGACCACTTTACCTTTCCTATTTAGGACCTAAAGAATGGTTGTGCCAAAATTCATGTGTGTATGACACCGGGAAGTTACATTACATAGGGGTGCCAATACTTTTGCACTTAGCTTTGAATAATCAAGGCTTGACCCCATTATTTTTCCTATTTAGGATCTAAAGAATGGTTGTGCCAAATTTCATGTTTGCACGACACCAGGAAGTTAGAGAATTAGATTAGGTACATTACACAGGGGGGCCAATACTTTTGCACTTAGCACAGAATTTTCAAGTTTTGACCCCTTTACTTTTCCTATTTAGGACCTAAACAATGATCATCCCAAATTTCATATTTGTACGACATCGGGAAGTTAGAGAAATAGATTTGTTACATTACAAAGGGGCTCTAATACTTTGCAATTAGCATTGAATTCTAGAGTTGTGACCCCTTTACTTTTCTTATTTAGGACCTAAAGAATACTGCTGCTAAATTTCATGTTTGTAAGACACCGGGAAGTTACATTACATAGGGGTGCTAATACTTCTGCACTTAGCATTGAGTAATCAAGTTGTGACCCCTGTACTTTTCCTATTTAGAACCTAAAGAATGGTTGCTCCAAATTTCATGTTTATGCGACATCGGGAAGTTGGAGAATTAGTGGCGAGTCAGTGAGGGCTTTCGCCATACATTATATATATATATATATATATATATATATATATACACACACACACATACACATATATACATATACACACACTATATATAGATACTCCTCAGGCTGCATGTACCGATGTCCCTCTGCAGAATGTACCACCGCGCATGCTCTCTTCATTTAGGGCCTAAAGAATGCTTGCGCAAATTTCACGTTTGTACGACATCGAGGAGTAACATTAAATAGGGGTGCACTTACTTTTGCTATTAGCATTGAATAATCGAGTTGTGACCTCTGTACTTTTCCTATTTAGGACCTAAAGAATGTTCCTGCCAAATTTCATGTTTGTACAACATCGGGAAGTTAGAGAATTAGATTTGGCACATTAGACAGGGGTGCCAATTCTTTTGAAATTAGCATTGAATTCTCGAGTTGTGACTCCTTTACTTTTCCTATTTCGGACCTAAAGAATGCTCCGGCCAAATTTCATGTTTGTATGTCATCGGGAAGTTAGAGAATTAGTGGCGAGTCAGTCAGTCATCAGTCCGTCAGTAAGTCAGTCAGTCAGTGAGGACTTTCACCTTTATATATAGATTTATTGCTATTTACATAGAGGGTGATAGAGAATGAAGGACCAGAGAACTCAGAACATCTGGTGGATAAAAAGAGCTCAAGAAATCCAACATTTTGCAGATATCTCCTTAAAGCCAGAAAGGTCATCTATGGCCCAACAAATCGTGGCATACACCCTCCATGTTCATCAGATGGAACCAAGCTTCTAAAGGACAAAAAAATCAATTTCACTATGTTGGAAAGAGCACCATCATAACCTCCTTAACCGCAGTTCTAATGTAGCTGAAGAGGCTCTCTTGCAAATCACGCAACAAGAAGTCAGGGCCGAGCTTGCAGCACTGCCTAGCTTGGAGGAAGTCAGCAAAGCCATCAGCCAATTAAAAAATAACAAAGCCAATGGACCTGATGGCATTCCTGCTGAAATCTTTAAAGAGGGTGGACCTGAGCTGACACAACAACTCCACCAGCTGATTGAAAAAGTGTGGGTGACTGAGAAAATCCCGGCAGACTTTAAAGGCGTTCTGTCAGCAAAAAAAAAAAAATGTATACTCACCTGTGCCTTACCGGGCTATTCACCATGAACCTGCTGCTCTCCTGATGTCCCTCTAGCAGCCTTTCTATTGCAGTACTGCCGCCCGGGTCAGTGGTGGACATGTCACAAGTGACGCATCAACCACTAATTGGCCTGGCTGTATCTAACCTCTGAAGTCCTCGTAGAGTCGACGGCGAGTGCACATGCGTCCCTCTTCCCGACGCGCTTGCGCACTCGCTGTCGAATCAACGAGGACATCAGAGGTTATATGCGGGCAGGTCAGCATCAGCACGCAGGAGCCGCTGGGAGATGACCCCTCATGCGACAGCTAAACAACAGAGGGAAGAAATACAATGGGATTAGCTAAGTTTGCGTTGCTTTTTTTAAAACTCTTTTCTTCCAAAGGTTAGACTGTACAGGGATGGGAGGCAGGATGCAGGTGAATATAAATTTTTTTATTTTGCCGACAGAACCCCTTTAAGGACTCCACTATTATCGCCTCTTTCTAAACAGGGGAAAGAACAGATTGTGGAAACTATCGAAGTATCTCCCTTCTAACTTCCGCTGGGAAAATCCTTGCAAGAATCCTTGCAAACCGTCTCAGAAGACATACTCCCAGAATCCCAAAACGGCGTCCACCCTTCCAGAAGAACAGAGGATATGATCTTCACAGCATGACAGCTCCAAGAAAAATGCAGGGAACAAAACCAACCACACTGTACATGGCTTTCATTGACCTAGCAAAGGCATTTGACACAGTGAACCGCAATGCTCTTTGGACCATCCTCCAAAAAAATCGGGTGCCCTAATAAATTCATGAAGATCCTGCAGCTCTTCCATTATGACATGATGGCATTGGTCTTGGACAGAAATGGCTCCCAAAGTGAACCATTTAAGGGGTCAAACAGGGTTGTGTTAATGCCCCAACTTATTTACCATCTTTATAGCCATGATATTGCACCTTGTTGATGGGAAGCTTCCCACCGGCGTGAAAATCATCTATTGGACAGATGGCAAATTATTTAACCTTAATAAACTGAAAGCCAAAACCAAGGGCACAACAGCGCCTGTTACAGAACTCCAATATGCTGATTATTTTGTAGTCTGTGCTCATTCAGAAGACCTACAAGCCACTTTAAACAGCTTTGCAGAAGGATATGAAAAGCTTGGCCTCTTACTGAACATCGAGAAACCAAAGTGCTCTATAAGCAGGCACCAACTAATCCTTCTGCAATGCTGTAAATACAGCTTAATGGTGTAATGTTGGAAAATGTTGACCATTTCCGCTACCTTGGCAGCCATCTCTCCACAAAAGCCAACATTGATGCCGAAATACAGCACTGTCTGAGCTCTGCAAATGCAGCTTCTTTTTTGAATGAAGCAGAGAGTGTTTGAGGATCGGGACATTCACAGGGATACCAAGATGCTTGTTTATAAAGCTATTGTCCTTCCAACCCTGTTAGTTGCCTGCGAAACGTGGACCATCTACAAACGTCACTCTCAACTCCTGGAACGATTCCATCAGTGTTGTCTTCGAAAAATCCTGCAAATCTCTTGGGAAGACAGGCGGACAAAGGTCAGCATTCTGGAAGAAGCAAAGACCACCAGCATTGAAGCAATGATCCTTCACCATCAACTTCACTGGACTGGCCACATTGTGCGAAATCCCGACTACCGTCTCCCAAAGCAACTACTATGCTCTCAACTCAAGAATGGAAAACAGAATGTTGGTGGACAGCAAAAGAGATTTAAAGATGGGCTTAAAGCTAACCTTAAAAACTGTGGCATAGACATCGAGAACTGGGAAGCCATGGCCCTTGAGCGCTCAATTTGGGGCTCAGCCGTTACAAACGGCACTGTGAATTTTGAAGAGGAACAAATGGATGGCGATAAAGAGAAAAGTATTAAGAGGAAAGAACGTCAAGCCAACCCTTGTGGGGACGTCTTCCACTTGCAAATCGATGTTTCCATTGCGAAAGAATAGGTATCTATAGTCACCTACAGACCCTGCGGTCCTCCTGACCTTTGATTTGGCACAGACACAATGTGACGTTGCAGCCAATCTAAAGCCGCAGTATTATCTGAACGCCTAGCATCATGGCACCCAGGATGTAAATACTGATGTCAGGAGAACAGTAGGTGACGCTATGGCCTCTGATTGGCCACAACCATCACATGGAATCTGCTTCAAAACAAAGACCAGAAGGCCCACGGGGCTGCAGCGCTGGCAGGACTGGTAAGTACAGCTCGTGTTCTTATCTTAAGCCCTGTGCAACCATCAGTAAAAAGTGACATCCTAACCAAACAACCCCTTTAATGTTAGAATAACAAGTTACAGAAGAAAAAGGCCCTACCCTTAGGAGTGCATCGAGGGACAGTAAGTGGTGCGTCAGATGTTCTTATTAATTGCCACTTAGTTCTCTCTCCGTTGAAGTGTATTTTACAATGCATCAATTGCCATCAAGGATAAATATAAACTTGTACCATTATCACAGGCGAAATAAATGACGAAGGAGGTCTTAAAAGAGGAGAACATGCAAACACAACTATGTGAGCATGTTAGATTTCCCATACCTAAAGAGATTGGAAACACGTGCCTATATGTCTACACAAACACACACATACAATTTCCCTACACTTTTTCCATCTCAAAGTATGTGAAATCCAAACTGAATCCTTCCGCTTCCTTTATACCATCCGTATAACTAAGACGTTAGACACAATTATCCCCAAGATGTCAGAACCATCCAGTAATGAAAAGGGACAAAATTGTAATTCAAAGGAACTACTGACACTTAAGCTGTCACTAAACTAATGCAATAACAATCTGGCACAGAGACGTCTTCCAATAATTCTCTCGCTGAAATACAGTACTTCACCTAAATGCCTTCTAATGCACAAGGGAGACGGAGATAAGAGCATATGTACAGAGCAAATATTTACACAAGACGGAATAAGAAGCCTCAAGACATAAATCACATCCTGTAATTCAAATATTTACCATAAAGAATGAACTATGTATGCAGACATGAGGATCATGCATATACGAGCATACATTTATATGTTTTCATCTCCGTCTATACACAATTGTAAACGTTAGTAAACAAATGTATCCAGAGATGACAGAAATGCAGTAACACTTTTTTAAGGAGGTCTTTACAAGCCAAATGCCACAAGATAACTGTGTGCAACTGAGCTACATTTGCAGGCATTTAGCGCCAGCATGTGGTCCCATATTAAATTTCTTTAACCAGGCTGCAATGATTGGTTTCCCGTATCTTCCCGTAGCAGCTAAACTGTTTTGTTATGCGTGGTGAATCCTAACGCCCGCTTCTGTATGTATAGGGGTGTGCATGCATCTGTACAAATACATGTCTAGCATACTGTCCAACTGTAGGGAGAGCAGCCTTCTTCATGCAGCTCTCCCCTCATCGCACAGCCCTCCTTACACAAAGGCTTAGCGAGTGGATTTTCTTGCAAAAATGTGCAGCTCGTTTCATCTTTACCTGAAGGTGAATCCGACTGCTCATCAGACACCTTTAGAGGCGTCAGGACGACACGAGGGACAGTCTTGTTTACCATCATAGAGACCCCATTTCTTCTCTTCTGCTGCTGCCTCAAAGCCTAAACAAAGGAAAAGAACACAGTGTCAGGTTTACCGGGAACATCAGCCAGCTCAGCGCTGAAGCGAGCACGGAGACAGCCAGCACACTAGATACAGTATATTCTAAAAGGATATAGTAGCTGTCTTTGCTTTCCCCGATGCCAACCCCTTTTATGAATGATCAGCCACAGATAATAGCAAATTAAAACTTGGAAGTTAAAACACAGAATACACTGCACCTAACTGCATTTAAGTCACTGTTCATAACAACAAAGACATCTGGAGCCGATTGTACTACCTCCAATTCACCACATCAGACACATCACACCGTCATTCTCAAGTCAAAAAGAAAAAGCGTTAAGTGTTTAGCAAGCTGCAAATGTATGTGTCTACGTCTGTACATCTCTCGCAGGTGCATCTGCTTCCCTATCCTGCTCAGTCAATCAAGTTAAACAGAGAGTGTCATCAGTATGTACAGCATGTAAGGACTACAGTATTGATGCACTCGCTCAGCCGTGTGGAGTGCTGCACAAAAATCACTGAACACGGCAGGAATCGTTTATTTCTGAGAAGAGAAGGAATCGCTCCGAGCATAGGAATACTCGCAGGGCTTCTGTCTCTATGACTTTGGGAATTAACCTTCAAGCTACCAACAGGAGGGGATTGGAAAATTCTGTAAAAACAATTAAAAATAAAATTATATATATAAATATCTATACATGGATATATATATATATATATATATATATATATATATATATATATATATATATATATATAATCTATTAAAATATATAAATATATATATATATATACACACACACACACATACATACATATATATATATATATATATATATATATATATACACAACAGATGAGGGCACACAAAAGTGCCACAGGCAAGCTAACGTTTACTGAGCTCTTGCCATTAACCAGAACTGTCAGCCTTTAGACCGTCCCTTTTTGTGTGTTTCTAAGGAAACTATTCTAAAACATTCACCAATTCATGACATTTTTTTTTTTTTGAAGAGTTGACTTTTTTTTTTATAATCCCACAATAGAACAAAAATGACAAAGATGAAACAACATCAGCAAAACACACACACACAAAATGACAAGAGAATCCCAGATTGGAAAGAAATATTTAGATTGCCTGAAATCCACTCGCCTGGATAATGTTGTAAAACGGACAACAGATAACTGCAGATTTTACGCATAGTTATGCATATTAACTCTGCTACTCATGGCTTTCTAAACTAACCAACTGTTGCCAATATTATCCATGGTTACAAGCCAAATTATTCATGCACTTCAATGGCTGCATTCTGTGAAATGCACATTCATTGTGCCTTCCTCTCTAATCTAATTTGGGCAAGGTGTACGAGCCAATAAACAGACCCCTTGGGGATAATCTGAGAAAACAAAAATCATCTCAATGAACTTTAAAAGAAAAGGGAAATAAAAGGGAGCAATGAAAGGGAAATGCAAACAAATGTTAATCAGAACAGGATATTCAATCTATAGTCTGCTCCATAATAAGGAGAACTTATCCAATTTGTTACATGGTAACAGAGAATGTGAGAGCCTTAGGGGATATATCTGTAAACTACATAAAGGTAAGGGAGGACAGGATTCTTTACAGAGTTATTAATTACTCCTTCATAATTATAGGGGAAGCGGTTCTATATGCTCATACTGCTGCTCCGGATTTCATGCCCACCTATCAGTGTTGTAATAGAAATATTCAAGTATGGACCTGCGAACCAGATGAGCAGCTCATTGGTCTATCATATCATTCAGTATGGGTTTCATCAGACTGCCCACACCTGATCAATACATTGGAAAATAACAGCAGTATACTAGCTGTCCTGAACATCAAAAAGCGTTTGCTGGACCCCCACACAGTGGTCCAGAGCTCTAAATTGGGCACAGAATAGTTCATCATGTGCCAGTTTAATGGAAGTACATTATAAAGTAATTACTAGGTGATATTCTTCTCCCATCAGATTAGCTGACTAATTTCCGGGGACCTCCAGTTCATGCTGGGGAGAATGTGGAGGGAGAGGATCCCTCTTACACATTTTTTGGGGATGTCAACTAGTTTTGAACCTCTGGAAATCCGTATTTAAATTAATAACTAGATTTAGAGGAACAAAAACTATACCAAACCCACAACTAGCCTTGTTTCCATTAGGAATAGAAAACATCCCTACGGATTCCAGGAAGGTAGTAGCTCATGTTCTCCTTTCAGTTAAACGTTCCATAGCAAGGTGCTGGAAAGCCCAAGAACCACCAAAAATCCAGACGATTCTAGAACGAATATCAAAAGACTCTCAATATGAAAAAATTTTCGCCCTCAAAAATGATAGGCTTCAAGCGTATAATTGAACCAGGCGCCCATGGCATAGTTATAGAAGCACATGTAATACCTGCATAACACAATGGAGACACTGCAGATACATTCTGAATGATACAGTGCAAGTGGAAGCATTGGTATATTATCTTAGATAATACCTTGGAATCACAACTCTGAACCTCCTCCTCCCCCTCCTTTCCAGTACCCTTCCAAAACCCCTCCTATTAATTCTTGGTTAATCTTGTTAGGTATTCTTGGATACACAAGTTGTACTACCTAATGATTGCCTATGGATATCACGATGTTCTGTCTTTTCCAATAAAAATTATTGAACATTAAAAAAAATATAAGTGTTTGCTGGTGCTGAATAACGCATATAAGAGGCAACAGGGAGACTGCACGCTATAATGATAAATGTTTTGTAACGTTCCTATATATACACATCAGGCACATGATGGGAACTGATTTAATAGGAATCCTAAATTGGAAAAATTGAGTAGATCCATAGCAAGAGTAAACATTGAATAATTCACCGGTACGACATGTACTGTACTCATTAGTGAAAGATAGACAGGGTTAATGAGGCAGAGGAAAAAAAGCTTTGTGAGCCAAGTGCCATCCATGCGCAATGGGAGGGCCATTTAAGTATTTTTTTTCTAGATGTATGAATTGCTACATTGCTAAAGACATCATTTCACGTTTTTTTTTCAGCGCTAACCTCTCATTTTGTTACTACATTTTTTCAAAATGTCAATTTAATGTCCTGAAAAAAAAAAACAGCATGTAAGATAACCTTTGAAATTTCACACAATACTGATCAAAGTCAAAAAGCCACACAAAAGCAACAGGAACTCAACCACTCTGCCACACGAATAAAAGGTTGAAACTAGCTTGGGAAATTCTTCTATGCTAAATAAATAATAGTAACACAGTGCTACATCCTTTGATATTAAATCAATGCAAAAAAATAATAAAAAAGCACCACTGATAAGTTTGCATTCATTTCATACTGCCGTGTAATAAAGCTACAGATTCAATCATAATTCTGTTATTATTTATACTGCCACAGCTTCATTTTATTGAGCATTTATATAAACCCTAAACCAATTATACTCAGAGCGGGATGGAAAATTACAGCGGAATCTTTTTGAAGGAATTTATCACTGCTCATCAAAGCAATAGTCTGTTAAAAGCAAAAGTCCATTAGAAAGCCAAATGATTAAATGTTACACAAACACGGCACAGAACGATACAGTCTAGGTAAGCCTACATAATGACTGATGAGCGGACACTGAAGGCTTGCTACACAGTTTAGAAAAATAAACAGATACTGGATAAAAAAGAAATCTAATTGCTATAATTTGGAATACACTGTACTAAAATTAAGAGTTAAAAGTACTCCATAAAGCAGAGGGGCGCAGGTCATCAAGCTATAAATGTAGCGGGCAATAGGAATAATGGTACCAGGCAGGGTTGTGCAAAACACAATATCAATAGGAGCCTGTCACTTAGTAGCAACCTCCCAATACAGACCAGCAGAAGCTTGCATTAGAATGCTGACGAGCATCAAGGAAAAACAAGGGGATACTGGTGTACTCGTAGGGCCAAAGGGTCGTTAGGATTAAGAAGGTTGGCAAATGAAAACAGGGTGTCTCAAAAGCGTGAAAGCACCCAGATAGAATGAAAATGGTTTGGCAGGTGTTCATTCAATTTCGCATTCAAGCTGTGGGAGAAAGGGTACCTGTTATGTCAGGTCATTAAAATGACGGCCATTTTGAATAGTCATCTTGGACTCAACTCTTCCATTTTTCCAATGGAAAGTAGGTGTGTGATATATCAAACTGGCAAAGGATTTCACCGGAAAAACAATGGTGTGCTTTATTTTAACATAACTTTATTCGTTCTCATATTAATATAGTGCGTTTTCTTCATTAGAGCAATGTGAATGATGGTGTTATCTGAATCGGAACGTGTTGAGATTGTCCTTATGTCAGGTGAGTGAAGCACACGTCATCACAGCACATTTTAATCAATGCCACCCAATAAATCAGAGCTCCGCTTCTATTTCATAAACAGCACTGGAAATATAAAGACTGCACTGTAACTGGCCTACAAGGCCAAATTTAATATGAAATAATTCTTATAAATCTCCTCCATTGTTTTAGATTTCTATATTTTACTCAAATATTCTCTAATATAGATGTAATTTTATATTATATTTGTGTTTTACAGAATACAAATGTCTAACGCTAAGACAGCAGAAGACGGGTGATAGGTTCCATGACAAATGATAAGCATTGGCTTCTAGTGCTGTCCGGGATCTGCTTCATGACATCACAGCATTATGGTTCCAGCTGAAGAAACATTCCGTTATTCCAATTACTTCAGTCTGGTTTTAACTGGAGACTTGAGAGGACGTCTCAAAGTGAACCTAAAATTTACTTGGCGAGCGATTCTGCTGAGCCATTTTATAATAGTGATGAATGGCAGATAGAAGTGGAGCAAAGTTTGACTGCTGGACTTTCTCCTACTGCAGAAGATGAGGATAATATCCCACACTCAAGTCGCTAGAAACCACAAGGTATTGACAAAGGAACTTGATGGTTCAGAATTAAATCTTTCATGCTGAGGAAGAAGCCCACAAAATGGAAGAGGCTCACTGAGGAAGACTCTGAGCCAAAGAAGCCCAAAGCTTGAAGAAACTTGCTACCAACATGACCAGAAAGACCAAATGAGGGGACTGGAAGAGTAAAAAATTGGAAAATGTAAGTGTCTAGGAGCCAGAGTAAAGGTAAATAATTACAAAGTACCAGATTAGTGCAATTAAAGCAGTGTTCCCATCTCAGATGTTCATAGCCGAGATGGTAAACTGCTCTTCTAGTGACTGGCCCCCAAACCGGTGCCTATGGAAAGAGCCAAGTGCTGTTCCCGTAACTCCCTGACAGCTTTGCTGTTTCTATAGCTCCTATACACTTTAAGGAGACCTATAGAAACAGCACTCGGCTCTTTTCGACAGGTGGTTGGGACAGCACTGGATTTTCCCATCTTGGCTATGAGAAGCTGAGTTAGGAACACCCCTTTAATATTCCTATGTATGCTTTAACTATCAGTAAAACATGCAAGAGGCAATGTCCCTAAGACAATGTAAGGCCCTTCTATGATGCGTATCAGGACATGCATGTTCCAGAATGTTCCATAAACTTTCAAGTGAATTGAAATGATACTTGAAAGTGATGAAACTTCAGTGTGAAAAAATAAAGAAACTTATATCTGTTCAGTGCATTAAGGCCTCATGCACACGGGCGTATTTGCATTGGGTAATCCTGAATGGGCGTCTGCCTCCGCATTCCGCAGCATATACTGCCTATAGCATGCTATAGAAAATTGCTTTTCCCTGCACACGAGTGGAAATCACTTGCGATTTTCTGCTCACGAAGGAAAAATCGCAGCATGCTCTATTTTGGCGCGGATTCCATGCAGACAGCTTCAATTGAAGTCAATGGAAGCCGTCCAATCTGCGGCCCATCCACAGCTATCACTGCGGATGGGCCACGGAATCTACGACATCTGTACTGCGCATGTGCGCCAGTGCCATGGCCGGCTTATTCACATTACAGATGAAGAAAACTGCGGACAGGTAAGCATGGGTCCACAGGGTTTACCGGCCGGGCACCCGGTCGGATTCCTCTACGGGAATGCGGAATCTGATCCGGCCGTGTGCATTCGGCCTAACAGAGGGGACATAACAGTCTGAAACAAAAAAACGTCTGCTGCCCACAGCAATCAATCACAGCACAGGTTTCACTTTAAGAAAGCAGTTCAAGAAATTAAAACTGAGCTCTGATTGGCTGTTATGGACAACAATGTTTTTTTTTTTTTGTTTATAATTTAGACTTTATGGCACTTTTTTTTCTTAAATAACCATCTATTATTTCTTTTACATTTGCTGGATATATTATTTTAAACTAACCTTACTCTTTTTCCTTTCCAATGATAATATGAACAAGATCCAACAGGACCAAAACATCATCTCTGTCTCAGAGGCCACTTTCTAACAACAACTGGGTATTGAAATCAATAAAAACGATAGTGCTCCACAAAGAGCAGAGGGGTGAAGCACAGTGGAAACAATGTAACTCACAATAGTAAAATATTAACCCCTTGAGTGGATCTGCTGAGGCACAACACACTTGAGAGCCTGTCCGTAATCAGCTGGCTTCCCAGGAATGTACCAGTAGAAGCCTCCATGTAGTGAAGTAGAGTGCCGTTATGAGTTGGGTATTTTCTGAACTGCCAACTACTGATTTCAGATTTCATGTCCTTAGATATTTTGTGGATTTTCAATAAACGCATATCCTAACTGGGGTGTGTTGTGATTTATGACTTTGAAGCCCCCTCCGCATGCATCTCACATGTGGTACATATATGTGCATTCACTGAAAAATGTCCTATGCCGTCATTGCCATGTAGTTACTTCTTCCCAATCAACCTTAGACCAGAATCCTTCTCACGTAAATCAGTGGCATTGCCTATTGTAGAGCCGTGACACGCCGCTGCTACGGGCCTCTGGTGGGAGGTAAAGTGGCACTGAATTACGCTCCCCGCTTCTCTTCGCTTGGTCATAAAGTTGAGTAATAAAAGTCTGGTTCCCTGCAGATCTACACAGCCCACAAACGCAAGTGAGCCGCATAAATTCACCGTCAATTGCCTCTAGAAGTGGCTATAGACAACAATGACTTCATTCTTGGACTATGGCCAGGTAAGGGCGGATTCACATGTTGCATAGCTTTTCAATGGACAAGTCCTCTGCAAACTATGCAAGTCCTATATGTGATCTGCCATGGAATTGCAAATGGCCAAATCAGGGGCAAACTGGCAGGAAAATCCACATGTGGATTTTAGAGTGGATTTTAGAGTGGATTTGTCGGTGGAGTAGAATCCCGCCACGTGTAAACCCACCCTAAAAGGTAACAGGAGGTCTGAAGATCTGTATCAAAATAACGGAGCACATATACTGCATCATCACAAAATTTATCAGCACACCTGGCCACCATCTAGAAGAACATCATATGCTTAAAGCAGATCTATTTTTTTTTTCTAGAATACATAAAACACCTGATTTAGAACAAACCTCCGTCGCTGAAGTCCGCTAAAAACAGGCAAAACCAGTGCAGCATGCTGCGCTATTTCATCCTCTAAAATGCTGAAAGCTTGGCCAGAAACCTAATGGACCCCATTATAGTCAATGGGGTCCATTCGGTGCATGATGGTTCAGTTTGAGCGCTGGGCTATGTTTTTCTGCTCCTTCGTAAGCGAGCCCTTATGTCTAATAAGGCTAAACAGGGATTCATATATGTTAATCAAAAAACCTTCAAGCGTTAATAAGTTGTGCGAAGCAGGCTGCCCATTCACAGCAGTCCAGAGCAGCACGGATCTTATTTACAACAAACAGTAAAAACAAGATTAAAAAAGTAAAACCAGCAAATAAAGGAGCAACGAAGATATATTTCATGCAAACTCTGCTGCTAGATGCTTCGGATAGCGGCAGATGTAGTATGAAATATACAGAGGGTGAAATTAAGCAGGTGTCAGGCTGGGGATACAGAGGGTAGGGGGGCTGCCGTAAATAAATAGGAAGTTTACTTGTTGGATGGAAGCCATGGCCATTACAGACCAACTTATAATACACACTCACTAAATATACACACACAGAGCAGAGCATTAGAGCGCAGGGGAAAACTCCAGAATCTCATTTCTAAGTAATCCGCAGCGGATGTCCGCAAAGCGGTTTTGCACAGTAATCACGCCAGGAATTTACGCCAATTCTTGTTCTCAGCAATCTGGATTTCAGAATCCATTTGAGGAAAAATCCACACTGTGTGATCTGCAACACGGACGTTCATAGCATTCAGTAAAATGCTAAAGTGATGCAGATTGGTGCGTGGTATCCACAGCGAACGTCTGACATGTGAAAGGACTGACTGATGGTGAGAAAATGTGATCAGACACACACCTTGGGACTGTGACTAAACAGGCTACTGTAGATGGATATAGAAATGGTAGAATTCTTTACTTTCTCCATTACACTTTCCTCATTCATCTTGTCATACTTTTGGAAACAGTTGTGCAACACAATTTTTGTCACCGATAAGCAGATAGGCGGCTTATAGTAACTTTAGTGCTGAATTCAAATATGATATCCGTTATTTTTCTGCCACATAAGGTTTTCCAGTTATGGGGAATAATGTAATCCAATTGCCGTTGTATTGTGTTTTTTGGAAATCTGCCTATACAATTAATCCAGTAGGCTCGCCATTAACCTTGCCTAACAAAAAGAACAAAAGTGATTGTGCAACTATTTCACAATCACTGTTACACCGCTTGCTGACTGAACACTATAAGGGTAGGTTTATGTAACATATAGGGTATGTTTCCACGTGGCGGAGACACTGCGGGTCATCTACCAGTAAGTTGTAATTAATGAACTATGTTTTTACAGGTCATTGGTTAGACTAAATAAAAGAATCAAAATCATAAAACAAAAATACATCTTTGTAATCGCTGCCTTCATGAAAGTCCGATCAATCAAAGTAATGCATTATTTACCCCGAACGGTAAACGTCATAAAAAAAATAAATAAATTAAGAACGCCAGAAATATGTTTTTTTGGTCATTCTGTCCCCAAGAAAAAATGCAATAAAAAGTGATCAAAAAGTCATACGTATTCCAAGATGGTACTAACACAAACTACAGGACATCCCGCAAGAAATGAGCCTGCACAACTATGTGGACAGAAAAATAAAAATGTTATTGTGTGCAGAAGATGGTAGAAAATAATTAAGAAAAATTAAATGTCTTTGAAAAAAAAAAAATAGTACAAAAAAAAAAACCTACATAAAATTTGGTATCGTAGTAATCATACTGACCCATAGAATAAAGTTATCATGTCATTTTTGTTGCAGTTTGTGTGCCGTAGAAACCAGATGCACTGAAAGATGGTGGAATTTCATGGTTTTTTTTTCAATCTACTCCACTTAGAATTTTGTAAAAGTTTTTCAGTACATCATATGGTACATTAAATAGCACCATTGAGAAATACAGCTCGTCCCGCAAAAAACAAGTCCTCATACAGCGACGTCGATGGATAAAGAAAGGAGTTACGATTCTTTAAAACAGAAAAAAATTCTTGGTCACTAAGGGGTTAAATAACTAATAAATGAGATGTGCTGCTTTCATTCAGTTTTAACAGTGTAATCAGCAGGTTTTAATTTTACAGAAACCTATCAATTACTTTCTGTGACAAAAATTGTTAAAAAATTTTACAGAGCAGAGACTTTCTTTTTACTTTCCCCTTCCTCCAAGAGCTATAACTTTTTTTTACTTTCCCATCAAAATAGCTGTATGAGGGTTTGCGTCCTTCGGGATGACTTGTAAATTCTAATACACCCTATAATGTACTAAAAAATTGGGGTGAAATAAAAAAATGTGTATTTTTCGGGGGGAGGAGTGGGGGGGTCAGTTTTTACAGTAATCACATTGCAGTAAAAATGACACCTGAACTTTATTCTGTGGGTCAGTTATATTACAGCAATACTAAAAAATATATATATACACACATATACACATACACAAATTTTAAGTGTTGTATTACTTTCAAAAAGTAAATATACTTTTTCTCTCTCCTTAACAAAAAAAAAAGTTGCTTTCCATTGCCAAATTCGGAGACCCATAGCCTCTTTATTTTTTCGCCTACTGGGCTCTTTGCTCACACAACCACTGACCTTAGCAGTTGCATACTGTTCATGCACAGATGCCTGCTGAATCTGCTTCCAGGAGCTGGTCTGGGGGTGCATTTTAGGAATCAGTAAAGCTTTTTACTTTATTTTACACTGTTTATCTTCTCCCCTCTGATTTTTTACAATCTCAGAAAAAACTCTTTGAAGTGATCCTTTGGTTTTCCGTAAAGACATCAAAAAGGACAAAATAGTTAGAAGACAAAGATTAAATATATTTCTACTTTGCAGTCCTTTGTTTATAAAGCCAAGTTCCTGGAAGTAAAGATTTCCTTTATGGAAGGGCAAAAGCACCTGAGAGAGCAGTGCTAATGATTAGCTATACACAGAAGTGAGTTGTGCAAATACCATTACTGTCAAGCAGGACATAAAGAAAGGAAGCCTTAAAGTTCCTAAATATTGAACCGAACCCTCTAGAAGCCATATGTAAATATTCCCCCACTTATCCTTGAATTCTTTCGCAACTTTATAGCATCTTGAATGGAATGTTACAAAATAATAAATTACCATACAGGCTCCAATGGGAAAAAGA
The DNA here is from genome assembly GCF_035609145.1 of Eleutherodactylus coqui. NCBI lineage: Eukaryota > Metazoa > Chordata > Amphibia > Anura > Eleutherodactylidae > Eleutherodactylus > Eleutherodactylus coqui. Next base: position 90,447,088 of record NC_089845.1, on the reverse strand, counting down.
CCTGAACTCTGACGCCGGAGAGATGGCATCATTGTTGTGAAACATTAATCAGGAATAGTTGGCAAGGTACCCTAATGGAATCATCACTGAAAGTATTGAACAGAGCATACCTTGTCCCAACCCAAATCCATGTCATTCATCCTGAAGTCTCTCATTTATTTTTTGGAGTTCGTGAAAGTGTTGGACCACAACCTCACATTTAGTGGTCCTGCCCAATAGCACAAAGATTCTGGATTGCCCGGTAGTGGGCACCTTCCTGGGACTAAACCCCTTTAATCTGTTACTAGGTATTAAACCTACTGGTATGCACAATGCTTCTCTTAAACTCCTACAATATATCACCATGGCTGTCCTTATTCATACAGCACAGCAGTGGAAAAAAATCCCAACTCCTTTTTGATCCACTCATTCAACGTATCAATAGGATACATCTCTACAAGAAATTGACTGCCATATGTCTTACAGGGTGATCCAGTGTGAAAAAATCTAGGATCAATGGTTATCCTTTCTCAATGTACCAAACCTACATCAATATATCTAACTTTAAAATCCCATATGTCCATAGCAAGAATAACCCAACATCCTCAGAGTTCCTCATCTGCCATAATGACCCATCTCATTGGTCCAGAACCATACCGTGTTTTCACCACGTATCACGAGTACGCTTTACACATACGGCTGTGGGCATGAGCCCAACATCAGCAACTAATATCTTCGAAATCTCTTAGATCTAGTGATACATAATACTCTTCAATGTGACCTTTAGTGCTGTTCTGTTCTTTTATATAGCCTTTCACTATGTATCTATACCCCTCCACAAGGGGTCTTTAAGGCACTTTGTTGCCATATTTTTATTCACAATTCAAGAAATATGTTTAAAAACATAAAGCTGCTAAATATTGGGAAAGCAAGTGAAATAAATGAGAGGCTTACAGTACTAGTGAAAACCCCTTTTCATTCCAAGCTTTTCTTTTTTTTTTCTTTCCTTCCTACATTGTAGATTCACAAAGCTTTGAAGGAACAGATATGCAATTAAAGGGGTTGTCCCGCGGCAGCAAGTGGGTCTATACACTTCTGTATGGCCATATTAATGCACTTTGTAATGTACATTGTGCATTAATTATGAGCCATACAGAAGTTATAAAAAGTTTTTCACTTACCTGCTTCGCTGCTGGCGTCCTCGTCTCCATGGTTGCCGTCTAATTTTCGCCGTCTAAAATGGTCGAATGGCCAAATTAGACGCGCTTGCGCAGTCCGGGTCTTCTGCTTTTCTGAATGGGGCTCCGTGTAGCTCCGCCCCGTCACGTGCCGATTCCAGCCAATCAGGAGGCTGGAATCGGCAATGGACCGCACAGAAGAGCTGCGGTCCACGGAGGAAGAAGATCCCGGCGGCCATCTTCAACCGGTAAGTATAGAAGTCACCGGAGCGCGGGGATTCAGATAAGCGCTGAGCGTTTTTTTTTTTAAGTCCCTGCATCGGGGTTGTCTCGCGCCGAACGGGGGGGGGGTTGAAAAAAAAAAACCCCGTTTCGGCGGGGAAACAAAAATGTATTAAAAAAACCCAAAATATATTTTAGATTCTTCACAGAAGCCCCTTTTGCTTTGATGACAGCTCTGCACACTCTTGGCATTCTCTCAATCGGCTTCACAAGGTAGTCACCTAGAATGGTTTTCCAACAGTCTTGAAGGAGTTCTGATAGTTGATGAACACTTGTTGACTGCCTTTACTTCACTCTGCGGTCCAACTCATTCCAAACAATCTTAATTGGGTTAAGGGCAAGTGATTGTGGAGGCCATGCCATCTGCCGCAGCTCTCTATCACTCTCCTACTTGATCAAATAGCCTTCACATAGTCTGGATGTATGTTTGGGTTTTGAATAAATCACCAATTGGGTCATCAGCAAAGCATTCCCCATTCCATCACATGTCCTCCTCCATGCTTCACTGTGGGAACCACACATGTAGAAACCATCTGCTCACCTTTCCCGGGTCTCCCAAAGACATAGCGGTTGGAACAAAAAAGCTAAATCTTTGACCCATCAGACCAAAGTTGTAAGAGTCTGGTACGGATTCAGAGCCTTTTGTTGTAACCTGAGCGCACAGATAGCGTAGTTAGAGGGAAGCCAGAGGTCGGTAACGGGAAATATCTGTTGCAGTACAAAGGAGCAGGCACATAGCGCAGTCATAGGAAAGCCACAGGTCGGTAACGGGTAATATTAATTCGCAGTATGTAGGTACAGGCAGGTGGTGAATCATAGAATGGTAGAGTTGGAAGGGACTTCCGAGTCATCTGGTCCAACCCCCTGCTCAGTGCAGGATTCACTAAATCATCCCAGACAGATATTTGTCCAGCCTCTGCTTGAAGACTTCCATTGAAGGAGAACTCACGACCTCCCATGGTAACCTGTTCCACTCATTGATCGCCCTCACTGTCAGAAAGTTTTTTCTAATATCAAATTTGTGTCTCCTCCCTTTCAGTTTCATCCCATTGCTTCTAGTCTTTCCTTGTGCAAATGAGAATAGGGCTGATCCCTCTGCACTGTGACAGCCCTTCAGATATTTGTAGACAGCTATTAAGTCTCCTCTCAGGCTTCTTTTTGCAAGCTAATCATTCCCAGATCCTTTAACCGGTCCTCATAGGACACGATTTGAAGACCACTCATCATCTTGGTAGCTCTTCTTCTCTGAACTTGCTCCAGTTTGTCTATGTCTTTTTTTAAAGTGGGGTGCCCAGAACTGGACACAGTATTCCAGATGAGGTTTGACTAAGGAAGTGTAGAGGGGAATAATGATTTCACGTGATCTAGACTCTACGCTTCTCTTAATACATCCCAGAATTGTGTTGATGCATCACATTGTTGACTCGTGTTCAGTCTATGATCTATTAATATACCCAAGTCTTTTTCACATGTGCTGCTTAGCCCAATTCCTCCCATTCTGTAGGTGCTTTTTTTCATTTTTCTTGCCCAGATGTAGGACTTTGCATTTCTCCTTGTTAAATACCATTCTGTTAGTCACTGCCCACTGTCCAAGCTTTTCTAGATCTTTTTGAATACTCTCCCTCTTTTCCCTAGTGTTAGCTATCCCTCCTAGCTTTGTGTCGTCGGCAAATTTGATCAGTTTCTCATCAATTTCCTCCTCCAGTTCATTTATAAAAATGTTGAACAACACTGGGTCTAGTGAAGCTTGACTACTGTCTGGGAGGACAATAATCACATAGGGATTGAGGGACAGGGACAAGTTTATATAGGAAGTCCAATCAAGGGAGCAGGGCGGAGCAAATCAGGAACTGGAATAACAGGAGCAAGGACTAGGCTATGATTCAGCAAGGCAGCTGACCAAAAGGCTGGACAGCTCAACGGGTAGCGCTGCGCATTGAGCACAGGAGCTCCTGGGTTCAAGTCCTGACAAAAGTACTGGCATAATGTTCATTCCTTTTGCTTCAGGACCGCAGCAATTATCTTCCTCTTGTTGATGTTTCTCAGTATTGGTTTCTTTGCAGCAATTCAACCATAAAAGTCTGATTCTTGCAGTCTCCCTTGAACAATTGACGTTGAGATGTGTCTGGTACTTTATCTCTATGTAGCATTGATGTTGGCTCTAAACTGATGTACTGTTAATTTGCAGTTTCTGAGGCTGGTAACTAATGAAATTCTCTGCCTCTTAGGGTGCCTTCACACTTGTGATCGCGATATCGCTGTTTTTTTTAACACAAATGTCAATAGGACTTTCTAATGTTAAAAACGCATCACACAAAAATTGCAAGTTTGTGCGATGAGTTTTTAAAATTATAAAGTCCTATTGACTGTCGCGTTAAAAAAAACACAGAACTGCGACATCCCTATCTCTACCTACAAAAAGTCAGTGATCCGCCATCTGATCAATGCAGCGAGAACCTGCGTCCCTAGAATGTGGAGACAAACGGAGCCCCCTACTGTCAGGATGTGGCTAAACTCTGTAAACCGGCTGATGGAGATGGAGGACCTTACGGCCACACTGAGAGGTACGCAAAACAAATATAGGACGACCTGGTACCATTGGATGGAATTCCAAAATACTGAAGAGTTCGCTAAACTCTGAGATCATACACAGACATAGGCGATACCCCCCCCCTGTCACCCCCCCAATCTTTCCGCCCCACCTCTTTCCCAACCTCTTCGTCCCGCCCCCTCCCTAACAAATGTAAGTTCGCATTAAGATGTTACAGTTAGAAATTGAATATAGTACAGTTTATTTGAAATTTAGACAGAACCGGATTAGAAAATGAGATCTAGGTTCCAAACAGAAATGCAATCCGGACCGGCCAGAGTATATATAAGCCAATATTGCAATATCTGTCAAAGTTATTTAAATGTATGTTTACTCAGAAGTAACTATTTTACAGACTACTGAACGTATGGAAAATATATTGAAAATGTTAAATAAAGTATTTATAAAAAAAAAACAAAAAACACAGAAATATCGCAATCGCAGGGAAACAGCCTCACATCACAGTAAGGCTACGTTCACACGGGGCGGATTGCGTGCGGAATTTCGCAGCGGCAAATCCGCATGCGGCGGCTAATCCCAGGATTAACCAGCCATGTGGACGAGATTTCTGAGAAATCTCGTCCACACGGGGCGGCAAATCCGCTGCGGCTAAGCCGGCAGGAGCCGCTGCCGCGGCGCAGATTTGCCGGCCGCAGCATGTTCATTTTTTTTTCCCCGCTGTGGCCGCGCTCTCCTCTATGGGAGTGCCGGCCGCAGCGGAAGAGCGAGCGGCCGGGCCGCTTCAAAGACGCCGCGGGTTTTGCAGCGGCTGTTCTCCCGGCAGAAATCTCGCGTTTTTTTGCTGCGGCCAAACTGCGAGATTTCCGCCGAGAATCCACCCTGTGAGAACTCAGCCTAAGGCCTCATGTCCACGGGGAATATCGGGCCCGCTACGGATTCTACATGTAGAATCTGCAGCGGGTCCCTCCTGCCCCGCGGACATGAGCGCTGAAAATACGAATAAATAAGAATTTACCTATCCGTAGCGGGCGGCGAAGCTCTGCTCTTCCTCACGGCCGGATCTTCTTTTTCGGCCGGCGGATGAATTCCTGACGCCGGCGGCACGTCGCCGGCACGTTGTCGACGTGCCGCGCGCATGCGCCGGGCACATCCGCCGAGCCGAAGCAAGGGAGATGCGGCCGTGAGGAAGAGAAGAGCTTCCCGGCCCGCTGCGGGTGAGTAAATGCTTTAAATTCCTATTTTAGGTCTCCCGCGGATCCGGACGGCTTCCATAGGCTTCAATAGAAGCCCGCGGGAGCCGTCCCCGCGGGAGACCCGCATGAAAATGGAGCATGGTCCAGATTTTTTCATGCTCCATTTTTTTTTAAATCACTTTTATTGACGATCCGCGGGTATTTATCTACCCGCGGGTGGTCAATGCATCCCTATGGGGTGCGGATCCGCGCGCGGGAGAAGAGTTAAAATCCGCTGCGGATTTTAATTCTTATTTTCCCCGTGGACATGAGCCCTAAGGCTGAAGGAATCTCCTGCTGTGGCTGTCACAGCTGCAGCAGGAGATAGGGATACTCTCCCAGTGATCTTAATGGGACCGGCGGCAGCAGCGCCAGCCCCATTGAAATTAATGGGAGAAAATCGCTGCAGCAGGGGATCGTGATGTTCTGCCTTTGTTTTCAATGGGGCCGGTGGCAGCAGCTCCGGCCCCATTGAAATCAATGGGAGAAGATTGCACTCCTCTGCCGTGACAGCTGTGGCAGAGGATTCCTTTATCCCCGCGGGGAGGGCCCTCATCACTGAACACTATGACAGTGCTGTCACAGTGTTCGGTGATGACGGGACTCACCACAAAGATGAAGGAATCTCCTGCCACAGCTGTCACAACAGTGGCAGAAGAGCGCAATCTTCTCCCTATCTTTTCAATGAAAAATCCTCGGGTGCCGTGGACACGAGGCCTGAAGACCATCGCTTGTCAGCCACAGAGAACTTAGTGATGCTGCTGCTTCTACACGCACAGAAGAGAGCACAAGTCTACTGCACACACCAGGGAGACAAAACAAGAAACGCCAGGCCTGAAAAGGCAAATTTTTTCCAAAATAAACACCTAAAACTATTTGTCTTGCTGAGAATTGTGTATTTTATTTTTCTCTGTTGAAGAACACTGAGTGGCTAATTAATAAAACAAGAAGTAAAAAAAAAAGGTATTCAGATGGATCTCTGGGCAGAACCATTGACTTTAATTAGTCAAACAGAGATGAAAAGTTGCAAACTTTGGTCTCCACTTGGTTAGGTTTACGTTTGTTTCATAGGTATTTTTGGCGCACACAATAACGTAGTCGACAACAGACTGTAATGGGCTGTCCTGTACTTCAGCAGTCACCTAGAGCCACTGAGAACTCTTTACCCAGATCCCAATCTGAATAGGTCAGGTGGATAGTACCCGCTCAGAACATCTGAGATCCATGTCTAACAAGTGCAGGGACAGGGGATACCCTCCTGAATACCTGCTAAACAGGAAACCTCATTACAGACTATCACCTGCCAGAACGACAACTCAAAAAGTTCCACCAACCGGGGGCCATTAGTTCCCAGCTACCACCAACTCATCTCCAAAATTCAAAGAACATTGGAAAACACTGGCCACCACTTGAGAAAGCCTATCCTACCATACAAAAGTTCAAAGAACCTGCAATGATGTACCTCTAATGCCCCCTCCCCATCAGAGACAATTTAATGAGCGCTGATAGAGGAAGTCAGAGAAAGGCACCGATCCAGTGCTTTCTCCAAGCGAGGGCTCCTGTGCCTACAATGTACTAGTTGCTACATCAGAGGTGATGGATTCTCACACCCACATACAGGGAAATGTTATTTCAATCCTGGGTTTTTTCACATATGAGTGAAGCAATGTGACATTTGCACACAGGCGCGGATTGGGAACTTAAAGTGGCCATGAAAAAAAAAAGTATAAGTGGCCCCATGTTGTACCAATGTAGAATTGCCCACCATAATGGCTGGCATGCTATGTTGGGTAGGCATACTACGCTATATCCATAGCATGGCTGTTGACATTTGGTTTTAATTGGCCTGCTGCTCTACACAAATAGAGTAGCTGCCCCACGCTGTCTCCCTAGTAATCAGAAAGTCCCATATACTCCATAATGGCACCAATGGAACCTACAACTTGTCTCACGATAAAGAAGAGACCTCACACAGATCATTGGGCAAAAAAAGAAAAAAGCTATGGATCATTGAACATAGCGATGAAAATACAATTATTTTGTAGTATAAAAAAGGAAGGCTTTTATTGTGCAAAAGTAGTAAAAAACAAAAAATATATCAAATTTGTTATCACTTATCTTATTGAACCAAAGAATACAGTTAAGATATTATTTAAACTGCACTGCGAGCACGATATAAAAAGCAATGAAAATACACCAGAATTGCTGGTTTTCATTCATCTGCTTCGAAAATAAACACAACAAAAAGAAATAAAAAAGTAGCATGTAGCCCAAAATTATACCAGTAGAAACTACAACTCATCTCACAACAAACAAGACCTCACACAACCCTACTGGCGGGAAAAAATATATGATCGGCCTTGGAAAGTGGTAATGGAAATACAAGTTTGTTTTTTTTGTTTGTTTGCTTTTTTTGGGGGGTGGGTGGCCTGTGTTTCTGTTTTCATCATGGTAAAGTAACAACACAAAACTGTACAAATTGGGTATCTCTGTAATTGTAGTGAACCACAATAAAGACAGAATAAAGGTAATAGGTAGAGATGAGTGAGGCTGCTACTCGATCGAATAGTAGTCTTATCGAGTAACTATGTACTCGCCCGTGCAGCATGCGGGTGGGGTGGCGGGAAAGTGAGAGAGATCTCTCTCTCTCTAGTCAACGCCCCCCCCCCCCCCCCGCATGCTGCTCGGGCGAGTACATAGTTACTCGATAAGACTACTATTCGATCGAGTAGCAGCCTTAGTTTAGCGTGCTCGCTCATCTCTAGTAATAGGTCATTTACACTGTAAAGTGAAGCTTGTTGAAAAAGAAACTAACAGAATTTCAGTTTTTCCCACATTCCTTACAAAAAAATTCAATAAGGCTGCCTGTCCACAGGCGGGTTTTCATTGCGTTCCCCGCGGCGATAATCCGGCAGTGAGGAATGCAGTGGAAGCTCTCCATAGCACTGCTGTCCACGAGCGGAGAATCATTGCGATTCTCCGCTCGCGGGCGGCAATTCACAGCATGCTGCGAATTTACCGCTATTCTCCGCGGTAAGCCTATCTGTCAGATAGGCTGCCAGCAGAGATCCGCCTGCCGGTTCCTGCTCTCGGGCAACAGTATCCCACGGCGGATCTCTGCCGTGGGATACCGCAACGCCCGTAGACAGGCAGCCTAACAGTTATGGGATATATTATATGTACCCCAAAAGAGGTACTATTTAAAAATACAAGCTAGAATAATTGTGCCCCAGAAGTAGCAGGAGCCCCAGCGGTCCCAGTAGTAATAGTGCCTCCAGTAGTTATAGTGGCCCCTAGTGGTCGCAGAAGTAATAGTTGCCCGCAGTGGTTTGAGTAGTAATAGTGGGCTCCAGTGGTACTAGTTGTAAAAGTGGCTGTGATGAAACGATACTAGTAGATTGTCATCCGTCTGTGTGTGTCATCTATTTTCCATGGTATCTGCCACTCTTCTGGTCTCAGAAAAGTTAATTGGATTTAGGCAGATTTTTAAGTGTATTTTTTGCCAAGCAGAGCGCATCAATATACACTAATCTGCCCCACCTGTACCAGAAAGGCCTTTGATCCAACTGGCTCTTTTTGGGACCAGCACGGAAGCCCTTTGTTGTAGTGATAAATTAGCCATTTGCAGGAGATCTCATTGTCACCCTGCTACTCTAATACACAAACCGCAGACTTGTTGTCTGCAATTTCCCACCAGTGAGATGGGACAAAGAAGAAATTCATAACTGGGATTAAGCTGGCACTTTTGCTAAAATTTAAGAGCAGTTACATTTTCGAAACCATGAGTGTACCATGGACGTAGTGCATTCACTGTGTGACCGCCGAAACCCATGCAATTGCAGACTTGCTAAACTAATAATCTGTCACATATCATGTTTGATATTCACTTACAGGTAAATAAATTTGTGATATGAAAGATGGTGATCATAGCTTCCCTATTGGAGTGCCTCCCAGGGAAATATGGCCAACATATTAACTAGAGTTTCCATCCAGATCTGCGTGGCCTTCAGTCATGTCATAAGGAGGACGGTGGAGGTGGAACCAAGAGGGACTTTAAAACTAAAGGGGACTCTTCCCCTCATTGTAAGACCCAGGAGTTGCATCTAAATGCAGGACTGTCCACCTTTTAGCGCAATCCTCGGACCAGGACAATTTGAAACAACTTCATAGACTGGTATTTTCTATTGTTTTATTCCTTTTTATGTGCTTCTTACCCTTTGTATATTTTCTAAGCGCTGCTAACCCTTTTTGAAAAATCAGGCTGCTTTCACATGGCATTTGTGCTTTGCGAGATGCACAAATTTCACACGAATATGAACCCCGTTCTTTTGAATGGAGTCGTATACATGAAAGCTGCGCCGGAGGATCGCAACCTCACCGAAGTGATGGAAAGGCGTTTTTGATAGAAAAACCCCTTGCATCCACAGGTACATCGCATGTTCACGAGAGTGATATCAGGCTCAGTTCCACGGCCCGATATTGCGCTCGGCTGTGTGTAAGTAGCCTAGAGCTTTACTCTCTACTAGTCAGTCTTTGGGCTTTAAAAAGTAATCCATAACCCTGATGGAAACCAAGGAGGCTTGTATCCATGTAGTAAGCAGAACAGAGGTGGCTGACCTGTCAGAAACAGTCAATGGTGGCATGCTAGGCTGTGAAGGGTGCGATTTGGGCTCCATCCTGCATACCTGCAGGATCTAGGGAGCTGGAAATAAGCCAAACCTACGGTCTGACCCTGGGTGCTGTATGTCACAGGTAGATGACTGTCAGACTTGTAAACCCCATTACCGTGACAGTAGCCCCCAGTAGTAATAGTACCACCAATAGTAATAGTGGCCCCCAGTGGTCCCAGTAGTATAGTGGCCTCCAGTGATAACAGTGCCCCCAGTAGTAATAGTGACCCCAGCTGTTCCCATAGTAAAAGTGGCCCTTAGTCGTAATAGTGCTCTAGTAGTAATGTTCCCCCAGTACCTCTGGTGGGGAAGCAAACCCCACCAGGAAGTACTTTACGTCTCTCCTTAGTTACGGCTGCTGCTGATTATCACAGGCTCTGACCCCTAACCTCTCCCTCCAGCATCTGTGGTACCACATGCCCTGTACGCAGCGCAGATGCCAGGAGGAGGGATCAGAATTCAGTGGGTGACAATCAGCAGCAGCTGGACTGGAGCTACAGAGGGAGGTAAGATACTTTCTAGTGGTCCTAATGATCACTTACAGTGCAAAAGTGCTGTGCCTGATCATTATGGAAGTGGTCAGAGGGGTCTGGCACTGCTGTACCCTCCTGACATTGGACCAAAAGACACACTCACTTTTTAGCAAGATTTTTTTGTTGCTAAAAAGTGTGTCTTTTTGTCTGAAAAACACGGTATTCCCTATACATAAGAGTGAGTTGTTCTGCAAATATCAAACATGACTGTCTGGCAAGAAGGAAGAAAGCTTGTAAAATGTCCTAAATATTGGAGAAAATAGTGAAATATGTGATACTATACATGAACAACTACATTAAAGGGGTTCTGACACTAAAAAAAAAAAATTTTTACTCACTCTGCCTGGACCGATCACCAGACATGTCCCCTCCGTCTGGCATCTTCTTCTGTGGCTTGTAGAAGCAGAGCAGGAGCGGTCAAAATGACCGCTTCCTGCTCTGCTCCGTCCGTCAGCCACTTCCGAGGTGAACGGACGGGCTGCCCACAGCAAGCACGTCACAAGCAGTGCTTGCTGTGGGCGGCCCGTCCGTCCTGACTGAACTCCTGTCAGAGGGCACCTCTCCACTGCGCATGCGCGCGATCCCGGAGCGGTGCGGCTCGTGGAGGAAGAAGCAGAAGAACAGCGCCTGCCGGGAGATGACCCCCCCCCCCGATGTCAACAACAACAGGAGACAAGGTAAGTATTCTGTTTTTATGCTTTAACAGCCATTAAATCGTGGGTTCCCTGTGTCCATTAGGCAGACCAGGGAACAATGGCTGGTAAAGCATAAAAACATTATTCATGTCAGAACCCCTTTAAGTAATTATTATTACTATTACAATACCAAACATATAAAATAAATAATAAATAACGCATTCTATTGTAAGAGCCAAGCAAAATGCCCCTAGAAAACCCTTAAAATACCTATAAAATATAATACATTCCTCAAAGGGAAAATGTTACGCCCATCCAAAGTGACAATAAGAAGACATACAATGCTGTCACACCTCATAACACCATGAGGACTTCATTTCTGAAAATATGTTCTCATATTTCAAGATTTGAAATAGTCTTTGGCTCGTCATGTTTTGTGCTGTTCAGTATGTCACATGACACATTAAGTCAAAGAACCAGGAATCTGCTCCCAGTCAATATTTCTCAGCACTTACATTTAATGTCCTGGAAGATAAAGAAAAGCCACATAGCTGTGCGAATTCTGCAGCCTCAGAGCAGCGGCACGGCAGGGGCACCTATATCTGCACTTCAATTACAATGTAAGGAACACCAGAATAAAAATAGGTCACACCAACAAACATAACGGCAGCAGTTAAAGAAAATTACAGTAATCCGTCCGCGGGTTTTCTATAGTACGACGAAAAGCAAACATATATAAAACGTATGCTTAGCAGTGCAAAAAACAAGCAACGCTCATAAATGTAAAACAAGAAGCAAGAACAAAAAGACTACACTGGTGGAAGTTAAAGGGGTTTTCCCAAAATTTACTTTCTTTCACCTGTTCACTGGATAGGCCATTATAGTCTAAATGGTGGGGGTCTCACTGCTGAAAACCCAACTGATCCCAAGAGCGGGGTTCTCGGGTCCTGCTCCTCTCACCACTACGGGCTCACTGCACCTACTGGCAGTGATGTGGAGAATGAACGGAGGGGCAAACGAACATGTTTTGCGCTGCTCCATTCATTTCAATGAGGCTGACGGAAAAATCCAAGTGCAAGCGCTCCACTATCTCCGACAGTGCCACTGAAGATTAATGGAGTGGCACCGCACGACCATCACTTCATTCAATCTCCTCCTCACTGCATGGGGTGCAGAGAGCCTACAATGAAGAGAAAAAGGGGCACAGGACCCTGTTCTAGGGATTGTTGATGGTCTCAGAGGTGAAACCCCCATTGATCAGACTTTTATCACTTATCCTATGGATAGGTGACAAAAGTCATTTCTGGTACATGCCTTCAAAGAAGAGCCCTAACCCAGTTCACATTGTAAAATTGTGACCTAATGGGTCTGTGTGGTTCGTGGAATCTAGAGACGTCTCAAGTAAAGATAATAGAATGATACTAGTATACTTAAAGTGGGATAAAATGGGCCATGGCAATGTGTAAGGGCCCATGCCCAGGAGGTGCTGATCGTTGACACAAATGCTATACATTTATGAAATCGGTGCACTTTAGAGTTAAGGGGTATTACTGCAGGCATTTTCTCTTATTCACTGGGCAGGTGATAAATGCTAAATTGGTGGTAGTTTGACTGTTAGGATCTCCGCCGATCACCTTGTCCCCGGTGGCTAGGAAGAGTTTGAGCAAAGTAGCAATTGGGCAAGTGCCTTGCTACTCCATTCACAATCTATGGCACTGAGAACAAAGCTGACAGCTCCTGGACTGTAAATGCAGAGGCAGGGCACATGCCGAATGCTATTCGTAGATCTATCACTCTCAGGACAGTTAAAGGGATTGTGTGCTAAAATAAGGCATGTGTAGGATTATAAGCGGCTGTGTCCATGCAGAATCTGCTCACATCAGGTTCACATCTGTCATAAGACTTCCTTACGTGAGAATAACGCACTATGCAAGTCAAGGGTGGACAGAGATCGCAAAGGGCCACGATGGAACAACCTTTTATCAGCCACTGCTTTCTCCACAATCCACTAATTCATGTGAACCATGAAACTAGCTCAATCTCTTACTTCCAATCTAATAGACATTTGAAAGCATCTAGCTGCTGCTATAATGTTGGCAATGGGCCTCCTTACAGCTGCAGTTTGCACATAAGGTATGTCTACTCTGACTCAAGTGGATGCGATAAAAAAACACTGAATTACCTATATACGCTATTCTAAACAGCAGATAAATCTCAGCTGGCTGGCCGAGACGGATCACCTGACCTACCGCTTCACATTATTATTTAGCTTCACCAAAAAAGAGACAAATGCTCTACGCTGAACCCAACTAATGAACAAATGTCGATAGTGATATAGAGAGAAAGATCCAAGGCACCAGAGGGATCCAAAAATAAAATGCAGTCTTTACTTATCTCATCCTTTAAAAATGCAATGCAACACACATTTCAGCCACACGGGGCCTTCGTCAAGCATGCTTGTATTTACCACATCAAGTAGCACGGAGGAGCAGGTGGGGCGGGGGGAACAACTTTTTTCTTAATGAACGAACCTCGAAATAAACTCATTACTGAATGAAAAATGTCATTTATTTCCCATTGGTCACATTCTTTCACCCAACTGGTCAATATAAAAATAATTTCAGAAATATTACACTTTCTGTGCTGAGCACTCACAGTAGGCTAATTAATACTTTCTGCTAATTTTTAGCATGTGCCAAGTAGACTGGGGGCATGTTCAGCAGTGATCTTACCATTAAGAGATGATGAAGTTACAGACAAGGGTAGCACCTCCATTATGAATGTATAGGAAGATTACCCAGGATCTACCAATGATGGGAAACAGGGAGGAAGCAGAGACCGGAAGAGATGATAATGTCACAAGGCATGCTGACTATACTCTGCAACAGAAGTCAATGGGGTTATCATCTGACTTAGGCCTCATACACATTTAGAAGGCCAAACCAGGAGGGGGTCCAAAACACAGAAGAGGTAAAAATCGTCCCATTATACTTGTAGCCTGAAGGTTTTGTTTCTGGTTTTGGCTTAAAAATACTAATTCAATATTCTGCCATGTGCACGAGGACTTGGATTTCTTACATGGCTTGTAATGCACATCTCCAGACCTGCTGTTGTAAGAGCTCACACAAGTTGGCTGCCCTCAATAATCAGATGCAAAAAATAAAAAACATGCCTTCAGAAAACAACAGATTATTAAAATAGGGTATAAAATAATGGTGATGCATTCCATCTAGGTTTCCTGTATGATCTGCTAATTTGATGTTTTTCACTATCTATGTACCCCGTGACGTCATATAAGACCTGCTGGGGGACATTCACATTTTTTTGCTTTTTTTTATTTGACATTTTCTGGAGCCCCAGTTACAGGGAAAAACAATCCCTGTAGTGACAATAGTCACTGGCAGAGCTGGTCAGGGTCTAGTACAACCCTGCAGCTCTGCTGTAGCAGGGGATCCCGGCAGTCACGTGACCCACCGACTCCCATAGTGGAGGTTACACCTATGTTTTCACTTTTGAGTACACAGCGCTCAATGAGCGCTGTGTACTCAGGGAAGGGGAAGGCAGAAACGGTTAGAAAACCCTCCTGTCTTCTTCTCTGGGTTGTCAGCTGTCACTAACAGCTGACAACCCGTCCTGCCTCTCTGACTGATTGCAGAGGCAGGAGGCTTAAATCCCTACCATAATTTTACATACGGCTGGGCTTAAAGCCTGGGACCAGGCGCTGTATATTTACGGTGCCTGGTCCTAAACAGGTTAAAGTAGAATAGATATTTTTTTCTACTCTATCTTGCTACCTGGAAAGCAAATGTAAAGAAAAATGTCCACAAAAGTATGCTATGTGATGCTAGATTTTGCAGACTACATAACTAGTGTTTGAGCCCAATTCCAGATCTTGAAAAGAAACCAAAGTAAGGAATCTACTTTTTGCAGAAAAAAAAAAGACTTCTTCTTATTCCCTGACCGTAACATACTAAAGCATGCTGACGTGTCTCCAGCCAAATTCCTTGTAAGACTCTCCTTTACCAATACAATTAATAACCTGTTACCACTTCTTCTTACTTATCTGCATACCATTCTCTGATGCAAAAATACATCCTCTCAACTGCGCCTAAAACTGGGAGACATCTACTTTTGGCTTCATGGAAGGAGCCTTCCTTCCACTACTCTCTTCCAGGACCCTAAGTGAAATCTCTGTAATCATCATCGGTGAAATCTCTGTAACCGTTACCGTTTTGGTTCGTTAGGCTAGGCTATGTAGTCACCGACCATAGAAATGTCATTTGAGTTACAGGTACAGACAAGAGGATATCTTGAGGGAAAATAATTGCAGTCATATTACTGTAGGTGAAAAATAGCATCTTCAACTTTCAGAAACTTAAAAAGTTTCCCTTTCCTTTCACGAAGACGGTTGGTGTGTGAAAACACTACATACATACAGAATGTAGTCTAGAATAGTAAATATTACGCAGGGAGGAGGGGAGCTGCAGTAGAACCTCTCCCTCAGGGTTGGGAGACTGATGCTGTGAGAGGGGAGGAGTAGATCCCCTTACAGCTCTGTCATCACAGCAGAGACAAGCCCACCTACTCAGCAGACATGTAGCGAGACAATTAACCTTTACTGAAATTATGTCCAGGGAAGGAACAAACATTTAAATTACGCAGGTAACGCAACATTTCTGGCTGCATTGCATCCCATACACATTTGCAGTTGCCCATTTTCAAACAATAGGTTTAACTTTAAACTTTTAAACTTTTTTTGTAATATTCAGCTCAAGAAAACAGATTTAATCAAGACACAATATAATGTGCATTTTATGGACAAGTTTAGCATACTCATTAATTACACTATCTTACCAAAAGTAATTGGACACCTGAACAAGAATCAAAAGTAGTATTATTTACCTACAGTATATTATCTACATCAGATACTCGCTGTGGCATACTTTCTACTAACATCTAATACACTTCAGCTCATATTTTTCCTCCATTCATCCTGCGAACACCTGGTGAGTTCTTTTAAAGATGCATCGGGGCCATCAATGGTGCAAGAAGCGTCATCATTGGTCAGTTGGGCAATGGAAGAACAATTTATGGGATGAAGAATCACACTACTCCATCTTAAAATCAGATAGATGTACCTGGGTGTGGAGGATGCCTTTGGAAACACCCTTTGCCTGAGTGTTGTGCCAACAGTTAAAAGGGGTTGTGTGGTTTCAAATTAATTTTTTTTACTGGCTGAGCATGGGTTAAAATAAAAAATAAAGCATACTTGCCCTTTTTTGCCCCCATCGCATGGCACAGCTAACAGGCAGGAAGTTACATAACTGCTGCAGCCCCTGATTGGTCACATTTCCAAACTCCTTGGCATTAAGGCACTCAGGATGTGGTCGCTGATGTCAGGAGTTCGGAAGGTGATGCTGCTGCCTCTGATTGGCCGCAACAGTCGCCTGACGGCGGAGTATATGGACGGGGCAGCAGAGCTGGTTAGTGGTGCCCGAAGGAGATGGGGGGCCCAAGACAGGTGAATATGCTTTCCATTTATCCCATGCCTAGCCAGTAGATATTTTTCAGTTTGAAATCACAAAAGAGGTAGAGGTTCCATTATGGCCTGGCCATGTTTTAGGTGGCTTGGTCTTGATCTGTTGGTTGCTGTGGCAAGCAGTATGAACGCGGAGGTGGACCTTAACATTATAGCCAGTAATGTGTTGCTGACCATGTGGTAGTACTTTGGAAATGGTCAGCCATACTTCCAGCAAGACAATGGGCCTTGTCACAAATAGAATACTATTTTCATTGGTTTGAGGATATTGATGTGTCCCGATTGGACTGCTCTACACAGAGTCCCAACCTGAACCCTATTGGATATCTTTCGGACCAACAAGAATGTAGAGTCAATAAACATGAACAGCAGCCATCTGCTTTAAGAGAACTAACCAGATGTCTGTAGGATGGAAATACCATGTGAAGTGTATCAGTAGTTAGTAGAAAGTAGCTCACGGAGCATATCTGATGTCATTAGGGCTGAAGGAGGCCCTAATTATTAGCATATGTGAATTAATACTACTTTTGAATCTTGCTTAGGTGCCCAATTACGCTTGGTAGGATAGTGCACTCTCAGGAGGTTATGGATTTAAACTGTAAACGTTAAAGCGAACCTGTCACATTGAAAATACAGCACAATTTATAGGTGGCATGTTCTAGAACAGGAAGAAACTGAGCAGATTAATATATCTTCTAGTAAAACATAAGTTCATTCAATCATCTGCTTATTTTGGTAGTCCCACCAAGTGACTGACATTTATCTCTATACACCTAAACGGGGTAAACGGTCAATCACAGTTTTAGGGCTTATTCAGACGACCATATATCGGCTGGGTATTCACGCCGGCCGATATACAGCGTCCCCCTCTGCAGGGGAAGGAGGCTGGAAGAGCCGGGAGCAGTGCTCTGAGCTCTCACCCCCTCCCTCTCCGCCAACTCTCCATCCCTCTGCACTATTTGCAATGAGGGGAGGTGGGACGGGGGCGGAGCTAATTCACAGAACTTAGCCCCGCCCAGTCCTGCCTCCTCTCTTTGCAAATAGTGCAGAGGGGTGGAGAGGAGGCAGAGAGGGGGCGGGAGCTCAGAGCACTGATCATGGCTCTTCCAGCCTCCTCCCCCTGCATAGAGAGACGCCGTATATAGGCTGGGCGTGAATACCCGGCCGATATACGGTCGTCTGAATAAGCCCTAAGATTGCTCAGATGTTTCCTAAGCTCAGAATGAGCAGAGGTTTAAAGATCATGGGTCAGTAGGACTGACTGCATAGCTCTGCCCCTATCGCCCCGCTGACTACCTCATATTGACCTCAGTTTGCCTGGACGGGCTCTTGATTGACAATCTAACCCCCATTGACAATCAGCAGGTGGAACCGTCCACTTGACATGTCCAGGCAAATAAAGGGGAGTATGAAAAAAAAAAGAGGACAGGATCAGCAAGTCCTTGACTGCAGAGCTGACAGCAGCCAGCCCCACTGACTTTACAGTATGACAGGCACTCATTAAACGAGTACTGCAGCTGACAAGTTCTGGAACTTTTCTAACACAACTTTCTATCAACCTGCTCCGCTCTTGCTCTATAACATGCTGGTTGCAGATTAGACTGCATTCTCACTGTGACAGATTTGCCTTAAAAGCAAAAAAAATTCAACATGTCATCCCTTGGCAGCGTGTCAGCAAAACTGGAGGGAATAAAATCAATCTTACCTGTTTCAGTGCCTTTTTGGTGTGCTGCTGGAAGGAAGACACTAGCTTGCTCTGCACTCGGTTGGAAGACGCTTCTTCAGTCACTTGCTTCAGGCACACTGCGCACAAATACATAAAGAGGCAAGGGCATTGTAACAAGAAGTAATCAAAGTCAGAACAACATGTGAAGCATGCTAGAGAGATCACAGAGACTTATTTGTTAAACTTTAAAAGGGGTTTTCACCATTGAATTATTGATGAACCCATCTGCATGTGTCATCAAGAGCGATCAGTGAGGGTCTGCCAGCCGGGACCCCCAAGGATCAGCTGTTCGCCAGGATGGTGCTGTCTTGTGTTGTCAGGAGCAGCATGCTGCGATATTTCATCCAGGAAGACGGGAGAGGCCAGAACAGAAGCTGGACAGACCCCATTATAATCAATGAGGTCTGGCCGGCACTGGTCGGTATCATTATAAGATGGATCTGTTCACTGCAGGGATTCGGTCATCCTGCTCCCAAGATAGAACAGAAAAACGGAAACGCTGTACACAGGCTGCTGCGTTAGGGCTCAGAGTTTCCGTCTCAGCTGTTAGAGGAGAGAAACTTGAAAAAACGGATTTGCTCTTTTCCCTGTTGACTAAAAAAAAAAAAGGAAAGCCACAGTAAAGAGTTTGCTTCCATTCCGTCAGCTTTCCCGCTTTTGGATTCAAAAACAGCGCAGTCTGCAGTATTATTTTTCCGTAGGAAAAAAATGGAAGTCCGACGGAATGGAAGCAAAATAAAGCCTTTCTGTTTGCTTTATGTTTTTTTGATACCTCATTGAAATCAATGAGGATGAGGGGCGGTGAACAGATCTGGGTTTTTTTTCGATTTCATTTCAGTTTCTCTCCCTTAAAAAGAGAGAGGAGGGACGGAAATTCTGTAAAAAAAACAAAAAAAACAGCCTAACTTATTTTAGTAGACTCGGGGATACATTTGTTGCAAGACGTAACTGCTTACAAATAAGTTGCTTTGTTAACAAGCGGTTATTGATGTAATACCCATTATTAGTTCATGGCACTTTAAGAGCCAAGAGAAAGTCCATGGTTATTACAGCTATTTCACTGCCCATCTCAGACAAATATCTTTGCGCCATATTTGTAAGATCACTTACGCTCTAGAATGTAACCTGAACATCGAGCTCAGTACTTCAAATGGAACTTTCCACTAGGTTTCATCCTTCCAAACCTTCCCCAGGATGCTAACGGTCATTAAGAAACCCTCCCAAACATGCAGCTATTACTGCCCATTAGCTTTGCATACTTCATGAATGTTTTTTTTAAGTTTTTAAAAACCCTGCGCCATATGCAAATGACTTCTCAAGAGTCCAGTGGGTGTGCCAAGGCCGTGTCAATCACCCAAAGCCTCTCTGCTTTTGATTGACATGGATAATAACCACTACATCATCCAAAAACGAATTCAAATCTCGCTTTGCAATGCCCTGCTGTGGGCAGACTCACTATATTCTCCAGGGCAACTCCAACTCACCAGCCACGTCCAAACTTCAGGGACGGAGGACACCTGACACGCGACCTGACGCACAGAATGAAGTACTATAGAAAATAGTTCAGCTCATCAGAGTTTGAGAAAATTTTAAAAACTTGAACTTCATTAAAGAACATGAAAATACAATAGAAGTCTCCAACACAATACACACAACTCTGCCAACACGGATGTAAAGGAATGGAACACCTCAGTCCTTATTTAAGTAAAACCTTCCCCAATCCCCACATGCTGTAATATATCACATGATGTATGAAGGCTGGGAGAGAAGCCCACCAATCCAATCACCCTAAATTCCAAAAATAATTCATGAAGAAATGTGTAAAACAAAATAATAAATCTATATCAAAATACATTACTTACTATAGAAAAGTTATGGAAAAATGTACTGGGCATAAAGCCGGTAACTGCAGTATATATAAATCTTCACTTGTGAGTTCACTGAGCAGCAGCACATTCACAATGGCTAAAAATGAAACCGCCAGGATTTATAGCGCCACAAGAATCAGTTTGCAAAAAGCCAGAAATACAAGTAAAACTCTCCTCATGAATCCACTGAACGCCATTGTGCATGTGCTGCTGCTCTGCGAACCTACAAGGGAGATTTATATATACTGCAGCTACTCTGGAGTCGGCGTTATAGAAGTTTTCTACAATATTGATTCATACTGATTGATTATTTTATTGCCTTGTATTTTACACATCTCTTCATTAATTATTTTTGGAGTTTGGGGCGAGTGGATTGGTGGATGCCTCCCCCAGCCCTCATACATCATGTGATTTATTAACAGCATGTGCGGATTGGTCAATGTTTTACTGAAGTAAGGACTGAGGCGTTTCACTCTTTTACTATGACTAAGGAGACAGTTTGGGTGTTGAAAACGCGTCAGTGGAGTGTGTGTATTGTGCTTGAGGACTTCAACGGCACTTTAATGTTCGTTAATAAAAAGAATTTAATTTTTAGAACTTTCTCACTCTTTTTTTCCCACAGTTCTCCAGCTCATACACCCTTCTCACTCAGGCGTCTGTGACATTGGCTTCTTGACTAGCTTGTAGGGGACTTCATCCACATCAGAGGCAGAGGGGCTAACTTACATGGAATTTTTTGTGCAGCTGGCAGGGTCTGAGCACACCCACTGGACTGTTAAATAGTTGTTTGCATATGACACTGGATTATTTAACCCCTTAAGGGCCAAGCTGTTTTGTACCTTAAGGACCAGACACTTTTTAGGGATTTTACCCATGTGGTGGTTTTACTATTTTTTCTCCTTCAGCTATCAAAATTATTTTTGCTGCGTTTTTTTTCCCCCGTGACATATAGTGTTATTTTTTATATCTTTTTTCACTGACTTTTTTTCCCCGTTTTTTAGTTTTATTGGGGGTAAAAAGCTAAATAAAATGATTTTTTTTAACATTTACAGTTTTTTTAAACTATTATATTTATGCTGAAATAAAGAATAAGAATGGGTTCCTTATTTTGTTTTGGACGTTTTGATATGTAATATGTATAGTTTTGGATTACAGTGTGCACACAGCAATGGATTTGGTTGGTGTTGGCTTTGGGTTATTTTTTTTTTAATGCATATATTTTTATTTTAGTCTGTTATTTTTTTAAACTTTTTTCTTTAACATCTACATCCCACATGACGTCACATAAGACCTCTGAGGGTAATTCACATTGTCTTTTTTTTTTTTTTTAATTATACACTTTTCCACTGTAGCTGGAGCATCCATAGGAGCCCTAGTTACAGCGAAAACCATCTCCCTGTAGTGACATCAGTCAATAACAGAGCTGAACAACAGTCACTAGCAGAGCTATGCTGTAACAGGAAGACCCAGCACTCACGTGATCGTCGGGTCGCACAGTGGAAGAAACACTTTCACTTTCCCTTCTTAGTACATAGTGCTCATTGAGCGCTTTGTATCCCAGAAAGGAGAATGCGGAAGCAGTTAAAAAACACTTCTCCCTTCTCCTCTGGGTTCGCAGCTGTTAGTAACAGCTTGATTGCAGAAGCAGAGGCTTTAATCCTGCGCCATACATCTGCTATGGGCTGGCATTAAAGCCAAGAACCAAGCGCTGTATATTTACTGCGCTTGGTCCATAAGGGGTTAAAATCTTCATTTCATAAGAAACGAGGGTCTAGTGGGCAATAAAAGTCCCATGTTTGGAAGGGTTTCTTTAGGACTCATTGTTGTTTGAACTGTTTGGAAGGGTGAAATCTGGTGAAAAGTTCCCTTATACATGAGTGGTCAAAGAGCAGGAGAGATGTTGGCTGCAATATAAGGCAAGCCTTCCAATAAGTATTACCTTCAAATTGGGGACAGCACTGGCATTGGCATTTTTTCCCCTGCCCATTCATAGAAATAGGAAAACGGAAATACTGGTAGTGTCTAATCCGTCACGTGATAGACGCCAAAAGTGCCTAATTTACCTCACTGACTATCATGGTTTGTCATTCTACTAGAAAAAATAGCGCAGCAAGCACTGTTGAACACAGCCGAACGTGCACAACTTACATACACACTGCAGACAATATCAGAAAATCAACAAAACTTGAATAAATACCAACAAGAACATGGAACAAAAGTAGATAAAAGAGGGTAATAAGCCCTTCAGGCCCTACCTTCATTTTCTTCTCCATTGCTGCTTGCCTCTGCCATTTCAGTCCCATCTAACTCTGACTCGCAACCTATATCCAACGTTCCATCATCGGGGCAAGAAGATTCTTCTTTCTGATGCAACAAGGAGACATTAAAAATATAAATCATTTTTGGCATATTACTGTGTTTCCCACAAGTTCTCAGCCACCAGGTGATACTACAGGCCTGGCCTCAAAATTGCAGGTAAATTTAATTTGCAAGCACCAAAAAGAAAGTGTTGCGGTCTGATGAATCTTACATAGATATTGCCTCAGATTCCATATCAAGCAGCAATACTTCCAATAGTTCTTTAAAGACACTAAGACTTACTGGGAGCAGGATAATATACTCTGCTGTGAAGTGTATAATGCACAGAGCATTACATAAGCAGCGCTGCAATTCTTCATTCAGTTAATCTACCCTGCTCTAAAATATATTCCAGGGTCCTTACTAAAAAGCATCCGCACAACATACAAAAGACTTGCTGAAGAAGGCAAGTCAAGGAGGAAAATCCACTCCTACTCTTAGGGCTCAAGTACAGTTGCAATCCAAACGAGGAACAATTTAATTAAAACCAACAACATGCATAATTATAGAAAGAAAAACCGACTTACTTTAAGAGCATAAAGTCCTGATTTCCCTGGGATTTTGAAGAAGGTCCCATCGCCCACACGAGTGTTAGTATGAAGCATGGCATTTAGACAAGCCAACGGAGAAGTACCACTACAATGTGAGATAACAATAACAAGACATGCATGAAAAGGAGTGTAGAAACACGTGAGCCTGACTACATCTAACAATGCCTCCTCTCCCCCTGGCTTTTTTCTCTTCCTTTTTCTGTTCATGCTTCCCTTTAGAGAAATTCTTCCAAGCCTGAAAGCATCTACATTACAATAAAGGGTCCAACAATCCTAATCAAATGCATCTGCTCCATAAGCTTCAGGGAAAATCTGTACAAAATAATTATGTTTTTCCATAAAAAGAGAAAATAAAAAAAAAAGAACCAAGCAAAACTCGGTGGGTAAAAAAAAAGTCCAAATTTTTCAGTAAAAAGCATAGGAAAGCCATGCTTTCGAAAATGTTGCAGAAAATGCTTCCGATGCACATGAATGATCAGATGGGAGAGAAAAAAGTGCACGTTCAATAGCAGCTGTGACCCGTAGGATGAAAGACAACAAAGGCATAGTGAGAAAAGGCCCCGGAAGAATCGAGTGGTTATGTTTCTGGACTCGTGGAGGTGGGAGTCAAAATTAAGTTGCTTTGCTCACTAGAGTTTGCAGCTCAAGGCAGGGGCTTTTGTGATGGATTGCAGGAATGCCAATTATATCAAGGAGAATAACCACTTCATATGTGAGCGGGCAGGGCAAAGCCCCATGAAGGAGACAGACGAATAACCGTGGTGAAATCGCAATAAATCAAATAACTTAAAAAGTGTGAAGTAACCCCCCAGAGCCATAATTATTCCAGCAACTACTATGAAGTACAATTTATTATGTATCCCGGTTATCAGTCCATTGAAGCACATAATTACCATCCTATGAAGAGGATCTGTCACCTCTGCTGGCAGGTCTGCTTTATACTTGTATTCCCTGTAAGATAATTCTGCATCATCTGTTCCTAGAGGAGCATGCATGGCCTTATAAGTCTCCTCACACACCATCTAGGTGCTCTCCTTACCCTTCCTGGCCCATGTTCTTAGGACTATGCACTGTTCCTCTGTTACCCCTCCTAGAACTGGGTGTTACCATTACTCTTGTCAAAGAGGTGTGTCCCTAAGCACACTGACACTTTCCAATCAGTGCAGTAGAGAAACATCACAATCTAGTAACACCCACTTGTCAATTGACAAATACACTTCTAGGAGGAATAGCAAAGGAACATTGTAGAGTTCAAGGAAAAGATGCCCCAGAACTGTTAGATTATGGGAAATACAATTATTTACCAAAACAGGACATTTCAGAAAATGTGAGATATTTAAATATTACTGAAATAATCTTATCAAAATGTACATAATAAAGCAGTGCAAGAGAAAAATAAGTCTGTCTTCTTGACCTTTCTCTGTACTTGATTCAGGTCTAATTCAGCCTTAACCCCTTGAGTGGCACGCCGGGAAATTTTCCGGGACGAGCTCCACTGCTCATAGTGACATAGCCGGGAAGATTTCCGGGCTATGTATCATTATGGGAGCTGCAGAGCACAATGCCACAAGCTGTGACAGTGTGCTCTGCCTGCACAGACCCACACAGAGCAGTGCAAGGGCTTTGAAAAACCAGCAGAAGATATTGCCGACATGTCGGCAACCTCCTGCACTGGTTTGTTTACAGGTTGCCATAGAGACCATTGGCTTGTCAGAAGCAAGCCGATGGTCTCTGTGGCAGGGAGAGCTGGTTGTTAGCTGTCAGAGGACAGCCAGGTACCTGCTCTTACAGCAGAGATCAGAGAAAACCTCCGATCTCTGCTGTGTTAACCCTTTACATGCCGCAGTCTATGTGACTGCAGCATGTAAAGGGCTGTCACTGCAGCATGTAAAGGGCTGTCACCATCGGACCCCCGGAATGTGATCAGGGGTCCTGATGGGTCCCTGTGGAAGTCCCCTAAAGGGACAAAAAAAAAAATTATAAAAAAAAAAAGTAAAAAAATTATTAAAAATAATACCGTAATAAAAACACTTGTCTCCCTTTACTTTGTAAAAAAATCAAAAATATAATCACACATGTGGTATCAATGCGTCATAATGACCCAGAGAAGGAAGTTAAAACATTATTTAACCCCTTAATGACATGGCCCCTTTTTTTCTTTTTTCCCCATTTCTTTTTTTCCTCCCCCCTGTTTAAAAAATCACAACTTGTCCCGCAAAAAACAAGCCCTTATATGGCCATGTCAATGGAAAAATGAAAAAGTTATGGCTCTTGAGACGCAACTGCAAAATTAGTTGAAATGCAATGATTAGACCATTTTAAAAAAACTGCCCTGGTGGGCATGACAGGGTGGTAGGAAACCCGCCACTCAAGGGGTTAAAGGGGTATTCCGGGATATATTTAACTTTTGCTATGGATGGCAGGTCATCAATAAAGGAGTGTCAAATCCCTGACAGTTCCCATTCAAGAGGGCATTGCAATGTCATTTTATTTATTTATTTTTTTGCTATTCAATGTCATTTATATTAAAAATTATGTTTCACCCCTCCATAACACTTTGTTACCCACATATCTCCATGATTTCCTTTATTTGTCCCTTTCCTTGTTCCCCACCTTTTTTCTATTTCTGCTGGCGATACTAAGCTGCTGGTGGCACTGCGACAAATATCATGGGGCCATTGGCTTTTGCGTATGCACTTCTTATGTAGTAATACGAGAGATCTCGGCAATATTAATCGAGGTTTACCCATTTTTCCCTTCCATTGTGTCCAATAAAACTCAATGGACAACCTTCCTCTATACCCAACAGAGTCTGCCACCATGGTATACAACTTTGTGTGCTCACACCAAACACTGTTCAAATTTGTATGGAGGCAGCATTAGCAGATGAGGATCTGCGGTAGGACAGCACTGGGGATGGAGTGGGCTCAATAAGAAAAGGTGAACCTACTGCCACCTTATTAGATACTGACCAATCCTTTGTATAATATTGGGCTTACTTTGTATTATATTTTCACTGCTTGGACTCCGACATGGACATCTGAAGTGAATAGAATGGCTTCTGCCTAGGAGTCATGCTATTCACTGCAACAGAAGTTCAGACAGATAGCCAGTCCAGGAGCCAATGCGCATGCTTAGGAACTGCATGCTTCTGAGAAACCAGACGGATACATAGATGGGAATGGCTGTGCCCATAGGCAACCCTAAAGTACGAAGAGCGTGACACGGACTACATCAGTTGCATGATCTCCAAAATGGTACAAAAATAAAGTAATTTACAAATATTAATAAGTTTACATAAAGTACTATTTTAACCCATTAAGGACCAGGCACAGTAAATATACGAGGCCTGGTCCTGGGCTTAAAACTCCGCCAATAGTAAAATTACGGCGACGCTTTAAGCCTCCTGGCTCTGCAATCAATAAGAGGCAGGATGGGTTATCAGCTGTTAATGACAGCTGATAACCCAGAGGAGAAGGCCGGAGGGGTTTTTAACCCTTTCTGTCTTTTCCTTCCCAGAGTACACAGCACTCATTGAGCACTGCGTACTAGAAAGTGAAAGTAGAAGGGTTTCTTCCATGGCGGGAGTCGGGAAGGGGGGGGGGGGTCATGTGACCGCCGGGGTTTCCTGCTACAGCAGAGCTGGAGGGTCATACTAGACCCAGGGCAGCTCTGCCAGTGACTAATGTCACTACACGGGTTGCTTTCCCCTGTAAGTAGGGCTCCTATGGACACCCCAGCTACAGTGGGAAAATGTCAAATAAAAAAAAATAAAAAAAGTGAATGTCCCCCAGAGGTCTTAGATGTCATGGGGGACATAGATAGTAAAAAACATGATTAGATACACAAGTAAATAAAAATTACAGAACGCAACAACAATATATACATAAGAAAGAAAATAACACAAAGCCGACGCCAACCAAAACCGTTGCCGTATGCGCCCTGTAAACCAAAACCATACATATTATATATCAAAACGTCCCAAATAAATAGAGGAACCCGTTCCCATACCTTATTTTAGCACAAATATACTAAATTTGAAAAAAATAACTATAAATGTTAAAAAAACCTTTTTTTTAAAGCATTTTACCCCCAATAAAACTAAAAAACGGGAAAGAAAGTCAGTGAAAAAGAGATTTAAAAAACAATCGCCCTATATGTCATGGGGGAAAAAAACGCAGCAAAAATTATTTTGATAGCTAAAGGAAACAAGATACGGCAGTAAAACCGCCACATGGGTAAAATCCCTAAAAAGTGTCTGGTCCTTAAGGTACAAAACAGCCTGGTCCTTAAGGGGTTAAAGTGGATAAATGGGATAGGACAACCCCTTTAAATTCAAGCCCAAAGTAATCTGAGATAGACCAGTTGCTATGATTACCAACAACATAAAAGAAACAATGTATCACTAGTAACTACGTTGTCAGCTGATCAGAACGGACTGACACTGCAGAATGAAGGCCAACAGTTACAACTTTTTGTCATTACTTAACATGGATTGGTTTTTTTCATCATGTTTACTGCAAAAATTAGGTGGAAAATAACTTTACATTTTCTGGAACAAATGACATACTAAATGTGTTCTACCAGACGTTCAGCAACGTAGTGAGAGAATTGTGGGAATTTTTCAGAAGGTCGGAAAAAAAATACTTTGATGCAACGCAAATATATTTACTATACCCATACACAATAGAAAAAAGAAACCATAACTATATATAATCAAAACAGAAGTAACAAAACTATTCTGACAAGTCACTCAGCAGAACACATAATAGATCCCTTTCTGGAGCGGCTCCCTGAGCAGTCACAATGAGTTATTACAAAGAAGTACCCCTCACATCGCACAAGATACATTCATTGTATCACTCTGAAGAGATAAAACCTAGAGCAGCAGGACTTGTTTGACAGATGTTCTTGATGTATAATTTCGTTTTTCCTTGACATCCGTACAGGCAAATACGTTATTGTAAGAGGTTTAATTACAGGATCTACATTCTGTGATTACTGTGAGGGTCATAGAGCCACTAGAGATTCCACACATATTAGGATTAACCATCAAACAGGATTAACTTGAACAATTTCTTTGTCATCTAGCGACAATTAGGCAGTTCTACGTTCATATCCATGTTTTGTTTGCTCCCCTGGGACAATATAAATCTATAAGCCGTGCTGTTTCTTTGCTTTAGCATATCTAATGTAAGGTGGATTACGTTGTCAGAATGGTGATGCGTCTGGAATATATGTATATCTGTAACAAGAGATCTTTCTAGGTATTAACATTACTTTGAATGGATTCCATTATTATCTATTGTTTAAACCATGTTTTTATGTTAAAACATATTTTTGTACACGTTTGGTGTTTTTTTTCCTTTCTTCTTCTAATTTTCTGTGTCATTATTTATATTTTTAAAAATCCTGAAATCTTGCAGTTTTCACACTAAACACTCATAATAATCTGACACTTCCTGTACTGCAGACATCACTTTTCAGATATTGCACTGTAACTCTGC
This sequence comes from Eleutherodactylus coqui, assembly GCF_035609145.1. NCBI lineage: Eukaryota > Metazoa > Chordata > Amphibia > Anura > Eleutherodactylidae > Eleutherodactylus > Eleutherodactylus coqui. Next base: position 90,418,479 of record NC_089845.1, on the reverse strand, counting down.
CTATAATAAGGCAACACCTCTATGATAATTTTTTTTAAGCAAATAATACAGGATTCCACCAGCGACAATAGGTGAATGTCACAGCTCACCTCCTCCCCCTCCCTGCACAGATTGTGCACACAAAGCTCTCCTAGATATGTCAGTGATTCATCTCCAGACTACAGATTCTGGCTGCCATAAAGCAAATCTCTGAACTTTGTACCCATACCCATAGTCATGTACAGAACATAAAATTTAAAAAAATCTGCAATAATAAAAAAATTAAAACAGATTAGAAAAAATATGGAATATTTATCTGTATTGTTTTAATTAGTAAATAAAAAACAGGCAATCCATTTATTTTAATTTAAAGACTATTTAAAAAAAACAACCTAAGATAGAAATTATAAATTGTACCAATATTGAGGCAAAAATATGCCTAGACATAAACATAGTTTTCCTTTTAAGGCCCAAGGTCGATCCGCAGTTCAAGCCGCCTATAGAGAAACATGGGCGTCCGCAGCTGAATTAAAGCAAGCCGATTTGTTTTGCAGACTTTTAGGTTCGGAAAACAAATCACTGCATGCTCCATTTCAGGCCAATTCTCACATGGACGGCTTCCGCCATTGACAATGACATTCCGCCAGAAAGCAGGAGCTTAAAAAAATTTAAAAACTCCACGGCGCATGTGCGGCGGCAGCGCTTTCTCACACATCCACAGTGAAGACCCAGACAGGTACGCATAGTTCTTGGCCGCGGGCAGGGTTGGATTCAGCTGCGGGCTCCCATATGCGGAATCCGACTTGCCCGTGGACACGAGGCCTAATTCTAACATATTCTACAAAGACTACACAAGAGAACTCATTGCTGCAGAAATCTATTGTATCAAGTAAACCATAGATAAATAACACAGTAAAAAGCTTATCTTAATGATGTTTCCCCCATGTACAATGTCTTGGGCAACATCCTTTACAGGGCTGCATCCCTGCTCTGGTTCCAGCGTTTGTCATGATAACTGCCATCATCGAACCTCAGGTAACCGCTGCAGCGTCACGTTCCCAAACTCCTGGCATCATGGCGCTCAGAATGTGAATGCTGATATTTAGAGACACTTCAGCTCTCATTGGCTATAGCGGTCCCCTGAGTTCTGGTGACAGCAGCAATAACAACAATCGCCAAGACCTGAGTGGAGCTGCAGAGGGGAATCCCAGCGGCAGTGGAGAGGCAAGTACTCCTTGTTTAATTGCTTTAATACAAGCTGCCCTACTGAAGGGGGCTTGTCCGGTAACAGGATCACCCCTTTAAATGTATTGCGTTTCTCTTAGTTCTTCATTTGTTAACTTTGATGAAGGGGAAAATCTAATTTAGCTTACAAAAAGATGGCTGAGAAGCACCTTAATAACTATGTATAAATATATCAGGGGACAATACAAGGATCTCTCCCATGATCTGTTTATGCCCAGGACTGTGACAAGGGGCATCCTCTATGTCTAGAGGAACGAAGGTTTCATCACCAACACAGAAGGGGGTTCTTTACTGTAAAGGCAGTGAGACTATGGAACTCTCTGCCTGAGGGTGTGGTGATGACAAATTCTATAAAAGAGTATAAGATGGGACTGGACACCTTTTGTGAGTGTAACAATATTACATGTTATAATCACCAATTACTTCAGAAGGGTTGTTGATCCAGGGATTATTCTGAGAGCCAGATTTGAAGTCAGAAAGGAATTGTTTCCCTAAAATGAGGAAAATTGGCTTTTACGTCCTGAGGCTTTTTGCCTACCTCTATCTCAGTCTTTCCTACACAACAGTATTTAACATCATATTAAAAATGCAAGGCTTTTGCCATTCTCAAAGTACCATGTTTGTAAAATGTTATTTCCTGTTCCCAGTGGATTCAACATCATAGTCTTCCAAAACTGTTCATGAACTTTAAGGCTGGGTTCTCACAGGGCGGATTCTCGGCGGAAATCTCGCCGGTTTGGCCACAGCAAAAAAACGCGAGATTTCTGCCGGGAGAACCACCGCTGCAAAACCCGCGGCGGCTTTGAAGCGGCCTGGCCACTCGCTCTTCCACTGCGGCCGGCGCTCCCATAGAGGAGAGTGCGGCCGCAGCGGGAAAAAAAAATGGACATGTTGCGGTCAGCAAATCCGCTTCTGCCGTCTTAGCCGCAGCGGATTTGCCGTCCCGTGTGGACAACATTACTGAGAAACCTCGTCCACATGGCTGGCTAATCCCGGGATTAGTGGCCACACGCGGATTTGCCGCGCCGAAATTACACACGGAATTTCCGCGGCAAATCCGCCCCATGTGAACCCAGCCTAAAAGGGACTGCCTCACTTCTAGCTGTTTTGCTGCAGGAAGTAGACAGCTCCATACATTGTGCAGTGACCCAGGTTGCTACTGCAGTCCCATTAAAGGGGTTGTCTCGCGGCAAACATCAAAATTTTACATTACCCCATTCCCCCTGTCACCCCCCTGGCATAAAATAGCAATTTAAAGTGGTTTTTAAACCGCTTGCTACTCACCGATCCGACGAAATATGGAGTTATAAAAATCTTCTCCCTAAGATGGCCGCCGGTCCTTTCCCAGGGATGCACTACGGTTTTCTCCCATGGTGCACCGCGGGTCTTCTCCCATGGTGCACCATGGGCTCTGTGCGTTCCATTGCCGATTCCAGCCTCCTGATTGGCTGGAATTGGCACACGTGACGGGGCGGAGCTACAATGACGACGCGGTGACCAGCTCTCCGGCACGAGCGGCCCCATTCACCAGCCAGAAGCACGGACTGCGCAAGCGCGTCTAAAAACGCCAGAAGACATCAGAATTAGACGGATCCATGGCGACGGGGACGCCAGCAACGGAGCAGGTAAGTGAATAACTTCTGTATGGCTCATATTTAATGCACGATGTACATTACAAAGTGCATTAATATGGCCATACAGAAGTGTATAACCCCACTTGCTGCCGCGAGACAAATAGACTGCAGTACCAATATGGGCCACTGCCCAATGTACAGAGCTGTCGGTTTTCTAAGTGGGGCATCCTATTTGAGGTTCTTTTACACTGGCAGATTTTCTACCAGCAACGAGCCCTGATCGATGTTTTATGCAAGTTCATTGGGGCTCATGCAGTTCCATTTAAATGGAGTAATTGGCTTTACTTTTTGTGCCTAAATCATAGTTGATGCACAAGTAGATCCGTTGTTGGCAGAACATTCCTTCTTACACAGAATAATGTGCAGCCAACAACAATTAACTTTGGGTGCCGCATAAAAGATGCAATCACTTCAAATTGAGCGTTTGGTCATTTATCAGATAATTATGTTCCCCCCCAAAATAAGACACCGTCTTATATAATTTTTTGTCCCAAAAAGGGCATAGTATCTTATTTTCGGGGGAAGGGACCTTATACTCACCTGGTCCACGGCGTCCCGATCCCTCCTGATTGTGTCCGGCAGCGGCGTGGCGTCCTCCTCGTCTCACAGGTGTCTTCTGCTGCTGACGGGGCTTTGAATACGCCACCTCCAGCAAAGCGAGCGCTGTGATTGGCCAATCGAGCGCCGCCAGCCAATCACAGGTGGCGCTCGATGAGCCAATCACAGCCATTCAGTAATGTCATTCACTGAATGGCTGTGATTGGCTCATTGATTGCCGGCTGTGATTGGCTGCCGGCGCACGATGAGCCAATCACAGCGCTCGCTTTGCTGGAGGCGGGTTATCCAAAACCTCGTCACCAGCAGAAGATCAGCTGTGAGACGAGGAGGACGCTGCGCTGCTGCAGCGCCGCTGGAGACCATCAGGATGCTGCGGACTAGGTGAATATTGTTGTTTTTTACGGGCACACTAGCTAGGTCCTATTTTGGGGGGAGGCCTTATATTTCAAGCCTCCCACGAAAGCCCAACAGGTCTTACTTTCTGGGTAGGGCCTATTTTTGAGGAACACACAAGCAGATAATTGATCTGACATGTTTACATGAGCCAACAATCGAGAAGACAAATGTTTGTACTTCATCATCGGCCTGTCCTAAAGAGCCTTTAGCTTCGCATCCTCCATTCTTCTAGTTGGAAAGACTAGAGGGACATTAAAACAAGCAGATCCTGAATGAATGTTTGTTCCGTGAAGGTGCCAAAGATCAGCCGACAAACAAGCACTTTGTTATTTTACTGACATATTATGTAATGTATATGATTTACCCCAGGGGTGTCAAACTCAATTTTCACAGAGGGTCACATCAGTCTTATGGTTTCCTTTAAAGGGGTCAATTATAATTTTAAGACTGTATAATAATAGTGACCCGAAGAGCAGCCCCACTAGTAATATTGACCCCTATCGTGACCCCAGCAATAACAGTGACCTCCATAGTTGTCCCAGTGTTAATAGTGATCCCCATAGTGACGTGATTAATAATAGTGACCCCAGTATTAGGGACCCACACAATTGCCCCAATAGTAATAGGGTTTCCCATGGTGGCCCTAGTAGTAACATTGACGCCACAGTGGCTACAGTAGTAATAGTGTCACTTATATTGGCCCCAATAGCAATAAGTGACCCCCATAGAAGTTCCAGTAGTAATAAGTGACCACCAAAGTAGTCCCAGTAGTAATAAGTGACCCCCATAGTAGTCCCAGTAGTAATAAGTGACCCCCGTAGTAGTCCCAGTAGTAATAAGTGACCCCCGTAGTAGTCCCAGTAGTAATAAGTGACCCCCATAGTAGACCCAGTAGTAATAAGTGACCCCCATAGTAGTCCCAGTAGTAATAAGTGACCCCCATAGTAATCCCAGTAGTAATAAGTGACCACCATAGTAGTTCCAGTAGTAATAAGTGACCCCCATAATAGTCCCAGTAGTAATAGGTGACCCCCATAGTAATCCCAGTAGTAATAAGTGACCCCCATAGCAATACGTGACCACCATAGTAGTCCCAGTAGTAATAAGTGACCCCCATAGTAGTCCCAGTAGTAATAAGTGACCCCCATAGTAATCCCAGTAGTAATAAGTGACTGCCATAGTAATCCCAGTAGTAATAAGTGACCCCCATAGTAATCCCAGTAGTAATAAGTGACCACCATAGTAGTCCCAGTAGTAATAAGTGACCCCCATTGTAGTCCCAGTAGTAATAAGTGACCCCCATTGTAGTCCCAGTAGTAATAAGAGACCCCCATTGTAGTCCCAGTAGTAATAAGAGACCCCCATTGTAGTCCCAGTAGTAATAAGAGACCCCCATTGTAGTCCCAGTAGTAATAAGAGACCCCCATTGTAGTCCCAGTAGTAATAAGAGACCCCCATTGTAGTCCCAGTAGTAATAAGAGACCCCCATTGTAGTCCAATTAGTAATAGAGACCCCCATTGTAGTCCCAGTAGTAATAAGTGACCACCATAGTAGTCCCAGTAGTAATAGCAACTCCCATATTAAGCTCTGACTGGGCAGCATCACTACAGGCATTCCATTCCCCCAGCCTGCAGCTGCAGGTCAGCAGTAGACATTGCTGAATCTGTGACCACTGGCCTCTCCCCCCGGCATCTGCGTGCGCCATCCTGTATGCTACAGAAGCAGAGAGGAGAGGTCAGTGGTCACAGACTCCGCACTGCCACCGTCAGGCCAGAGTTGCAGGCTAGGTTGTTGCACGGCCACATGAAATGAGCCTTAGGTTTGACATATGTGATTTACACTATGTGCAATGCCCATTGTCCTGTTCACTCTCTTTATAAAGGTGCACTGTATTACTCGTACTGTATATTTGTCACATTAGCGTAAAATATATTAGCCAGATTGGATTATTACTGCAATTATGTAACATGAAACAACAGCCACCAACCTTTTCCTTTATCCCTCAGTCATTCTCTTTTCCTACAATCCCCAGCAGCCTCTAATACAACTCCAGGAAGTATATTTATGTTAGCATAAGATACAGCGCAGTTCGAGCAGTTCAAGCATATATATTATTCTCACTTTCACAGAAGTGGGCTGACACTTCAGCGACTGAACTGACAATTCGGTTGTGCTGAACTCACCAGTGTACAATGCATTGTAAACATACATTGGGGGGAGACTCTGAGTACCCCCCCCCCCCCATCCTAACCCGCCTGCAGGGCAGCCAATGCCATTATCTGCATCGAGAGAACATCACCATGTGTTATTCTTCATCTTAGATGGGACTACAGGGCACACTAGAACATCATCTGCAATCACAAAACTATTACCATGTGTTGTTTATGCTCTCCCACATGACCGCAGGTAACAACTACATTACCTGAAATCAACTCAGAAAATCTGGGATTTTTATGCTCAGGACTGCCGGTAAATTACATTCTGCATAAGGATGCGAAATGGGAATTATCCAAGAGCCCTCACTGATTGGCTCACTCACTGAGTGATCACTAATACCCTAGATTCACAATGTCAGACTACATGAAACTTGGCATGACCATTCTTTAGGTCCTAAATAGTATAGAGGTCACAACTTGATAATTCAGTTCGGACCTAGAAAATCCAGGATAGATGAGAAAGCATAAAGCCTAGGGAAATGATTTGTTGCACACACACTACCTTCAGGACGTGGAGGCGTACTAAGCAGGCCTTCTGGAGAAATTCATTGTCCAACCACGATAATTTGCAAATCTTGGAGATTCAGTATGTAAAAAAGTAAAGGGGTCGCAACTTGATTATCTACCTCACCTCCATGTGTATATACTGAGGAGAATCTACCTCACGTCCATATGTATATAGTGGGGAGAATCTACCTCACGTCCATATGTATATACTGGGGAGAATCTACTTTACCTCTATGTGTATAAAAGGGAGGAGAATCTACCTCACCTCTATGTGTATATACTGAGGAGAATCTACCTCATGTCCATATGAATATAATGGGGAGAATCTACATCATCTCTATATGTATATACTAAGGAGAATCTACTTTACCTCTATGTGTATATACAGAGGAGAATCTACCTCACCTCTGTGTGTATATACTGAGGAGAATCTACTTTACCTCTATGTGTATATACTGAGGAGAATCTACCTCACCTGTATGTGTATATACTGAGGAGAGTCTACCTCACCTCTGTGTGTATATACTGAGGAGAATCTACTTTACCTCTATGTGTATATACTGTGGAGAATCTACCTCACCTCCATGTGTATATACTGAGGAGAATCTACCTCTCGTCCATATGAATATACTGGGGAGAATCTACATCATCTCTATATGTATATACTAAGGAGAATCTACTTTACCTCTATGTGTATATACAGAGGAGAATCTACCTCACCTCTGTGTGTATATACTGAGGAGAATCTACTTTACCTCTATGTGTATATACTGTGGAGAATCTACCTCACCTCCATGTGTATATACTGAGGAGAATGTACCTCACCTCTATGTGTATATACTGAGGAGAATGTACCTCACCTCTATGTGTATATACTGAGGAGAATCTACCTCTCGTCCATATGAATATACTGGGGAGAATCTACATCATCTCTATATGTATATACTAAGGAGAATCTACTTTACCTCTATGTGTATATACTGAGGAGACTCTACCTCAACTCTATGTGCATATGCTGAAAAGAATTTACCTCACCTTTATGTGTATATACTGAGGAGAATCTACCTCACTTCTGTGTGTATATACTGAGGAGAATCTACCTCACTTCTGTGTGTATATACTGAGGAGAATCTACCTCACTTCTGTGTGTATATACAGAGGAGAATCTTCCTTCCTCACGTCCATATGTATATACTGAGGAGAATCTACCTCATGTTTATGTGTATATACTGGGGAGAATCTACCTCACCTCTATGTGTATATACTGAGGAGAATCTACCTCACGTCCATATGAATATAATGGGGAGAATCTACATCATCTCTATATGTATATACTAAGGAGAATCTACTTTACCTCTATGTGTATATACAGAGGAGAATCTACCTCACCTCTGTGTGTATATACTGAGGAGAATCTACTTTACCTCTATGTGTATATACTGAGGAGAATCTACCTCACCTGTATGTGTATATACTGAGGAGAGTCTACCTCACCTCTGTGTGTATATACTGAGGAGAATCTACTTTACCTCTATGTGTATATACTGTGGAGAATCTACCTCACCTCCATGTGTATATACTGAGGAGAATCTACCTCTCGTCCATATGAATATACTGGGGAGAATCTACATCATCTCTATATGTATATACTAAGGAGAATCTACTTTACCTCTATGTGTATATACAGAGGAGAATCTACCTCACCTCTGTGTGTATATACTGAGGAGAATCTACTTTACCTCTATGTGTATATACTGTGGAGAATCTACCTCACCTCCATGTGTATATACTGAGGAAAATCTACCTCACTTCTGTGTGTATATACTGAGGAGAATCTACCTCACTTCTGTGTGTATATACAGAGGAGAATCTTCCTCACCTCCATATGTATATACTGAGGAGAATCTACCTCATGTTTATGTGTATATACTGGGGAGAATCTACCTCACCTCTATGTGTATAAACTGAAGAGAATCTACTTTACCTCTATGTGTATAAACTGAGGAGAATCTACCTCACCTCTATGTTTATATACTGAGGAGAATCTTCCTCACGTCTATGTGTGTATACTGTGAAGAATCTACCTCACCTCTATGTGCATATACTGAGAATCTACCTCACCTCTTTGTGTATATACTGAGGAGAATCAACCTCACCTCTATGTGCATATACTGAGAAGAATATAGCTAACCTCTATGTGTCTATACTGAGCAGAATCTACCTCACCTCTATGTGTATATACTGAGGAGAATCTACCTTATGTCTATGTGTATATACTGGAGAGAATCTTCCTCACGTCTTTGTCTATATACTGAGGAGAATCTACCTCACTTCTGTGTCTATATACTGAGGAGAATCTACCTCACGTCTATGTGTATATATTGAGGAGAATATAACTGACCTCTCTGTGTATATACTGAGGAGAATATAGCTCACCTCTATGTGTATATACTAAGGAGAATTTTCCTCACGTCTATGTGTATATACTGAGAAGAATCTAACTCACATCTATGTGTATATACTGAAGGCAATCTTCCTCACCTTTATGTGTATATCCTGAGGAGAATATAACTGACCTCTCTGTGTATATACTGAGTAGAATCTACCTCACCTCTATGTGCATATATAATGAGAAGAATCTACCTCACGCCTATGTGTAAATACTGAGGAGAATATAACTGACCTCTGTGTGTGTATATACTGAGGAAAATCTACTTCACCTCTATCTGTATATACTGAGGAGAATCTACCTCACCTCTATGTGTATATACTGTGGAGAATCTTCCTCACGTCTTTGTCTATATACTGAGGAGAATCTACCTCACCTCTATATGTATATACTGAGGAGAATCTACCTCACCTCTATATGTATATACTGAGGAGAATCTACCTCACCTCTATATGTATATACTGAGGAGAATCTACCTCATGTCTATGTGTATATACTGAGAAGAATCTACCTCATGTCTATGTGTATATAATGGGAAGATTCTCTCTCACCTCTATTTCTATAAACTAAGGAGAATCTACCTCCCCTCTATATGTATATACTGAGGAGAATCTACCTCACCTCTGTGTATATACTGAGGAGGATCTAATTCAACCTCTGTACATACTGAGGAGGGTCTGCCCCATCTCTATTTCCATATGCTGAGGAGAATCTACCTCACCTATAAGACAAAAACACATAGGCGTATAAGCAACTACGCTTACCGCTATGGATCGTAGTTGCGCACAAATCAGTTTTTTTTTGTCCTATCAGGCCATTCAAAGTCTGCACATAGTTAGTACTACATACGAGAAAGATACGGCAGGTCCTATCTTTTCTCGCCCGTACTATTAACAGGCGACAATACCACTGATAAAAAAAGACTTATCTTCCCGCTGTTTTTTTTTTTTTTCAAACATGCGCGTTATGGTGCAGAGTTTGAATGACCCAATAGAAAAAGAAACCCTGGTTCATGCCCAACTACACTCTGTAGCGGCCATCGTAGTTTTGCATACGCCTGAAGTGCGGCAACAGCTAAAACACAAAAAATTGAGCTAAGCATGAGAACATAAATGCATTGTCACCTCCACGTGGGTAACGTGAAGCACCATGCAAAGTGGTGAACATATTTTATTCCTCGGTTCATCTGACGTAACCACGACTTCATAAAAGTTTACGTGCGAACAAAATGTAAACACCTGCACCAAAATAACTCGGACGAAGCCAGGTATATCGGCTAGTCTACTTATATATGCATGTAACGTGAGGGAGGCAATTCTCACTGTATTATTATTGGTAGTTCATGTTTCCATCTGTAAACGGACCAGAAGTTGCAAAAACTGTGACAAAAACGTCAAGTATAATGAATCATTGATTAAATTAACCTGGTCTCAGAGAATAAATCACAGTAAACGTATCTCTGTACATACAGTGGCCAACACAATCCTAAGGAGCCCTACAGTCTTGTGCATGATTCTTTTGCTGGTGTAACCAAGTTAATTAGCTTATAAAGGTTAGGTCAGGTGGGGTGAGAGGTGTCTTGTGGGTTAAAGCAATTTTTTCTTTAAAATGTGGCAGTACTGCTGCTAACACTGGCCCATTTACACCAGCAGATGATCGCTCAAAGATCGCTTAAACGACAGTTTGAGTGACAGTTTTGAGCGATCATTTTGCATAAACTATTTAGTAGCTACTCAGCTACTTAATAGCAATTTAGTGTGCAAATGAAACCTTAGCTGAAAGCAGTTAATAGCCCAGCTCTTATCTGCTTTCAGTTGCTTTGCTCTCGAATGGGAAACAATGCTATCAGCACTCCCCATGGAGAACTGCTGATAAGGCTGAACAACGATTTTTAGGTTGGCCTGAATTTAACAATCAGCTAGCAGTGCACGAAAAGTGCGTGTTTAGACGCAACGACGATCGCTCAAACGATCGCTTTTTGGCGATTTTTGAGCGATCATTGCTCAGTGTAAATGGGTCTTTAGTCATGCTACTAACAGTAAGGGCAGTATGATTTTGCTGACATGTTCCCTTTAAATGTATACTATAGCCGTATCCCTAATAAATCAATAATGGTAAAAATGAAATACCCACAAAAAGACCATGCACTACCAAGTAAAAAACATGATACATAAGACTTTATTCAAAAATCATATAGACACTAAATCATCAATAGAAGTCCGTTTATATTTATACAAAAGAAAACAAGTAAAAAAATAGAAGAAAAAAAAGTGTAATAAATGCCAAAATATCAATAAATATCAGTTGTATTATATAAAATATGCAATGTGGTATAAAAATCGTAGCTGAAAATGGTCAAAGTAAATCCTGTATGTAGCAAATAAGATGACCAACACATTTCATCATTATATACTGATTCCCTAAGGGCTCATGTCCACGGGCAAAATAAGAATTAAAATCCGCAGCGGATTTTAACTCTTCTCCCGCGCGCGGATCCGCACCCCATAGGGATGCATTGACCACCCGCGGGTAGATAAATACCCGCGGATCGTCAATAAAAGTGATTTAAAAAAAAATGGAGCATGAAAAATCTGGACCATGCTCCATTTTCATGCGGGTCTCCCGCGGGGACGGCTCCCGCGGGCTTCTATTGAAGCCTATGGAAGCCGTCCGGATCCGCGGGAGACCTAAAATAGGAATTTAAAAGCATTTACTCACCCGCAGCCGGCCGAGAAGGTCTTCTCTTCCTCACGGCCGCATCTCCCTTGCTTCGGCTCGGCGGTTGTGCCCGGCGCGTGCGCGCGGCACGTCGACGATGTGCCGCCGGCGTGACGAATTCATCCGCCGGCCGAAGAAAGAAGATCCGGCCGCGACGCAGAGAAGAAATGGAGCGGATGGGAGGTGAGTTTATTCTCATTTATTCTTATTTTCAGCGCTCATGTCCGCGGGGCAGGAGGGACCCGCTGCAGATTCTACATGGAGAATCCGTAGCGGGCCCGATTTTCCCCGTGGACATGAGGCCTTAGGGTAGGCCAGATTTTAAAAGCAAAACGCATGGAGTTTACGTCTATCGTCATCTTTAAAGGTGTTTTCCGGGACTCTCCTTTTTTTTTTCTTTACAGAAGAGAGCCATAGCTCTACAGTAGCTCCCCATTCACTGTTGAAGGCTGTGATTGGTGAAGCAGTCACTTGAACTTCTGGTTCGGGACCAGAGCTCCAACGCTGGATTGGGAGCCACTGAAGTTGGCAAATATTACTTGTTTTATACATTTTGCAAGAATCAAGGGATGTTAAAAAAAGTTTTCTTAAGATCTAGAAAGCTGCTTAAATCTCTGCAGTGATGCATTATCAAAGTTAAAAACGTACAGAGTTTCCCATTAGCTAGTAAGGCCAATAGCTTTTGACAAAGTGGTTTATACGGAGTTATTTCCACTATGAGATGCATATCGCACAAAGCAAGACATTTGGCCCATGTAAAATACAATGTATGGCATAACAATTTAACCTAAAATATTTTCCTTCAACACTTTACTCTATTCCCAAAAAATGGAAGATTGATAAAAACCAATTCATATGCAAAAATATATGATATGCGATATTGTCTTATTTACAAGCTATATGTGGACACAGCAGGAAGCAATGGTGGAAACTTTCTATCACCCCCCAATCATCAGGATCCTTCTAGATGTTCTGGTCTGTATTCATTACAATTAGCAGCATTTTTATATGCCTACACATATCTGGATTATATAAATGAAAATGTACAACACTTACTTTCTGGAAAGGCGCAACATTCGGTAAGTGACCCAACAGGTGCATTAAAAAAAAAGAAAGGAAGAAAAAATAAGTTAGTTTTTTATTTTTTAAATCTATTAAATATTTTCTATATAAATGTATTTACACAACATTATTCTTATAGTCAGAAAAGTAAAATATTAGTAAAATGCGTACAGAAAATAAAAAGCGCTTGGAGAATCAATATGTTTGCTGGACATTCCATGTGACTGCCTTTTTTCTTATTGTCAGGTTTCCAGAGTGTCTTGTTTACTGGTGTACACTGATTGTTCATACCTAACAATTATTACCTTAGTCATATTGGCATTTATGTTGTAAAATACATATGCCTGTATGGTGCACAACTCACAAGAGAGCCGTTACTAGGCAGGGACAACACTCCCTGCCGGATTCCCTCAGCAGTGCTCTAATGGAAGGGTCCAGGAGAAGCTGGCAATTAACTTTTCGAATCGATGGTTAAAAAAAAATAAAATAATTATAATAATATATACACACTACACACACATATATATATATATATATATATATATATATATATATATATATACACACACACATATACAGTTATATATAGTTCTATGTAAATTGCTCTCACACCACCATCAATTAACCTTAGATAACGCTAGACATAACTTCAACCCTGTTAAAGAACCCCTCTGGGACATCTTTCTTTACTTAATTTTAGGCAATTAAAGGTTTAAGTACAAGTTTTGCAGCATTTGACTTCTGCAGCTTATATGTATCACAGTATATTTCAAGCTGCAGAATGCAATTTAGCCCACAAATCCATTAGTGGGCTCATCTGACGCCTCAGTCTCCAGTCCTCCTCTGCTCTGCCCAGCAATCTTCTAAGCCGATTTGTCACTAAAACAAAGTTAAACTTTGATTTGGTCATTAATTAGCTTAAAGGTTTGTTCTAGGAGACAGAGACTGAGCTGTCGGGCGACCTCACTACTAGATTTACTAGTGAACAGCGTTCTGCAGCTTGATATACACTGCGATACACAGAAACTGCAGAAGCTGAATAGTTCAAAATTTAATAAAACCCTATTGCAAAAATGATTTAGTGCCACAAAATGCAAGTATATAAGTAAAGAAAAATGCCCCCCCCCCCAAATGGCCATAGCCTTTAAAGCTAACTACAATGTGTTAGTGAATATCTGTAGTAATGTTATATTTGTAACATATCTTGAGTTATACAAGAAACATGACAATTGTGTGCCTTTAGAATTAAAATGGGGGACAGATCAAACATAGGCCTTGTAGATAGATCAGAGACAAGATTCATCAGACAGGACCTTGGGCTGTAGGTGCAGTCCAGTAAGAACCCTGCATCAAATACCTCTGCTTCCCAGGCTGCACTTAGGTTTCCTTCTGCAAAATTGTGGTATTCTGTATTGTTAAATCGAGTGAATATATGAAAATCAGTCCACAATGAATGCTGTCCAACTTTAGTCAAAAAGGATAATTTATACATGAAAAGAAATATTGTGCGGCATTACTGACTCAACATGAACTTCTCCGTAATACAATGCAATAATACTGCTATTTGTACAGTCATTTACACCGCATACTTATTATGCATACATCGTGATTGAGGAACTAGAACTAAACATCACTGTTTCAACGAGGCCCCTAATATTGGAATAAATATGATATAGTAGGAATAAGGGAGACTTGGCCGGATGACAGCTATGACTGGGCTGTTTAGACACTTCTAGACTTAATTTTAACTAATAGGTTGGAAGGAATATAAAAGTACAGGTTTTGGGTCACCAGAAACAGTGATAACAACATAAGGAGTTTTTATTTATTAAGATGTTACAAAAACTCTAAGGCCACCTACAGACGGGCGGGTCGGATTCTCGCCGTGGGACCGGACCCAAGCGCCTGCAGAGAGTGGCGCGTATCTACCCACGGCTCCGGCTGTTTGATGTGCCAGCTGTCGGGCAGCCGGCGCATACGCAGACCGGCGGCGGGTGAGTGGGTGACGTTTCTGTGCGGGGCTCGACATGTCGCGGTTTGTTTGCCGCACGAAATTTCGCGCGGCCAAGCCACGGCCTAATCCTATGCAGGCTTGCAGCGGCGGAAATCTCGCCGCAGAATTTCCGCTCGTGTGCAGGCGCCCTAACACGTCAGAGATGCCACTTTTTACTGCCTAAAAGGATAACCTTAGTGGCATAAACTGAGAAATGTCCACAAGAATAAAAAGTACCCAAACTAAATGGGACATTTTTAAACATGAATCTAAATAGATCGTGCGGGCGCTATATACCTTATGGGAATAAGACCTGCCCTTTTGTATCAATATATCCC
This sequence comes from Eleutherodactylus coqui, assembly GCF_035609145.1. NCBI lineage: Eukaryota > Metazoa > Chordata > Amphibia > Anura > Eleutherodactylidae > Eleutherodactylus > Eleutherodactylus coqui. The sequence continues at coordinate 90,403,383 of NC_089845.1, read as the reverse complement.
ATGCTACGTATTGTAAGTGAGACTAGCCTTATTCTGACAATAGGTGTGTACACCGAACAAAGGGTAAAAGACAGTGTGTGTTAGCAGGCCTGCTATAGGAGAAATGGCCCATATTGCAGACACTAACATCATGCTTCTAATAGTCGATCCTGGGTTATTTAAAGGAACATTACACATGACTACAGGCTGTGTCATATATTCCATAACCGGACATTGTGTGAAACCGTGCAGATAATAGTCTAGTGTTATTGATATTGCACTTCCCTAATTATTTCCTAATGTGCACAAAGTATTTTCCTTAGGTTATAGTTAGCGACAGGTGATTCTTAAGGCCCATTTAGAAATGAGAATCGCTCAAAAAAATCGCTCAAAGCCGTCTTTTGAGCGATTATCGTTCTGTCTAAATGCAGTTATCGTGCACGAGTCACTGATTACTGAATTCTAGCTTGCTAGAATAGAACCATCAGCTGTTATCAGTGGAGCAGACTGTTATCAGCCGGCTACACTGATAAGATTCTCTGTGCCTGTGTCCTGCTGTGAATTCACAGCGGGGACACTGGCAGTCAGTGCTGAGAAGAATACAGCTGTTAGTTTATGCAAAACAGCTGTATTGTTCTATTAGTGTCCCTGTCTGTGTCCGGATCCGCTTGCATATACTATAGTAGCTACTATAAAGTATGCAAAGATGATCTTTAGGATCGGTCATCAATAGTCAAAGTCCAAGAATACCCCAAAAGGGTTATGTCAGTTGGGGGGTCGTCTTATACGTACAGTCGCCTTATACGCCGGAATATACGGTAGTGAAGCAAAGTAAGGCTGCCTCTATACTATAATGTCTACATACAATTTAATAAATGTCCATTAGTACATAAAGGGATGATACATATATTGAGCTGCATGGTGGTTCAGTTGTTGGCACTATGGCCTTGAATTGGAGGAGCGAAAAGTTCAAATCTGAACATGGCAAGATCAGTAGAGAGATGGCCAGTTTCACTACACTGGCAGCACACTTGACTTCCAATAAAATGGACCCTGGTGCGTACGCCTAATATAGGGACAGTAGATTGTATACAGGAGCTGATGTGACTATATACATTCTCTGCATACAGTGGCAGAATATGGCAGAACTATTTAAACAGATAAGAAAAAAACTGCACAGGGGCCGACAGTTGGGCAAATGAGTGCACAAGTGCTAAGGTCGTCAGCGCTCGTGCAGAGTGTTTACATTGACAGTCTTCACTGCTGGATCGCGGGCTTCTTGCTCAGCACTTCACCTTCTATGTGAGCGCTTTTTGAGCATTTGCACGAGCCGATTAATCGTCCCGTCTAGATGGCCCATTGTCTGTATTCTGCGAACAGAGGATAAGCAAGTTGGCACAACTTTCGTAAATTTAAGTTTATTTCGTGGTGGGGCTCAACTATGAATAACCTGAGGATAGGTCATCAATAGTTGATTGGTAGAATTCAATGGGAGCTGTGCCTGCAATACCAACCCAGGGCTCTGCAATGTGAACAGTGCTATGTACTTCCAGCACTGTCTGCAGGGACAGGCAGGACCAGTGAATAACTGATTGAAGGCATCCCAAGAGCTGGACCGCCGCCGAGCAACTATTTATGACCTATCATGAGGATAAGTCATCAGTAGTTAAGTCCCAAACAACCCTTTAATGTGTCATGAAACCAAGAGATCTACAAGATTTCCATCAAACTCAGGAGCCCGCTCTACAGTCACCAACCTTCACACTGCTTGAGCTCTGTTCAACAACGTATAACAAAATCTCCTGATGTGTGCGCCAATTTTAAAGCTCCAATCTATACAAGGCGATTCAAAAAAAATGATGCAAATATAAGGCGGATTTATTCATACAAGAATTGACATATATACTCTGTCAAAAAAAAATCAAGCACCTGTAATGAGTTGTCGTTTTGCTGCAAAACTCGGCATGCAGTTCCATCTCAAACAGATATACAAATGATTTTGTGGTGTGATTAGATGAACGGTCTTGCCAACTGAGGCCCTAAAAGTGGTTCCACCCTAGTAAAAGGCTCTCAGAGGCAGCTTGTGTGTAATGGACCTCTTTTTCCGCCTCTTTACAGCCTGTTAGCCACTAGAAATGACACTATGATCAAAGACATCAAAGAGATTTGATCAGTTTGAGAGGGAGCGTATTGTTGGAATGCGATAACTTGGATGGTCATATCAATGAATTGCCCCCCACCTGAGTCATTCTGACCAGACTGTAAGTAGGTGTTGGGACCAGTGGATGACAGAGGGCACGCACACAAGGCAACTGGGCTCAGGACGCCCCTGACAGACCACCAGTACAGAGGATCATCTGATTATCTGACAAGCGCGAGCAGGTCCAACTGTTTCATTGTCCGGCAACCAGAGACAGGTGGCACCATTATTACAAATACGGTACAAGAGCCTCCATACCCGCCTGTATCACATCTTGTATCCAAGCTAGAGGCGGTACAGCAGAGTACTAGAGCCTCTCTTTAAGTGTTCAGTTTTTTTGCAATAAATTTTCCTTTTGCTTTGATATTGTAACTACTTAAGGCCCATTTACATACACAGATATCTTTCAAAAAATTGAAAGATCAGCATAAAGTACTAATAGGCACTAATTGCTATTAGTACTTTATTAGTTTCATTTGCATGTAAATGAGCTTCTGGTAGCTGTTGCAGAACTCAGCAGGAGGTCTGAGCTCTGTAATTAGCTCCATTGTTCAGCTACAGGCTACCCATGGAGAATTCAGCACCATGGAGAGCCTACACAGCCTGTGGTCCTGCTTATCAGCTGTTCTGCTGTGGGGCTGAGAAGAGCTGTAACAATGTTATCGGCTGTAATCAGCTCTTCCCCAGCAGAGCACAGCCTGCGGTCATGCTTATCAGCAGAACTGAAAACTGTCTTTTAGCCGAACAGTGAAAGATGGGCACATTTAGACACAACGATTATCGCTCAAAAGACGGCTTTTGAGTGAATTTTGAGTGATAATCGATGTGTCTAAGTGGGCCTTTACTTATATCGTTACAATCACACATAGAAATTTTCATTCCATTCAGACAACTCCTATGCGATGGATTCTTTTTTGAAAAATGAATCTATAACAGCGAGAATGGCATGAAAAGATAGAAAAACTCTTCCACTTTTAATGCACTTTAGATATTTGATGTGGGCGCTACTGGTGACACTAGACAACCTAAAACAACACATCTCCACTGTAGTGGAATCAATAACATGCTGGCACATGTAGGGGTGGACCTGAACTACCGACTTGGCATCTGTGGTGTCATCAATGGTGCTAACATTGAATATCTGTAAGGTGCATTAAAAACCTAAAGACTTCTCTCTTTCATGTCATTCTGGCTGTTGTATGTTGATTCGTGTTTGAAGAAATTACCTTTAGGCTGGGTTCACACTGAGCGGATTCTGGGCGGAAATCTCGCGGTTTGGCCGCAGCGAAAAACCGCAAGATTTCTGCCGGGAATCCGCTGCTTCAAAACCGGTGTCACTTAGTCCCGAGTTTTGAAGCAGCCTGGCCGCATGCTTTTCCGCTACGGCCGGCGCTCCCATAGAGGAGAGCGCGACTGCAGCGGAAGAAAAAAAAAAGGAACATGCTGCAGCCAGCGAATCCGTGCCGCAACGCCGGCTTTGGCCGGCTTTGTTGCGGCGGATTCGCTGTCCCGTGTGGACGAGATTTCTGAGAAGTCTCGTCCACATGGTTGGCTAATCCTGGGATTAGCGGCCGCGGGCAGATTTGCCGCGGCGAAATTCCGGACGGAATTTCGGCGGCAAATCCGCCCATTGTGAACCCAGCCTTACTTTTGCAGCATTCTTTTTGAAACCCTGTACAACTGTATAACCTACTACCAAACCAGATATTTCTTGCAGTGTCTAACCGTACAGCACAGCAAGCTACACTTTCCTTCACATACTAAAAGAAAAGAGGTAAAACAACATATATATCGCCAGGGGTGCTCTTATGGCATTTTGGCATTCGGCTTACGCGTCAGAAAGATTTAACAGGCGTGCATCAGCTGCGGTGCGGACAGAACCTCCTGCATACTGTCTGCACCGATCAGCCGGATGCGGCATTACAGGCTTATCCCCGTCATCACCCAGCTCTGACTTTTCACTATGTATTCCTGACTGTGGGATTTGGATTGTTACATTTCCGGACTGTACAATTAGCTAATTATAAGAGTGCGGTCTTGGCGCACGCTCACACGCGCCGCTCCTAGCAGATCAAGAGTTTCATTCAAATTTATAGATATAGAAAGGGAGTCCCCGCACAGCAGGGGTTTAAAGCAGATTATCCATCATTAGTAATATGCGACTAATTTTACTGACGCTTACATTATCCCCAGTGGATCTCTGCTGACGATCCTCGTATGTGTAAACGGTTTAAACACGACTCGGGGGAGAATGTGCTGAGGGCAGGCCTGTGGGACAATGCCAAGCACAGTTTGTCAAGAAAACGCACATTATTCTGTCATACATATTCCTATAAGGCAAGCCAGAAGATTCAGTAGTTTCTCGAAGTGACATATTCACCAGCGTTTAAGCTGAATACTAAATTAACCCCTTCATACCATGTAACACACGTTTGATATGAAGAGGAGGGAATCTCTACACATTTACGACACGATGTTCGTGAGCGCAACGGTTGGAATAGCGTGGTTGTGACCGGCAGCCATGCTCCAGCCTGGATCCACCTCATCGGTTTCAGTATTGTGATATTTAGGGCTGATACTTTTATACGAACATTCCTGGGATGACCAAAAACCCCTGTCCAGTATTAGGCCTCATGTCCACGGGGAAAATGGATTAAAAAATTCTGCGCCGGTCTCCCACGCATTTGATCAGTGCCCGTGTGGAATTATTGGGTCCCCACAGATGATACTTGCGGATGTCATTTTTCCCAGGCGTGCGGATCGCAGGCGCGGGAAAACAACCGTAGCATGCTCCATGTTTTGCGGTTTTCCCGCACAAACGGCTTCCACTGAAGCCAATGGAAGCCGTCCGATCCGTGACACAGCCATAGATGACATTGCGGCTGTGCCGTGGATCTGCAGGAAAGCAGGAGTTAAAAAAAAAAAAAAAAAAAAGCATGAGTGCATCCGCCATACAGAAGAAAGGACATCCGGACGCGATAGAGGAGAGCCCTGCAGCGTTCAGACAGGTGAGTAAAATGTCATTCTTGGCCTCATGGCTGCGGGCACCGCTGCAGGATTCTTTCCCTGGAATCTATCCGTGACCGTGATCATGAGGCCTTAGGCCTCCCTCACACAGACGTTTTTGTACAGCGTCTAGCTGTACAACGCTCCAATTCATTCCAATGGCGCAGCTCACACAAGGCTGAAAACGCAGGTCTTCAACCCTGCGTTGCTCATTGAAATGAATGGGCAGCGGTTTTAGTGCTGCCGAAAACGCGGCACAACTTGGTACCGCGCTTTTGGCAGCACTAAACGCCCTAGCTACGCTGCTCGAAAAAAAAAAAACAACACTCGCCTTGCAGGTGCTGTCGCTGTTCCCGGCGGTGCTCTCAGGATTTGTCAGCCTTCATAGGAACTTTCACTGGCAACGGAGATTCTAAATCCCCGCCTCCAGCGAGAGATTGCTCTGATTGGCTGAGTCGGCTAAGTGACAGCCGGATGAGCCAATCAGAGCCAGCGCTGGATGCGTCCAATCACAGCCCTTCATTCAATTAATGGCTGTGATTGGACGCATGCAGTGCTGGCTCTGATTGGCTCAGTCGGCTACCACTCAGCCGACTCCGTCAATCACAGCAATCTGCGGCTTCACAAGGTCCCGACAGCAGCGCTGGGGACAGGAGCTTCACCTGTTAGGTGAGTATTGATTTTTTTTTTATCAGCAGCCTTGGCTGCGTTTTCAGCAGCGTACAGAACTTGTATGGTGGCAAACTTGTACTGCGCATGGCTACATACTCACGCAGGCCTTCATGCGCAGTACACCTGTTTATTTTTTGTCTATATTTCCCACACCGTCATTTAGCGATGACATGTATACCCGCAGCCCATACGCAATGTAATTGTGTATGGGCTGCGGGGTATATGCGCAGCCATAGAGAACAATGGGCTCTATGTAGCGTATATCCGTGGTAAAATAGAACATTCAGTGCTCTATTTTCCGTTTGTGTGATACGCAATTCCGACACGCTAATGTGATTGGAACTGTGTAAGGCAATGCAATTGATTGCCTGCGAGCTATTGTGTATCACACGGGCGGACATTAAGCATAGTGTTTAATGCGGTGTTATTCTTTCTAATGGAGGTTCCAAACGCTTCCTTGGCGTTACTCTGTGGAATTTACTGTCACAAGGAGGTACTTGTGAAGGTTGAGAAATATGAGCTAAAGGAGCCCATCAGCAGGGACAAGATCCTTCTTTCCAATAAACTATGTATTACTCAGCCGAGAAGTGTATAGAGCATTTCAGAATAAAACGTAGTTCTCTGTAATGAAGGACTCCGACAGTGGCTTGGGAAAAATGAAACTGCTGACAGATTTCCTTCTAAGACCAAAGTCTAGTGACAAAAGATTTGGCTTATGTCAAGATATACACTACTGTTCAAAAGTTTGGGGTCACATTGAAATGTCCTTATTTTTGAAGGAAAAGCACTGTACTTTTCAATGAAGATAACTTTAAACTAGTCCTAACTTTAAACAAATGCACTCTATACATTGCTAATGTGGTGAATGACTATTCTAGCTGCAAATGTCTGTTTTTTTGTGCAAAATCTACAAAGGTGAATAGAGGCCCATTTCCAGCAACTATCACTCCAGTGTCCTAATGGTACAATGTGTTTGCTCATTGGCTCAGAAGGCTAATTGATGATTAGAAAACCCTTGTGCAATCATGTTCACACATCTGAAAACAGTCTAGCTCGTTACAGAAGCTACAAAACTGACCTTCCTGTGAGCAGATTGAGTTTCTGGAGCATCACATTTGTGGGGTCAATTAAACGCTCAAAATGGCCAGAAAAAGAGAACTTTCATCTGAAACTCGACAGTCTATTCTTGTTCTTAGAAATGAAGGCTATTCCATGCGAGAAATTGCTAAGAAATTGAAGATTTCCTACAACGGTGTGTACTACTCTCTTCAGAGGACAGCACAAACAGGCTCTAACCAGAGTAGAAAAAGAAGTGGGAGGCCGCGTTGCACAACTAAGCAAGAAGATAAGCACATTAGAGTCTCTAGTTTGAGAAACAGACGCCTCACAGGTACCCAACTGGCATCTTCATTAAATAGTACCCACAAAACACCAGTGTCAACATCTACAGTGAAGAGGCGGCTGCGGGATTTTGGGCTTCAGGGCAGAGTGGCAAAGAAAAAGCCATATCTGAGACTGGCCAATAAAAGAAAAAGATTAAGATGGGCAAAAGAACACAGACATTGGACAGAGGAAGACTGGAAAAAAGTGTTGTGGACGGATGAATCCAAGTTTGAGGTGTTTGGATCACAAAGAAGAACGTTTGTGAGACGCAGAACAAATGAAAAGATGCTGGAAGAATGCCTGACGCCATCTGTTAAGCATGGTGGAGGTAATGTGATGGTCTGGGGTTGCTTTGGTGCTGGTAATGTGGGAGATTTGTACAGGGTAAAAGGGATTCTGAATAAGGAAGGCTATCACTCCATTTTGCAACGCCATGCCATACCCAGTGGACAGCGCTTGATTGGAACCAATTTCATCCTACAACAGGACAATGACCCTAAACACACCTCCAAATTGTGCAAGAACTATTTACAGCAGAAGCAGGCAGCTGGTATTCTATTGGTAATGGAGTGGCCAGCGCAGTCACCAGATCTGAACCCCATTGAGCTGTTGTGGGAGCAGCTTGACCGTATGGTACACCAGAAGAGCCCATCCAACCAATCCAACTTGTGGGAGATGCTTCTAGAAGCGTGGGGTGCACGTTTCACAAGCTTACCTCAACAAATTAACAGCTAGAATGTCAAAGGTGTGCAATGCTGTAATTGCTGCAAAAGGAGGATTCTTTGACGAAAGCAAAGTTTGATGTAAAAACAATGTTATTTCAAATACAAATCATTATTTCTAACCTTGTCAATGTCTTGACTCTATTTTCTATTCATTTCACAACGCATGGTGGTGAATAAGTGTGACTTTTCATGGAAAACACAAAATTGTTTGGGTGACCCCAAACTTTTGAACGGTAGTGTATGTGACACGATTCACATAATTTTGCTATCATATGACATTATGGAGTTGTGGTGTCTGGGCAAAGGCCAGCCGTGGCGGGTGAGACCACGGGTTTCTCAAAGATGGTTGTCACAGGTGGCTCTGTGATCTCTTCCCAACATACGGCGCAACGTGGCTCAGCTCGTTCGCGCGCAATGCGAAAAAACAGGTAGCTGTACATGATAGTCACGTGATGCCAGTACCTCTACAAGCAAAACGGCTGTTCGATGTCACGTAAAAGAGCACGCAAACAAAGTGATAGTTTTCAAACCAGAGGTACACGGTTTCCTTTACTTACAGAATCCAGCTTTGATTTTCCAAGTATACAACAAGACGACTGTCTCGGACACAACACTTCTGGCAGGCTTCCTCCTTCTTCCACTCTGTTACTCACACACACGTTCATCTAGGAGCCACTTTCCTCCCCTTAATCTAGGTGTCCTTAGTCCACGTTATCTGTAAGATAACGTGGAGGCGGGCGGCTGAAACGATCTTTGGCGTGCTCTACCTCCATTCACTGAGCGATCCTTGTTCCCATGTAAAGGCACAAAAGTCACTGGGGCAGAGAAGTCTAAAGTAATCCAATGGAAGAAGCTCTTCACAGAAAAGAACTCTGTTATAATATGCCCTTTGCGTGGAGGCACTGGATCACGTGTGGCTCTTATAGATGTATTGACGTACGTGTCCAAACATTTACTCTTGTCCAACTACATACGGCTCGCGATCTGGGGTACCAAGTGGCTTTTTATAAGCCTGTCCCTAATATGTCTCCCAAAGGGCACTGAATTGGTCGTCTTCTATTGTCCATGCAACTAGGTGTCACGGTTTTCACTCTCGATTTTGTGTTTTGTTAGTCACGTAGCCCTAATTTTAATTAATTTATCAATATAAATTGCTTTTAAGGAGTCGTTACTTTCTGTGATGTGTAAAAGCACAGGAGTGATCATGGCTGGGACGGCTGTCGGGCGCTGAAGCGCGCAACAGTCGTCCCCGTGTGAAAGGACCCTAACAGATGGTTTGCAGAGGAGTAGAAAAACCTGTGATGATAAACAGCTAGGAGTCTAGTTAGATTGGCAGAAAGGTAGTCTTTCTGGAAGTTAGGCTTTTAAAGAGGTTGTTCTATAAAATCAAGTCCTCTGGTGTGACTGGTATCCCTGACGCGTCACCGCGAGCTCCTAATGCAGAGTTCCCTGCAGATTGCATCCCTTCATGTGCTATTGTTTAGTTCTGCTGGTTGACCAGATACCATTAATGACACAATATGCTAATATCCTGGGATGTAACCTGAGCGAACAAGAACAAGCAACATGTGCAGTTGTGCAAACATTTCTCTGATGTGCTGCACATCGTTTGGTCCTGACGTCCGTGGCAGCCGCCCAACTTCAGATAACATTCTGCGCCCTGCAGTGTTGCACGAACCCACAGACTCTGAAAGCCAAAAAAAAGATGCGGTAAGGAGGTGGCACACACCTGGTTTCTTTTAACCCTTCTTTCTGGATCACTTCCAAGATTTGTTTTGCAGTCATTGGTGAATTGGGATGTTTTTCTAAAGCCTGAAAAGATAAAAATATTTTTTTTTAATACAAGAGGCACATTTTTAAGCAAGTTGTATCAAGAAAATGTTAAAGTTTTTAAATGTGGCTTTTACCACAAATACATTGAAACTTATGGCAAATATTCAATTTTCCCAGTATGGTTTTGACCGCATTTCAATCACACAGTCTAAATACACCCTAATGCTTAGGTTATAGATCTTAGAAGGCTTGTACCAGAATAAATGTATTACCTACATATACGATAGATGATTAAAGTTCGATCGCTGAGATCCCCACTAATCCTACGTTCCCCTCTCTTGACTATGAGGAGAAGGCTGGATGGAACCGTGGCCATGCACGCGCGACTCGGCTCCATTAATTCTTAACCCTTTCCAATCCACTGTCTGACGTCTAAAGACATTCTGATCGAAGGCTGTACAGCTCCGATGTCGGAAGATGTCCGGCAGGGTATTCTTACTGTAGATTACTGGCCGCTCTGTTGTCAGGGGCCTCACCGGCATGTACTGGCTCTAGCCAGCAGATGGCGCCATTGTATGATGGCAGAAAGAGAAAGCCCCCTAGGAAACCCTGAATGCAAAATTGGATTGCAAAGGGTTAATGGGATTGCCGGAGATAGCCGAGTACAATCGCTCAGCAATTTCTGTCAGACCCATTGAAATAAATATAGCAGCCACCATGCATGCGCAGCCATCACCCATTCAATGAGACATCCCCATGGGTTGGAGAAGCAACCTGCAGTGGTGAGAGGAGAGGAATTCAGTTCCCGTTCTCGGGATCAGTGGGGGTCTCAGCAGTGAGAATCCCCACTGATCAGACTTTTATAACTTATCGTAGGGATAGGAGCTAAAAGTTAATACTGGTACGACCCCTTTAAGCACTCTAAGGGGCACTGCTAATTAATAACATTTTAAGAAATATGCCAACATCCAGGAGGTGTAAAGTTGACCATACACAAGACAGTTGTTAGCAATCTCCCTCATAAACATGTACTGTTTGCTTATTGGTTACAAAGGATTGGGCAAGCTGAAATCTACATGCCCAATCGTTCTTTTTACCCTACACATGCCATGAGACAGCTGTCAGAAAGCCCTCATGTACATAGGATGGTCAATAGTTACAGGCAAATCTGGTAGGTTTGGACAACCAATATGTATAAATGCTCTTATGTTAATATTTTATTTTAGATGTGAACACTAATAAAAAACACTAGCAAAGTCTCAAATATTCCAAGTACTTATTTCCATCTCAATATATCTTTTAAAACACTTCAGGACAATGACATAAAATATGAAAATAAATAGGCTTTTCGATCTGAAAACTGTCACAGATCCCATGTGCCCTATTTATAAAATGGATAAGACACTTTTTTTGTGATTGCTGACAAAACTGAAGACACAATTTCACTTTCCAAAATGGAAATTGCAGCTGAGCAACATTTGCGTTAATGGTCAATGACAGGATTTTATTATAAAGAAGTGGAGCACATATAAGGCAGTCACAGCTGCCACAGAGCTGGTTTACCATGTTAGCTTTACGCTGGCCATGCACAACAGACAACAGCTAGCAAAACACTGATGCCTATGTCCTTCAACTGAGCACACACAGGGAACATGGGGGTACACTGCTGCCACGCACTGTTAGTGTGGCTTGTCTCCAGTGGGAACAGATTGGATTAGATTTCAGAATCCCAGATCGTTGTTCCCCCACAAAGGATGTGCCATGCCCATCAGATAGGCTGCGAGATCTGTCCAAATATTAATCAGTATGGTTGGCTCTCCAGATGCTTATCACTAGCTACAAAACAGTCTAAAGAATATGCTAAAGGCAAATTTAAGACACGGTTTATGATTAGAGAAAAAAACCCCACAGATCTGGTTTTCTTCAGAGACTCTTTTGACTGGGGGTACAACCATAGCGAGGAACAGATCTACTGTTGTAACCGGACCGTGGTGGGTTATGGTGTGAAGTTAGACACATTAAGCATCTTTGGGACGAACTAAAGCACAGTTTCCAGGCACGTCCATCATCACACACCTTTCAGAATTTAGTGGAAAGCATGCTTAGGAGGGTTTCTGCAATCATTCAAGCCAAAGGTGGCCCAACACCATATTGAAAAATGTGAAAGAGAAAAGACAAATTTCACCAATACTGTCCCAATACCTTTTTCAACATAGTGAATATCTTCTGCAGGTTGCCGAAAAGCCTGCTGACCTCCCCAAAAAACTAGGCACAAATATATATATTTTTTTCCAAAGCTGCTGAAAAAACTTTTTAGAATATAAAAGCCCGCAGGCCAGCCTAACAAGGGATTTGCACTGTTACCATGAGGCGCACTCAGTGCCCCGCAGCTATTGTTTTCTGTTATATCCTCTGAGCCCGAGGGGCCGCTGATGCAGGTCCATGTGATTTTTATACCCACCTGTCTCCCCTTTCCCTTGCTGTCCATCCATGAAGCCGCTGCGCAGTAGATTGCGCCAAGTACTTGGTTTTATTGTGTGCGCATGCACTGTCCAAAAAGAACAGCGGCTTTGTGGGAGGACAACAAGGGAAAGGAGAGGCGGCTTATCGGATGTGACAGATTCTCCTTAAGCCTCTAAATTCACAAGTTTTCAGGTAAAACACAACTCTCAACCCGAGGATCTACAGCTGTCATGGTATGTTGGGAGTTGTAGCTTCCCAAAAGAATCAATGGAGAGCCAAGGTATAGGACGATCTTTAAATCCATCACCTGCAGAGCACCGATGTGTAATGTGAGGTTTCCAGCTGTTCTACAGACTCAAGACACCGAAGAGGCAGGGAGACGTGTAGGACGTGGTCACTTTCTTTTGGGGACCATGGGTAATAAGCAACTAGGCCACTACTGAGCTCTCCGTCAATGACAAGCTATGACCTCCCAGCTGGCAGCTCCCCTTACCTCTCAATCCCTTACCTCCCTCTCCAACCCCATGAACAGCCTCCAAAGAAGGGGTGATGTCTCTTATCCATCTCCACCTTTCAGTTTGCAACAGCCGCCATCTTCGGTTCCTCTATGTTGCAGTAGTCTTACTGTCCACTAGGCGTATGCAGAGGTCCAAGAGTAATTGTGCCGTGCTGTTACTAGAATGGGGGAGAATGCCCCTTGTGCAGTCAGTACTGCAAAATAAACTTTGTTCCTAAGTAGTGACTAAACTTGCACCCATTGGCATGGGTTGCCAAACTCTGCTCGATAGGATTGTCTACAGGGTCAAAAGCGGACCCCATAGACAACCTCTCTAGAGCGCTAAATCCAGTCCTTACAGCAGCACTTATAACCCTGTTTCCCTTTGTTTTGTTGCATCAGGAGTGGAATTTATAATCTTTATGTCTTTTTAACTGTTTGGTAAAAGACCACGATGGAAGCAGTAATACGGAGAGTGCATACATACTGTACGCTTCTGCAAGTCAAGTATCAAATGGCATCAAGCTAGAAGAGAAGGCAGACTGTACCTTGGGGTAACAATAGTGCTGCAGGCATGTCTAACTTATATTTTGGCCAAGTATCAGAAGTTTTCGGCCTTCTCTGTGTGCTGCTGAGTACTGACAGCCGCTTCAAAACACGAAGTTCTACTGCTGTGCCTTCTTGCAGCTTTATATAACCCAGATAATCAAAATATTTTCAGGCTTGATAACAGTACTTGTCAGTGAAGTCCGTAAAACAGTGGTTTTAGTGTCTGCTCTACCCTCCAGCACATAGCAATTGCTATTATTTACTTACTTCCAAATGACCCATCTGGTTTGAGCATTGTGTATGCAATGACACAATTGTGGCTTTTAGGAGCGAGATTAAAATAAAAAAAAAAAAAAAAAAAAGGGCCTTAAAAAAAGAGTTTGAAACGCTGCGGTAAACGCTGTAAAACGCCTCTACTGAAAGGCTTCTCAGAAGAGCGTTTGAACGTGGCGTTTATAACGCGGTGATTTTCCGACGCGGTCTGCTCTATTTTAGTGCGTTACCTCATCATTACAATGGGTGATGAGGTGCGATAAAAGCAGTGGAACGCATTTTAACAGACATCAGTGTGAAAGCCGCCTAGAGCTCACACGAGCGTATCTCGCAGCCTGTGAAATATGCGTGTGGCACCCATACAGTATGCAAGGATATTGCATACTGGCTGCATGCCGCTCATAGTCATGTACTATCTTGGCATATATGCTTATAACATGGGCATGGCAGATTAGTACGGCGTATTACATATGCGAGACTCATGCGCGGAATACGCTGTACTGATATGCTGGTGTGAACCGGACCACAGAATGATGTCATACATGGGTTATACCGCAAAAAAGTGTTGCTTTTTCTGATTCCTTTATCTGCAAAAAAGCGTACATCTCTACATATTAGCTTTAGGTTAACAGGGAATTACATAGTAACATACCGTAGTATGTTGGCCAAAAAGAGACATATGTCCATGCAGTTCAGCCCACTACCCCCACCCCCTAACCACCCCGAATGTTGATCCAGAGGAAGGCACAAAAAAAGACCCAATAAGGTAATTTTTCCCATTTAAGGGAAAGCAATTCCTTTCTGGCTCCAATCTGGAAATCAGAACAACCCCCGGACCGCCGACCCTTCTGAAGGTTTTAATGATTATAACATGTAAATACTATTATACTCAAGAAAGGCGTTCAGGCCCCTCTTGAACTCTTTTATCGAGTTTGCCATCACCACATCCTCAGGCAGAGAGTTCCATAGTCTCACTGCTCTTACAGTAAAGAACCCCTTCTATGTCAGTGTAGAAACCTTCTTTCCTCTAATCGTAGAGGATGCCCCCTTGTTACAGTCACAGTCCTGGGTATTAATAGATGATGGGAGAGATCTCTGTATTGTCCCCTGATATATTTATATATAGTTATTAGTTCGCCCCTCAGCCGGCTTTTTTCTAAACTAAATAACCTCGGTTCTGATAACCTCTCTGGGTATTGTAGTCCGCCCATTCCATTACTTTAGTTGCCAGTCTTTGTACCCGTAAATTACAAATAAATCTGTTGTTAAAGGGCAGCCACCCCCTCCCCTGAGATCCCCACCCACTTGCGCAAAGATTTACTACTTTTGTACACCCGAAACTGGCATAAACCAATGTGCCTCATAATAAATGTGACACAAAGCATAAAAGATTGGCATAATTTGTGCCAGAAAACTGTTGTATTTTGAATAGTGAATAACCCCCCGGTCGCACACAAAAAAATTAAAGACCCCAAAAATTACTTTAATATCATAGAAAATTTTGATATCAAGAAAATTTTACATGTTTAAAATTGCACAAAATGGTCTGATAATTTTTGGTGTTTTCTGGATGGAGGATATATATATATATATATATATATATATATATATATATATATATATACACATACACACACACATACATACATACACACACACACTTAAAAAAAAAAAACTGCTCTGCGGAAACACACTGCAGCATGTCATCTTTCTGCCAGATTTCCCATTTCTTTCAATGGAGGCGGGCGGCAGCAGCAGAGCTGGCCCTATTGAAAGCAATGGGAGAACTCTGCGATCCTCTGCCGTGGTTGGGGATTCCCTTCATCCCTGCTGTGATGTGAGGCATCGCCTCCCATCCACGGGCGTTTCACATGGTGGGAAGCGCGATACCGCCCTTGTCAGTGTGAAGGAGCCCTAACACCTGCAGGAAACTGGTGCAGATTTTAACACAGTATTTGGTGGGGATCCGCACCAAAATCCACTATGTGTAAATGCACCCAGACTGCTGAAAACAAGGGTGGCATTAAGGGGGGTAAATGAATTTTCTTTAAGCATCTTCCATACATAAGACAGCGATAGAAGGATTCTGGTGCTGGCTGAATATAAGTCATTGATGTATATACAGATGCCTAAAAGGAATCGACATTTAAGGGTCATGATTCATTTATTATTCTATAGGGCAGATGTTGGCAGTAGGTAGGCAGAAGCGGAATGACTGTGTACAGTACACTCCCGAATTAACCATCCAAGACATCCATGCCTATACCGCTGCTACAGCTTCACTAGAAATGGTTATCCCCAGTGACAGTGTCCTAGAGACATACAACTGAGCCTTCCAAAGCAATACCCTAAACACGCAGCTCCAGCCATGCCTTCGCAGTGTCATCCATGGCATATCCAGGTCACATTTATCACTGCTCTGCCAGGAGCCCCCATTATCATTGGGATTTACTGCTTTATTACTAGATGTTATTAAGTGACGGCAGGCGGGCAGCTACTAGGAGGGGCTCACACTGCAGAGGACACTGGTGCTGTTGTGTAAAGTATATGTGGAAGTATAAAACACTACAAACAATGCCTTTTCAGAGGTGTTTTTTTTTTTTTGTCGCTGCAGTTTTTCAGAACGCCGTATGCTCTGGGGAAGACATTTTTTTCAAGCACCTCTCCCATATGCTTCTCTTTAGGATTTGAGAAATACTAGAAAAAAAAGGCAAGTCACAGATCTAAACAAGTGAAAGAAAGGCACCAAAAACACTTGAAATCCATTCATTTTTTGACAAGCTAACCAAAAAAAACATTCAGAAATGTCTCCATGTGTGAAGGAGGCCTAAAACCAACGTCAAACTACAATTAAAGACACGATCCAAGCTTCTTTCTACCACTAAATATATGACTTTCAAAAACAGTCCCAACGACAGAATGGACCTACGTGACGTTAACCCCTTAAGGACGCAGCCCTTTTTTTCTCTCAATTTTTTGGTTTTTCCTCCACACTTTTATCCGCCCACGTAGGTGTCTGGGGGCTTGTTTTTTTGCAGAAAGAGTATTTTTCAATTGTATTATTTAATGTACAATCGCTAGAATATGGCGCAGGATTAAAGCCTCTGCTCCTGCAATCAAGCTATTAGTCACAGCTGAGAACCCAGAGGAGAAGCAGGTTTTAATCACTTCTGCCTTCTCCTTTCCCGGGTACATAGCGCTCAATGAGCACCATGTACTAAGCGAAATTGGATGCGTTTCTTCTACTCTGCGTCCTGGCGATCACGTGAACGCCGGGAGCACCCTGTTACAGCAGAGCTGCAGGGTCCCAGAATACCCTGATCAGCTCTGACAGTGACTATTGTCACTACAGGAGATGTTTTCCCAGTAACTGGGGCTCCTATGGATGTTGCTTGCTGCTTCAACGGATGCTCCAGCTACAGTGGAAAAGCGTGACACAAAAAAGGCAATGTGAATGACCCCCCCACAAAGGTCTTATATGACGTCATGGGGAAAATAGATGTTAAAAAAAAGTTACAAAAAGAAGTTAAAAAAAAATAATTACAGAATAAAATAATAAATATATACATGAAAAAAAAAAGAACATGACCCACCACCGATGACAACCAAAGCAAAGCAGTCACTGTATGTGCCGTAACCCAAAACTTTACAAATTATATATCAAAACATCCGAAACAAAATGAGGAACACATTCCCAGTTTTTTAACCCCTTAGTGACGTCTTACAGGGTTTTTACGTACTGCTGTTACAGGACATGTTTGGAGGGAGATTGTGCAGCTATCTCCCCTCCATAGCCTGCAGGCGCCGGCTGTTTATTACAGCTGACACCTGCGGGCACCAGCTCCGACAAGGCGTGCGGCTCATCGGGGCTGCTAAGCCTTTAAATGTCGCTGTCAATTCTGACAGTGGCATTTAAATCCCCCAACCGATGTTCGGGGGTTCCGAATGGCCCCCCCACGATGAGACTGCAGGGAGCCATGCAAGTGTCATGGCCACCAGGGGCCTTCTGAAAGGCCCTAGGGCTGTCATGGCATGTGCCTATCAAACCATCCCTGCGGGGTGGCTTGATAGTCTGCCTGTCAGATTGCAGTATGATGTAATGCTGTGGCATTACATCATACTGCAGGAATGATCAAAGCATCCCAATTTGTGCCCCCCCCCCCCGGGGGGGGGGGGGGAGGGGACTGAGAAGAAAAAGAAAGAGGAATAAGTTGATTCAATAATATTTTAGTAATTATTTTAAAAAAAAGTAATAAAAAGTTTTAAAAAAACAACAAACACTTTTGCCATACTTATAAAATGATCTAAATAATAAAACAAAAATACATATTTGGTATTGCTGCGTCCGTAAAAGTCCGATCTATCAAAGTAATGCATTAATTACCCCACACGGTGAACGTCGTAAAAAAAAAAATAAAGAAAGCCAGAAATGCGCTTTTTTAGTTCCCCTGTCTCCAAGAAAGAATGCAAAAAAAAGTTGTTGTTGATGGCGAAAGAAAATATATTTTTAAAAAACAAACGAAATATCTTGGGAAAAAAAAATAAAAATAGTACAGCAACCCCCCCCCCCCCACCCCCCCCAAACAACACTATGTAAGTTTGGTATCATAGTAATCGTCCTGACTAGCGCAGTACTGGTGGTTTTTTTTTTTATGACAGCGTTCACCATGTGGGGTAAATGATGCGCTAATTAATAGTTCAAACTTTTATGGATGCAGCGATTTTTTGCAAGTTCTTGATTTTTTATTTCGATTTTTTTATTACAAGTATGGCAAAAAGTTTTTTTCCCCTTTTATTATCTTTTTTTAATATTTAATAAAACTTTTTCAAACTACATTTTTTTTTAGAACTTGCGATAGTTTGATCGCTTCAGCACACTGGCGTTACTATAGGGGGATGCAGGGGATGCGGTTGCGCCCGGGCCCAGGAGCCTTAGGGGGCCATTAGGCCTCTCTTCTCCATATAGGGAGCCCAGTACTATGAATAAAGCATTATAGTTGGGGCCCTGTTACAGGTTTTGCATTGGGGCCCAGGAGCTTCAAGTTACGCTTAATTATGATTCAATGCCATGATCTGGCAGGTAATCAGAAGCCTCCCAGCTACTATGGCAACTGAACCGCACCCGGCAATCTCATCGCAAGGGACCACTTGGGACCCCTAAACATCGATCGGGGCATTTAAATGCCGGTGGCAGAATTGACTGCGTCAATTAGAGAGAGAGTTAACAGCTACAATCAGCGGTGTGGCTCATCGATGTTGTTGCAGGCGGGTGCCCAATCCCCGTCTATACAAACCCTGAATGCACAGTCCTGCGCGCACTGTATCTTCTGTAGTGTTAAGCTGGTAAACGGAGTTGTCCAAGAATATTATTATTGATGATCTATCCTTGGGATAGGTCCTTAATAGTGGAATGGCAGGAGTCCACCACTCGGGATCTTCACCAACCAGCTGATACCTGGGATGCTGTCAGACTGGACAGCACTGGATGGAGATAGTGCTCTCAACATTGAACTGGCCTAGTTTGGTACTGCAGGCACAGCTGCCATTGAATTCAATTGCAGTTCCAAACTGGGGCATTGAAATATGGACAACAGTATCTACCGCCAGCACTGCCGTACTGACAGAGGCGATGGAAATCAGATGATCGGTGGGGGAAAATGTGTTTTCTCTGAAGTGGCTGTATTTACATAGCGTGGTAAGATCGGGAACCAAAAGAACAGCGTAAATGTGCGCAACTCCCCCTGCCATGAAAACACTGTAGTCAAGCCTCCTTAGTCGGTTCCATAAATCCTGTCCACAGCATTCTGCTGGAACAGCAGCAGTGAAACCAAAACTAGAGATGGGTGCAGATCCTAGGGGGTAGGTCCAAGACCCATCAGCCTTTCAAGGCATATCCTGTACATATGCCAGACACTGTAAAAAAGATCTCCAAAATCTCTGCTTCTCCTGAGTATGTGTGTACACACGTACACACGTACACGTGTACACACACACACTATACTGAGTTCACTCATCATTTGGCCAGAATGCCTGAATTGTCCTGGGAGAGCAGAGGGGCGGATATTAAGATAATGCCCCCTGCTGACTGGACCACAGACTGTGAAATGCGACATGGGAAGTCAGAGCAAGGAAGTACAGGACAGTGAACTACTGGCAGAATGCTTGGCTTGCCACACGTCCCCTACATGAAACTGGATTGTGAAAAAACAGGGCAACTAACAAATGGAAAAGACCACCCGATAATCAAAAATTTGAATACAAGAAACGGTACAAACAGCGGCAAATAAGGAGGTCAGGAGAAACTATTATATTTTAGAAAACTTGCCAAAAACTCAGGTACCTTTAAACGTGTAGTATTTCCTAAGGCCTCAATAGGGGTCTGTAAGGAATAAGGTTGCAGAAGGTGGCAAGCGCTCTATGTGCACCAACTCATGACTGCTTCACCAGCGGTGATACCAATGAGTAAAACTCATATTTATGTCAAATAAAAAAAAAAACTGGTGTCATTTACTGTCATCTACCTAACTGAATGTCTCCACCGTTATTAGAAGGGCTTTCATCAGCCACTCCTCGACTCCTGACAAAAAGCACACCCATGAGGGATATCTTTGTCCTAATGTTTGGCTATCTCCGGCAGTCCCTTTGACATGAATGAGCAACTGCGACTCTGTTCATTCCTGCAAGATAGAAACATTGCAGAATGTCAAATTTGGGTATCTGGCTAATTTTTGGGTACCCATAATTTCCTATGTGAAGCAAAACTAAAATAAAATCATATGACATTTGCTTGGTATGTGGGAGTGCGGCGATTCCTACCATTATAAGTACTGGAAAGACAGGAGATTTTATTATCACGTGTGAAACTCACAAAATGCATTTCACTCACAGAAACATCACATGCCTACATCAAAGCTTTGTGGACTGATATCCCGCTTGCCACTGTGCATTTTCACGCTGACAAGAGGCGCTTTTATGGAAAACCGCCTCCCATCACTTCTGTGAAGTAACGATCCTCTAGCGCAGCTTTCAGCCGCGTTACAGGATCGGTAAGGGTTTCCCATTGTTTTCAGTGGGAGACCTCGCATTGCACAGCGTCTGATGTGTTTTACTGTCCCATTGAAAACAATGGGCGGTGCATACCGAGGAACGCGAAAAGATAAGACATGCTGCGATTATTTCCCTCACCGTGATGCAATGCATCAAACCCACGCGAGATTCTTGACCATGTGAGACCGGCTTAAGAGAGAATATGTGAGACAGAGTCCTCTTTGGTCTTGGTCTACTTAGTTGCCGAGCGCGTCGCTTTTGTATCTAATGTAATAAGCTGATAAGAGATGGAAACTATATGAGACAGAGACCAAAGAGGTCTTCATTTCACATACTGGCACCCATCGTGCCGTTGAGGTTCTGCCCTGGTTTTTGTCCTCATTCGGTTTATTCCATGAACGACAGAAACCAGGATGGAAGAGCGCTGGATCCCTAAAAACGTAAAATGACAAAAGCCTTAGAGGGCATGTGCCCAATATATTACATGAGACACAACGACAGACACTTTGTAGCCGCTCTATGTTCTGGGTAGATGGGAACTATTACTTCAGCATTCCCTAATAGGGCAATTAACAAAGGAGATCCCCTTTCACAAGGAGGTTGGCAGAAGAACAGATAAGAGATTTTTTTTATCTTCACATAACTTTAAGAACATTCCAAGAAGGAGAAGGATGAAATAGTGAAGTCATGATTCCCTTTTGCAATGCAAATAATATCTCAACATCCAAGAAATTAATTATAACACAAGTTTTATTTTCTGCTCTCGCCACAGGGCAGCAGATGCTACCTCCCGAATTAAGTATGCAAGAAAATATGGGAAGACCAAATATTAAATTAACATTATAAGCAGGGAGCAAATTAACTGAGCATTTACAAAGCTATTGGAGGAGTGGAGACTCAAGGCAAAGCCAAAAGCTCAGCTGCTATAATGGATTAACAGCTAGAGACCTGTTGAGGAGTCGATTGTGAAGCAGATACTCTCTGGTCTTGCATAAAAATAGATTTTTTGTGTGTGTGTGCATATGTTAGGTTAACACACTTTTACCTAATTCAGGAAGAAACTAAATTTAATCTCAAGTCAAAGTGCTAACACCCACTTGTCCGTGAGCGAGTTACATGCTCCGCCCCTGTACACATGATGGTGATGTCATTACAGGTCCTAAAGCATAAAAGATGCAGAGCCTGACAGTAGCCGTGTGCTGACAGCACCTATGAGAATGTCACCATCATGTAATCAGTTATCGGCTCTTAGCTCCGCCCCTGAACACATGATGGTGACATCATGACATGTGCTACTTCATTTTATTAAAAAAATCTACAGAGCCGGACAGCAGCCGTCTGCTAACAGGCCCTGTGATGATGTCACTGTCATGTGATCACTCACTCGCTCTCAGCTCCGCCCCTTTGATGATGTTACTGTTATGTGATCACTCAGAGTCTCTTTGCTCTGCCCCTTATTACATGGCTGTGAACTCAATAACAGATCCTAAAGCGGCTGAGGCAGATGACAAGTGTATGCAGCAGAGCTGTGTGTGGCAGAAGCATGTAGCAGAGCTGTGTGTGATGTGGTGTGTGTGTCACATGCGCATGTAGAATAGTTGTGTGCGTCTGTGAAACACGCATTAAGCAGAGTCATGTGTGGTGTGCGTGACGCGCATGTAGCAGAGCCGTGTGTGGTGTGCGTGACGCGCATGTAGCAGAGCCGTGTGTGGTGTGCGTGACGCGCATGTAGCAGAGCCGTGTGTGGTGTGCGTGACGCGCATGTAGCAGAGCCGTGTGTGGTGTGCGTGACGCGCATGTAGCAGAGCCGTGTGTGGTGTGCGTGACGCGCATGTAGCAGAGCCGTGTGTGGTATGTGTGACGCGCATGTAGCAGAGCCGTGTGTGGTGTGCGTGACGCGCATGTAGCAGAGCCGTGTGTGGTGTGCGTAATGCGCATGTAGCAGAGCCGTGTGTGGTGTGCGTAACGCGCATGTAGCAGAGCCATGTGTGGAGTGCGTGCCACACAGGTAGCAGAGCCGTGTGTGGTGTGTCACACGCACATGTAGCTGAGCTGTGTAGTACGTGGCACATATAGTCTCCTAATGATTACTAGTAACTAAAATCAATAGGTTTGGAAAGGCTTAAGGTACCTTTACAAGTGACAAAAATTGTTCAAGTAATAGCTTGAAAGAGCAAATAAAATGATAATTGTTGCATTTAAATATGGCCACCTACAGGTCTTCAAAAGAACTCTCGTTGCTACAATCTTCAGCTGGTTTGCTTTTTGAACGTAGTCCTCGCTGCTGCGGTCATCTCCTGCTAGCTTGGTCCTTGAAAGTAATCCTCCTTGCTGCGGTCATCTCCTGCTAGCTTGGTCCTTGAAAGTAGTCCTTGCTGCTGCGGTCATCTCCTGCTAGCTTGGTCCTTGAACGTAGTCCTCGCTGCTGCGGTCGTCTCCTGCTAGCTTGGTCCTTGAAAGTAATCCTCCTTGCTGCGGTCATCTCCTGCTAGCTTGGTCCTTGAAAGTAGTCCTTGCTGCTGCGGTCATCTCCTGCTAGCTTGGCCCTTGAAAGTAATCCTCCTTGCTGCGGTCATCTCCTGCTAGCTTGGTCCTTGAACATAGTCCTCGCTGCTGCGGTCGTCTTCTGCTAGCTTGGTCCTTGAAAGTAATCCTCCTTGCTGCGGTCATCTCCTGCTAGCTTGGTCCTTGAACGTAGTCCTCGCTGCTGCGGTCGTCTTCTGCTAACTTGGTCCTTGAAAGTAGTCCTTGCTGCTGCGGTCATCTCCTGCTAGCTTGGCCCTTGAAAGTAGTCCTCTTTGCTGCGATCGTCTCCTGCTAGCTTGGTCTGTGGCGGACACTTGGTTCATCTGTTATCACAGGTAAGTGACAAGGGGCTACATGTATTTCTTTGTCTGATATGTCAGTGTGTCCTTAATGTGGACTCTCATTTTATTGAAGATTTAAGTCAATTTTGCTTTATGTATTTTTCTACAGGACTACATTTGAAACTAAAAGCAATGGCAACGATCGGTGTGCGTATGAAGCTATGACAGTATGTTGTCTAATCTTCTCGTTTTATCCTTTTTCAAAAGCCGCAGTTAGGCCGGGCTCACACGAGCGTATCAGATTCCGGCTGCGAGCCCGGCCAGTGACCCTATGTACAGCACTAACCTGTGTTGCGTATGATCGCGGAGGTTCGCAGGCAGTCATATGCAGTACAGGTTTGGGTTTTTTTTATTCGTATTCCCTGCGCTATCACTTAGCAATGACGCGGGTATCTGCAGCCCATACGCATCCATTGATATCAATGGAGAAGGTCCGCGTGTGATCCGGGGTAAAAAAGGAAAAACCTGTGGGTTTTTTTCCCACTCGCGGAATACGCAATTCCTATCTGCGTGTGTGAAGGGGGAAAAAATTTTTTTTAAAATACATGTCCTTCAATACCCGCGTTTTACCACCGATCGTCCACGGAATCCACTTGTATGAGCCTGGCCTAAAGCATATGTGCATGAGATGTGTTTTGTAGCAAATGTACTTGCATGTTTTGCCCGTTTGCTGTTGAACACCAATGTTTCACGCTCTTGCATTGATTGTGCACATTCTGGTTTTCAAATTCCAGACAGTTCATAGCCGGAAGTTGGAAAATTAAACAGTTGGGTCACAGCAAGGTTACGGCACATAAACTTAGTCTGTTTCATTCGCTTTTAATACACAGATGGCACACTGTATTGCAAGTCAGTGAAACAGGTGGCACAACATCCACATGTTATCCCATGCGATGCCGCAAAGACATGTGCACCCGATTATGCCTTTGTAGCACCACATCCGCATACTGACCCATGTGCTCACAAGTGCAGAAATAATGACAAATAGTTTACTGCAAAGTCAAGTTTTTATTTTCGCATTGTAAAAAAACAACTCCAGATAATATAAAAAGTTAGTTGTCTGCATATACTGTACAAGTAATCTATATAATAACAACCTGCCAAGCAAAGGCACCAGGGCCATTCAAAAAAAGTGCAATACCACTCACAACCCTGGATTGCGATCTCAGAGAAGCACTGCATATGAACAGACTCTAGCAATACAGTTGTTTGAACTTCACACCACCACCGGCCGGATGTAATGTCACTAGTCTGCGTTTTTGCAGTGTCCACCATTGTCAGTGGACTGTATGGCTGCCTCTCATTGCCATAGCACATAGCAGGCCAATAACACTCTTGTCTATAGTCTTTGGACGTAGACTGATAGAATGAGATTTTTTCACACCGCTATTTGACATAATGCCAAATGCGTTCTCCACCACTCGGCAAGCCTTTGACACATGACTATTATACAGTATATAGAAGTCCTTGAAGAAATGGCTACAGCAGACCTGGATGCGAAGGGAAAGCTTCAAATCCAATCAACACAAAATTCATATTTTCTTTGTTTTCCTCGTCACTGGGCAGACAAAGATCATTCAGCTGTAGCAACTGTGCAAATCTGGCCTGTTCAAGTACTCCACCATCTGATACCCATCCATTCTTCCCTATGTCGTGATTTGCATTGACAGTAGCCCTGAGAATTACACTGAAATGACCCTTGCAGTTGTAGTAATATGAGCCAAAGTGATGTGGTTGCAGAATCTTTACTCATGCCACAATCGAGACGCTGCCACAATCACTGGAATTCGCTCGTAATCGTCTTCCACTCTTCTGTGGCCTTTGGGAACTGCAAGAAAAAAATTATAGTAAAACTGTGCAACAGCCGAGGAAAACAAGTAATGAATAGTACCCTTCACGTAGTCTGCTTATAGGGCTCTGAAAATGGCATCACGTTTCCAGTAGTAAGCCACCTAAAGCTGGCACCGAAACAGCGGCTGTAGAGTGCAAATCGTGCAGAGCCCTTCCCATTGCGAGAAAATGCATTTTAACAGCCAACCATTATTCTACACTGGCACTGCATCAGGCATAATGGCGACTCTTTTCAATGAATGGCTTCACCGCAGTCAAACTTTGGGACGATTCTTCTTACATCGTTAAGTAACTCTTACAGAAATATGGGATGTTTTCAAAAAGTTCTCGAATAAAACCCACATGTGACAAGATCTCCCTTTTGTTGAAGCCACTGCCTCATCCAAGATCTCCGCCAGGGTTTAGAAGGATGGCTGTTCTTCCATTTCATTGCTGTGAGATGAAGCCGTCGTGCCCAAATAATGCCCTGTCAGATGTAGAAATAAAACACGAATTAACATTACGACTCACAGACAATTTAGCATTGCAACACACTAACCTATGTAACATATGTATGTATATATTGCCGTGCTATGTACAAACCTAGGCTATAATGGGCCATGGTGCATTTTTTAGCAAAAAAAAAAAAAAAACAAACAAAGAAGGAAAGTTTGCTGTAACCTGCATCAATCGAGCGCCCATAACAGGCAAACAAATAGGAATCCACACATTGTGTACATCTGCTACACAAACATCACATCTGGCACATATGTGCTTACCTCTGTTTTTTGGAAAAGAATAAGACAAGAGAAGTTCGGGCCACGTGGTTTTGTAACTTTGTACACTCAAAGATCGCTACATCTGCTCCCAGTTCGCTTGTAGACCTGTACAGAAATACATAAAACTAAATTCAAGAAAATGCAAAAGTATGCATTAAAAACACACTGAAAATCACACAAAGCAGATACATATTTCCCCTCTGGCTTACCTTTGATAACACATGTTCCTTCAAAGGCCAACCCAACGGGACACGACTGCAGCAGCGAGTACATCTTCGAAGACGAAACCTACCAGAGACCGTAGAGGCGACTGTTTTTCAAAGACCAGCAGCGAGTTTCAGTCGAGGATCACACGTACGTACTTATGTGGTTTCGAGAATTAATGAGCACTTAGTGGACTCGACGAGCAATGAGCATATGTTGGGAAGGGGGCAAAATTTCAAATCCACACCTTCCAACAGGAACAATAGTTGTTCAGTGTAAAGGTATCTTTAAGGACATGTTCCGCTGCAGAATCCCACCTGTAAACCCATGGCAGCAATCCACGGCTGTGCCACACATTTCTGCCACGGTTTTTGCGGTGAATTTTCATGTGGATTTAGCCCCGTCAATGGGCAAAATCCTGATGTCTCTTCTTCCCGCGGATCCACGGAGAAAATTCAACAAGTGTGAACATACCCTAACAAACATCTGGGAATATAGCATAGGCAAGAACGATTGAGGATATGATCACACGTGGCACATTTCTTGCAGGAATTCTTGAAACTGAGGATTTGTTCTATATATTTGAAGGTCGTCACTTTTACATCATCTGCATCTAGCATGTGTGAATATACCATAAAAGAAAAGTGCAGCCATTAAAATAAGTCCGTTTAGACATGGCTTAAACGTTAAAGCCTTAAAGGAATGGGCCAAAAACAATATTTATTACCTATCCATAGAACCACCCACGATTAAGTGAACGGAGGTCCTTCACGCATGTGCGCTACAGATCAGATCCATTCACTATCTATGGGGTTGACAGACAGCCGAGTACAGTGCTCAGCTGTCTCTTCTGTCACACACTTGAGCGGTCAGACCTCCCGCAATCTTATTTATCACCTATGCTGTGGCTGTGTAACAAATATTTTTGGTGGGTCAAACCCTTTAAGTTAAGGCATCATGTTGGACATGCATGCAAGAGTGAACCAAGGGCACTTGTCTGCAGATAACTTCTCCTTCCTCAGTGTTGGAGGTTTCTTTAAATGGGTTACATGAGTAGCGCAGAAACTGAGAAACTGTTTTAGATATTCATGTATTTGTTATAATAATTATATATATATATATATATATATATATATATATATATATATATACACACACACATACATACATACATACATACATACATACATACACGCACACACTTTAGTGTTGCACTACATATACGTCCTTGTTTTATAGGTCGGCCGATCAACAGGCCACGGTGTGTGACGCTCGGACTGTAGAAAGGAATGAGAGTCTGGAAGACAGTTATAGGGGTGGTCCTGTGGACTTGTTGGGCCCAGGAAGAGGCAGGTGCTGGCTGAAGACAGAGGGTAGTGTTGCCGTTACATCGTCAGGTGGGGATAATAAGAGTCCGTATAAAGGGGAGGTTTAGCGCCATTCAGAAGATGCGGTAACGCAGGACCTGGTCAGCTGTGCAGGCAGGATTGTGATTCTGAAGGAGATTGAAGCCTGCTAGAGAGCTGTGGTGACCGGAGGTGGGATGATCTTGACATGGGCCTGCGTGGCGTGGAAGAGAAGGTGGACTGAGGGGAGAAGGCAGAGCGTGAGCGAGTCCAGAGATGGAAGAATTACAGCGGGTATGCCAAATAAGGGCTACAGTGCAGTTCATGGAGAGGATGATGAGCTAATAAATGATTACTACTTGCATGGAGCTGATAAGAGTGGTGCGGTGTACATGTATGTGTGCGTAAAAGATAGAACGTGCGGCAATCTTTATAGCGTGTGTATTTCATGCAAAACGTGTGATTGTCCACATGGGAGCCCACTGGCAGATTGGTACAGCTTATTATGCTGCGATAATATATCCATGTGAAGGAGCCCCAAGTCTTTTCTGATTTTTATGCTCAAAGGGGTATTTCAGTAATATCTCTAATCAGTGGGGGGCTGACTGCTGGGACCCTCACCGAATGCCAGGAGTCTTGTCTCTGCCTGTGAGACTGGCAATGAATGGAGAGGCCGCGCAGTTTCATGAATGTCTGTGATTGGCCAAGCCGGCTGTCAATCAGCCGCCTCATCCAATCAAGAGGAATCTCCCCCTGGGAGGCAGGGATTTAAATCCCTGTCACTAACAATAGATGCTTTGCCGGCTTGACAAGTGTCCAGCAGCCGGCCCGGAACTACAGAGAACACTGACAGGGACCCCAACGACATCTGCTAGGTGAGAATGGATTTTTTCCCCCCTCAGGTAGTGTAGAACGGGCATTTAGCGCTGCCAAGAACGCAGTACCAAGTTGTGCCGTGTTCTCCACAGCGCTCAAACCGCTGCCCACTCATTTCAATGGGTGCAGTGAAAAGGCAGCACTACACGCTGTACAAAAACTTCGGTGTGAGAGAGGCCTTATAGTGTATTTTAACCAGTATCCCATCAAGACATGCCACAGGCAAGCCTTAATAGGCAATCATTAATAGCAGTCCTGGGGGACTTCAGAAGGCCCCAGACAGCCATGACACCTGGACATACTGCAATCTCATTGGAGCATCATACGCCCAATCACTACATTTAAATGCTGCTGTCAGAATTAGGGCAATTTTTAGAGAAAGCAGAGTACATCAAAGGCATCAGTGTTCTATATTTTATCAAAAGTCTCAGAATTTCTCAAAGTGAGTGACATTCTCTGTTTATACACTTAAGGAATTGCATTAGTTTAAGTGGCTTTCGCAGCATAATATGTGATGGCATGTTGCTAGTACCCAAATGCCAGACCTTCACTAAAATCCTTAAAACATGGGGGCTACCACTTGTCCAGCAATGCTCCCAGCCATCAGCGGCGGAGGGCACTACCACACAACTACTTTCACCTTAAAGGCACCCGCACATCAGGGGGCCAGGTGAACGTTACCTTGCTAGAGAAAAGTCACCAAGGTCCCTTTGCTATCTAGTCCAGTCCCAGAGATTGTGTCAGCCCTGAACAGAATATTCCGGCATATCCTAGCAATATACACCAACAGAGAACGTAACTTTACATTGTAGAGTCGATACAACTTCAGAAGTCAGTGTCTGCTATTAGAAAATATTTCAATCTGCGTAGAAAATAAAAATGTGACATGAGAACCTTTAAATACATTAACAGACCTTCTCTGTTCACACAATTTCACTTGCTTACTGAAATCGCTCTAATATATAATCATATTCCCAAACAGTATATCTACTGGTTCATGCTTTACTCAGTATTATATGAAATATGTAGCAAAAAACACACATTAGTCCAATAAAAGTGTCATGTCCCTTTAAATCTGCAGTTACTTCTGTCCCCATGGTAACTGCATTTCTGAACAGCCAATAGGATTGTTGCTTTTGAATTTGACAAAGGAAAACGAAAAAAAAAAAAGGCCTTCGACTGTTATATTTCAACTGAGTGAAAATAGAAAACTGCGTTGACTAGGATATATCAGATACTGAACAGAATAATAGAATATAGATGACACCAATTAGTCTCATCACTAATATTCATGGAGGAGAGCTCATTTTTGGTTGGAATCTGTAAATGAGGAGTTTTAAAGCCAAACTAAAACATAAAGCGGTTGTACCAGAATAGACTTCCATCACCCATCTAAGAGTCTGATCATCGAGGGTCACCACCGATTCCAAGAAGGAAAACTTGTGTCCCCCTCTCCTCGTCACTGCCGGCTCGCTGCACCCATCTGCAAGGACATCGAATTCAATGGACTCATCATGCGTGCCGAGCGCTCCATTCATGTCAAGCTCAGCTATCTCAGGCTGTTGCATTGAAATTTCACGCAACTTCCCGGTTGGAGGTTCTTCTTCCGATCCGGCTCAACATAATGGAGGAGAAGACATTGCATTCAGCACTTTCTCTTCCATTCAAAATCCAGGCAGCTGGGTGGAAACGGAACGAGCCCAGTTATAATCAATGGGGTACGTTCGGCGCTGTTCTGTTCCGTCCTGAGACGGAGCCGCTTGGCCGCAGGGATTCCCCTTTCTCGATCCCTGAGCAGGAAAGAGGAACATTAGGTATACATGTGTAACCACCCTTCGGCTGCTCTCACAGGCGTCTGGAACCACGCTGCATCTTTAAATGCAGTGTTTTACAGCGTTTTCAAACACGTTCAGAGTTTTTAAATGCACCCCATCGTTGCAATGGGTGAGGAGTTAGGTTTTTAAAAAATTAAATAGCTGAAATGCACAAACACCCATCTGAGAAGTCCCATTGAAATCCATTGAGGCGCTTTACAGCATGGCGTTTCAGATGCCGCGCTAAATGCTGTAAAAGACGCCCATGTGGCAGCGGTCTAACCGAGCACTTTTGTGGAGGGTGAAAATCTTTGTGCTGACATTGTAAAAGAAGAACGACTGCAAACACAAGGTGTTTAATCCAGAGCGGACAGATACTTGTTTACTCACACAGGAGACAATATTGTGCCGTGTTTGCCGAGAAGTTCCAGCTGTTCTGAAGGGATACATTCTTCCGCGCCATTTCGAATCAAAACATCCTGACTTAAGCAACTTGGACATAGATGTAAAACAGATTTAGCGCTAACACCCACGGATGGCTTATAGCTGCAGAATTAACGGTCAGACACCCGCCGCGAACTCTGCAGCAATGTCCGTCCACAGACATGCTGTGGTAAAGGATTCTCTCATGCACACAAGCGGAAATTCACGGCGATTTTTCGCTCACGGGGGAGAATCGCAGCATGTTCTATTCTATGCAGAGAATTGCGCAGACGGCTTCCATTACAGTCAATGGAAGCCGTTAGTCCCACAATACTTCTGCTGTGAGCACAGTGGAAGTACTGCAAGAATCCGCATCACCGCCGGCGCGTCAGGCGCTACACATGTGTGCCGGTTCGCCGAGTGAGACACTCACGGCGGATCCAGACAGGTGAGTATAGGGTCTATGGGGGATGCCGAGTCAGATTCCGCTGCAATATTTCGCAGGCGGTATCCGACCCGGCTGTGGGCATGAGCTCTAAAGCATTCCCATTATGGAAAAAGCTTAGTGGCAAACAAGTTTTTCAAGCAAGTAAACTCAGAAAATGAGTTGGTTACTAAGGTTAGTTTTCAGATTTCTAAACAAACTGCTGTTGGGAAGTCTTTTACGGATGTCATAAAGAAGTGCTTGCGGATTATGTCCCGATAAAAAAAGGTATTTTTGAGAATAGAAGCCCCATATGACCGTGCAGCGAAGACCTGCGGATAGATCCAATCACCTTAATGAGAAGTTAAAGCAGGCAAATGAATTCAGCTATTCCTTAGCAATGGATGAGAATTAGAGATGAGTGAGTATACTCGCTAAGGCACATTACTCGAGCGAGTAGTGCCTTAGCCGAGTATCTCCCCGCCTCTTCTCTAAGGATTCGGGGGCTGGCGGGGGAGAGCGGGGAGGAACAGAGGGGAGATGTCTCTCTCCCCCTGCTCCCCGCCGCAACTCACCTGTCACTTGCGTCGGACCCCGAATCTTTAGAGACAAGCGGGCAGGTACTCGGCTAAGGCACTACTCGATCGAGTAATGTGCCTTAGCGAGTATACTCGCTCATCTCTAATGAGAATCAATCTGACCAATGCTGCTCAACTTCTAATTGTCAATCAAGATGTTGACGACAACTTTGAAGTAACCGAGGAGCTGACTGGTTTGTGCTTCATGAAGGTCAAACTACTGGAAAGGAAATCGCAAATCAAATGAACAAGTGTGTAACTGAAAAGTTAGGCATGAAGTTTGAAAATTTAGTGGCCATGTGACCCGATGGCGCTGAAGTTTATTGGTTGAGCCGTGGAAAAGTATTGCAACGTTTTGCTGCTCTCAAGTAAGAAATCGTTCAGTTCTAAAAAAAAGGGACTCAAAAACATTGGAATTATGATGTGTATTTTTAACGTGACATCACAGGTCACCGAAATGACTTCGAGGGAAAAGGGAACTAATTTTTCAAATTATTGCTGCAATAAAGACTTTTAAAATGAAACTGCGGCTCTTCAAAAGTCATAAGATGAAGTGTGGCGCTTGTATGAAACATTCAGTTGTTTAGACATGGCAAGGTAGGCCGGGCTCACACAGCCGTATGCCAAATCTGCTTGCGGAGGCCCACATTGGATTTCAGCTGTGAGCCCGGCCGTGACTCTGCACATGGCTGCATACTCACGCAGGCGGTCATGCACAGTACAGGTTTGTTTCTTTGTATGACGCGGGTATGCAACGCCCATACGCAATACAGCGAGTATATCCGCAGCCATAGAGCACAATGCTGCGTTCTATTTTCTGCAAGCAAATTACATAATTCCAACCGCTAATTTGAGCAGAACTGCGTAATCTAATGTATTTGATTGAACCGCATATTACTGCGGATCCATCGCTCGTGGAATCCGCAATCACTATCCGCTCGTGTCCCAGCGGCCTTAGGAGAAAAATACCCCAACAACATAGAACTTTTGATCCAGGAGTTTGACAGCAGATGGACACTGTCCAAGGAAGATCAGACTCAATTTGCAATGGAAGACGCCCGTGCGATTTTCTGCACAAAGTAGAACATGCTGCGATTCTCCTCTGCGGACAGAAGGTTTGCTGATGATTTCCGTTCGTGGGCAGGGGAGAATTGTTTAATACCGCATGTCTATAAACTGTCATTGCTGCGGAATTTGTGGCGGGTGTCGGATTTCCGCAGCGATCATCTGTCCATGGGCATTGGGCCTTAATGTGAACACACATGGTCTATTATGGACTTTAATAAAAACAACCAACCATCAACTACCTGATGAAGGAGTGGAAGTGATTTTGAGAACATCGATTTCACATATGATTCCAGAGTACGATAAACTGATTGCTAACAAGAAGTGTACTACGTCCCAGTAACTACATGTCAACGGTAAGAAAACCTGCCCAGTGTATTCAAAACGTGTACCGCTCAGCAAAGCAGCTTAATGATTAAACTACAGAATAGATCACCGATTGCAGATGGATTACCTTTACTGACAAAGAGCCCAAGAAGTTTGCCAAGTTTACTTTTGGCCCCTACCTACTGCCAAGTTGTGCAGGTCTGGCCTAGACCATCCATGGAAGGAAAGGAAGAGCGAGCAAGAAGATGACAGATAGGAGAATTGTTTAAAGACCTGGATGAAGAAGAGAAAAACAAGAAGAGGCAAATATAGCGAAGAGATCAAGATCAACGAAATTCCCACAAAAAGCAGCAGGATGGGGCAGCATGACGTCTGCCGTTATGTCAACCAGTAGGGGAGTGGAAAGACAAATGCCGTTTGGTCAATCCTGCTAATAAATCTCTTGGTGAATGAAATAATACATGGATTGGCAGATAAGGACTCCAATCAACGGATACTAAATCAATTGATAATAGGATATTAGGGGACTCACTTGGTGTGGCATACCCGTCGGGTAACAGGCGACCACACCACCAGCCCAAGGGAACCTTGTCAAATACCCAATGCACAAATCCCTGGAGAGGTCTTCAAAGGGCACAGGGAGAGCGTCAAGGGAAGAGACCCCCAGGACGAAGACCCCGGTCACATAAACACAACAAAGTAATAAAGTAACGAAGGACCCCGGGCTCCTGGAGTATGGGTACATCGCATGAAGTAAGTGCGCCCACCTTTCACATTGCGATCCGTTCTCCAGGAGCGCAGGGATTCTTTAAAATTGCTTTATTACTTGGTTTGTTAGCCAATAAAGTTATATGGCAATACTAGAAAAAAAAACTAATAATAATCATCACCATGAGGCAAGCTGCACACGGGCGAGCCGGATGATGCATGCGGGAGCCCACAGCGGAATCTGGCTCTGACCCCGGCCGACGATTGCGGATGACCGCAGACGCTCGCGATCAGTCATGTGTAGTACTTTTTTTTTTAATCTTTATTTTTCCCGCGCTGCCGCAGGTGCCTGTGGCCTATCCACAATGTAAATTGTGGATGGGCCGCGGGTCAGATGGCTTCCATTGACTTCAGAAAAAGAACATACTGTGATTTTAACTCAATCCACAGAAATCACAATCATTATCCGCTCATGTGAGCGGATATGCTAATGTTCTGTCCTTTCAATGTCCGCAAAACAAACCCGCATGCTTTAATTAATTTGCGGATGCCCATGCACCGGCTCCTTAATTTGCGGATTTCTCGTGCAGATTCCACAAATCAAATCCACCAGTGGACATTGGGCTAAGGGTGTATTTACAAGGGCGCAAGGAACAGTGCACGGACGGATTACATAGCACATGCAGCGATCTGTCAAACTTGGACCATCAGATCAAATGAACGTGTTCTTTTCCCACGCGAGCCCCATTCACATCGCAATCAGACAGATCTCACCGGCCATGTGAATGAGCCCTAAGAAATCACAATCATTATCCGCTCATGTGAGCGGATATGCAAATGTTCTGTCCTTTCAATTTCCGCAAAACAAACCCGCATGCTTTAATTAATTTGCGGATGCCCATGCACGGGCGCCTTAATTTGCGGATTTATCGTGCAGATTCTGCAAATCAAAGCCACCAGTGGACATTGGGCTAAGGGTGTATTTACAAGGGCGCAAGGAACAGCGGACGGCACATGCAGCGATTTGTCAAACTTGGACCATCAGATCAAATGAATGTGTTCTTTTCCCACTTGAGCCCCATTCACATGGCAATCAGACAGATCTCACCGGCCATGTGAATGAGCCCTAAGATAGAAGGTGGTCGCTAATATAACAGCCACTGAGCGGCCGCCTGGTGACCACCCCCTATACAGACGCAGCCGTACGTATTTTAGTCATTCCATACGATGACTGCCTGCCATCGCTCACCGTTACACCGTCTCATCCGAAGAACGATTGTTTTGGTTGAAATTGTCATTTTCCATCAGTTTTAGTCTAATGCATATCTGGGGACCTCTCTGATACGCCCACATTATACTGAAAACCTGCTGCGGATCTTGGCACAGATTTGAACCCCCCTATTTGGAGAGGTGAGAACCCCAAGCATGTACCGTCCGGCTGTGGAGTCTGCCCGCAGCATGTGGGTGAAGCTTCTTGGGATCGCACCCCCGATGCAAAAAAAATGCTGGAGGATTTTTGGTAGCAGATTCGATGTGGAGATCGGCAGCGTTCCTGCGGGGTGAGCGCACCGTCAGGGCGAGGTCACACGTAGACGATTTGTTGCAGATTTTGGCGCGGATCTGCAGCAGATTTCACCCCTTCAATTTGAATTCCATTGAAGTGAAACCTGCTGCAGATCCGCACTGAAATCCTGTTCAAGTAGTCCCAGAATACCCTGTATAGATTTCTAAACCCGCCTGGTAACAACATAGCGCCATTATATATTACATATGACCGCTGCACCACAGCAGGCGCGTACGGACTCCATAGATGTACGTTACAGATATCAGAGGTACGCCGGGCCTGCTTGGAGTGTACACCGTATACTGCAGATCTGTATGATGGCACCTATATCCGCACACACCTCTGTACGGTACTTCCGGTCAGACACGGCGGTTTATCCAGTATTACATAGAAGCATATGATAAGCATCTGTGGTACAAATATAATTGGCTATTTGTAGCCCTCCATTTTGTCCTGCATCTCTGCGACGTATTACATGCCAGCCATTACACACCAATCTAGTAGCCCGGAGGCAGTGCTGTGGGCACCCCAAGCGTGGCACCTCCCAGGGATGGAGGCAGCGCTCTGGGCACCCCGAGCGTGGCACCTCCCAGGGATGGAGGCAGCGCTCTGGGCACCCCGAGCGTGGCACCTCCCAGGGATGGAGGCAGCGCTGTGGGCACCCCGAGCGTGGCACCTCCCAGGGATGGAGGCAGCGCTCAGGGCACCCCGAGCGTGGCACCTCCCAGGGATGGAGGCAGCGCTGTGGGCACCCCGAGCGTGGCACCTCCCAGGGATGGAGGCAGCGCTGTGGGCACCCCGAGCGTGGCACCTCCCAGGGATGGAGGCAGCGCTGTGGGCACCCCGAGCGTGGCACCTCCCAGGGATGGAGGCAGCGCTGTGGGCACCCCGAGCGTGGCACCTCCCAGGGATGGAGGCAGCGCTGTGGGCACCCCGAGCGTGGCACCTCCCAGGGATGGAGGCAGCGCTGTGGGCACCCCAAGCGTGGCACCTCCCAGGGATGGAGGCAGCGCTGTGGGCACCCCAAGCGTGGCACCTCCCAGGGATGAAGGCAGCGCTGTGGGCACCCCAAGCGTGGCACCTCCCAGGGATGAAGGCAGCGCTGTGGGCACCCCGAGCGTGGCACCTCCCAGGGATGAAGGCAGCGCTGTGGGCACCCCGAGCGTGGCACCTCCCAGGGATGAAGGCAGCGCTGTGGGCACCCCGAGCGTGGCACCTCCCAGGGATGAAGGCAGCGCTGTGGGCACCCCGAGCGTGGCACCTCCCAGGGATGAAGGCAGCGCTGTGGGCACCCCGAGCGTGGCACCTGGGGTGGCACCTCCCAGGGATGGAGGCAGTGCTGTGGGCACCCCGAGCGTGGTACCTCCCAGGGATGGAGGCAGTGCTGTGGGCACCCCGAGCGTGGCACCTCCCAGGGATGGAGGCAGTGCTGTGGGCACCCCGAGCGTGGCACCTCCCAGGGATGGAGGCAGTGCTGTGGGCACCCCGAGCGTGGCACCTCCCAGGGATGGAGGCAGGGTCACACGTCCAACCGTAAACTCCCCCGACAACAAAGCCCCGGCTCCTCCGGCGGTGCAGGCTGGGAAGAGGAGGGAGCGCAGCACCTACCAGGCGGGCAGCCTCGGCCCAGGTGCGGTCCTTCTTCTTCCTCTTGTCTTTCATGTTGGCATCTCATTGATGGTTCTTCTGACGTGGGGCTCCACGGGCTCTGGGCGGGGGACACAATGGCTCGGGGCGCACGGCTCAGCTGACAGCTCTGGGACGCTCCCGTTCCCCCTCACAACAATACACAGTGACGTCACGGCGAATGGCGACCCGGTGCTCTCGCGAGAGGTGAGGCTGCGGCGGCCGCGGTGCCCAAAGCTCGCGAGGTCTTCGTGCGCGGCGCTGCCTGGAATTCCAGTGAGCGGGGCCGGGGTTTCCCTGCGCTGGTCCCCGCCTTCATCCCAGCAGCCTCCTGCTGACGTCCGTCCCCTCCCCGGCCGCTGAGGCTGGAGGTCCGCCGCTGCTGGCGGTCACTGGGCGGCTGCACAGGGAAGACTTACCGCTGCATGGAAGGAATAGGCTGCATTAATGGCCGAGCATTGAATGG
This sequence comes from Eleutherodactylus coqui, assembly GCF_035609145.1. Classification (NCBI taxonomy): domain Eukaryota; kingdom Metazoa; phylum Chordata; class Amphibia; order Anura; family Eleutherodactylidae; genus Eleutherodactylus; species Eleutherodactylus coqui. The sequence goes on along the minus strand of NC_089845.1, from coordinate 90,365,920 downwards.
ACCTGCCGCGCGTTATCTTATACGGCTATAGTCACACCGATGTGCCCTTTTTTTTTTTTTTAATTTCAACCGACCAATCAAAAATCGCAGCAGGTTTTATTTTGTTGCGATGTTCAGACAAGAATCCCCCCGTGAAGTCTATGAGTGCGTTTACAAATACGGATTACACTTGTTTAAAGCAATAGAGATCCGTTTTTATCATCTGTAACCATGGTGATTACACAAGCATCATGCGCTTTTTACATGTGGAAGAATCGGATGTCAAACGGAGGAAAATCGGATGGAAATGCATAAAAATTGGTCAGATTCTTCAGGACAATAAAAACAAAAAAAACCCTGTAAATATACCCAAAAGCTTTTTTTTTCTGTAGTCATGAAAATCAGACTGATTTTTTTTTTCAGTTTTTTTTTTTCATTTCTGTAATTTTTCCACATGATTTTTATCCATTTTGCATCTAAAGGGCCAAATGATGTAATGAAAGTTTCTACGTACGCGGTCACATGCAATAAAACAGATCGCAATCACATCCAATGCGTCCCACCCCGTTTTTTTAAGCATACCCATAAACTCCAATTGCAACAAAATAAAACCTGCTGCAATTTAATTTTTTTGTTTGTTTGGCTTGGAATGTTTATTTTAAAAAAAGCAAAAAACCTCCCTCCTGTGAATGTAATGATTTAAAGGGCCGGTGTCACCTTGGTTATTGCTTTCTATCTGTCTCTTTTCCCTCAGCTGATCATGTGATCTCAATTCTGACTAACTCAGATTTCTTGCAGTCAGGGCTCCTACCCACTTGCGTTTTTTTTAACGCGATTGTCAACGGGACTTTCTAATGTTAAAAACACATCGCAAAAAAATCGCAGAAGCGCAAACTTGCGGCGCGTTTTTAACGTTAGAAGTCTCATTAATAAGCATGTTTAAAAAATGTAGCGATATCGCAGCGTTAAAAAATGCAAGTGGGTAAGAGCCTTAGGCTACCTACAGATCGGCGAGTGTGATCTTAGTCAAAGAAACGTGGCCCAATATCTCGCTCGCCAACGTGCGTTTTCCCAGCGAATGCCTTGCGTCACTTCTCTGGAGTTCAGCTCCTCTGGCGTCTGTTTCACGCTCATCAGGGGATCGGTAACTGTTTCCCATTGATTGTAATGGGAAGCATCACATCACACGTGTGTGTCAGCACAATGGAGCACTACAGGTATCTTCTTGTGTCCCAAATCAGGATTAGTACGATCCGCTAGGAGAATCGCAGGTCCCACAGCAGTTGTGTAAATCACAAATGATTCCATTTATTTGTTAACCAGCCAAAGAAAATATAGTCCTTGAAGACAAATACATTGAGAGCGAGACTAAAGGTCACCTGACTGAACTTGTTACTCCCCCCTATTATTGATTCGTAAACTGGACAAAAAGATAGTTCTGGAACTATGTTTTGGCCAATATATGCCGGCGGGTCCCATAGACTCCTATGGTAGCAGGGGGGAAAAAGGGAGGGTGAGGCTGTGAAAAGCTTACAGGTGCCTCTATGTTGGCATTAGAGGAATAAAGCCAAGCAAGGGTTTTCCAGGGTAAATACGTGTTAAGTAAGTTAGAAAACAAAGTGGGGAACATGATGGCGCTCAGAAGACACTATGGATTCTCTCACGGCATGCAATGTGTCTGACGGTCCCATTGACAACCAAAGGCCATGTGTTCCATTACATTTCCATTTTAAAATAGCATAGTGCCGTCTGCTGCGCTACTTGCTCAATTTACAAATCATCAATGAGACCATAGAATGTGTGCAAGACTTCATCTTCCTTGGTTTGAAAATTGACCAGGATCGAGAATCTATCCCAGAGATTTCCCCTATAGCCACATATGGATGTGAAAGCTGGACTGCAAAAAAAGCCGTTAGAAGGAGGATTGATGCGTTTGAGCTGTGGTCCTGCGTTTTCTTTTGCACACTTATTACTCGCACGAAAAAAAAAAAAATCGCAGTATATCCAATCTTGACGCGTATTATACACAAATAAATGCCAAGATAGTGTGGGGGTGGGCATCACGTAGCAAGTACGCCTTACATTGCATACTTACTGCGTGCCCATGTACGACGCACAGCTACTTACGCCCATCTGAACCCTGCATCTATATATGCGAAGGCGAAAGCCCTCACTGACTGACTTACTGACTGAGCAACTGACTGATTCGCCACTAATTCTCGAACTTCCCACTGTCGTACTAACATGAAAGGGGTCACAACTTGATTATTCAATGCTAAGTGCAAAAGTAAGTGCACCCCTATGTTATGTACCTAATCTAAGGCCCAGTGCCCACGGACGGATTATCGCTGCAGAATTCGCAGCCAGACGCCCACAGCGAATTCCGCAGCAATGTCCATCCATAGACATGCCATGTAGGAGACTCTTCCCTGCCCACGAGTGGAAATCAATTGCGATTTTCTGTTTGCAGGTAAGAATCGCAGCATGCTCTGTTTTGTGCAGAAAATCGAACTGACAGCTTCCATTGCAATCAATGGAAGCTGTCTGATCTGCGGCGATTCCAAAATGTCAATTTTGAAATCGCAGCAAATTCGCGACATCGCCAGCGCGACGGCAGCGACATGCCCTGCACCGTGCATGCGCGCCAACGTGCTGGCTGAGACAGTCGCCGCGGTTCCGAATACGTCGGTATAGGGTCTCTTGCTGGCACCAGGTTTGATTCCACTATGAGATTTTGCAGTTAGAATCTGACCCGGCCGTGGGCATGAGGCCTAATTCTCTAACTTCCCGGTGTTGTACAAACATGAAATCTGGCATGACCATTCTTTAGGCCCTAAATAGGAAAAGTAAAGGGGTGACAACTTAATTATTCAATGCTAAGTGCAAAAGTAAGTGCACCTGTTACGTCTGCAAATGACGTGATGGAGCAGCACCTGCGATTATGCACAATAATAGCCCAAAGTGCAGCAACCGAAATAAACAACACAAAATAGATGTGAAGTCTTTCCCTAAATACATGATGACGAGGGAGAGGGCCCTGCCTAACACGACAGACTGATCGCTTTGATAGATGCGAGCCTGCACTCGTTCCTGGGACCTAAGTAACCCTACTTGGCAAACAAAATAAAGGACAAATCAAACCCCCAAAGAAAACTCAAATTAAAAAAACCATGCTTAGATGGTGGTAAAGGCGTAGCACACAGAGTCGTCCTCTGTGCACGTCACAGTGGAGACCATGCTGTCAACGGAAGCCACTTACTACCAGCTTAGACAGCGAGTGACTGGCAATTTACAGCACTTTAGCTCAGTATCCAGCCCAGGTAAATAGCAAGCTAATCACCCCCAGGTGTGACTACATTACCTCACACCTACTGAGCTATAAGATGCAGAACCAAATCTAAAACCTGCACCGGACTTTGTTAATCCGGCAGCGATCTCAGCACTGCTGCAACAGCACCCCTATGTAATGTACCTAATCTAATTCTCTAACTTCCTGGTGTCGCACAAACTTGAAATTTGGCATGACCATTCTATAAGTGTTAAATAGGAAAAGAAAGGGGTTACAACTCGATTATTCAATGCTCAGTGTAAAGGGGTCACTACTGAATTATTCAATGCTAAGTGCAAAAGTATTGGCGCCCCTGTGTAATGTACCAAATCTAATTCTCTAACTTACGGGTGTCGTACAAACTTGAAATTTGGCATGACCATTCTATAGGTGTTAAATAGGAAAAGTAAAGGGTTATAACTCGATTATTCAATGCTTAGTGTAAAGGGGTCACAACTGGATTATTCAATGCTAAGTGCAAAAGTATTGGCGCCCCTGTGTAATGTACCAAATCTAATTCTCTAACTTCCGGGTGTCATACAAACTTGAAATTTGGCATGGCCATTCTTTAGGTGCTCAATAGGAAAAGTAAAGGGGTTACAACTTGATTATTCAATTCTCAGTGAAAAAGTAAGTGAATCCCTATGTAATTTACCTAATCTAATTCTTTAACTTCCCGGTGTCATACTAACTTGAAATTTGGCACTTCCATTCTTTAGCTCCTAAACAGGAAAAGTAAAGAGGTTACAACTTGATTCAATACTATGTACAAAAGTCACTGCACCCCCTATGTTATGTAACACCCCGGTGTCATACAAGCGTGAAATTGGACACGAGCATTCTTTAGGTCCTACATAGGAAAAGTAAAAGTGTCACAACTTGATTATTCAATTATTAGTGCAAATGTAAGTGACCCCCTATGTTATTTAACTTTCCGATGTCATACAAATGTGAAATTTGGCACAACTATTGTTTAGGTCCTAAATAGGAAAAGTAAAGGGGTTGCAACTTGATTTTTCAATTCTCTGTGCAAAATTAAAGCAACCTCCTATATTATGCCACGATCATTCTTTACATCCTAATAGGAAAAGTAAAGGGGTTGCAACTTCAATATTCAATTATAAGTGTTAAAAACGAAATCCTCCACTGCAACACCCCCATCAATACACAAAAACTAATAGAAACTAACTTCCAATTTAAAACGCAACACCACTATGTTCCATATCTGGGGATAAAACTCACTAATACACTAATAATAATAACTCCTATACAAGCACAACTATGACCCACTATTTCGCCAATTAGAACTTGATCTGGGGAGATGGGATTCCCCTTATCTCTCATGGATCGACCGTATACACAGCATTAAAATGACCCTATTACCCAAATTACTCTACCTATTCAGGACCCTCCCCATCCCAGTCCCGACCTTAACCCTTAATGCGTTCCAAAAAAAAATATTCACCTTCATATGGGCAAACAAACGCCCCAGAATTTCTAAACCTATAATGTGTCTATACAAAAAATATGGAGGCCTGTTGGTACCCTGCATCCTTAAATACTATAAAGCCGCCCATTTAGCACAGATTCCACCTATATATGCAGGACGCCAGGCCCCACTGTGGACCGCCATAGAGGAATCACAATTCTCCCCGCACACATGGCCAGTACTGCTCTGGACTAAGACCCCTCTCCCGCCAGGCTTTAGAACACATGCCCCTTTCACTTTTTTCTCCATTTTACTATGGAGACAAACCAGATTCAAACTGAACCCCTCAAATATCCCATCTCCACTTACCCCACTACTACTCAACCCAGAATTTCTGCCGGGTTTGGAAGTATTGCAATTCACATGGTGGAAAACAAAAAACCTAACATCCCTGCATGATTTTCTCATACACGATAAACTGACCTCAATACACACCTTTACCAGCCAACATAGGCCACCACCACAGGAATGGTGGAGGAAGCTACAAATATTCCATTTCTGGGCCTCCATACTACCTCCCTCAACCAAAACCAAAATGTCCCCGATGGAAGCCATATGCAAATTCCGCCCTACACACCCAGAGACTCTCTCACAGTTCTATAATATGCTTAACAAGACTCTACAAGACTCCAAACACCCCTTCATGATACAATGGGAATCAGACTTAAATGCATCTTTAACACTATAGCGATGGCATCACGGCTGCGAAAATATAAGCAAAAACAGCTGGCAATTAGCCTTGACAGAAACATCAGTAAGGGTCCTGCATAGGACATATTTGGTCCCAGAGAGATTAAATGCAATCTACCCAGAAACACCAAATACTTGCTTCCGGGGATGCAACGAAGGGGGTTCTCAACTCCACACTTGGTGGACATGTCCGGTAGCGCAGACCTACTAGAAAAGGGTCTCCCACCTTACAGCTACAGTGACTGGGACAACTCTCAGACACAACCCCTTCGTGCTACTTCTGGGAGACAAACCCAAGGGAATGCGCAACGCTCCCTTTAAACTACTACAACACATCACGATGTCAGCCCAAATATTGATTGCTCAACAGTGGCGTAAACCAACGCTCCCATATGAACCTCTAGTAGCTCGCATCAATAAAACCATGATAAATGAAAAACTCATAGCCATACGACAAGACACTGTCCCGCTTTTTGAAAGGGTATGGAACCCCTGGATATCCCACACTAATGCACCGAACTTAAACTATATTATGAGACTATAGGCAGAATCCCCCACAATAACACGCAAAAAAAAACCGATAATAATAAATCAACCACTAAAACAACCTTACATTCACATGCACATTAAAGAGAAGGAGGGTGAGATATGGTCCCCCCACCCGGGTGAGAAATAAAATGAGATGCTGACAAACCTAAATTTACTTATGGAGAATGTACCCTGTCCATTGTTAATGTTCTTGATATTTTTACCCCTTTATTTCCTTCCTCCCCACTTTAACCCCCCCCCCATGTCTCCCAAGTGTCACCCAGCCCACTATAACAACTTCCCTCCACCTTTACCCCATCTCCCGTTCTATTAAGACTAACAAATTATTTTAATTCTAACGATACTCTGTTCTACAATATTGAATGTCGCCCCCTGCGCCGGGTCTGTGAGGCAGAGTGTTGCCAACCCTAAACTCAATTTCAATAAAATTCTTTGAAACATAAGTGTTAAAAACTGTGAAAATCCGCAACACATGACACAGTTCTTTTCTCAGAAACCATAAAGCTTAGGGAAATGATTTGTATACTGAGGAAAATCTACCTCGCCTCTATTTATGTATCCTGAGGAGAATCTAACTGACCCCTGTGTGTATATACTGAGGAGAATCTACCTCACCTCTGTGTGTATATACTGTGGAGAATCTACCTCTCCTCTATGTGTATATACTGAGGAGAATCTACCTCACCTCTATGTGTATATAATGAGGAGAATCTACCTCACCACTATGTGTATATAATGAGGAGAATATAACTGACCTCTGTGTATATACTGAAGAGAATCTACCTCAGCTGTATGTGTATATAGTGAGGAGAATCTATCGCTCCTCTATGTGCATATACTGAGGAGTATCTACCTCAACTCTATTTGTATATACTGAAGAGAATCTACCTCAGCTGTATGTGTATATACTGAGGAGAATCTATCGCTCCTCTATGTGTATATAATGAGGAGAATATAACTGACCTCTGTGTATATACTGAAGAGAATCTACCTCAGCTGTATGTGTATATAGTGAGGAGAATCTATCGCTCCTCTATGTGTCTATACTGAGACTAATATAACTGACCTTTGTGTATATATACTCAGGAGAATATAACTGACCTCATTGTGCATATACTGAGGAGAATATAACTGACCTCTGTGCATATATATTGAGGAGAATCTACCTCACCTCTATGTGTGTATACTGAGGAGAATCCACCTCACCTCTATGTGTATATACTAAGGAGAATCTACCTCACCTATGTGTGTATATACTGAGAAGAATCTACCTCACCTCTACATGTATATACTGAGGAGAATCTACCTTACCTCTATCTGTATATACTGGGGAGAATCTACCTCACCTCTATGTGTATATAATGAGGAGAATATAACTGACCTCTGTGTATATACTGAAGAGAATCTACCTCAGCTGTATGTGTATATACTGAGGAGAATCTATCGCTCCTCTATGTGTATATACTTAGGAGTATCTATCTCAACTCTATGTGTATATACTGTAGAGAATCTACCTCAGCTGTATGTGTATATACGGAGGAGAATCTATCGCTCCTCTATGTGTCTATACTGAGACTAATATAACTGACCTTTGTGTTTATATACTGAGGAGAATATAACTGACCTCTTTGTGTATATACTGAGGAGACTATAACTGATCTCTGTGCATATATATTGAGGAGAATCTAACTCACCTCTTTGTGTATACTAGCTGATATACCAGGCCTCGCCCGAGTAAATTTGATACAGGTGTTTACATGTTGTTTGAATGGAAAATTTTATGAACTAACGGTTACTTTAGAGTAACCGAGGAATAAAATATGTATACACATAAAGGAGTGTTAGATTCAGTATTCAGTATTATTCAATACTAAGTGCAAAAGTATAAGCACCCCTATGTAATGTACCTAATCTAATTCTCTAACTTCCTGGTGTCGTACAAACATGAAATTTAAGTCCTGAATATCGAAAATTACAGGGGTCAGAACTCGATTATGTACTGCTAAATGCAAAAGTATTGGCACCCATTTTATTGAAGCCCATACCGGGAATATATACAAATTAAAAACCAAAAGGAGAATAAAAGAATTTTTACACATATATATAAAACCACCACTTTTCACCTGAAGGATACTCTCTGAGGAGCAGACAGAGAGATATACAAACCTCTCAATTGTCTATAATGGTATATCAAGACCATAGGTCTATATTTAACAATATAGTAGTATATCAATAAAGATATTGTTTAATTAAGTTTTTGGTGATATATATATATATATATATATATGAAAAATAGCAAGTGGAATACACTGCCCATATTAATTTTCAACTTAGTTGTGGGAGTGTACACCAAGCATCCACCCCCCTCATTATCAGGAGGCAGTGTGAGTGGGTGTTTTACCGGTGCCCTCACAGGTGTTATTGGCTCCTCCATTTAGTAGTCAGCTACCTGCATGGTGAGAGGATGATGCATTTATATGCACTCCTCAGTCAGTAAGTAACGGCCATTTTCTGTGATTGTTTTCAACTTAGTTCAACGGTCCAAGAACTGAGCATATCATACTCAGCCATATTATGTTAGAGAGAAAAAAACTCACAAATATATGATCACAAGTTATCTTCCTTCGAATATACATATCTTTATTAATTTGTATAGCTTCACAAATGGTCAAATCTAAACAAGATTTTCCAAAAAATATTTTCAAAAAGATAATGGACTTTAGGAAATCGCTGTCTTTTTTTCTTTCCAAATTTTTCAACATGACAGCAAAAGTGCAAAGGGATCACGGAGCCAACAGATACACATTCCTATGCAGAAATAAAAAAGAAGAAATGTAAGAAATATACTCCCAATAGAAACATATATAGACACAGAACACATGAGCAAATACACACATAAAGACATTAAAAATACAGATATAAATATATACTTAACAAACTCTAAAAATGACGGATCAGGATCTCACATATGTGGCTAGTAAGCATATTCCATATTCAACCCCTTAGGTGCCATAGTATCCAGCTCGTATATCCTTTTTAATTCACGTTTCTTCAACATGAGACAACGATCACCACCCCTCGGTAATATCGGGACATGGTCTATTACCCTATATCTAAATTGGCTAATCGTATGTCCCTGTTCTACAAAATGTCGTGAGACAGGTGATTCTTTATTTTTAGTTCTAATGGTGCTTTTGTGCTTCACCATTCGTGATCTAACCTCTAAGGTGGTTTCACCAACATATCCTAAGCCACAAGGGGCAGGTAATGAGGTAGACCACGAATGATGAAGCACATGTGTATCTCTCTTTTATGGTATATTTGTTGCCTCGCAATGGATGAAAAAAGTGGTCCCCTTTTACCAGGTTTCCACAGCAAGAACAATTCAAGCATGGATAGTTGCCCTTTTTTGGTGGCTTGAAGGTTAATTGTTTTCCGATCTTAACACCGGTGAAGTGTGAATGTACCACCTTATCACCAATGTTGGATCCCCTTCTATAAGCCATCAATGGGGTATTAGTAAATTCCGGGACTTCTGGGCATCCTAACTTCAACCAATGTTTCTTAATGATACCTGAAATGGCACGACTAGATGGACTATCTGTGGAGACAAAAGGTAATCTAGCACAGTCATCCTTTTTGATTTTAGGGATCAGAAGATCACGTTGTGTCAGAGTTTTGACTTTACTGTAAGCCACTTCAACAACATCCTTCGGATATCCTCGATGGTACAATTTATCACACATAGCTCTTAACCTTAAATCCACTGTAGCGTCATCTGTTATACGTCTCACTCGCAATAGCTGACTCCATGGCAAAGATTTTTTCATTGCCGAGGGATGATTGCTATCATATAGCAATAAGCTATTGTGGTCTGTATCTTTGATGTATAAATCCATTTGTAATGTCATCGTTTTTCTCTACCAACACATCTAGAAATTGCATCTCTATGTCTGAATATGCTAAAGTAAATCTAAGTTCTGGGTAGATGGAGTTGAGAAACCCATGGAAATCCATGAGCTCTGACAACGTCCCATCCCACAGAACGAAAACATCATCAATGTATCTACCCCAATACCTCAATTGTGGTTTAAAGGGTGACACATATATATCTTTCCTCCAAGTCCCTGACAAAGATGTTGGCATATGTGGGTGCCATGTTGGAACCCATGGCCGTACCCTACCGCTGTCGAAAGTACACCCCCTCGAACAAAAAATAATTGTTCACGAAGATGTACTCCAGCAGCGAAAGGGCAAAGCCAGCACACTCCCTATTCATGTTGGATAAATCCAAAAATCTCTTAACTGCATCTATGCCTCTTGTGTGGCTGATAGAGGTATAAAGACTAGTTACATCAAATGATACAAGTATAGTATTTTCCGTTACTGTCATGGAAAGGATTTGGTTGAGAAAGTGTGTTGTGTCTTTAATATAGGATGCCGCCTCTTCTGCAAATACCCGTAGAAGTCTATCCAGGAACCGAGCTATATTAGAGAATAAAGAACCACATCTAGATACGATGGGTCTTCCTGGCGGATGTTGTAAGTTTTTGTGAATTTTCGGGAGGATGCATAGTGTCGGGACTATTGGATGTTCTATATCCAGGAACTTCAATAAATCAGCGTCCATGATTCTGTGTATTAAAGGGGTTCTGACATCAAAAAAAAAAAATTGTACTCACCTTGCCTGGCCTGGCCCGATCGCCAGGCATGCCCCTCCAGCCGGCATCTTCTTCTGTGCCTTTAAAGCAGAGCAGGAGCGGTCAAAAAGACCGCTTCCTGCTCTGGTCCGTCCGTCAGGCACTTCCGAGGTGAACGGACGGACCGCCCACAGCAAGCACGTCACAAGCAGTGCTTGCTGTGGGCGGCCCGTCCATCCTGCTGAACTCCGGAGTGCTGCGCATGCGCAGTGGAGACGCAGCCCGTCCTGACTCCTGTCAGAGGGCACCTCTCCACTGCGCATGCGCGCGATCCCGGAGCGGCACGGCTCGTGCAGACAGAAGAGGAGGAACAGCGCCTGCTGGGAGATGACCCCCCCGATGTCAACAACAACAGAAGAACAGGTAAGTATTATCTTTTTATGCTTTAGCAGCCATTAAACCGTGGGTTCCCTGGGTCCATTAGGCACACCAGGGAACAATGGCTGCTAAAGCATAAAAACATTATTTGTGTCAGAACCCCTTTAAAGCCTCATTAAACATGATTCGTAATTGAATCTGAAATTTGGAGGTAGGATTAAACCATAATCTCTCATATACATTTGTATCATTCAATTGACTCCATATTTCCTGGACATACATATTCGTGTCCACGATCCCTATAGCTCCTCCCTTATCCGCTTGTTTGATTATGATGCTCTTGTCAATAGACAGAGCATTAAAGGGGTTGTCCCGCGCCGAAACGGGTTTTTTTTTTTTTCAACCCCCCCCCCGTTCGGCGCGAGACAACCCCGATGCAGGGACGTACAGACAGCTTACCGGAGCGCTTACCTTGATCCCCGCGCTCCGGTGACTTCTATACTTACCTGTGAAGATGGCCGCCGGGAACCTCTTGCTTCGTGGACCGCAGCTCTTCTGTGCGGTCCACTGCCGATTCCAGCCTCCTGATTGGCTGGAATCGGCACGTGACGGGGCGGAGCTACACGGAGCCGCTCTCTGGCACGAGCGGCTCCATAGAAGACTACAGAAGACCCGGACTGCGCAAGCGCGGCTAATTTGGCCATCGGAGGGCGAAAATTAGTCGGGCTCCATGGGAACGAGGACGCTAACAACGGAGCAGGTAAGTAAAAAACTTTTTATAACTTCTGTATGGCTCATAATTAATGCACAATGTACATTACAAAGTGCATTATTATGGCCATACAGAAGTGTATAGACCCACTTGCTGCCTCGGGACAACCCCTTTAAGGGCATTAATCTCAGCTTTAGTCAGATTATTTTTAAATTTATGTTTTTTAGTTAACATTTTCATTCTTAACTTTTCAACATCCCTGTTTACTTCTTTAACAAAAACTTCCACATAGGGATTAGTAGTAGGAGGCTGAAACCGACTCTTGTTGCGCAGACCAACAACCACCAAGGAAAATCCCTCACGGGGGTTGGTCTGCGCAACAGCAGGTGAAGTCTGCATTGCAAAGAAACTTTTAAGCCTGATATGTCTAAACAGACGATGTAAATCCAGATTAAGGGAAAACCAGTCACTCATAGTTCTGGGACAGAAGAAAAGGCCCCTAGATAAAGCAGAGACTTCCATAGATGTCAATGTCCTAGAAGACATATTTTCCAATATGTCCTTGTATGGTATCTCCGTTGATCTATCGGTGGTAGTCTCTTCGTTGATCGCGTCGAGATCCCGTCGCCCTCTCTTCCGGGATCTATGGTGTTTCCATCCTCCCCGAGATTTTCGGCGGACGGTTCATCCTTCCTTTTCATCCTCGTAGTTGCAGCTCGACCTAAAAAAGAAGAAGATGATGCAACGGTACCACTTTCCATTATGCTGGACTCATCTGTTGCAATGAAGCCACTGGAGGAGAACTAAAAATGTGTCCTATTCCTATGTGCACGTCGTCTTTGGCCTCCCAATGTTCCAAGTGGTTCAGAGGTCTTATTTTTAGAAAACTGCCAGCTGAAAATTCGACCATGGCTGTAGTCATCAATGTCCTGAAAACATTTGGTTTTCTTGGCATTTTCCAATTCTTCTTGGTGCCGTTTCAAAATGCCAGACTTTCTTTCTTTATGTATATTCCAATTATCCTGGGTCATGTTTTCCAAGATTTTTCTTTCTGTGGATATTATTTGCTCTTTACTGGCTTGAATCTCCAATTGGAGAAACTCCACATTTAATATTATCATGTCGAAGGCAAACTTGTTAACGATTCCTTCAAATTTAGAACAAAATGCTTTGTTGTCTGCCATCAATGTTGGTCGTACATGAGGGCGTAGTCCTCTAGGTATTCGCTTGGCTTTATAATATTCGCAAAGGGTTGTCATGTGTAGTGTGAGAGAGATGTTTTTCTTACTCTCCACCTCCGCTGTAAAGGTTTATATCCACACACATGCGCAATAACTCTCTTTAGCCATCATAGATCAAGAGATTGCCTCTCTCCACCTCCCTTTACTATTTTTCTCTGTATGGACTTCGGGAAAATGGCACTGCACATGCGCAGTGAGGATTCTATGACACACATCCTGCTGTCATTTCTCCACGCATGCGCAATAGCTACAGTGTGACGCTACGGACATGAAGCCGGTTAGTGCATGGAGGAGGAGCGGATTACAATCAGAACACAAGGTGATTTACTTACAGGTGTTTATTTTATGTGTTTTGGATTGTGATTGGTTATTACTAAATAGAATCATGCTATATATTGCCTACCATGTTGTATATTTTATAAGCTTGAGGAAGGCTCTTTAGCCGAAATGTTGCTGTCTTTTGGTGATGGGAGAATAAAAACCTTTGGTTTTGCTGCATCCTGATATGCTGCCAGTCCTTTCTTACATGGCTGAATCTACTATTGGAGGCATTGGTTTGAAGCTTTCCTCTGGCGACTGCATGAAGTTCTGACCCTAAATAGGGTAATACATTGTTTTTGCTGCTGACACATTTCTACTGATCCCATAGCTTCTATTGATACCATTTGAAAGTACATATGACTGATCACTTTTTAATTTTTTTCTTGGAGACAAGCTAAACAAAAAAGTACAGAAATGACTCTTTTTTTTCCTGACTACGTTCACCATGCGAGAGAATAACTATAAGACATTATAATATGTTACTTTGATAGATCAGACTTTTATGGATACAGCCATACCAAATATGTTTTTGTTTTTCCTACATATGGGAGAAGGAAGATTTTTTTTTCATTACCTTTTATTTTTTTTCTAATAATTACTTAAAACTTTTTAAAACTAATTTTACTGTTTTTAAAGTCCCCTATGGGGACTTGAACTTGTGATCCTTTGATCGCTCCTGCAGTATAATGTAACAAAATATATACCCTGAATTACATTATACCATGATCTGAGGAGCAATCTTCAGAAGGGCCCCAGCTGTCATGGTAATAGAATGGCATTCTGTGATCTCATGTTGGGGGGAGGCTATTCGGGACCTCCAAACTCCAATGAGGGCATTTAAATGACACGGCCAGGATTTGTGGAAGCATTTAAAAGGGTTAACAGTAGAGATGAGCGAGTGTACTCGCTAAGGCACTTTACTCGAGCGAGTAGTGCCTTAGCCGAGTATCTCCCCGCTCGCCTCGAAAGATTCGGGGGACGGGGAGCGGCGGGGAGGAACAGAGGGGAGATCTCTCTCTCCCTCTGTCCCCCCCCCCCCCCCACTGCTTTCCGCCGCAACTCACTTGTCACCTGCGGTGGCCCCAGAGTCTTTAGAGACGAGCGGGGAGATACTCGGCTAAGGCACTAATTGCTCGAGTAAAGTGCCTTAGCGAGTATACTCGCTCATCTCTAGTCACAAACAGTAGGAACGCTGATGACGGCTGTTGCAGGCGGGTGTCAGCTGTCAAAGGCAACCGGTACATGCATTGTATGGCGCTGGATGGGCTCCCGACATCGCTCTATACTAAACCCCTGGAGGGTTAAGGGGTTAATGATTAATTAAAGTCTGGGCTGTATGATCCTATATAATCTGTGGTTTGACAAAAAAGGGTACATGTTTGAGACCACCTTTGATTTCTTGAACAAGATGGAGACAATAGCCTAACTTGGTAAATATAATGTATTATTGCACTATATACCGGTGTAGTGTAATGCCCATTTTGTTTCACATGAATTTTATTAAATTTTTGTATAGAACAATGTTATATATAAGAATGATTAAACATAGCAGTCAATATTAGGAGAGCCTTTGGTATGAAACATATCAAAGGAGATACTGACCCTAAGAGAATGTCGTACGTACCCAGTGAGGGTGTTGGAGACAAAATACTTCTTTACACCATTATGGAAGTAATATATATTTATTTAGCACGGTTTTAGACTGGGTTCACACCAGCATTTAACATTCTGTTCTCCTGTTCTCTTATAGGAGTGGGAAAACACAATGCCCAATCCATCCTATGAGGGAAACAAACTGCCTGACTGATTCCATGGACTATAATGAGATCTGCCTGACTTCTATTCTGCACAGCAGGAGGATTGAAGTGAAGTTTGTCGTGCAGACGTGAACACAGCAATAGTCATATTGGTAGGACATGTCCTATGTGATAATGTTTCCATGGGGGGGTTGGGGTCACTGTGGACACAGCCTCTCACTCAGTCCGTATAAAAGTCCAGCTAGTTTTATTTTTCTTTTCAGGAACAGAAAGTAGAACCCAGTGGGGAAACAATAGTCACTGGCAGCAGGTATACCTAATGCAATGAAACAAACAGCAGTTCACACTGGTAGATGTGCTCACTCCAGACTCTGACTGCCTGGACTTGCAGCCTTTATCTCCCAGTCATGAGCTTAGTGGACACCACTGAGCTCACTGGGACCCAAGATGAAGACTTGTACTGGAGTTTTTTTTATCTCACCCAGGCTAAGCATCTGGGTGAGATGTACACTCCTTCCAGTACTTTTCCTTACACATGTCCACACCTCATACAGATATTATTACTATTCTCTTGGTGGCTTTAATAGGAAAAAGTAATTGTAATTCTTTATTACTGTAAGTCATATTTGTTTATTTAAGTTGAAGTTATCTGTAGAGAGAATTTGTTTACCAAGAAGAAGACTATCAGATTCCGTGTAGTAATCTGAGCTCAGGAGAAATACAAATTAATACCAGTAGTATCAAGTGATTTCTGCTTTATTCTGAAGTGGACAAAGCATATATAGTCTAAATGACATCACAGTAAAGATTATACCTCCAAAAATGGATAGAATATATGATAGGTTAAGATAAAAAATGCTTAACATAGGTTACACCTTCTAGGGTGTATCTATTACATACAATGAGACCACTATGAATTCAGGAGAAAGGAATGCATGTAATACTTTCCAGACCTATCCCCTGTGGTGTGTAGCTTCCTGTCTATAGATATGCATACATGGGGGGTCTAGTAGACTATCATCTTTCCTGAGAAGACATGGAGGCCTAAAGAAGGGATATATTTAACTCTTTCACTACTCATACCAGTATCATGCTCTACAATGCAATATAGAATAATTAACTGATACATTGATCTACAATTTTCTTAACATTCCCCACTTTAGATCAATACATCAACACAGTATAATAGTAAATACACATATATAATGACTCTACCACAGACCCCCTGGCTACGGCCCGAAGCTTTATTACCAGGACGCCTGGGTTCACACTTCAAGACTAAGTATATAATTATTTCATATAAAAGTATTACATTGATATCTATATATATAAAGTCATTCCACCAATTGTACCCACAATTAGGCCCGCCTCCAAGAGAAGCTTGGCCTTTATTTATTATGAGATTGATGCTCCTTTCTTCATATATAAATGATTGTCCATCATGATATAAAATCTTACTTATTGAAGTGTCCATCAGTTATTAGAGCGATCCTCCGGTACAATCAGGACACACTGGAATCAAAATGTCACACTTCAAAATCATCAAAGTAAAATGGCGCTTTCTTCGTAGAACTTTTAACCATCACTTGTCATACAGAGGTGGTCACCTGACCCAGTAAGCCATCTTGTTCTTCGTCATCTTGTATATTTTGAAACATAGTTTTGGTGATGGAAGTGTTAATAAGGTTTTGTAACAGTCCTCGAATACATGGAATACAACAACAACCGCAAAGTACTAGAATGGAGGCAAATACTGACATAGAGACTAATGTGGAGTATATGACTTGTGACCAGTGTCCGAACAAGTTTTCCAACCAGTCTGTGAATGGATCGTCTATGCCAGAGTTATCAGCTAGTTCATTTTATTATGCATTTAACCCTTCCAGTGCTCGAGTAACACTACCATCAGGTGCTGTGTTATTAGGAATGAAAGTACAACAATATCCTCCAATCATTTTACAAACTCTGCTAGTAACATATAACAAGAGCCATTCTATTTTGCCATGCAATGAGTGAGGTAGGTCCTAGTTGTTCCGCTAGGCCCTTGATTGCATCTCTTGTATAATTAACAAATCTCTGTTGGTTATAATATATATATATAATCCAGTCTACATTTTTATTCACTGTTACCCACCATGCAAGAAGAGACTCAAACCCCCTGCAGCCATCCGATTTCTCGTCCCATACTCGTCCGGTACCCCCCTTGGGACCCCGATGGGTCAGAGGAACCTTTGGGAGAGGTGTCCCTAGTTCTCCGGACACGGCCCTTGCTGTTACCCTCGGAGGTCATGAGGTATATAGGCATTATCAGTTGTACCAAGCACAATCCCGTTAGGGGCTGTACCTGGCACCTGTTCTAGGCCCGGTCACCACACAACCATCACACATCTGTGCGTGCTCTCTGTAGCTCAGGCCATATCCCAGAGACAGCGTGCCCTTACGGTTCTCCTCTCCGCACAGCATCCCTCAGGCAGTCTCCCATAGTCTGCCTCAGTCCCATTACCAGGTAGCGCGAAGCAAGTATAACCCCAGGATCAGAGGCAACAGCAGGCATTTGGTCCCCGCTCACAGGTGGAAACAGCAAACTCAATGTATAACATGGATCACTTATCTGTGGGGGGTAGGTAGAGTTAAGAAGCTTAATCACACATTTTAGGTTCATCACAGCGTGAGGACTTGTCATTAACTGTTATCTATCGTGGGGTCAAGTCTTTCTATCTCATATAATTATTAACATTCTCTATACACAATATTTACTGCATAACATTAAGATTCACACAACTACTACTACTCCAATCATCTGCAGTCGCTTGATCCTCCAACCTTAACAACCCCCCTCAGGAATTTCTCTTATCAAGGAGAGGTAATGGAGTAAGATAAACAGAGCTTTAGCTGTGTCTGCCTCCTACAGATAACTGCAGCATCCTTGTGCTATCCTTCCCTTAATAGGGACACTCAGCTCTCACATTATCAACAACTTCATTATTATTATATCTTACATGACATTATCACATTGAAAACACCATTTAACAATCAAAATCACTGCAAACCAATCCCAGAACTGACATGTACACAGATAACAGCAAGAATGGACGTTCCCTATTCACACAGGTTTATACTAAACTTCATTCCTGATCATCTTCATTACAGGTCTATTCATATCAAGCAAGCAGAGCATGGCTAGAGTCAGTCACATACCCCCTCCCTCCCTCACTGAACTCTAAAGCTGAAAAGTGGGGGCGAGGGTGAAAGAAGCATTCCCATGTAACAGACGATTTAACCATTTGTGAGCTGACCCCATCTTATAGCACACACTTAATAAGATAGACAACATATCATCAACACACAGAGGACAGTGATGGAGGCTGCTGACTATTCTTATGCAGTTCAGAGAAGGCACTAATCACTGGTGTTGTGTACTACAAGTGCAAGCATTGGGATGCCAGGTAGAAGGTACAGCTATGGGATGTAAGGAGCCAAGATGGCGTCTGGGCGGCGGCCAAAGGTATTACAGCAGGTACTAAAATGGGCGCAGGCCATGACTAGCACTAAGATGGCCACCAGGGACGTGGCCTGACTAGGAGTACTATCAAGCCAGGCAAGCATCTAGCCACGCCTTACCCCTTTGTGTGCAATGCCAACAAGTCCCTCATCTGACACACATCTATAATAATCTTTGTGTATAGCGCCAACATATCCCGCAGCGCTTACATAGACAGGGGAATACAGAAAGACAAAAGTACAAACATTACAGAACCACGGTTACATAGTAATCAGGCGATGCGAACAATAGGGGTGAGGGTCCTGCTCCAACGAGCTTACATACTACAGGTAATGGGGTGATACAGAGGGTAAAGGGCTGGAGATGTGCACTGTATGGCGGGGTGGAGATGTGCACGGTATGGCGAGGTGGAGAGTGAGCGATGCTATACACATAGACAATGGTCAGACATTTAGCCGTGTGACGGCAGAAACGGTGTGACTGCAGGAGCGATTTATGATGGCTAGCAGGGATTGCAGTCAGTAGGTCAGGGAGCAGATCTACCAGTATGGCGCTCGTCACTCCTTCTATAGAAGTTACACTCAGAGCTCTCCCAGCATCCCCCATGTGCCGGACGGCGCCCCCTCCTGGTCTTATACTCCCTTCTGCATTGTTTAGCACAAATAATACAAGACAAAAAAATTTTTTTTAGAGTAGTTTGTAAACCCCTAGGCTGTGAATACTTCCCATATGAGTGCCACCATCCCCCCTGTTGAGACATGACACAGGCCATGGCTCAAAACTGCTGCACATCTGAAGAACAATTTAGGTAAGATAGCTTTTTTTTTTTTTTTTTAACGGAGATGTACAGCCCATCTACAAGGAGTGTATTCAGCATCTACAAGAGATACATCCTGCAGATCTGGTCTGAGTAACACCTCATGTGCCATCTCTCCTAAACAGTTGTATGGGGGACCGTCTGAAGAAATAGGCAGTAAGGTGGATGGATGGAGCGTAGTACATCCCTAGGTTGTCAGGTGTGGCTGTGAGCAGTAGTGCCCTGCAGGGGGATGTCTAGGAGGACTAAGATATGAGTATAACTAACTGCGTGCGGTACTCAGTGTGTGGGGACAGCACTATAGTGGCAGAAGGTCTGACTACCGCTTGTACACAGGCTGGGAACGCTCGGCCACTGGATCTAATCTGCAAGAGTAGTATGCCAGCAGTCTGCTTCCCACGTGTTCCTGAGTTAACACAGAGGTGATATATCCTTCTCCTGAGTCAACAGTTAGCACAAAGGGCTTGCTGTAGTTCAGCAGCCCCCCAGACTGATGTGCCCACCAGAGTCTGTTTTAACCTGACAAAGGCTTCCTCAGAGGCCCATCTCACTGGATCCTGCCGGCTGCAGCCAGAGAGTCATCATAGATGATTCTGGTAAGAAGCGCTGTCAGAGATGCAGAATTTGAGATCCAGGAGCTATAGAAGTTTGTCTGTTACGATCGTGTGGGCAAGCAAAGCACGGAACCCACATGATCATGACCAAAGGGGACGCACACGGGTATCACCAGGGTCACACGGGACTCACACCGGTTTCAGGCAACTGACCCTGTTCTACAAGGGAGGATGACAGTGGCCCTACCTAAGCGGGGTCATTGCCCTAATAAGGGCAGCCCAGCGGTCTTCGGATCTGGGCCCTAGCTGATCCTAGGAGCCACACACCAGAACAGGATGCATTCACATGCCACATGACAGACCCAGAATACACTGCATACAACATGCAACCACTAGTAACAGATTGGAAGCTGAATATAAATACCAGGTATTGGTTGACATGTTGTACAAGATGTTGAAAGCTAGCAGGCCACTTCACGGCTCCTGGTTATACTGCTAGTCCCTACACTAACCAGGAGTCCAGCAGAACCGGACACCGTTCACACCGTACGCTGCAACAGGACAAGACACACAGCAAGCTAACACAAAACTGACAGAATATAAACGTACAAACGGACATGAACCAAGTCACACTGCAACCCTCACCAGACAAGCATTCATGACGGCCCACCTGATAGACTGACCAGGGGATTGGCTAGCAGACAGCACCACACCCAGCCAGCTCAATCATTAACCCTGTGAGTGCTGTGCTGCTGGAAACACAATAGAACAACAAATCCCAGCAGCACACGTAACATTCTCATTCCCAAAAAGGAGATCATTTGCTCATAGTTGTGGGACCTCCAGAATTGCTTGCCTACCTTCATCTGACAGGTTATACCCCAAATATTTAACCGTTTGCTGACCGTATTGGAGTTTCTACATGTTTACTTTATGGCCTTGCTCATAAATAAACCTCAAGAGTACGACTGTGTCCCTCCACAATGCTCTCCACTGTCTGCTGCTGACTACCAACATGCAGTAGTCGCTGACTACCTCTAAGAGGCTGGAACTGGGCTAAGTGTGCTGACATAGCCTGGGAGACAATTGTTGGAGGTTCACAGCAGCCCTGAGGTACTCTGGTGAAGGTATACCTAATTCTATCATAATATCTGATCTCCACACATTTACTGGACATATTCAAGACTATATAATTTGACATTTCACAGGCTTATTTGTCTCTAGGTCTGTTATAACTGGTTCAGAGAGGGATTCCCTGTGGGTCCGGCCATTAACCCCTCTTACCAGGATATGACTATTACTACATTTAACATTGGCTACATATTGGGATGTATTAATGTCCTGGTGGCTCCTTAGCCCACCAGGAAAGTAATCATCCGCCCATTCACCTGGAGATCTATCTCAGGCAGTGGAAATTGCCATGAGATCCTCCAAGTGTTGTACATCCACCCCTCCTAGTCATTTTTCCCCAAGGTCGCTGAGAACATTGTTTCTCAGGGCACTCTCGGGCAAAATCACTAGACTTCCATTATTCAAACACACATTTAAATCCCCGAGCTGCATCCCGCATCTGCTTCTCCCTCTGTCTCTACTTTCACATCCTCTTGCTATCCAATAACCTCTCTGACTTTCTTGAACCATCATATCACATTCCTCTCCCTGTATAAAAAACCTCACTTTCTGACCCTTTTCTTTGTAACACTTTTCTGCATGTTTTGCATATTGCAAAACATCCTGCAACGATCCCATCCTCATGGTAACTATGTATCTCATTATATAACCTCCTATTTCCTTCTTTACTGCACTTACAAACGTGTTCCTTAATGGCTGATTATATGCAGCATTAGGATCATCTCTCATGCCCCCTGATTATACTATGGAAGGGGTCTACCATCTCCTCCCCTCCCATTCTAAATTCCTTCTACAGAACTCCAATCTGGCCATAGAATTATTCTATCTGCTCTCTCTATTTTTCATTCAATTGGAACTCCCCATTAACCCTTTGAATTGTCCATCAAACTGTCGGGCGTCTCTTTTTATATGGGCGTGACAGTTTGGGGCTTCTTTTAACCAGACTTCAGCAGCGGATAATCCGTATTTCTGCTGATCTTTTAGCTGATTTTGTCCGTATTGTATCACATAATGCTTTACAACTAGAACTTTTAATTTATTTATTTATTCCACTCATCTCAATCACTCACACATTCACTTCATGCAATATAAGACAGCAATACAAATAGTACATTATGTTAGTAGGCGGCCGCCCTCTTCATATTCTTAGTTACTCTATAACACAATATCAAAGAGAAAGTAATAGAAAGATAAGAAGTAAAGTTCCTGGACACCCCTGTGTCCCATGACGTCATCTAACCACTTTTTACGTGTCGCACGGAGTTAATTCTTTCCTGTAGCCTTCTCACAATGGCTATGGTCTCACATAGACTACTGCTATTGCCCCTTTGGCAACCCATTCGTCTATACTTCTCATTTACCTTACACATTTCACATAGACTACTGCTATTGTCCCTTCGTCTATGATTGCCTCTCATTTACAATACACATTGTAAATTCTACTAACACTAAAGTATACAGAAGAAGAAGAAGAGAGAAGAAAAGTTTAACCATTGTTATACTTACTACACGTTATCTGGGAGGCTTCCAAATTCTCCGGCTAGTTCGGAAAAACGTCACTGTTTCAGACAGGATGCCCGACTGGCCTCTAATTACGTCTAAGCAAGACGGAGGTCTTTTAATGATCGGAGAGTACTTCAGACCCACCTTTTCACAGCCAGGCTTTCCTCTCCCTCTGCAGTGAGTGATTCCGGCTCGAAGGACCAAAAATGTAGAGAGAATTTGTTTACCAAGAAGAAGACTATCAGATTCCGTGTAGTAATCTGAGCTCAGGAGAAATACAAATTAATACCAGTAGTATCAAGTGATTTCTGCTTTATTCTGAAGTGGACAAAGCATATATAGTCTAAATGACATCACAGTAAAGATTATACCTCCAAAAATGGATAGAATATATGATAGGTTAAGATAAAAAATGCTTAACATAGGTTACACCTTCTAGGGTGTATCTATTACATACAATGAGACCACTATGAATTCAGGAGAAAGGAATGCATGTAATACTTTCCAGACCTATCCCCTGTGGTGTGTAGCTTCCTGTCTATAGATATGCATACATGGGGGGTCTAGTAGACTATCATCTTTCCTGAGAAGACATGGAGGCCTAAAGAAGGGATATATTTAACTCTTTCACTACTCATACCAGTATCATGCTCTACAATGCAATATAGAATAATTAACTGATACATTGATCTACAATTTTCTTAACATTATCGTTTTTGTTTTTTTTTAATGTTTAGTCTCACTGTGGGACTTGACTCTGCGATCCTCTAATTACTCTAATAATACACTGCAATACTGCTGTGCTGCAGTGTACTATTGCCTGCCTTTGGCACCTTATGATCGCATTCTGGGGGACTGATAGAGTGGCAGTAGGATAAAATTGCAAGGAGCCAAGTCTGTTACTTTTAGCCGTGATATTAGAGTGATGGGATTTGATTAGGGATGAGCGAGTATACTCGCTAAAGCACTACTCGCTCGAGTAATGTGCTTTAGCCGAGTATCTCCCAGCTCGTCCCTGAAGATTCGGGAGCCGCCGCAGCTGACAGGTGAGTAGCGGCGTGGAGCAGGAGAGAGTGGGCGGGAGAAAGGGAGAGAGAGATCTCCCCTCCGTTCCTCCCCGCAGCTCCCCGCCGGCCCCCGAATCTTCAGGGACGAGCAGGGAGATACTCGGCTGAAGCACATTACTAGCGAGTAGTACTTTAGCAAGTATACTCGCTCATCCTTAGATTTGATCGGTCATGCCATATATCAAAACGATTTTCTCATTAGGCTCCCCTAAAAAAAGAAAAGCTAATTAGAGGTTATGTGTATCACAAAATGGTACATTCAAGATGCATTCTAAGTACAAGTAACAGAAACTGATCACATTGCTCATTTTTTTTTATTTTAGTTTTACTGCCATTGAAAAAAAGAGCTCAGCGCTCGGCTAGGGAAGACTCCAGGACACCCTCTGTTGAACCGATTATGGTCTTTATTCCAAATAAAGTGCAACGCGTTTCGTCGCTATAACTGTGGCTTTCTCAAGCACAGTAATACACCACAAACTTTTCACGATTATTAATGTAAAAGATATTAGCTCAGGTTGCATCCACTCACATGTCCGGTCGCGTACAGACCGCGGTGCATCACGTGGTGTGCATGCGTTCCAAACACGTCATGACGTCATAATTCTATTCTAACTAGACATACTGTATATAGACTGGTTCTTAATTATGGTTCAGCTAGACCATGCTTTGCAAATTTCTCTATTCGGGAGAAAAACCATAATTGGTTCAACAGAGGGTGTCCTGGAGTCTTCCCTATCCGACTGCTGAGCTCTTTTTTATTTTAGTTTTACTGCGCTTTTTTGGGGCCCAATTTGCAAGGCGGCTCTCCTGATGTTTCAGGATTATAGGGAACAACAAAAGGATTCTGCATTGATTGTTATATGCCTACCGGGACTTGGAGGTGCTAGTGGGGGCTAAGGACAGTAACCCCACTAGTCACCGGGTAAGTCCCTTTCCTCTTTTGTTTATACTGTTTGCTGATATATGTCTATCTGTGGAGCGCTGTCCTAATTTTATGGTTGTTACGGTACTAGTGGGGTGCCTAGGTACGCACGGCTCCCTGATCTTCACCCACGCCACTGTCCCTTCCTGGAGATAGCCCTGACGGTGGACACGTCTTTGCATTGTCATGATTTGGATATGCCATGTAAAACTTGATGACCTATCATGGGGTACACAGTTTAAAAAAACCCCACCATGTAGCTGTTTGCCGGGCTGCCGTCAGTAAAGCAGATAGCACTGTCAATGTTGCAACAGCCTGGGTTGGTACTGTAAGTACAGCTCCGACTGAATTTATTCTGCTTCCAGTGCGGGCTACACTGACAACTAACTCTGCGAACAGCTAATCTGTGGGTATTCTGAGTGGCTTACCCCCACTGATGGAGTATTGATAACCTGAGGACAGGTCATCAATAGTAAAAGTCCTGGACAAGCCCTTTACGTGGTTAATAAATAAAACAAGAGCAAGGAGTAAGCAGGCACTTGCTGTCCTATTATAAGGGTGAATGCAGACGGCCGGGTTGGAATTCGACTGCAAGATTCTCGCAGCAGTATGCAACCCATGCCCCTGAAGTGCCCAGCGGCTTACCTGTCTGGCGTCTTCGCTCTGCCCTGCGGATGTACCGGCTGGGACACAGCCGCACATTTCCAGTGCAGAGCCGGCACGTCAGCGGTGACGCGGCAGTGTGAGCCTCTGCTAGGCTCGCACTGAAATAGCACATGCCGTGATTTTGTTTCCACAAATCAAAATTGCGTCTGTCTGAATAGAATTGCATAAACCAATGCAATCCTATGGCAGGGTGTAACGGTGGAAATTCTGCATGAAATCTCGTCGTGGAATTTTCGCCCGTGTGCATTCAGTCTAAGAAAGATGAAAATGTGAAAGTAAGGCTAGCTTGATAAATAAATGATATTCAGATGGATCTCTGGACCTAACTATTGATTAAACAAGATCACACATTGAAAAGTTTGGGCTCCATCTCAGTATGTTTCCATTTGATTTTGTTACTTTTGGAAGACATTCCGATCTGAAAGAACCGGAGCTACTGATACTTATCAGGCCCCATCTTAAGGGCTCATGCCTGCGGGTGTATGTCTAAAACGATGCCGGGAGAGAGCCTGCAGAGACTGCGTATGGCTGCGTATGGTACTGTGCATGCTCAGATATCACAAGGACATGTGCAGGGTGGCTTTTTATTCCTCTCTGTGTTTCAGAGCGGTAATGTATATGAAAACACTGCCCATATGCAATGTATCGCATATGGACAACATTTCATGCACAACCAATACAAATGTATAGGACTCACGCTGCATACGTAAGCAGAAAAAAGAACATGCTGCGATCTATTTCTCTTGTGTCTTAATACGCAGTGTGTACACTCCAGTGTAGATGGATCAATGTATCCATTCACCATGTATCAGGCGTCTGTGCACCGCCCGCATGATACGCTGTGAAAATACAGTCATGGACATAAGTCCTAATGCTGAGGTTTCTCCCTGTTCACCTTCTCTATGCTCTGCTAACACTTCCATGATGCATTAGCGCAGCATCATGTGAAAAGGTAGAGCCAGTACCATCTCTGCTTGCAGGGAGGATACTGTCATTACCCACTGTATTCACCTAAATAAACTACAGAACCTAATTGTACAGTCAAGAGGATGAGATTTGATCTTCTTAATAATAGTGCAACAGGAGCCTCTAATCACAGCAGTAACTGATGGCAGTTTCTATGTGCTCCTCTCAAGGAGGCCATGTAATATCACACAGGAAATATGCTGACTGGAAAATTGACTTTTTGAGAGAACCTAAAGCCAAGTAAATCCCAGGTGGTGAGAATGAGATCACATGACCCACCTGAGGAGAAGCACTCCAGGGAGTTTCAGATAGAAAGGAATAACTAACCAAAATAATACTAGCCTATATATATATATATATATATATATATATATATATATATATATATATATATATATATACACACACATATATATATTATACACACATGCACACACACTCGGGGGATAGTTACATAATGAGTGGGCAAAATAATTACAGTGTAACCTTTATACAGGATGGCTAACCTTTTTCCATAGGCTCGGATAGGGCATATGAGCAATATAGAAAGGGGTCCCCTAATTGGCTGCTACAACTAATAAATGTGTTGAATCTGAGACGCTAAAATATAAGGAGCCGCATGTCCGTTTTGAATAGATACAAGTATACATGTTGCGATATCACCAACATTAATAACTGTGTATAGTTTCATTTCCTTACATTATGACACTAATCCAAATATGCTTTGTATATTTGGGAAATAATAATATAAAGTGCAATTAAATAAGACTGCATATAAAACACGCTATGTGTAGCTTCTATGGTTGGGACAACTGTGGCTCTATGCTGTAATTAATGCCTTTGAGTTAATTATTTACCATCTTCTGGTCTCAAACTCCGTATTGACTTTTTGTAAGAAGAAAAAGCAGGACGATATAAATACATAATCTTTCCTCGGGATGGTCCTGCCAAACTGCTTTCTGTTCCAAGAGATAAGAAATATAGCAGAGAATCACTTCTAGGAACAAAAAGAGCCGTGGAAATTCTGCACAGAATATTTCTAGAGTTCTATCTGGTGCCCTTAGGAAACTGAACACAAAGATGCCAGTTAAATATTAACTCTATCCAGACTTGGCTGCATTAATCCATTTATTTGCCAGGCTATTCAATTTTGGAAGGTTCAGTTTTTCTTACTTGCGAACAGTAAGATTATGTTGACAAAGGGGTTGGACAGAAAAAAGGGTCTACTTTTGTTTTCTAGAAACAAACCATATCAGTCCATTAGCTGTTTCTGGTATTGCAGGTCATCACGGTCGTATTTACAGCTCACTCTTTTTTTTCTCCCGAGGCCCTAAGCTTCAATATGTCCTTATTAAAACCCCATTTGCACTCGATAATTTTGCCATCATGATTCGCCCATTTTTGAGCAATCATAATAACCGAGCAGTGATTAAGCACGATTACACAAGCGCCAGCCGCTGCCACTAGCCAACAATTGCCAGGCTGAAGCTGCAAGGACAGATGCAGTCCAGTAATTAGTCCTAATTAGAGCTGAGCGAGCACCAAAACGCTCAGGTGCTCGTTATTCGAGTCGAGCTTATTGTAATGTTCGAGAGCTCTGTTCGAGTAACAAATCTCCCATTGAAGTCAATGGGAGACTCGAGCATTTTTCGATGAACCCGCCGAGTCTCTCTCTCTCTCGACACTGCTGTAGACGTTTGCATGCTTGACACGTCACAGCAGGAAGTTGTAAAGCAGGGAGGGGCCATAACATTTTCTCGAACACTGCGTTGTGCTCGCTCAAGTAATGAGCACCATCGAGTATGCTACTACTCGAACGAGCATGTTCACTCATCTCTAGTCCTTATACCCAAGTTTTAACAGTACTCTTAACAAAAGGAGATCAATGATCAAACTAATTCATCATCAACAGTGATGACATAAAAGCATTGCTACCAGTAGCATGATTGATAACTGTAAATCTTGCTTATTGCCATTTATAGTTGGTATTACTGCCTAGTGCTCAGCCAGGTCCTGGTGGTCAGAGGTGTGGACTGTGTCCCCAAGAGTTATGTGCTCTATTGTGAAATACCGGGCACACTATGCTGTACCAGAATCTGTATATACAGATTAGTCCTACACCAAAATAATACTATAGCCAGTGATGAAATATTAGCATCAGACCTGACTAGATTACATTCCCATACTATGTCTGGATAAAACCAGAGGATGGAAGGGAAGGACAGACTCATAGGCGTAGCGTCAGGGGGTGCTGGGGTTGCCATGGCGACCCGGCCCCTGCGCTCAGGGGGCCCCGAGGCCGCCCTCTGCATAACCAACATGCACATTTAGTGCATTAATCGCTGACCGTTCTGACTGCAGCAAAATTCTCATCATGCGGCAGCCGGAACGGCCAGCGTGAGAGGAAGGCTCGGCAGAGCAGGGAGGAGGAGGGAGGAACTCACATGGGCCGGCAGCATATTTGGGATTTCAGCCGCACTTAAGCAGCAGTGAGCGATTCCAGCGACCTGATTGGTTGTTGGGTACACACCCCCCTTTGGAGATATATTAAACTGCTTAAGTGCGGCTGAAATACCTAATATGCGGGCCGGCAGGGGAGAAGGAGGACGTCACATGGGACGGCAGGGGAGGAGGGAAGAAGTCACATGACAGGGATCATGTGCTCCGCTCCCCTCCCCTCCCCAGGAGAAGTGGAGTGGGGTAAGTGCATATGTATGTGTCTGTCTGTCTCCCTCCTTTATCTATCTATCGTATGTATGTATGTATGTATGTATGTATGTATGTATGTATGTATGTATACATATACATATACACTATCTATCTATATTCTATCTTTCTGCTATCTATATACTATATATTCATCTATCTATATACTATCTATCTATCCCATATCTATCTATTCATTCATCTATCTATATACTATCTATCTGCTATCTATCTCATATGAGATAGCTAGATAGTATATAGATAGATGAATAGATAGTATATAGATAGATAGTGTATAGATAGATGGATGCATAGATAGATGGTATATAGATAGCAGATAGATGGTGTATAGATAGCAGATAGATGGTGTATAGATAGATATGAGATAGATAGTGTATAGATAGATATGAGATAGATAGTGTATAGATAGATATGAGATAGATATGAGATAGATAGTGTATAGATAGATAGTGTAAAGATATAGTATATAGATAGATAGTGTATAGATAGTAGATAGATATGGGATACATAGATAGTATATAGATAGATATGGGATACATAGATAGTATATAGATAGATATGGGATACATAGATAGTATATAGATAGATATGGGATACATAGATAGTATATAGATAGATATGGGATACATAGATAGTATATAGATAGATATGGGATACATAGATAGTATATAGATAGATATGGGATACATAGATAGTATATAGATAGATATGGGATACATAGATAGTATATAGATAGATATGGGATACATAGATAGTATATAGATAGATATGGGATACATAGATAGTATATAGATAGATATGGGATACATAGATAGTATATAGATAGATATGGGATACATAGATAGTATATAGATAGATATGGGATACATAGATAGTATATAGATAGATATGGGATACATAGATAGTATATAGATAGATATGGGATACATAGATAGTATATAGATAGATATGGGATACATAGATAGTATATAGATAGATATGGGATACATAGATAGTATATAGATAGATATGGGATACATAGATAGTATATAGATAGATATGGGATACATAGATAGTATATAGATAGATAGATAGTATACAGATAGCAGATAGATAGTATATAGATAGATATGGGATACATAGATAGTATATAGATAGATATGGGATACATAGATAGTATATAGATAGATAGATAGTATACAGATAGCAGATAGATAGTATATAGATAGATATGGGATACATAGATAGTATATAGATAGATATGGGATAGATAAATAGTATATAGATAGATATGAGATAGATAGTATATAGATAGATGGATAGACACGTGTTCAGAAAACGCAGCTTGAAATCGTGGCATTTTTACCAGGATTTCGAGCAGCGTTTTTGAACACAGGTTACAGCGTCTGACGGCGCTTTTTAATGCACCCCATCGTTGTGAGGAGGTGTGTTAAAAACCACGACAACGCAAAAATAGAACAGACAGCTCTCTAAAATCACAGCGTTAGAAACACCGTGTTCGAGCGCAGATTTAAGTAAGCTCATTAAAATCTCTGGGAGTGTTGTACCGCGGTTAGTACGGCGCTCGGGACACCGCGCTAATAGCGGTAAAAAGCGGTGTGTGTGTGTGAGTGGCCTGCGGGGCTACAAACAAATGTTCATGTGCAGGAAATGCATCATGTTTGGGAAGATTACGCCAAGGGGGAGATCACGTATGCAGCACGATCTAGGTATGGGAACGGGGGAGTGTGGGGTGGAGGCCCAGGGGGGAGCCCCGAGCTGAACTTTTGCACCCGGGCCCCTGAGCCCTTAGGTACGCCCCTGGACAGACTCCACTCCATCCAGGCAGACAGACGGGGTTTTAGGCTGTTAAATGAACCTAATTAAGTTAAGATAAGTTAACAGTGGCATTTAAAGGGTTAACAGCTCTGATTAGTGGCGCAGCTGATCAGAGCTGTTGCTGGTGTATGTTGGCTGTAAGAAACAGCCAGTGCCCACGATCTCTCTTCATACACAGCCCGCCAATACAGGCCGTCAAAAGGCGTATCGGCGGCCGTTAATGGGTTAATACATAGTGATGGTTCTTCTTTCATTGGCAGTATGGATCAAGAAAAGCGGAGATGACAGCAGGAGAAAGCACAATTTTAATATCAAGCATGTTTGTTGCACATATTATCAAGTGACATGTTTTTACTAATTGACACTTATGGATGCTTACAGTTTTATAGCCAATTTTATACACATTTATCACATCAGTTATGAATCTCTATACTATTTGAAAAAAAGTTATTTTTATATGCATTTCGGGATGTACTATGTATTTATTGAGTGAGTAGTTATACAATTGAAATATAGATATCTATATATAGCTATACACACACACACTATGCAAAGGTTTTAGGAAGGTAGGGAAAGAATGCTGTAAAGTAATAATACAGTGGTGCCGTGGCTTAAAGGGGTTGTCTCACGCCGAAACGGGTTTTGTTTTTTTTTCCATAGGCCCCCCGTTCGGCGCAGGACAAACCCAAGGGATGTGTTAAAAAAAAAATATATATATATATATATTACTTACCTGAATCCCTGCTCTGCGACTTCTTCCTTCTTCCTTCACCAAGATGGCCGCTGGGATCTTCACCCATGATGCACCACGGGTCTTCTCCCATGGTGCACCGTGGGCTCTGTGTGGTCCATTGCCGATTCCAGCCTCCTGATTGGCTGGAATCGGCACACGTGACGGGGCGGAGCTACGATGACCAGCTCTCCGGCACGAGCGGCCCCATTCACCAGGCAGAAGACCGCACAGCGCAAGCGCGTCTAAAAGCGCCAGAAGAAAGCGAAATTAGATGGAGCCATGGAGACGGGGACGCTAGCAACGGAACAGGTAAGTGAATAACTTCTGTATGGCTCATAATTAATGCACAATGTATATTACAAAGTGCATTAATATGGCCATACAGAAGTGTATAACCCCACTTGCTGCCGCGAGACAACCCCTTTAAGAGTTTAATTTCTTCTGGGATGGAGCTCTTAACCCAAAACACTCACCTCAAATCAATTTTCCCCATTGAAATTAATTGAAACGCCATTTATCCATTCCGGACCTCCCCAAAAATAAGCCCTGACTACACTATATGTAAAAAAACAAACATCAATACTCACCAACCACCGGACTTCTGGTGCTCGTATGGGCGGCAGCTGCTGCATCCTCGTTGTTGTGGTCCTCCTCTCTGCTGCATCCTCGTCCTGCTGTCTCCGTCTCCTTCTCCTTCTCCCTGCCGCCGCTGCGTCCTCCACGCAGACAGAGCATGTCTTCCTGGAAGTGAGGCTTTAATTCCTCACCTTCAGCAAGCTAATGCTCTGATTGGTTAATCCAGTGCTGCGTCAGCCAATGAAAGCCGGCACTGGATTAACCAATCAGAGCATTAGCTTGCTGGAAGCCCTGTCGGCGTGGAGGACGCGGGAGCCTGCAGCAGCGCCGCAGACCAACGCGAGGACCAGAACGCCCAGCGGTAGGTGAATATTAGACACCCCCCCCAAGCCTCAGCTTGCTGGCTTCTTGACTTGCGAGCAGGCTCGTAACTCAAATTTTTGCTCTTAAAATCAGAACAAATATGCGGCGAAGAGCCTCCTTGCAAGTCAAGAAGCTAGTAAGCTGAGGCACTCGTAACCAAAGGTACCACTGTACTTTCAAAAATAGAAATTACGTTTTTTTTGTCAATTAACAAAATGCTAAGTGAATGAACAAGAGAGAAATCAAAATCCTATCAATATTTAGTGTGGCCACGCTTTGCCTTCAAGGTGGCATCCATTCTTCTAGGTACACTTGCAAGTCAGGGATTTTGAAGGTTTATAGTCAGGTGAAGGATTAACCAAACAGGTGAAAAACATTATCATCTTCATATGTAGGTTGAACCAGTAATTTACTGAAACAGCTGTGTGGGAGGCTTAAAACCGGGTGAGAAACAGCCAAACTCTGCTACACAGGTGAGGTTATGGAAGACAGTTTCAGGTCACAGGTCATGGCAAGAGACAGCAACAAGACACAAGGTCATCAGTAAGGTCTCTGTCAGGCAAAGATTTCAATGCAGTCTGGGGTTTCAGGATGTGCTGGTCAAGCTCATTTGAAGAAGCACAAAGAAACGGGCAATGTTGAGGACTGTTAATGCAGTTGTTGGTCAAAGAAACAGTGCAGCAGATGGCAGACACATCATCACATCATGCTTACTACCATTCAAAATCAGATTTCCAGCAGTGCCATCAACTCAGAAACCGGTGGGACCCTGGTACACCCAGCTACTGTTTGGAGAAGTCTGGCTAGAAGTGGTCGGTATTAGTGTATCTTGACGCTGCTGCAAGTAGAGGTGGTGTCCAGATACAGGGGGTTTGACAGGGCGGTGATGCCCCCGTTTTTTGATTGGCTGCACGGCATTCATGGCTTCCTCATGCTCACAGGTCCTGCTTTTTGTCCCGGTATGAGTGTAGGCGCTAAACTTCAGCGCTGCTGGGAGGGTGCCGGTGTCTACTGTTACAGCGGGGCCAGAAGCAGGAACTGTCAGTAGCGCTGCCACCAGCTTCAGCTGTAAGAAGGAGGAACGGTCGGCAGGGACACTGACAGCTGCCACCCCTAGTAGCAAGCGGATGCGAAATCGGCAGCAGGAGCTGTAATTAGCACGGGCAACGACAGTAGCTGAAAGGAGGAGGATGTGCCGGCAGGGGGAGCGACAGCAGCCCCCCTACTACCAAGTGAAGCTAACATTAGCGGCAGGAGCAGGATCTGTCAGCAGCGCGGGCAACGGCAGGAGCTATACGGAGGAGGAAGGTCCGCCAGGGAGAGTAATAGCGGCGCCCGTACAATGAATCTGAGGTGACAGCTGCGGCAGGAGCTGTCAGCAGCGCAGAGATGACCAGCAGCTGTAAGCATTACCAAGGGGCGGCAGGGAGAGTGACAGCTGCCCCACTACAAGGCAGCGGAGGGAATCCGCTTCATCACTGCTGGCGCGCCGGCTACTGTCACATAGGGGCCAGAAGCAGGACCTGTGAGCCCGAATTTAGGCAGAAATCTGTGCAGCCAATCAGAAAAAGGGGGCGTCACCGCACTGTCAAACCCCCTGTATCTTGACACCATCTCAACTTCCGGTGGTGTCAAGATACACTAATCCCGAAGTGGTCTTTATTGAAGAATTGTGGCCAAGAGGCTGTACCTTCTATGTAGAAACAAGGCCAAACAACTCAACTATACAAGAAAACACAGGGTGAGCCGAGGTGATGAGAGGAGAGCTACTGCCACCTCCATGCTTGGTTTAGTGGTGACTGGCTCCCAAAACTCCTGCCTGCTGCTGGCATCTTCTAGACGTCTCTACTGACTGAGGGTCTCCTGTCAGAAGGCCCTGGAGCCTCCTCTGCGACGCTCATGGACTGCATACACGTGTGCGGCTGCCATGGAAGTAACATCATGCAGCCTCTCTTGTCCCTTTAAACTTCCCGCCTCTTAGAACGTCTCATCAGCGGCCGGAACACCAGCGCTCAGCCAATCACATCTCTGGTGTAGATGACGTCACCTGGTGGGCGGTGACAGGCGCGGTGTTTGGCTGGTTACCATGGAGCTCGCTCCTCAATCAGTGCGCCTGTGACCAGCGCTGTACCGGCTGCTGCAGTCCGACTACAAGGTACGATCCGCGCCAGCTGCGACTACCGCGCACGGTACCTCCGCTTCCTATTAGTTACCTCTCATTACAGCCCGTGTCCGTGCGATCATCCGCGTGCTGCCTGCATAGAGTAGAGCGCTGGCTATCCAGTGACCCCTGGCGGTGGCTCTATGTAAGTGCAGGGTTCTCCTCGGCTCCAGTAGTGGTATACAGTATGTCCGCACTGTCAGTGCTAATAGCCACAGTGGCTGGATACGATGTGCTTGTCGTGGTGTTATCAGACAGTCCCAGGCAACACTAGCACAATGCATCGGAGCAGCATTTATCTCCTGCATGTATAATGGTTGGCTCATGTGATAAGTTTTGTACTGCGCTACGGAATACGTGTGTGCTACGTAGTTGAGTAAAGTAAAAACCTGTCACTTTGCTTACAATCTCCGGTCCACGTGCGCTGACACTCGTGCCACCATGTCTCTTCATAGTTTATATAGGATCAGGTGGGCGATTGCAAGGAAAGTGACACTTTAAACAATAAGGCCGGTTTCACACGGGCGACAAAATCGTGCAATTTCTCGCGATCCGACAGTGCTATAAATTACATGTATGTGAAGCCCATGCTTTCCAATGGGTTCCTTCACATTAGCGGCTTTGTAGGCTGCTACATTGCGAGGAAATAAATCGCGAGTCGCTAAATGTTACCGTGATTTGCGATGTTTTGTAGCCCATGTTTCCCTATGGAGCCTTCCTTTCTGTTGCATCGCACGAAAACGCAGTTTTTGTGCGGTGCGATGCAACTTTTACAGTAGGAAATCCTACAGTTTTCCCTAAAATAAGCCCTAGCTGCATAACCCCCCCCCCCCTCAAAAAAAAATACATCACCTATCAGTTTCTGCTCACTCCACCACATCTTCTCATCAGTTCCCCGGAAAACTTGCTTGTCGTTTTTGCTCAGTGCTTCCTGGTCAGGGGTTCAAATTCCCCGCCTCCAGAAAGCGCTGGCTGTGATTGGTTCTTGAACGCGAGCTCTGATTGGCTAAGCCGCAGCGCCCGAGAACCAATCACAATCAGCGCTTCCTGGAGGCTGGGAATTTGAACTTCGAGTCCAGGAAGAGATGATAGAAGACTTCAAGCAAGTCTGCCGGAGCTTCAGGGGAGACGCGCTGGGTGGTGACAGCGCCTGAAAAATGATGTATTCCTTTTTGTATGCAGCTAGGGCTTATTTTCAGTGTAGGACTTATATTCCAAGCCCCACGCCCCAAAAATCCTCATACATGGTGCTACAAAGTCGCGTGTCTTTTTAGCTACACAACTGATGCAATTACGCTGCGATTTTCTCGTGGTAGTATCTCATCACCCCTGTGAAAGAGGCCTAAAGGTCACACAGGACGTAAATGCCGCAGAAATCCGAACCATTTGGCCACTTTCAGATGAGCGTATTTTAACTCCGCATTTGATCCGTGTTTTGTAGATCATACAGAGTAAACGTAGATATTTGTATCTATTCATAGGCCGTATTGTTCAGAGCCATTTGTTAGAACCGCAGCATGACCATTCATTGGTATTATTTTCTGTTAGGCAAATACAGACCCGCATTAGGCCAGAAGAGAATAAATTCAATGACCGCAAATACAGAGACAAATACAGATGAAGCAAGGCTGACACACTGCTGACATAGGGTTGTTGTAATGTTATCTGTAACACGTCCGCAGTACTGATCCGTAGTACGGACATATTACAATACACTCAAAAACAATCACAGTAAATGGGCCGTTACTTACTTACTGACTGAGGAGTGCATATAGATGCATCCTCCTCTCACCATGCAGGTAGCTGACTACCAAATGGAGGAGCCAATAACACCTGTGAGGACACCGATAAAACACCCACTCACACTGCCTCCTGATAATGAGGGGGGTGGATGCCTGGCGTACACTCCCACACATAGTGGATACAGGGTGCCAGACCATTCTGATATATGTAGTTCACCATGCAGACCAGCAACCTATTAATGACGCCATGATAATTCGGCGGGTTGCCCTGCATATCCATCAGTGAACCACATTGGTACTGCCACCCTGGGCTCCCCCTGGAGTCTTAATGCCACACTGCATGTGAATGATAGATAATAAATGCAAGGCATTGGTTGGATGTTGGCCAAGATACATGACCCCACTAACCACTTCACGGTTCCTTGCGTTGTAGTGGGTCCCTACACTAATATAAATGCATAACAGAAGGGGAAATAAAAAATTAAAAACAATCACAGAAAATGGCCGTTACTTACTGACTGAGGAGTGCATATAGATGCATCCTCCTCTCACCATGCAGGTAGCTGACTACCAAATGGAGGAGCCAATAACACCTGTGAGGGCACCGATAAAACACCCACTCACGCTGCCTCCTGATAATGAGGGGGGTGGATGCTTGGTGTATACTCCCACACATTACAATACACTCGTATGAAGCCAACCTTTACAGTACAAATTATATTTTTATTGTTTTTATTTTTTAATCTTGTCCACGTGGATTGGAAAAATTCCGTACAGAATTAGCAGCGTATCGGAAACATGTTGTGGATTTTAAATTTGCAGCATGTCAAATTATGCAGCAGATTTTAACCTTTTACAATGCAAAGGCTGAAAGAGCATGCACCATTAGGGCTTGTTCACATGGGCGCAGAATTCATGCAGCTGTCAGCTGAGTAAAAAAATTGCAACTATAGCTGCTAAAAATCGTATGAACAGACGACTTTTCCACGCTGAAGTCCCAAACTTCAGCCGCAATCTTTCCACGCAGAACGGGAGGGAATGAAAATATGCACTACTGGAGAGACAGATGAAGGGAAGCCCTGGGGATTCCCTTTATCTCCCTGGGGCATCCCTTCATTGCCAGGATGAAGGTAGTCCCCTGCCACAGGGCTTTCCTTCATCCCTGCTGGGATGGAATTTTTATCCCAGGATAAAGCAGCAAAGTGGATGGGATTTGCAAAAATCTCGTCCACACATTGCGAAGAAGCTGTTGCAGCCAAGCTGTGATGAGACTGACATGCTGCGCGGAATTCAAAGCTGTGGCATTTAAATTAAATCGCCGTCTCCACTGTGGTCTCTCTCCTCTCTAAGGGGAGAGACAGCCGCAGCAAAATGCCGAACGGCACGAATTTTGAAGCAGCACTTCTGCCGCGGAAATCTCGCTGTATTTCCGTGTGGGATATACATACTGTGTGAACCCAGCCTTAGACGTGAGCAAGCATGGTTGAATATGGAACAAGCCCTTGTGTAGGTATTTATTAGTACGTACTGTGTTTGATGACATGTAAAATGTTTAATATGACAGATGTAATGGCGGGACAAGGCACCTGTTAATGTAGGGCAGCATGTTATATTTGGAGATGTATGTGAAGCGGGAGTAAAACCAGGGATCATTATGGGAGAGATACTTCAGTGAAATTATCATCAACAATGTAAGGCGTTTTGTGTGAAGAGATGCAGCTCCTATGGAGCTGGAGAGGTCGAGCCTACTGATGAGGATGCTCAGCTTAATAGTAGATGCTGCTCCTATTTAGTGAAGCATGTTTTGGGCAATCGGAGAAGGCCCTGAACAATTCGCTAGTTGGTATGTTTTCAGGTGGCCAAATTAAGACTTAATGCTTGAGCACAAGGAAACTTACAAATCACACATAGCACTAAATGTGATAGGAAATCTCTGATTTATTAGTCAATCCGCAGAGATATTCATGATCTGGACACCAATTTCTCCAGCAGGTTCTGGGGTATTCTGTAACTTCCTAATTGCAAAACTCTGATATATGTGCGTAAGAACTCAGTGTCCAGTATGAAGCTTATAAAGTTCTGGTAGGGAAAACAATCCCACTTCTTCTTTAATTGAAACACATAATACCTGCCCTTTATGGGCGTATAACATATGACATCAGTAACATATATATTTTCATTCGTTGAGCCATATAGAATCCCTTTCCCTCTCAGGCCCAGTGTACAAGCCAGCCTTTGTCTCCTCAACATGTGGTCAGGCAAAGTCCAGCTTCTTTGTTTCAGAAGTTGAGAGGGGGAAGGGCTGGTGAAACACCCAAGATAGATATACCTTTAGCCTTACTACATACCAATGTAATTTAACCCTACAGGGGCTGCAGAGGAGTTTTACATTGGGCCAATGTTATAGCACACTACGGAGTCAAATCACTACAGCTGTGTAATACATCTAGTTTATACAAATCAATAGACATTTTACACTAATCAATCATCACTTCTACTACAATTACACAAAGACATTTGAATTGAGGCTAGAAGACTCCTCACTTGTAATAATTCTAATTTATTGTAATTCATTAGCATTGGTTATTAAAAACAGCAAGCGCCCCACGTTGGGGTGACATCTCTTTAGAGGCAGGACTTCCCTCAGACCGATTGAAGCTATTTCTCATGAGACTTCAGTAAATGGCCTAGGAAGACGGTCTTTCATTTCTCTGATACAAAAATAATATATGCTAAAGCAGGGGTCCTCAACTCCAGTCCTCAGGGACCAACAACAGGTCATGTGTTTCAGGATATCCTATGGTAAGAACATTTGTGGCAATGTCTGAGGCACCGACCATAATTACATTACCTGTGCAATACTGAGGAAATCCTGAAAACATGACCTGTTGGCGGTCCCCGAGGACTGGAGTTGGGGAACACTGTGATAAAGGACAGACAGAAAAATGTCTGGAAGAACGGGTTGCAATACAAAATGGAGAATGGAAAATCTCATAGCTTCTCTCACAAATCCTCCCTTTTGTGACTGTTTCCTCATGTTACATAGCCCCCACAGTTAGCATGATTTTGTTTATCATCCCAGAAACTTGAGCTAACCACTAAGGAACATGTTGCCTTACCCAACTTCTAGGAGATGGACATTCCTAAGAACTCTCCATAATCCTTCTGGTTACACTTATGTAGAGTGGCCCCAGCTCATCGCTAAGGGCTCTTTCTAACCTCGGGTCTGAGGGTAGGAGACTCAAGTGTTCTGTGTACTGGGATAGGTATAGCGTGAGGAAACCTGATGCAGCCATTTAGTTATGTCTGAGTTGGATTTACTTTTAATAACATAAGTTGAGAATCTGTATTCATAGACCCGTGAATTAATTATTATATAAAACCCACTAGATTAGGTATGCACTGAATGCAACAGCAAAGGAGTATATATCTTACCTCTACACCACAAAGTATATTGAAATAGCGACAAAGCTAAGATGCACTGAACCAAGAACAGGAAAGCCAATCAAACCATCCCTGGTCCTTATTTTGTCTGTACTAACTTTTTGATATCTTGAATATTTTTATGAATGGATTCCAAATTATCAGTTAGGTTGAAACAACACATACCTTCATATTTCTCACATCCAGGATTGAATATCATTAACTGTAGCTCTGTTCTGTAGAGCAGCTTTTTGAGTACCTTGAACATCCAACAGTAATAAGTCAAGAGCCTGTAAGGTAGCATTAAGGACTCTTGTCTTATCACATGTTGTACCTTTTATTACCCTGTCAATAGTTATTGCTAATCCCCAGACCCCCCACTATTGATGCTCCCAGGGCTATTACTTCAGTATTACTCATTTAGCTGACAGAATTCCCTTTTTGCTCTGAATTGTAGTCAGGTGTTTGATGCTTGTCAATACCTAAGTGTGACAAAGTACAAAACATACTAACATATGCCACTCTTCGTCAGCTGTAAAGTAATCCAATACTATTGTGTGTTGGTTCTTAACAATCATCGATTAAGATCAAATTGCATTAGTTTGATTGCCCAGCTCCCCCCCCTACTGTGAAAATTTGATAATCTGGAAAGTCTATAGCTTTCACTAACTAATCCCCTATTTGTGGTATGATGGGGCAAAAACACCATCCTGTTAGCCATGCCCACAGACACTACTTTTGCGGTAGCACAAAAGTGGCATGGCTACAACCGTGTGATCTAGGACTCCAGATAACCTGTCATCCAAAGAGTAGGACATCCTACATTCTGATCCAACTTTCTACCCGTCTTACTGTTTATGATTATCCACACATTCTACACGTTTATTAGGTAGCCCCTTGCAATCCTCTATGTTTTGGAATCAGAGTTGTCCCATAATTTGGAACCTCCACACATGCACGTTGTCAAGGAGGGCTAACAGTCCTGGGCAAATGAGATGGCATGATGATCCCCAATCCATGAGAAATTAACAACCAACCAGGGGTTACCAAGCCATTCTCCAACCATTATTAGGGCAATTGTGCTATGGTGTTTTTGTGACCACACAGGGGTACCAAGAATTTTATTAAATCATGACCTGATCTTCCCCACAGTGACGGGGATAGGAGGATGCTGTAGGAGCATGAGTACACTTTCAACAATTCAGTTTTCTGCATCATCAAATGTTACAAGTATTTCATGATTTGTAACAAACGTATTGCCCAATCATCTTTCAACACATTATTGAGTTCATATGTGTGAACGTCAGCACATAACAATCGTGACAAGTCTTTTTCTGGTTCAGGAGCTAGAACTTTCTTGCAGCAGCTAGCATGTATCCAGTTGTATTTTCCTTTCAATTTGACTGAAGCAGCAGTTATCAACTAGATCTGCTCTGGTCCATCAAATCTCGGTTCAAACTTTTTTTCCGATATATCTTTTTAAGGACAACCCAGTCACCTAAAAGCAAAACTATGCAACTCCACTTTTAAGTCTGCATCTGGAATTGAGGAAAATACATATGAGTGATAGTTAATGCCTGATATAAAGCACTCGCATAGGAAATGAGATCCTCGTGCTGGGACTGGAGAAAGTATAGGCCTGTTACAGGGGCCCTATCAAACAAAACTTCATAGGGGCTCAACTCGGTCTTATGATTAGGCACAGGTCTGACTGAGTAGAGGGCTAACACAATGTGTACCTATATGACTTCTAGTACACCATATATATCAAATTACTTCATTTGACAATCTCTTAAGCATAGTTTTGGTGTTGACATTTTAATTTATTTTATTTTACAAGCCACACCTCTAGGTAACATGAGAAGAGGTCTATGCAAAACAACATACCGTATATTCCGGCGTATAAGGCGACGGGGCGTATAAGACGACCCCCCCCAACTGTCACCTTATACGCCGGGAATACAGTGGAGCAAAAAAAAAATCATTACTCACCTCCCCCGGCGTTCTGCGGCACTGCTGCAGGCTGTCACTCCCTCCTGGTCCCTGGCAGAGCATTGTTTTCTGGACGCAGGGCTTGAAATCCCCACCTCCAGAAAGCTAATACTGTGATTGGCTAACACACGCCGTCAGCCAATCACAGCCATTCAATGACATCATTGAATGGCTGTGATTGGCTAAAACACACGCGCCTTCAGCCAATCACAGCCATACAATGATGTCATTGAATGGCTGTGATTGACTGACGGCGTGTGTTAGCCAATCACAGTATTAGCTTTCTGGAGGCGGGGATTTCAAGCCCTGCGTCCAGAAAGCAATGCTCTGCCGGGGACCAGGAGGGACCGACAGCCTGCAGCAGCGCCGTAGAACGCCGGGGGAGGTGAGTAATGATTTTTTTTTTGACACTTTCTTTTTTTTGTATTACCAGCATATAAGACGACCCCCGACTTCAGAGCAGATTTTTCGGGGTTCAAAAGTCGTCTTATACGCCGGTATATACAGTAAACTCCAAAATACCTGCCTTCGGTAGCTGTGTACAGTCAATCTGCAGTCGCTGAAACAGATAGCCTGTCCTTGAAGTAACAGTGAGAGGTTCTTTGACCAATAGGCCTGGATTGTGATGGGTGCATACCATGCTCAGTGGTTACTGTGTCTATTTCCCCCTCTTTGAATCCAAGGGAAAGTAATGTAGTAGGATTCTACATAGTTTCTTTTATGGCCCTGGTCTATGGTAAGGCAAGAATTGTTACTTCAATGGCTGCCTCATGTGCAAGGCTCAGGGGGTACTGAGGCGTGCGTGGAAGCAGAGTGCCTTCTTTCAGCTTGAGCAAGACAGGTGGGCCTGGAAGCTTCCCAATATCTGTCCTGCTAGTCACCCATAGAATCTGTAGGACCTGAGTAAGCTTTGCTATATCTGCAGGGGACATGGACTTGTTAGCTTTTTCCAATAAGACAAAAGCTTTTAACAAGCAAATTAACTGTTCGTCCAACTCAGAGCCAAGGGTAACAGTTTAATCAGGTGAGAAGTGGATAATGTCTTACAAGACTTGTAGCACATCTGACCCAATCAGATTTAAGGGTGCAGTGTTGCTGAGTAGGAATTGTATTAGAATCTTATGTGTGGGGGAGACAATTTTGCGACCCCAGTCGATATCTGCATTAGGAATGGGAGTTTATACAACATTTTCAATAGTCCTAGTTTCACTTCCATTAATTCTAGACAATCACTCACTTGAAATTCAATGTCATTGTCTGCCTCTGCCTCCCCCTTTCCCAATTCAGCAGAAGGAATGAAGCTGTATTTAGAACTATTGTGATGTGGTACAGGGAATCAATATGTTTGATTTATCATTGTATCTTTCCAAGATGATTTTGTTTCTGTATTATTTTATTAAGATTCTTTCTTTCTTTTTTTGAATTGTAATGGGAAATATTTGCAAAAATTTAAAATAAAAAAAAAAAGAACTATTGTGATGTGAGGGTGCTAGCAGGGCGGTCTCATACTTAGTGAATCTGGTAGTTGAAGGATTTTAATTTGCGCTCAATGCAGTATTTCCATGCCTGCATAAGAGGGCCCACAACATCTCTGATACATGTGCAAAAACTTGGTGAAAATAGGGGAAAGAGTTTACAATCTATAACCATAGGAACTGCACAAATGGTGGTTAACTGCTGGTTTATTAAAGGCCTAATACCCCTAATACCGTTTGGGGTATATTCAATTTCTGCTTGCATCACTGTAAGTATGTCTGCCTTTAACAAGTTGACTAGTAAGGTCTCTGACACCATAAATTTACTCACATTGGAAATGTGATACCCTTTAAGTGAATTTTTGTTCTTGATTTGTTTCTGTTTGCAATGCACTCATCAGGTTTGTCAAGTACATAATTATCTCATTTTAGCATCATACTCCAATAGTATTCAAATAAGTAGAACCCAATATTTTGAATACTTGCGTTGTACACATCTAGAACATATATGTTATATATTTATAACCTACACAAACACTTTTTTT
This sequence comes from Eleutherodactylus coqui, assembly GCF_035609145.1. NCBI lineage: Eukaryota > Metazoa > Chordata > Amphibia > Anura > Eleutherodactylidae > Eleutherodactylus > Eleutherodactylus coqui. Next base: position 90,322,153 of record NC_089845.1, on the reverse strand, counting down.
CTTTTTTTTTTCTTTTACTAGACTGGTTTGTATTGAGGAAGAACAAAACCATTACATACTTTTCATCCCTCCCTTTTCTTACATTATCCAGCTCCACCCTTGTGGTTTGGCTACCTGCTTGAGCATTTTTTTCACACTTTAAGGCTAACTTTACATGGGCGAGCTCAATGTGGAGCCTCGATTCACAGCCCCATATCACGCTCACCAGCATGTAAATTTCCTGTGGATGCAAGGCGTTTTTATGTCAAAACAAACTCGCATCACTACAGGGATGTAGTGATCCTCTGTCGCGGCTGTCATCCGTGGTGGAGGATCACAAAGTTTCTCCCATTGCTTTCAATGGGAAACATTGCATCTCGTGCACCTAGCACATGGTGCGATGCTGCTGCTGGTCCCATTGAAAACTATGGGCATTGCAATGCGAGAGCATGCAGAAAGATAAAACATGCCGCAATTTGTTTCCTGCATCGGAAAGCTTCACTCATGTGTATGACCCCATTCAGAAGAATAGTGTTCATGTTTGTGCATCTCGCTGAAGACAGCCTAAGTCTAACAGCCCAGCAGGAGCCCTTCACATTCACACACACACACACACACACACACACACACACACACACACACACAAAAAAAATCACAAAAATAACATCCAAATTATTTATGGTCAGAATCGACAAGCATTACATTCTAATTCTCTTGTGCAGTAAAAATTACACACTTTCAATTCACATTGCACAGACAACTTTTATATCACTATACATAAACATCCTTTCAATTCAACTTTCTTGTAACCTTCTGCACACACTTGCTGAGACACTTCACTTCATTTTTTTCCATCATGATCTGCTATCCACGTTTCACTTTCCACCTACTGTATTGCATTTAATATGCTTTCAAACTGCAAATCCTCACTACCAAACATTTATTCATTCTTACACAGACTGAAAAGCATGGTTCTGTAAGTAGAAACGGAGTCTGTAATTACACGGAATGGCCAACCATGTATAGATACAGGTAAGAAAGTCTTACGCACCGCGATTTGACGTGTCTGCCCACTATCTGTCACCCAATATTGTTGACGATCCTTAGAAGCCAACACATAGCCAATTCCCACTTGCACAACTGTCCAAGCATCCTTCTGGATTCATACCAGAAGCTCTTTCAAACATTGCTTCACATCCTTGCACTGCATTTTTAACTTTTCTCCCCTCAACCAGCTGCTTAGCAGTCTTCCGGACACTGCCTTTACAGCTATTTGCTTGTGAGTTCCACCTCAGGCTTATCTCACAATCTTTGACACAGGTTCAAATTCCTGTTTGGTTGCAATTGAAAAAAGTCTGTATTGTGCCGGCACACTTCTCAACACTACACAACTGGTAGTATTACACATGCATCCTTAACGGTGTACTTATGTCCAGAATTAAGCGGTTTGGTGCCCTTTTCTCAAATTGGCAATAACTCTCCAAGTTACCCAGATAACTAAAAACCACAAATAGCAACCTATAGTTATCAGCGGTCCAGTCTTCAGCTCCAATCTCATTCCTCAACAGTCAGAACAATATCCATCATATACAGAGGTTATTATTTGTCTAGTTATCTTTGGGCATTACCATTTCCCGCCCACTGCTTCCCTGTGAGTTTCTCAAAAAACTCACTATTGTTGAGCGTTCCGCCACCTGCCCTTATGGCACGGTTCTGTTCTCGGAGACATTTGTCTCTTTAGCAGTTCGTTTGGCCTACCGTGAGCAGGTGAACAACTCTTAAGCTGGCACTCTACCACAACCAATGTGTATGCGTACCACAATGAATGCTTGTATGTCTTTTATGTGGACGCACAGTCCCTAAATGACGTGCGGTGGGGAAACCTTTCCTTTGATCAGTAACTAAAGATAACTGTATAGCCTGCTAGCCCCCCTTGCTACACACACAATTTGCACAATGTCTCATGTGAACAAGTTAGCATTACTACAACTCCCATCTGACAAATTACTCTTTGGACAATGAGCAGAACTCAGTGCAGTCATTGGCTCCACACCTCAGGAATGTCAAAGGGAGTGGTCAGAGAGACGTCACTGGCTCCCTGGTTGAACAAAGTAGAAACTTTTCAATGATTTGTAAAACAACATATAATGTAGATTTAGTACTTATTAAACCGTGATGAACAATACTGATCACACAGCAAACTTTTCCTACCTTTAAATAGCAATATACACGATTATTTTTACCAAGCACCTCCATCTATAACACTCAGATTCATTCAATTCATTCAATCGCTATTGTAGCCATTCTGCAGCAGGTGTAGTCCATTCACCCTGGTATTCTCCCTTTTATTGTAGCCTGAAGATGAGAGAAAATCACTGAATTCTTTGCTGGGAAATTCCAGTCATGCTTAACATTGAAATGCCAAATTTGTTAGCGAAATATTCGCTAGTTGGTATGTTTTCAAGTGGCCAAATTCAGCGTTAATGCTCGAGCATGAGAAAGCTTACAAATCACACAGAGCATTGAATGTGATAGGAAGTCGTCTGATTTATTAGTCAATCCGCAGAGATCTTTATACTAAAACATTTGAAACGAAGCTAAAAAAAAGCCTCACTTATAATAATTATAATTTGCTATAATTAATTGATTATCATTGGTTATTAAAACCTCAACAAGCTCCCCTACATTGGGGTGATGTCTCTTTAGAGGCAGGATTTCTCATCAGACCTCAGTAAATGGCCTTGGAAGATGGCCTTGCATTCCTGTGATACAAAAATAATATGTGCTAAAGGAAAGAAATAGCAAGGAAGAGCAGGATACAAGTCAAAATGGAGAATGAAAAATCTTACTGCTTCTCTCACAGCCCTTTATGCACGTGCCTTGCTGTGGGCACCTGGAGGAGATGGATGAGGCGATGTATATGCCAATATGATATGCTGAATATTGGTACTGGTAATTCTGGTTTGACATAAATGGTTACTGTTGCTCTAACAGAATATTGATAATGCAACAGTAACACAACGCTTAAGTACGAGAACCCTCCTATGAAGCAAAATAATGTTTATTATACTTTTGTTCATTAAAGTCATTTTTGATAAAAAACCATAACTGCCTCCACCTCCATCTATCATTGCGTACCATCACATACCATCCAACTGCTTCAACGGCACAAAGTAGAGTTCTAGGAAAAGACGCTTCATAATTGATATATTCTGAAAGATACAAGTATTTACTAAACTAGTCATAATAGATAAGTCAGGAGAGTTGAACGGTCCTCTTTGAAAACTTCTAAAAAATATGACCTACTTTTCATTTCAAAATCTACAATAAAGAAACAAGAAAGCACTACATAGCGCAGGATCAATGGATCACTGGCAAAGAATAAATGGACAGCATTCACCTGTATGGGTTGCTTTGATGGTGCAACTTGCGTAGGTTCGAACCTGGGAACTCTGGGCAGTGTCTCTCCCTAGTGAGCTATTTAGTCTGCTGGATAGCTCCCCTGATAAACCTTGTCCTTGCTCCTGGTTTCCTGACTGCAGCACCCTGTGTTTTCCTTGATTGGACATACTATAAAAGCCTGGCCCTTCCTCTAGTTTCTTGTGTGTTTATTGAGCCCTCAGCCTTTAAACCAGCTCCTTCCTATACCTGCTCCCTCTGAAAGAAGATTGTTCTTTGTTTACCGACCACTAGCTTGTTTCCTGACTACGTCTCTGCTAAAATCCTCTGTACAGCATCGCCCTCTCTGTGTACCAACCCTCAGCTTGCCTGACCACGTTGCCTGCCCTTGCTGGCTACGACCCAAGGGTCCAGTCTAGTGCCTGAATGTTACACAACCTGTATAAAGCTTATAATGCAGCTGCAGCCCTTCCAGGTAAAAGCCAACAATCCGACCTCCGGCACACAGAGTAGCATGAGGAGCAAAAGAGAATGACTACTACGCTGCTGCACAGGTAATCCATCGCGTGTGGCTTTCCTGTGCAGCAGCATTGTGGTCCTCCTTTTTTTTTTCCACCTCCTTCTTCACTTTAAAATGTCTTTGTACTTTATTAAAAAAAAATCTGTAAGGGCTTGTTCACATCTGTGTTAATGTTCCGTTAGGACTTTCTGTTTTTATTCCATTTTTTAGAACAGAAAAACAGAATTAAAACTTGAAATAAAGATTTTCGTGTTTTTATTCTTCATCGATTTTCCTGGGTTTTCAACAAAGTGGAAACATTTCAGTTTGCCTCCTTTCTGTTTGGTTTCTGTTTTTTTTTTTTTTTCAACAGAACAAATAGTACAGCCTGCAGCACTATTTGTTGCTTTAAAGACAATGGAAAAGTAACAGAACGGCAGAAAACTAAACGTTTTCGGAGATATATATTAGAGATGAGCGAACCTACTCGTTTCGAGTAATTACTCGATCGAGCACCGCGATTTTCGAGTACTTCCGTACTCGGGAGAAAAGATTCGGGGGGCGCCGGGGGGCATGGGGAGGCGTGGCGGAGCGGGGGGTAGCAGCGGGGAACAGGGGGGAGCCCTCTCTCTCTCCCTCCCCCCCCCCCACTCCCCGCTGCAACCCCCCACTCACCCACGGCGCCCCCGCATCTTTTCGCCCGAGTACGGAAGTACTCGAAAACCGCGGCGCTCGGGCGAAAAAGGGGCGTGGGTGAGTAGGTTTGCTCATCTCTAATATATATATATATATATATATATATATATATATATATATATATATATATATATATATATATATATATATTGAACACATCTTGAAATCGATGGAGAAAAAAACAAAAAGGTTTATTTAAGTTTAAATTCCATTTTTCCATTCCAAAAACAGAACAGAGAACCGTAAAGCCCTAACGGAGTTCTAATGCTGATTTGAACTTGCCCTAAAAGTAATTAATCTGAAACAATTAAAATGAAATGTCCAGAGCCGTTCTAAGAGCCTGAAAACTCTAGATAAATTTATGCAATGCTAAATTAATCTATATACAATTGCTCGTGCTGTTCACATTGGCGTGGGAGATTTTGCTTAACCTCTGCTGGCAAATAGCATAGCTCTCACTAATCTGTCACAAAGTGGATCCTGAGGCATTGAATACATATTATTGTATTACCATATGCTGATCCTTTATGCTCAGATTCAATTTAAATTCAGTTCACATAAATCCACTTTCAAAGTGGAAAAGATTTTGCATGCATTCATGTGTTCATAACCTAATGGAACATCACAGCAGAGGAAATTGTACATCACGTTATAACCACAAGTGCAGACGTTTGATACGCTTGTAAGGATCTATGCTAAATTTTCTGTGTTGGCAGAAATTGGTCTGACCAGGAGGCCTATGCACTCGTGAATTTCCCATATTTAGCACACCTTGATAAGCACATTCTTACCCTAAGAGCTCATTTTATTTAATAGGATTTTCATTGGAGTCATAATACAAACTGTAGTATCTTTTACACATAAGCTTATTTCTGAGTCATAAAACTTCTCATGTCTAACAACGTATCTGTAAACCTTTTAAGACAAGTATACATTCTGTCTTGGGTATTTGCATAAAACACTACACTGCCAGAAAACAGAGTGGGTGCTTTATGTGGCTATGGTCTGCCATCTATAATTTGCGGATAGACTATTGACATTTACTGTCATTGTCTCATCGCAGGCAATTCTGTAGCTTTATTATGAGCATTATAATGATTATTCTAAGTATCCATTTGTATTATTTGTTAGTTTTGTTGGACAACCAAAATATTTGCTATTTATTCATTTTTTTAAATTTACTATACTACTCTCTGTAATTTTCGTATTATTTGTGTTCCCCTTGTGCCTTGAAAGCACTGCGGAATAAGTTTGCGCTATACAAGTAAAGATTATTATTATTATTCTCTGAGTCATTATCCTTGAACTCAGGCCTCGTTCACACAACGGAACATTGTTGCGGATTTGAAATGCGCACTTTTTCAGCATGCCATTGAATGCTATGCAAATTTGCTCCATAGTTCATACTGTGCCAACTTTTTCACATGTCAGTATTGAAATACCGTTGCCCTTCATGGGCAAGACAGTTAGATAACAGCCATCATGTGACCGGGGACACCCACCGCGGACTCCGCAATGCAAACATACCCATGTGCAGGAGGCCTTAGGCAAGTAATTTCACCTCCCCTCATGGATCGGATCAGTGACGGGAAGGAAAATTTTAACTTCTTTTTACTTCTACGTGATCGCCTTTATCTATTGGATAGCGGTGATCCCCTACAAGGGACCACGTACCGCCGCACCCAGTGACATCTCCACTTTTTTTTTAACTTTACATGATCACTGTTATCCATTGGATAACAGTGATCATGTGACCGGGAGCAGAGGGATTGTAAACTTCCTGGGGCGTGACCTCTTCTGAGTACGTGCCCGATGTTTCCATCGGGTACGCATGCGCAGTAGGCGACGTGAGGTCCTGGAAGGACCATATCGTCGAGGGATATAGCGGAGGACGGGGGGTGAATATTTTCACCTTCCCTCATGGATCCGAACCATGAGGCAAGGTGAAACTTCAGCTTTATTTTATTTTTACAACTTTTCTGTGATCGCTTTTATCCATTGGAAAGCAGCGATCACGGACCTGGGGACTGGTCACCGTGGTCCCCGGTGACATTTCCTGCTTCCCATTGGATAGTGCCGATCGCATTACCTAGGGGGGCTTCCAGTGACCCCCCCCCATGACAGCTCCAGGTTGTTGGCTACCTCCGGGACCCGACAGCATGGAGCTGTCACATCCACAGCCCACGGGGCTTTAATCCTCAGGGGAAGCATGTTTTTATGTCCCCGAGAATTTAAGCCCACTTAGCTAGGATGTAAAAACACTATGGAGCTGTCACTAATTAAAACTAGATACTGATACATATTTGTTTTCTGTATGTATATTTTTTATTCTATTATCCATACTTCGCTATGAGGGCTGCCATCTTGCCATTGCTGCAGAGATGCTTCATAGCAGCTTCATGGACCATTCACACAAGACGACAGACGTTAACCCATTGACTTCCATGGGAGATTGTTCTAGGCATGATCTGTTACCTGTGCAAAGATCACAGTGGAGGGAGGGAGGAAGGTGATTTGTGACCATCAATTATTGTGAATGGTGGATCCTTTGTTATGTATGTATATATAGGTGTTACCTCTTATTGTAATCCTGTCTGTGATGATAATGATGAGATGTTTGTTGAAAAAGTTTCTCTACAAAAGAGGAAGCAGGTGCTTATTATTAAAGGGGTTGTCCCGCGCCGAAACAGTTTTTTTTTTTTTTTTTTAACCCCCCCCCCCCCGTTCGGCGCGAGACAACCCCGATGCAGGGGTTAAAAAAACAACCCGCACAGCGCTTACCTGAATCCCGGCGGTCCGGCGTCTTCATACTCACCTGCTGAAGATGGCCGCCGGGATCCTCTGTCTCCGTGGACCGCAGGGCTTCTGTGCGGTCCATTGCCGATTCCAGCCTCCTGATTGGCTGGAATCGGCACGTGACGGGGCGGAGCTACACGGAGCCGGCATTCTGCACGAGCGGCCCCATAGAAGACTGCAGAAGACCCGGACTGCGCAAGCGCGGCTAATTTGGCCATCGGAGGGCGAAAATTAGTCGGCTCCATGGGAACGAGGACGCTAGCAACGGAGCAGGTAAGTATAAAACTTTTTATAACTTCTGTATGGCTCATAATTAATGCACAATGTACATTACAAAGTGCATTATTATGGCCATACAGAAGTGTATAGACCCACTTGCTGCTGCGGGACAACCCCTTTAAGCTTGGTTTTTATGTAAGCACTCAGGGCTTCTGCACACTTGTGTTTTTCTTGCGGGTTTTTTTTTAATGCAATATTGCTGCGTTTTTTTCACGCAATTGTCAATGGGACTTTCTAATGTTAAAAACGCATCGCACAAAAATTGCAAAGCACAAACTTGTGATGCGTTTTTAACATTAGAAATTCCCATTGACATTCGCTTTAAAAAAACGCAGCGATATCACGTGAAAAAAAACGTGCAAGAAAAATGCAAGTGGGTGTACCACCTTAAGGATTTTTTTTTACGTTTAGATCATGACTTTGAAGGTTGAAACCATTAAATCACCTGAAATTCCTAAAAAAAATATGTATAACATAAAAACCTGGTTTATATATTCGTAATTTTCTCATGACACATTCACTTAACCCTTTCCAATCCACTTTTGGATTCAGGGTTTCCTAAAAGGCTTTCTCTTTTTGCCATCTGCTGGCTAAAGCCAGTGTGTGCGCGCCAGAGAGGCTCCGATAGTGGAGTGGCTGACAATAGACGGTAAGAATACCTTGTTGGATGCCTTCTGACATTGGAGCTGTACAAGCTTCAATCAGAATGTAGGAAGACGTCAGACAGGGGATTGGCAAGGGTTAAGGGAGGTAATAACTTGTTTTAATGGTGTTTGTCATATTTAGCTGATTTCCTATTTCTGTTACGGACTTTTTGGACTAATGTATAATAATAATGGGGTCCGCTGGCCTCCAGCATTCCCTCCAGTATTTTACCGGACAAAACAAAGCAGCATGCTGCGCTATTTTGTCCAGCATTTTGTGCCAGATGTGAATGGACCCTCCAGCACAGATATGAACATAGCCTTATTATTTATCTCTATGCAGTAAATATACTTTTTTTTAGGCGGTTGATTGATTCTTCTTCCTTTTTTTCATACTGGTGGCCCATCTATTATTTTTAATTTAAACTAAAATGTTACTTTATACTTTTATATACACTATACTAAACTGTTGTTTCTTATTTAAACTATGACATCAGTTATACATTTGTGGTCTTCATTCACTACTATTTTGTCAACAATTTCCAGTTAACTTCCTTAATCCGTGGAATCTTACCATCATTTACTTTGTATACTTAGTGATGGATCTGACTATGGATAAACTGGGAATGAATACAAAATGCCAACATATTATGAAAAGGATCATAATAAAATGTTTTTAATGAAAGTTCTTATTTTCTTTTTTGGCAGAAATATCTGATAATCAGAATGACTGATGTGCAGGTAACGCCTAGCTATTTCTTTGGTAAGCACAATTTGTCATTTTGTATCATTTTCATGAGATTTCATATCTGGAGCTATAATCCTGTGCTACAATTATAAAATATAAGTCGGTGAACAAGGCTCCATTTACACTGATGTCTGTCCCTGTTGTTCTGTAATCTTTTTCCAAAACATAGAGAAATGGTTCCATTAAAGCAATCCTTTATCAATTGGAGAAGGGGAGTTATATTACGTGCGCCCGTCCTCTGGAGCTGTTAACCCTTAGGTCCACTGGTTCTCTCACCTTGTTTTGGTCTTGTAAGGTGGCTAATGTAATCTTCTAACTACCTAGAGCACACTATGCATCGGCAGTCCCAGGCACTTTGCACTGCTCTCTGATTCAGAGAACATGAGTAGTCTATCAGTAGTCTAACACACTATCAGTTTTCATTAGGTAGTCAGAAGATTGCGGTGGCCATCTTGGAAGACTGAAAATTGGACTTGAGAGCCGGTAGATCCAAAAGACAATGGCACAGAGGATGGATGGCAAGTAGTATAACTTCACCCTCCAGTCCAGGGACAGAGTTTTGTCTTGGGGTCAGAAGGTTTGCTTTAATGGCTCCATTGCCTTCATTTGAATTTTTATGACATCATGGGTTTCAGTCAGGTTTTATATGTAACATTATGATATGCCACTGGATTCTCCAGTTCCCAGGCCCCTTTTCTGTTTTCCTAGATGGCTGCAGTGGTTCCATGACTACCCGATGCATACTGTGTTTGGTAATCTGAGATACATAATGCTGCTCTCGCTGGTTTGGTCAGTGCTGCTTTGTGAAGTAGATCGGTACTGATGCATATTGTGTATCAGGTAGTGAGAGGAACACTACTTCTATCGTGAATGCTAAAGAATCATATAATGTAGTAGTACATCATGATATTTGATAAGCATCCATTAGAAATCCTCCACAATATGTTATGTCACTTATTCAGTTTTGTCCACTACTGCTCACACAGCTAGAAGTAAAAAGATACCAATATTTTGTCTTCTTTCAGGAACCGATACTAGTATGGGTTCTACAGATACTCTAAGACGCCGTAGTTGTGAACTGGTAAACACACCATTGCCATGTGTTAACAAGGCCCTCAGTCACATTGACAAGCTTGAGGGCAAAATTAAGGAGTGGTTTCTACAGGTGAGTAATAACATGCATGTGATATTTCATATTTGCTACTACTTTGGATTTCATGTTAATGCTCTTGAGTGTAGGGAATGTCTGATTACCTTTTGCAGGAAAGTTGTAAATGATTCAATTTCTTCTCTTCACATCCCTTGTTGTGCAACTAATCCTGTGCAGTGAACATCCTGTTGAGGGCCTTTATTTTGGGTGAAGAGAACAAAAGCTGAAAGCCACGATGAGTTCGCATCACTACACGATTAAAGAGAGAGAGACAGAATTACCTATGGCAAAGCATTTTTCTAGTCACAGACACAACATATGACATATGCAAATTATGTCCCAATGTCACATAAGACTTTGGGAATATGTTTATAGCCACCCTTAATACTATCAAAAACGGAATAAATCTTGGAGGTTTTTTTTTGCATCAGTGGAGATTATGAGATATGGGAAACCCAGAACAAAAGTAACATGTTGGCCTGGTGGTGACCCCCTAACATCAATTTAGAGACCATAAAACTTTCACACCCCTTGTTATTGGACTAATTTAGTATTTACTGTTATGCTCATCCCTTTCTGGTATTTATCTAAGTGCTATAAATCACATTATGTCTGTGCCCCTTATTCTGTTCTAGAATTAAGCACACCCTGTTTGTACACTCCTATGTGATCATGTGTGTATGTTTTTTTGTATAAATACATCTTTAGAGCTGTCCATTTATGCCTGAGGAAGAACACTGGTTAGGTTTGAAAGCTCACGATGACATCATGTATTTTTGTTAGCTATTAAAAAGTACCATATCTACAAGATTACTTGGTTTCTCTTACTGAGAACAATCACACATTTCTTCCCTTTTAATGGGCCTATTAATTGTTGGAAAGTGAGGTCTGCTTAAAAGAAAAAAGTTAATGTTAAAATGTTTTAAAGGAAACCTGTAAATATATTGTGTATTCTGCAGGTATCAAAGTGCTAATCTTGTCCATCAGCCCATGTGTGCTGTGTGAGTTACATGTGGAGCCTGACAGTACCTGTGATGATGTCGCCATCATGTAATCAGTTACCGTCTCTTAGCTCCACCCCCTGATCACATGACAATGATATTATCACTAGTCCTTTATCCTCCTTGATGAGGGATTATGGGTGGACTACATCCCCCACAACCCCCTGCGGCCTTCGTTGCTATCAATACAGCAGTACTCAGTTTAGAAGTTTGTACCTGGTTGTGAGACAGCTGCACACCTGTGTGGAGACTCCAATAAATGACACCTCACAAATTTACACATACATAGTTTGTGTGCTGACAGGACCTGTGATGATGTCACCATCATGTGATCAGTCACATGGTCTCTGAGCTGAATGAGGAATTATGGGTGAACTACATCTCCAACAAACCCCTGTGGCCTCAGTTGCTATGGATACAACAGTACTCAGTCTGGCAGTTTATAGCTGGTTGTGAAACAGCTGTACACCTGTGTGGAAACTCCAGTAAATGACACCTCACAAATGTTCACATACATAGCTGGCAGTGCATATTGACTAACAACATTGAAGCATAGTCCTTCCTCACTATCTTCACATCTTCTGAACGTGATATCATGTCATGTCAAGTGCTAATGCCGCCAACACCAGTCCAGCCTTCATCTAATCATCAACCATTACCCAGTATTGAAACAAATGGTCGCTGTCGTTCAAACATGTCACCACAGAGGGTTCAACGCCGCCGTTAAGCTGATGCAGCTTACACGACACAGCAACAAGCCATGATGTCACCTCAGCCACCAGCTGAAGTTTGTAAATCTCATGCAGCTGATATGCAAAAGCAACGAGTGAACATGTCTCCTCAGCGAGCTGCTGAAATTTGTAAATTACATGCAGCTAATATGCAGAAGCAACGTAGCACAGCTCTGTGTGTGTGACGTTCATGTAGCAGTGCTTCACATGACCACGGCAGATTGTTATGCCCTGGAAGTAAGCAATGGATGCACCCATTGAATGACAGCAAGCAGAGTTGTTGAAAAGCACAAATAAATATTCGGAAATTGAATAACTTTAATTATACAAATAATATCATTTATTTGCTGAAGCCGGAACATCCCTTTAAAGTTGAAAAGCCAAACCGCTGCCCCATCACTGTCTTGCAGACTCAAGTTTTATATAAACATTTATGTTTGAAGATGGGGGTGGTCTTTTGCTTTATGCGATTGTCAGGATAAACTGAGGAGTCTTGGACTAACTGAAAACCAGCTATTTTACTGGATAAATGTTATTTTCTCCACATTCTTTAATTATTTTTCAGCATGAAGACGCTGTGCAGAATAAGTGTGTTAAATGGTAAGAATACTTATCTGATGCAGCGATACTACTTCTTACCGTATTCACATAGTGAATGGCTAAGTAAATGGGTCTTAGGTAAGATTCACACAAGCATATTTGCATTCACATTTGCGCACAAAAACATTGCACATGCAATACGCAGAGAACATAACCCACTGATTTCAATGGGCTCATTCACAAGCACTTATTTGGCGTGTGCATTTCGTTCACACAAAAAAATACGTAGCATACTCTACTTACCTGTAGATTTGTGCAGGGAAAGAAACTATATTCAGCTCATTAAACTAATTGGCCTTTTCTATAGCTGAGATCATTGTTGCGTGCTTTTTGGGGCGCACAAATGCACACAAGCCTTTCATTTTAATGGGTTAATTCACACAAGCGATTTTTGTTTGAAAAACTGCTGCATGCTCTATTTTTGTGCCATTCATGTTCAAAAATCGCCAATTCTTTTCTATGGAAACGTAAAAAAATAGTTTACAATTGCATGCCATGTGATTTGCATGCAAGTGTGATATGCTTTTAATGCCTGGTACTATGGGGACCACATGAAAAAAAAACAGGAAGTACAGAGCAGTGAAAAAGGCGTGTGTAAAAAGGATGCAAATCGCACATGAAATTCAAAAGAATGAAAGCAAACGCATAAAATTGCACAGGAAACGGTCAGTTTTCACTAGAGATGAGCGAATATACTCGTTTCGAGTAATTACTCGATTGAGCGCCACGATTTTCGAGTACTTCCGTACTCGGGTGAAGAGATTCAGGGGGGCGCCGGGGAGTGGGGGGAGGCGTGGTGGAGCGGGGGGTAGCAGCGGTGAACAGGGGGGAGCCCCCCCCCCCCACTCCCCGCTGCAACCCCCCCACTCACCCACGGCGCCCCACGAATCTTTTCGCCCGAGTACGGAAGTACTCGAAAATCACGGCGCTCGGGCAAAAAAGGGGCGTGGCCGAGTAGGTTCGCTCATCTCTAGTTTTCACTAATCAAAATTGCAGTCGCCCATGTGAATACAGCCCAATCCTGCCTTTTTCAGATGGGAACGTTTTTTGAGTGGAGCATAGATGAATGTGAAGGGATGGGGGAGGGGGGGGGGGTCTGATTTTAGGACTCTAAAAAGGAGGGTGGGATATAATTGAAAAAAAGGGGTCATTTTTCTAGTAGAGGTTTTAAAATGAAAGCATGCTAGATGTGATGGAGAATTGAGAAGGGGGTTCAGAATTCATGAATGTGCTCCTTTATTGTCATTTGTTTTATCAATTGTTGCTGTAACATGAGCTGCTGATGAATATAATATGCTGCACCGTGTTGAGACTGGCGCCCCCCCTTAGGTGCTATGCCAGTATTAATGGATCTCCCCTAAATTCTGTTCCCATAAGTGTTTCTGTGTATATTTGTAGGACCTCCTGTGCGAAGACTGAAGGTGCGACCAGAGCTGTCCCAGTGGAGACTCCAGCACTGCATGTCAGGGGAAGTGGAATCACTGGTGCAGGTACAGGATTTATGCTTCTATTATTGCAATCTCCTGTTTTAACCCTTTCCAATCCAATTTGTGTCTTGGTTTTCCTAAGTTGCTTACTCTTTTTCTGCGGTTATACAACGGCGCTATATGCTGGCTAAAGCCAGTACTGCATGAGGTGACATGTTGGATAGGCTCCGACAACAGAGAGGCTGGCAATACACAGTAAGAGAACCCCAACGGCATCTTCCAACATCAGAGCTGTACAGCCTTAAATCATAATGTCTTCAGACATCAGACAGTGGATTGGAAAGGGTTAAAACTAATTGTATTAATAGTATTGTCATAAACCGGCTGCCGGGCTCTTTCTTAATGGAGTGAATGCAACTTTAAAGGGGTTGTCCCGCGCCGAAACGGGTTTTTTTTTTTTCAACCCCCCCCCCCCCCCCCCCCGTTCGGCGCGAGACAACCCCGATGCAGGGACATAAAAAAAAACCGCTCAGCGCTTACCTTAATCCCCGCGCTCCGGTGACTTCTATACTTACCGGCTGCAGATGGCCGCCGGGATCCTCTTCCTCCGTGGACTGCAGCTCTTCTGTGCGGTCCATTGCCGATTCCAGCCTCCTGATTGGCTGGAATCGGCACGTGACGGGGCGGAGCTACACGGAGCCGGCATTCTGCACGAGCGGCCCCATTGAAGACAGCAGAAGACCCGGACTGCGCAAGCGCGGCTAATTTGGCCATCAGAGGCCGAAAATTAGTCGGCACCATGGGAACGAGGACGCCAGCAACGAAGCAGGTAAGTATAAAACTTTTTATAACTTCTGTATGGCTCATAATTAATGCTCAATGTACATTACAAAGTGCATTAATATGGCCATACAGAAGTGTATAGACCCACTTGCTGCCGCGGGACAACCCCTTTAATATAAATAGTTCTAAAATCAAACGATGCTAATGATTATTTTCTTTAATATGTTCTGGTATTTCTTTTGCTTGTAGTAATTATTTTTTCTTAATATCAAAATAAAACAAGACGGATAGCAAATTCTTCACAGTTCTATGAGATCAAGGTTGGGACCTTCAGCCATGGTTTTACCTACCCTGGTGCAGGAAGCGAGGACACATTCCCCTCCACGTAAGCGCTGTCAATACATCTTGATTCTCTGGCTGCCCCTGCAAACATCCAGCAGTGATGCTCCACAGATTAGCAGTGTACAAATTTATTAGACAGACTAAAACTCCAAAACATTCAACACGTTTCAAGGTCACGCCTGGTTGTCAAGAATGCACTTAATAAGCCATTACGTCTTACTTAAACACCCACTCCACAAGCTCCTTCTTCCCTTCTCTGACATCCATTATACAATGTTATTCCTACACTTCCCTGAAAGTGACATAGCGGTGAGTTAAAAAACGTGTAAATACATAATAAAAATCACTAAAAACAATCAAATCTTATCTGTATAAAAATCCTTCACATGTATTCTCCACCACCCCTAATTGGGGTGTATTTACAGGGGTGAGTGCAATATCTGTCAGGAAAACTCAGACCAGTATTGCACTTGCAAACTCGTGATTTTTATGAAAGTGGGATGCATTCAGTTCCCTGCACTTGCAATTTTCACGTGCATAAAAAACACATGTGAGATTGCCTATTACTCATTACGGGAGCCAAAGCGCATTGCACTCACACTAAACCTATAGATATATATGTATATATATATAAATATAAATGCGAGGATGATGCAATTTTTTTTCTGCTCCTATAGAGAAGAATGGACAATTTTTCAACAGAATCGCCCAAAACTAGGACTGTTGCAAATTTTATCTCTCATCGCTGTGAAAGCAAATCACACATGTAAATGCACCCATTAAAAACAATAGGTTCTTCTACCATGCGATTTCTTTGCATCTCGCAACGCACAGAAATCATGCAGGAAAATCGCCCATGTAAATTCACCCTTAACCCTTTCCAATCCACTGTCTGGCCTCTGAAGACATTATGATTTAAGGCTGTACAGCTCTGATGTTGGCAGACGTCCATCGGGGTTCTCTTACTGTATATTGCCAGCCTCTCTGCTGTCAGAGCCTATCCAACGTGTCACCTCATGCAGTACTGGGTTCAGCCAGCAGATAGCGCCGTTGTATAATGGCAGAAAAAGAGTAAGTTCCCCTAGGAAAGCCAGGATACAAATTGGATTGGAAAGGGTTAAAGAATTGTTTGCTATTACGCACTTGGTCAGACTCGCTCCAATGCCACATGCAATCCCCTTAAAGCCAGGCTGTCCAAGTGAAAGATCAAAAACATCTTTCTAGGGTGAATGCAGACGGCCGGGTCGGATCCCGCTCTGAGAATTCTCACAGCGGAATGCGACCTGTGCCCATGCAGTGACTCGCGGCTCAACTCCTCCGGTGTCTTGTCTCTGCTCTGCGATGTGCCGGCTGGCGCACAGCCACACATGCGCAGAGCAGAGTCGACGCATCAGCAGTGACGTTTCTGTGCGGGCCTCTGCTGGTGTTAGATGAGCATATTGTAACGCATCTGTAATATGGATCTGCAATATGAGCGTGTTACAGATAACATTACAACCATGTGTTCTCAGTGTTTGATCTGTATTTGCCTGCATTGCTGGTATTGGTTTTATTTTCTACTGGGCAAATACTGATTGGCTTTTGCCTAACAGAAAGTAATATCAATACGAAGGCAAAAATGGGTTATGCTGCAACTTGAAAAAGAGGCTGTGAAAAATGTGGCCATCCGAATAGATACATAGATTTAGACTAACTCTGTATTATGGACCAAATATGGAGTTAAAATACTCTAGTATGAACAGTCTTAGACCTGTTTCATACGACCGAGAAACTCGCGTGAGAACTGTGCGTTGCGAGATACACAAATCTTGCACGAATATGAACGCCATTCTTTTGAATGGGACCATATACATGAGCGATATTTTCCCGCACTGCATGTCCTAACCTTGGGTGTTTCTTGGAATTCATCATCCATGGATTTCAATTGGACCTTTATACATTGCATGCGAGTGGAATGCGAGGTTTCCCATTGAAATGTGAAGTGTTTTTTTCTGTCTAATAAATCTGTATACTGCTAAGGGCGCGTTCACACCAGCGTTCAGCATGCGTTCAGACTTTTCATTTCTCTGTTCCACTTTTGCAGTAGAGAGACGAAAATAACATCAATGGGGGAAAAAAAACTTGTAATTCTGTCTCTCTGCTACAAAAACAGAATAGAAAAAAGAAAACCTGACCGTAGGCTGAACACTGGTATGTATGAGCCATAGTCGTGTGGGGCATCACTGCTGGGTGCTCGAAGTGGCAACCTGAGAATCATGATCTACTAACACTATTTACCAGGAATGAGGGGAGTGTGCCCACCATCCCTCACCAGAATGAGTAAGGCCATTGGTAATGGTGCCATCCTTGCTCACATAAATCTTCGAAGGGTTCACGCTCCATGTTCTTTTTTTCTCTTGCTCTTACATCACAAATGAGTCCATTTTTTGTCACTGGTGGGACTGCTGTGAATCCTAGTCTTGTGCATGTGTGGATATGACCAATATTTGTATGAGGAGTGCTACCAAGTGTGATCTATTGCACTCCTGATGTTTGTGCTTTTTTTGTTTTAGATTTTTTTAGATTCTTATCTTGGAACTTCATGGGGCCATTTGGGTATATTTGCACATAATACATTTTTGGTGTGCATCTTTTTCAAAATCCACATGTATTACATGTGAATTTTGATGCAAACGTCACCACTCAATTTGAAGATCCTGTTCAAAAGGCGGATTTCAAAATCACGGATTTGCTGCAAAATCAATGTAGAATTTACAACAATTTTGTGAGGCTTCCACATCAAATGCACAGCAAAGTCCATAACAAATCAGTGTCCCATTTATTTGAATGGGAATCCAAACTTAATCAAGCATGATTAAGACCCATTGACGGGTCGAAACGTCGTTGGTGTTTCTGTCTATTATGGAGGAATAAAGGATATACTTTTTATCTCCTCTTATGCTGCCTGGACTACATATCTTTCTTCTGAAGCATCTATTTTCGTCAGTCTCCTTCCTGCAGGGCAATGTATGCTACGTCACTAGTGACATAGCGTTCACTGCCTAGCAGGGAGTGCTGAGCTATTTCCGAGGCTGCGCATGTGCGCTGTCTTGCGGCAATAGTATATGAACACTTGTAGTGAGACAGCACGCATGCGTAGTTTCTGCAATAGCTCAGTATTTCATGCTAAGCCATGAATGCTTAGCTAGTGACGTAGCATACATTGATCTGCGGGAAGGAGACTGCCGAGAATGGACGCTCCAGAGACAAGAGGATCCGGCAGGCTTACGGACTGCAGGAGCCAGGAGAAGATCGGGGAGGAGAAGATGCGGTAAGAAGACTGACAGGGGAAGAATAGGTAAGTATTGATTTTTTCTTTTTCTAATGACTAAACCCCTTTAAGCCCTAAACCACCCAACGCACATGGTGAAGGTGAATGGGCTTTCCAGTATACAGTGTACCAGCTATGTTCTGTATGGAAACTTGTCTCATATGCTCACATCTTAGATTTCTGCATGGTTTGGGATACTGGAACAGCTAGATAATTATATTGTATGCGGACTGCATTATAATGATGAATAAAAAGGAAGATTTTCGACATGAAGTTTAAAATGAACAAAATGTAGATTGTTTGCCGCTTTGTCATCAAGTATTGTTACTATAAAAATCCCATTTTGCAGTCTGTTACTAAGCAGCAACTGGGAGATCTTTAAATGCCTGTGCAAGGAAGATCAACAAGAGTAAAGTTTTTTTCTCTAATTACTTGTGACAAATCCAACGTCTTGAAATGTTTATGTGAAATTGTACATTCACTCTTTGTCAGAAAAGTCATGCCCCTAGAAGGAGTTATTTTTTTGCTGCTAATCTCAGCGTGCAGTTACATCTCAGGCAGATATGCAAATGATTAGAGTTGTGGTGTGATTAGATGTACAGTCTTACCACTTGAGGCCATAAAAGTGGTTCCACCCTTGGCCTATAAAAAGGCTTTTCCGAGGCTACTTGTGTGTAGTGGACCTCTTTTTCCGCTTGTGTAGAGCTTGTAGACCCCTAGACGTGCCTCTATGGCGCAATCGAAGAGATTTCACTCAGTTAACAGGGTTTGAGAGGGAGCGCATTATTGGAATGTGAGAAGCTAGATGATGGTATTGACGAATTGCCCGCGATCTAGGGTGTTCTGACCAGATTGTTAGAAGGTGTTGGAATTAGTGGATGCGTAAGGGCATGGAGACAAGTTCACTGGACTCAGGATGCCCTCGACAGACTACCAGACATCCAACAAGCATGAGCAGCTCCAATTGTTTCGTTGTCCACTATCCAGAGACAGGTGACACCTTTGTTAAAGGCCCCTGTACTGCCTTTGACATCCACCCACCCACCCTTGGCTCCGTTTGCAGTGGTGTCGTGAACAACAAAACTGGACTGCTACACAGAGAAAATGGATTGTCTGCAGCGACAAATTCCAGTTTAGTTTGAGCATCTGAATCCCACCTTTGCTAGTGATAAACTGCATCCACTGCTGGTGTGATGGTCTGGGGGGATCATAGCATACAATTATCGGTCACCCCTAGTAGTGGTACAAGGGACAATGACAGCTCAACAATATGTTCAGGACATCCTGCAGCCACATGTGTTCCTCTCATGCAGCTTCCAAGAGGCATCTTCCAGCAGGATAATGCATGGCTGCACACACAAGGGGGTCACAGAAATGTCTCCGCAATTTTTTCACACTTCCGTGGTCTAGCCAGTCACTGGATTTATTGCCCCAATAGAGCATGCATGGCACCCTCTGAGATACCACCCTCGACATACTATGAGTTTGCACGGTCTAGTGGCTGAGTTACAGCAAATGTGGACCGATATGCTGCAGGATACCATAAAGTATGCCACCATGCCCGCTTGTGTCACATTTTGCATTCAAGCTAGAAGCGGACAGTTTTTCACAAAAAAATTATCCCTTTGCTCACATATTGTAACCACTTACTTATATCAATGTTACAATCACAAAAAGTTTCAATTGATTCCAACAACTCCCTCTAGGTGCCTGATTTTTTTTTTACAATGAGTATATCTGCACAAAGAGCTTGTTCCATCCTATTGCTATGTAGTGGAAACCCAATATATATCTATATGGATCGGTGGGCCTTGGCAGTAGACAGTTGTCAATTTAACATTCTGTATACATATTTGCTTTCTGTCTTGCTACAAATATAATGTTCTTACAGTTATGCAATAGGTACTTCCGCTCATATGAAAATATCTGTTTTATAACTCTGCTGACATGGGGAAGCCAACATGAAACCAATCTATATATATATCTATTTTTCCGACTGTTCGTGCCATTAGGAGAAGTATAACTCCGACATAGATAACCGCAGTCTGAAACAGCTACCGCAATAATTTCCCCAGCAATTTTACTGGAAACAGACGCGAATAACATGGGAGGTCTATGCTATTATTAATTCATGATGTAACAACCAATCATATCGAAGGAACCACACGTGGGGCAAAGACAACCCACTCATTTCATCCACCACCTGATGGCCAATCACAGATGACCGGAGGATGGAAGAATTGCAAGATGCTTATCCAATAATTAAACAATACGTTGTAACTATGTAATGTTTTGACCTGCAACAGAATCTGGCCCTGCCAGCAGCGGCATCCACGCTGGGTAATCTGTACTGTGGTTTAACCTGGCAGCTCATTGTCGGGCATGCACAGTACAGACTTTTTTTTTCAAATATTTCTTTCCCCGCACCGTTGCTAGGTGACAACCCAGAATCTACAACCTGACCACAATGTCCATGGCGGACAGGCCATGGATCGGACAGCTTCTATTGATCTTAACAGAAGCTGTCCGCGCGGAAAAATGGAGCATGCTGCGGTTTTTTTTTCCTCCGCTTGCGCTATGGGTGCTTTTGCTGCAGATCCGCGGTGCGGGCGTCTGCTGTGGATTCTGCAGCAAATATCCGCCCGTGGGCAGGAGCCGATAAATGTATGTACTTGTTAGGAACTGAGCTTTAGAAAACAGTACTGGTAAACCTTTTAGTGAACGGATTTTCATAATATTTTGTCAACTCATATGTAGCTGGTTAAACTGTTTGTAAATAAATATCATTAAAGTAATAATTTATTTTTATTTGCAGACTTTTTTTTGTGTATTTTAGGGAATACGAATGTTACATCAGACATTTTTTATTGTATCTACTGTTCTATGTTTTTGTTGTAACAGTAAAAAAAATCTAGCAAACTATCTTTATATTGCAGCAACATATTGTACATTGCTTTATAGTAAGTAAGAGAAGTAACGATACAATATAATAAATAATAACAAATGAACATAAACAGTTTAAATAAACAAATTAAAATGGAACCTGACCAAGAGCTTTTACCCTGAAAGTGATGAGTAACATCAAAGCGCAACCTGTGAGCCTACTGCTACACTAGTGTTTTATCATCCATCTGTTGTATGTTAAAAAAAACGGACGATGGACGGACCCATATTATTCAATGAGGCTGCACACACTACCTTTTCATGCAGATACGGACTGCAGGAAAAAAACTCATTGCATGTCCTATTCTTGTTTGTATGACAGTTGAGAATTAGGACATGCAAATGGATGTGAATGTGTGGCCAGTCCATGCATTACACAGCACATAGACAAACATCCTTGTGGTGTCTGATGCGAGTTGCACCTGAACCTCTTAGGCATAACTCGCGTATACAGCAGGTGTGTCCGTAGCCTTAGGTTGTCTTCACAGACCACTGAAATGCTGCAGAATTTCTACTGCCGGAATCGCAGCGGACATTCCACAGCATTTACAGACCAAGGCATATGGAGGAGATTTCTAAAATCTCCTTCACGTTGCAGAAAAATTCCCAACGAATCCACAGCGTTTTTAAAAAAAATGCCTGGGATTCTTAATCCAAAGCATGTCTATTTATGCTGCTTAATTCAACCTTTGCAATGCAAAGATTAAAACATGCAGCAGAACCGCAATTAAAGGGAACCCGTCATGATGGTTGAGCCCCATCAACTATAAGTCCAGGAAGTGGTTTTGATACTCACCGCAAAGTTGCTGCTCGCACACAGTGTGCTGTTTGCACATGCTCTTCCATTCATCTCTAGGGAGAGCGCACACACCCGGCTGAAAAGAGTCATGCTGTGTCTGTGCGGCAACTTTGCAGGTACACAGCTCTGGAACAAGGTGCCCACTGCTCTTTGGACTCCCCTTTCCCTCATATTGAAGCCCCATAACATAGTTTATGGGGCTCAAATGTGATGACAGATTTCCTTTAAAAATGGAGCCAAATCTATACCATTTAGCTGCGGATTTGGCCACTATGACTTTGCAGCATAATTGCTGTAGGCTTTCCATTGTGGAATGCCCTCAGTGATAACACCACTTGTGAAGGTGGCCTTATAGTTAAAGAACGGGGCTGAAAATCAAGCAAATAAATTACAGGTCCTATATACTACTAACTCTTCGCCTTCAAGGGATTGAGATCTATTTCTGAAAGGCTATTATAGTATTATGTAATACTGCAGTTTCTCAGAAGCTGGAATCGCCTTCACGGGCTACTTTCCAAAATTCTTGCTGTCACAATTCTAGCTTTGCAGCATTCACGGAGCTTGCCAGAGAGCTTTGTAAGTACATTTCTAGAAGTCTATACTGTCTATATTCTGGTTTGGCTCACAACCCTGGACATGTTACAAGGCCTATCTAAAATGTCCGATATTGACTCATTTGGTAGCTACCATTCAATTGTTGGAGTTGTGGAGGATTTATTCATCACCGTTTTGCATGGAAGTCTGCAACATAGAAACTTTGCACAAAGATGAATACTTTTTGTTAACCTCCAGCAATCCATGTCTATTGTGCCCAGCTGCAACCTTGATGTAATACTGGGATAGTAAACAATGTTTTCACAGTACATAGATAATACACGCAGCGACCTCACAGTACAGGGATAGTAAATTAAATATTGTAACAGTACTGGGAGAACAAATACAATAATGTTACAATACAGGGATGAAAAGTACAGTAATGTTGCAGTGCAGAGATAATAAACACAGTGATGTCATAGTACAAGGATAATATAGTGATGTCACATCACAGTACCTGGATAATAAATACAGGACTGTCACAGTATAGAGATAATAAACACACTGATATTAAAGTACAGAGATCATATACACTGTGATGGCATACAATAATAATAATGCACATAGTAATGTTACAGTACAGGGATAATATGAAAAAAAGGGTTGGTACCATGTAGCCAGTAGAGCAAAGTGTGATTGTTCTCAGTGAGAGAAATCACATAATCTTGTAGATATGATACCTTTTAGGCCTCCTTCCCACGAGCGTGACGGGCTCCGCCGCGTAATATTACGCAGTGAAGCCTGTCACGGCGCCCCCCAGAGCCCCTATACTTACCTGCGGGAGATAGCGTGAAACCGCTTCCCCGCCCACCGCCGTCGCGTCGTGTGACACGCCCACCGCGTCACGTGACGCGGCCAGCAGTGTCACGTGACGCGCCGGCCGCGTCAAATGACGCTGCGGCGGTAGGTGGGGAAGCGTTTTTTCACGCTATCTCCCGCTGGTTACAGCGGGAGATAGCGTGAACGGACGGCTTCCATTGACTGCAATGGAAGCCGTCAGCGCGTACAGCCCGTCCTCACCCGCAGCAAATAGAGCATGCTGCGGGTGAGGACGGGAGAAATCGCGGTGCGTAATTCCGCGGTGGAATTACGCATCGTCAGCATTGTGCTATTAGGTTCAATAGAACCTAATAGCAGGGGGCCACGCAGCGGATTTTTGCCGCGAATTTACGCGGCGTAAATCCGTTCGTGGGAAGGAGGCCTTAATGGCTAACAAAAATACATGATGTTATAGCGAGCTTTAGCGTTCTTCTATCGACCTTTCATCAGCCTGCACCTGCTACCCCTTCAAATCAACAGGATGGTGGAAGCAGCAATCACTGCTCAGGACATTGAAAAGCAAGTGCTATTGAAAATGTTTTGCACAGAATGTTCAGGAAGTTTTCTCCGCTCCCTCGCCCTTCCACACAACCCCTCTTCGTGACTTAGGTTGAATCAGAAGACAGTGTATAATAGAAAGTTGCAGCTTTTCCCGGTTCCAGCATCTGGAGGAACATTTTGTTTAAGAAAATATAAATACTTCCTTTTCACATTGACAGTCTTTACTTTGTTTAGACATTAAATCCATCATTATAATGAAATGTTATCAAGCAATACATGTTGATGTACAACTTGCCACTGTAGGAAACAATAAACATGAGCTAGAACACAGTATGTATTACATTGCACTAAACCTATGTTCACACCTCCAGCGAGATCCTTTGTACTGCCAATTAGTCAAAGTCTTGCTGCCTGCTGTGATGACTGAATCCAAGACTCCAGTGTGAAAAGAGGCTTAGAAAATAAAACCCAATGCATGTTTAGTTTTCCATTATGTAAAGTCTACAAGATCTAAATATTCTCCTGCGAGCCTTTCTTGGTGTAGCTGCCCGGTGTACCATCCTATATGTGACAAACTGAAACATTTGCTAGGGCTAATTCTTCAGAATTACATTGCTCCACAAAACCTGGCATACATGGCCTGCCGTATTCAGGAGGTAAAGGGGGGGAAAAGCCAGTAACGGTACAACTTTCTGACGAATGAGAAGAGTCCAGAGGCAGGAATAGTTAGAATACTAAGAGGCATAGGAATTATAAATACATACACCTAGCAAACTTGGGAGTGCTAAGCCACCTATAGTATACATCATTCAGTGCTGCTGCAATATGCTGTATACTGGGCTTTAAGCCCCATTTAGACACATAGATTATCGCTCGACATTCGTTATAACGATAAAAGTGAGCGATGGTTTTGCTTTTAGGGCGCCTACCCACTTGCGATTTTTTTTTTCCTTTGCGTTTTGCGTTTTTTCTGAAG
Organism: Eleutherodactylus coqui; assembly: GCF_035609145.1. NCBI lineage: Eukaryota > Metazoa > Chordata > Amphibia > Anura > Eleutherodactylidae > Eleutherodactylus > Eleutherodactylus coqui. The sequence goes on along the minus strand of NC_089845.1, from coordinate 90,297,137 downwards.
AGCAATTAGGATAGAATGTGTTCTTGTCCACTTGTGTTTTTTTTTTTTCGGTCCGTTGCAATTTTTAACATAGGAACTGTCAGTTGCATATGTGTCCTTATTTTTCTCTTAATGCACCCATGAATGTCAATGGAAATTAATGGAAAAGGCGCGAAAAAGCTGCGGAAAACGCTGCGTTTTTCACGCACGAAAATCGCAAACGCCAGTGGGTAGGCGCCCTTAAAGACGACATTTTTAACCCCTTAACGACCAGCCCATAGTGTTTTTACGTCCTCCCGAAGTGGGCTTTATTCTCTGAGGACGTAAAAACATGCTTCCTGCAGAGACTAATGCCCCTCGGGCTCTGGACGTGACAGCTCCATGCTGTCGGTGTCCGCAGGTAGCTGACAGCATGGAGCTGTCATCCCGGGCTGTTCGGACACCCCCCCGGCATTGCGATCGGTGCTATGCAATGGATAGCGCCGATCGCAAAAAAAGTAAATAAAAGTACACAAAAGTTAAAGATTCAGCTGCTCTGATGGATCGGATCCATCGGAGCAGCTGAAATTACTCACCCAGGTCCGGCACGCTGCTCCCCGCTCTCCTGCCGCTCCGGGGCCCGAAGCCGGTCTTCTGCGCATGCGCGCCAGGCGGCATTACGTCAGCCGCATGCGCAGCAGGCCCGGCGGCGTGGGAGATTTAAAATCTCCTGGCTCCCGGCTCCTGTAGGTAGCCGGGAGGCAGGAGATGTCAGCGGGGACTGCGGCGAGCGGTCCCCGGTACCGCGATCGCCGTTATCCAATGGTTAGCGGCGATCGCGAAAACGTTTAAAAAAAAGTTTAAAAAGTCAGTTTCACCTCCCCTCATGGATCGGATCCATGAGGGGAGGTGAAAATACTCAACCCCAGTCCTCAGCGGTGTCCCGATGTCCCGGGACCCGAATCCCCGTCTGCGCATGCGCGCCCGATGATTGACATCGGGCACGTGCACAGACGGGCTCGAGCCCCAGGAAATTTAAAATCCCTCTGCTCCTGGCTGCCATGTGTAGCTAGGAGCAGAGAGATTATACCGGGGACATGATCACTGTCATCCAATGGATGACAGTGATCATGTAAAGTGAAAAAAAAGTGTAAAAAAGTAAAAAAAAGTTTTTAAAAGTTTAAAAACCGTACGTTTCATCTCCCCTCATGGATCATATCCGTGAGGGAGAATGAAAGTATGTACCTAAGGCCCCCAGATTTATCCGCGGACCTTACCACAGCTTCTGCACACGCACCCGTCGCCAAAATGGCGGGCGCATGCGCAAAAGCTGTGGATTGCCAGGATAATTTAAATTCTCCCTGCTCCTGGCTACAAAACGTAGCCAAGAGCATGGAGATTTAACGGGGGGCCGCGGTGAGCCGTTCCTGGTCACGTGTTCGCCATTATCCAATAATGGCGATCACGTAAAAGTAAAAAAAAAAATTTGAAGTTTCATCTCCCCTCACTGATGCGATCGGTGAGAGAAGATGAAACTTTTTACCGGAGGCCTGCGTATTTGAACCCCGACGCGATGTTCCTCCGTGGACCTTCCCGAATTCTGCACATGCGATTGCCGGCAAAAAGCCGGACACAGGCGCAGGAGTCAGGGAGCCCAGGAAATTTAAAATCTCCTTGCTCCCAGCGACCAACGGTCGCCGAGAGCCTGAAGCAGTGACGGGTGGCCTCGTTGAGCGGTCCCCGGTCACGTGATAAAAAGGTAGCGATCTACCTTAGGCCGGTCTCACATGACTGGATAGGAATTACGGATTCTGCATGCGTCTGATCTGCGGTAATACGCAGATCAATCGCATTGGATTACACAATTCCGCTCACATTAGTGGGTTGGAATTATGTAATCCACTCGCAGAAAAGAGAACGCAGCAGGTTCTATTTTACCGCGGATATCGGCAACATAGAGCCCATTGTGCTCCATGGTCGTGGATATACCCGCTGCCCATACGCAACTACATTATATACGGGCTGCGTGTACCCGCGTCATCGCTAAGCGATGGTGCGGGAAATACAAACAAAGGTGTACTGTGCATGACCGCCTGTGTGAGTAGGCAGTTATGCGCAGTACATTACGCAGCCGTACGCAGGGTCACAGCCGGGCTCACAGATGGGATCCGCTGTGGGCCTCCGCAAGCGGATTCCGCCTGCACCCGCGTGAGCCCGGCGTTATTCAGACTGCTACCTGTAATACGCAATTTACAAGAAGCCCTGGGAACGCTCACCTTCCTGCAGTTCCAGGAGTACCTTGTTGAGCGCCTTCTGTGTGAGACCGCCGCACCTCATCAAGCTTACGGAGACTCACAGTGCGCCACTTTTTACACCCCATACCCGCTACTGAGGTCACGAAATACCCCCAAAAAGCATGAGAGGAGGGGGGGGGATACCCGGTTTTATTGCCCCATGGGCCCATTCCAACCAGCCTCCGAAATTACCCCTGTCTCCGGAAATACTACACAGTTCACATTTTTACTTTTATCTAAGATTTGCGAACGCCAAAAAGGGCGCGGAGGGGGGGGGGGGGAATTTTTAGGGAGTCAATCTTTATTCTGTACAAATAAGCAATGGGGCCTGGAATTTATTCAGTTGTGCCCTAAAATCCAACAGGTGTTCCGTCCTTTATAGGCCTTGCCATGCGTCCTGTAAGTAGATTAGGGCCACAATGGGTATGTTTCTGCACTCGGGACAAACGGGGGTATCCATTTTGGGGTGAAGGTCTTCATTCCTATCTACGCTGTACAAAAAAACTGTTTTTAAATTTAAAAAATTGCCAAAAAAATTGAAAATCGTAACTTTTTCCTTCTGCTTTGCTTAGATTCATTCAAATACTGTGGCGTCAAAATACGCAGTACACCCCTAGATGAATTCGTTAAGGGGTCTAGTTTTCAAAATGGGGTCATTTGAGGGGGTTCTTTATAGTTTTGGCCGCTCAATGGCTCTATAAGTGGGCAATGGGGCCTGAAATTTATTCAGCGGTACCCTGAAATCCAACGGGTATTCCTTTCATTGTAGGCCTAGCCATGGGTACTGTAAGTCTATTAGGGCCACAATGGGTATGTTTCTGAACACGGGACAAACAGGGGTATCCATTTTGGGGTGAAAGTCTTCATTTATATGTGTGCTGTACAAAAAAAACTGTTTTTAAATTGACACAATAGCCCAAAAAATGAAAATCCTATTTTTTTCCTTTTGCTTTGCTTGAATTCATTCAAAAACTGTGGGGTCAAAATATGCAGTACACCCCTAGATAAATTCCTTAAGGGGTCTAGTTTTCAAAATGGGGTCATTTGTGGGGGTTTTCTATGGTTTTGGGCGCTCAAGAACTCTACATGTGTGCTATGGGGCCTAAAAGGACTTCAAGCAAAATTTCTGTTTTGAAAGACACTGACTACTCCTTTCATTTTGGGCCCCGTTGTGGACTCAGATATAACAATAGGGCCACAATGGGTATATTTCTGAACACGGGAGAAATAGGGGTATCCATTTTGGGGTGTAAATCCTGATTTTCATGTAAACTATAGGAAAAAAATATGTCTTTAAAATGACAGATTTGCAAAAATATGAAATTTTACTTTTTCTCCTCTAAATTGAATTAATTCCTGAAAAAAAACTGTGGGGTCAAAATACTCATGACACCCCTCAGTGAATACACTAAGGGGTGTAGTTTTTAAAATGAGGTCATTTGGGGGGGTATCTATTATTCTGACACTCATGAGCCTTTCCAATCTCGGCTTGGTATAGGAAAACAAAGTGTTCCTCAAAATGCTAAAAAGTAATGTTAAATTTGTACGTCTCCTAAATGGTTAAAAAAAAGCGAACGTTTTTCCAATGTGCGCCCAAAATAAACGGGTGGAAATATAAATCTTAGCAAAAAATTTCTATATTATGTTTGCACATATTTAAGATATTGCAGTTGGAAATGTGAAAAAATGACGATTTTTTTCAAAATTTTCCCAATTTTGGCGCTTTTAATAAATAAACACAATTTCTATCGGTCTATTTTTTCCACCTAAATGAAGCACAACATGTGGCAAAAAAACAATGTCAGAATCGCTTGGATATGCAAAACCTTTCTGGTGTTTTTCCATGTTAAAGTGACACATTTGCAAAATTTGGCCTGGTCATTAAGGCGCAAACAGGCTTGGTCACTAAGGGGTTAAGCTAACGAAAATCGTTGGAAAATGTCGGCTTTTTCGGTCGTTGTATTATCGTTTTGTAGTGTTTGCATTGAAAACTCCCCTCAAATCGCTGAATGACTGAAAGATGTAATTTTAACCAAACAATAAGCAAACGGCCAAACGATGGGTTTTAAGTGGACTGAAAGACAACGATGAGCGAATCTTTAACGAAAACTGCACAACGGGTGCAAGATGGCCACAACGATTTGCTTAAACAATGGCTTTTGAGCAAATTTCGAGCGAAAATCGTTGTGTCTAAATCAGCTATAGCGCTCTCCTAAATAGCTAGCAGCTATAAAAGATATCAAGATGCTGCAGACTATTGACTCTGCCACAATAATATTGCCAGGTCTGCGTGTTTAAGCTAAAAAAATAAAGAAACCCCCCAACATGTTTTGTCAATTTAGTGGCGTCCTCAGGGGTCTGGGGTTACTAGAGTCTCACCCACCTAAATGACAGCTGCTACCATGTTTCCTTGAAAATAAGACAGTGTCTTATATTAATTTGTGCCCCAAAAGAGGCACAGTGTCTTATTTTCAGTGGAGGGGGAGCTTATACTCACCTGGTCCTTGGCGTCTGGATCCCTGGTGCTGCTGATCCCAGCGGCGATGCGGCAGGCTGCAGTGTCCTCGACGTTCACACAGAACTCTTCTTCTGCTGACGGGGCTTTGAATACCCGAATTCACGAGCGCCGTGGCTCAGCCAATCAGAGCCAGTGCTCGATGAGCCAATCACAGCCGTTCAGTGATGTCATTCACTGAATGGCTGAGAATGATCGAGCGCCAGCCCTGATTGACAGCCCTATGAACTTAGCGGTGATGTCAACACTTGTGCAGCCGTGTAAAAAAGCCATTAGGAAGGACACTCAGCCCAGCACCTTGGTGAAAAGTTAAGTATATGCAAAATAAAGTATGTATTGCCCTATGACCTTTGCAGACCTTTGGTTCAAAAGTTACCTTTTCTAGAGGGCTTGTGATAAGCTGCATTTTTGTGCATTTTTTTGTGTGGATTCACAATATACTTTTTATGTACAATATATGATCTAAAAGAAAGCGTAATATTAGCCTTTGAAGAAATGAATAAAGTTAACAATGGTCAAGCGCTGCGGAATAAGTTGGCGCTATACAAATAAAGATTATTATTATTATAACAATGCGTAGCTCAAAACCAGCAGAAGTACTTGCAACATCTGTCAACTTTTATGCAGAATTCACCAAATTCTTATCAATTTTATCATAATCAAGATTCTAAAGGGGAATATAATGTTGATACCAATTTAAGATTGCCGTGTGCATGATGCTAAAAAACCCCCCAAAATATGCCATTTTCTTTGTCTATGGGCCATATATTATATATAATGTACTTATGTTGGTTATATTTAGAATGATTGATTTTTTTTTTTTTTTTTTTTTTATAGCATCATGCATACGGCAATTTTAAATTGGTATCAACATTATATTCTCCTATAGAATCTTGATTATGATAAAATTGATAAGAATTTGGTAAATTTAATTTTAAAGGTGTTTTCAATAGATATAACATTATATTTACATTGATCTTCAGATAAAAATAAATGTGGATGAATTCTTCTGACGGCAATGAAAAAGTTAAATACGATATTATACAGTATAGCCAGGCAGAAGTGAAAGGGTTTATATGTTTTTAAATGGAAGTAAAACAAAGTACCTTTTGAAGGTGACCAAGATCCCGTGGAGGGTCGAAACGCGCCCCATTGTACCTTGATGTATGTGGCACAGTTGAAATTAAGGCAAAAGAATGTTTCTCACAAACCAGCTGCCTTCTTTGTGGATAAAGTTACTATAGGCCGCTTATCTGCTTATCTGTTACAAAAAATGGTGTTGCACAGTGTTCTTGTTCAAACGAGTGAACGATGTTGTTGTAAGCTAGGTGTTAGTCTGGGTTCACACGGGACAAATTTGCCGTGGAAATTCTGTGTGGAATTCCTGTGCTACTAATCCGCCCGCAACTCCTAATCCCGGGATTAGCCAGCCATGTGGACAAGATTTTGCAAAAATCTCATCCACACAGGGCGGCCAATCTGTCACGGCAAAGCCGGGCGGAACCGGCGATGCAGTGCGGAATTGACATCCATATCAATTCTTTTTTCCCCCCCTGTTTCAGCCTTACTCCTATCTATGGAGAGAGAAAGCCGCAACGGAATGTCAGCAGCCAAACCGCTCCAAAACCCGCAGTGAAATGCCGCAGGTTTTGAATCTGCGTCTCTCCCATGGAAATCTTGCGGCTTTTCGGTGCGGCCAAGCCGCATGATTTCCATGGCAAATCCGCCCCATGTGAACCCAGCCTTAAGCTATAGTGCTAAACAATTGCATGTTTGTTTGTTTTGATAGTCGGTACTGTGGAAACAAATCTGTAAATTATTAGAATTTATTTTAGTATAGAGAATACAATAGTCAAAACAAAAAACTGGAATAATGGCAGGCAAGAAGACAGATGCTTTATGAATTTAAGGCTTTCAGTAAAGCTTCGTGAAAACTCTCTGCGGAAAAATGTGAAGGCGAGATGAAAATTGGAGGGAGATTGCAGAGACTGAAGTTTTATCTTCAAGTATGTACTTGAAGAAATAGCACTAATGCTTAAGCTACTAAAGGCTCAACACAATTAACACTTAAAAGATGCTGTCAAGATGTCTGTACTGTTTGGTTTATGAGGCTTTTTCTCTTCTGCACCATGCAGTGTTTTGCTCTGTGTCTTCGCATTTTCAGTTATAATAGTTTTTAAGCTTTAATAGTATGGGCACTGTACACACAAAGCCATTACTTGTTGGGCGTATTGTTTTGAAAGCTAGTTGTTATTTGTTTTATATAATAAAAAAACATTTTTCCACATTCATTTGACTTTTAGCAGAGGTGGACACAAAGTCCAACAAACTTACCTAAACATAAACACCGGGGGTGTACATTAAAAGTCATAGGGCCCAAAGCAAAATACAGAATTGGGGTCCCCTGCCTTCTAACCCCCCAAAATATATATACTACAAGACCACTTTTATAACATTTCAGGCTCATTTACAACAGCTCAGCTTTAGCATAACTCGTAGCAATGCAGTCATCAAGCAATAGATAGCAGTTCTGCACAATGATAGACATTAGAGTGCAGTTACTCCACTGATCACATCTTCTCTGTTTGGAGTCCTCTGTTTTCGTTTTCTCATCTGTGCCCAAACTGCATATAGAGACTTCCTTCTGCCATGACTTCTATCTGTATACTCTTTCAATCCTGCTGCTACCTCTTTCTCTTAATGTCCCAAAAAGTAATAATGCTGTTTCCTCTTGGTGCCCCCATAGAGTAATGGTGCTGCTTCTGTGGCCCAAAAAGTAATAGTGCCCCTCTGCAGCTCCACAGAGTAATAGTGCCCCCTCTTACCCCCTTAGCAATAGATACTTAGCAGTAACCCTCTCACTGTGGCTCCTGTCCAGAGCCTGCAGCCTTTGATATAGCCCCTAAAATCTCACGCGAATCTGCATGCGGCAGGGGGCCGAACCATTTGACCTTTAATCCCCTTTTCCCTCTGATCTCAAGAAAGCTGAACCTGCTTGTTAAGCTTAAAAGATATGTAACTGCTGTGCCGCACACTGTTTGACTTTGGGCCAAATCCAGAGGTGAACCCTAGTCTTCACCCTTTCACCCCATTAGTTAGGATTTGGACTTGACTGTGGAGTCCCTAGGCCCTTACACTGGAAGTGGTACCAGTTATGTGGTAGCTGATGCTACACTAGACCAAGGTGTGGTACCTGAGCGTATGAAGAGAGGCATAATCAGGACCATCCTCTGGTGTGAGGCAGGCAGCATAAAATGAAGAACGAGCTGGAGGTCAGGGCACACAGAACAGGTTCAGCACAAACAGACTAGGAGTTGAGGCAGGCGGCAGACACGACAATGGTCAATACAACAATCCGAGGTCAATTTGTCCTTTTTGTCTTCAGATTTCCCAAAGCAAGATGGAGATTTGTCAGTGAAGATAGACACCAAAGCTGTCATCTCGGAAGTTGTACAGTTAATCTGCAGGTTGGAAGCAGACCGTCAAGAAGCAGAAGAAGCTTTGAAGTTAGAGAAGGAAAGAAAAGTACGTCTGATCGCACAACTTGATGTCCTCTCCCAATGGAAACTATACACATTTCCTGAAGCTGTTCAGAAAGGTACAGTAATGTGTAATTTTCTTTAGATGGTGGGTGATTAAATGGGTATTTCCAAAATTGACATTTATCACATATCTGCAATCTCATAGGTTTCTCAATACTCGGAACCCTACCGATCCTAAGAACAGGGCTCATGTATCCCCCTTTCCTCCTCACTGCAACCCGCCTTATTGAGGAGGAGCTTGAATGGAGTTGCAGACATATATGCTCTCTAGCACTTCACTCATTGCGGGGCAACTGCTGGATGCTATGGCTATCAGCCCCATAGAGCTGAATGGAGCGTCAGTGTGCACATTTGGCTGTAGCTCCATTCAAGCTTCTCATCACTACAAGGGGTGCAGTTTTCATTTAGTTGAAAACTGTAACAAAATATTTGTCTTTTACCCAGTTATTCAAGTTCTTTAGCTACACATCTACATAGGAGACATCATCGAAATTGGTTTGTTTTTTGGATAGTTATGACCTATAAACAGCTAAAAATAACATGTCTAGTTTGTGTGGTTTACCCCCTCGAGCTTTATGGGTTTTTTGTGTCAAGTATTTGCTCTTTATCAGGATTCCATTGGGATGCTCATTAGGAAGCAGGTTACATCTCCATGTATCTGCTCCATTGAGCTCATTTACTAAATGACACTTAATATCGCTGATTTGTATGCACTATTTCGCCATGATGTACTATACAAATATAAGGGAATAATGTAAGAAATATTGCTGGAACAAATTAGAACATCTTGATAAATTGATTACATTGAGTTAAATGCCTTTTTAAACAGTTTTAACATTTGCACTTTGTCGTCTGTTGTTATTTAATTACTATCTTGCGCCTGTATACTCGTTTGCTATATTTAGCTAAGGTTTAGTGAAGTAAAACAAACATGCTTTATTTTATAATAGGACAGTTAATGGGAGTTTGATTAATGCTTGATAATGAAGTAGAAGAGGATTATTACAAGGACTTCAGTGAAATACTTCTAGCTAGAGTATATTCCTTCAGTTTAATTAGGCAGAAGGGCTTGCATGTATCATGGTGCTTCTGACTTGAACATACCTAATAGTTTTTTGTTTCGTGTTGAGCTTTAGGGCTCTTTCACACGAATGGACATTCTTCTGCGATCATGGTCAGGTTTTCTCATCCATTCACATGACAGGGACCAACGTTTTTAGCGAAAAAATACATTGCACCCCAGAAAACCGTCTCTCTACTTAAACCCCCGGGTGCCTTCCAATGCCTATATAGATGCACCTGCAAGCTTTTCGCAACTGCTAAAATGCCTCCAGCTCCCATAGGAGTGTATAGGAGCCGCCCCCGTATATTTGGAAAAAGATAGCTCCAGAACTATCCTTTTGCCCAGCGTATATGCGTCAGCCCGTATTTCGGTCCTGTATGTTCCATTTTTCATGGTTCAACGTTTTTATGTGCCGTATATTCACCCATGGGAACGAATGTATTGGAAACCAATGGCTCAGATGGTTGTGTATATTGGTCGGGCATAAGAACGTTGCCGTTTATGCGCTCGTGTAAAAGAAGCCTTAGGCTGGTTTCACACGGGGGCGAGAAAATCGCGGGTAGCAGCAATGCGATGCTACATTTTTCCCAAGAAAAAAGCATCACTGACGCGATATCGCAGCGATTTTGTAGCAGCGAAATCGCTGTCGCCCGTGTGATAGAGGCCTTAAAAGGATTTGCTAACCAAGACAAGTCCGGTTAAAGGCATTGTCGGAATATAATTATTATTATTATTTTTTTAAATGGCTGGAAATTATATAAAATTACAGAAGAAGCAGTACTTACCTCTCTTTAGTTTACCTCCTCCTGGCAAACCGCAGAGCAGCTCAGGTGAAGACCTGATTGTCAGCACAGACCGTAAATATTCTAAATTCCTGGCATAACGGTTTCCTGGATGTAAGTGCTGATGCCAGGAGAATGGGCAGTGACGCTGCGGCCTCTGATTGGCTGCAGCAGTCACCTGACTTCCGGTCTGTGCTGACAGCGGGGTCTTCACCGGAGCCAATCTGATGTTTCCCGGGAAGAGAGGTAAGTGCTACTTCTTTTGTTATTTTATATCATTCCGGATATATAACATATTTTTATACTCGGACAACCCTTGTAATGGTGCTTTTACATGGACGCACGGTCTTCCATAAGATGCAGCAGAATTTGCCGGGTGCAGAAATCTGCAACAAAACCCATGCAGCTTAATTTTAATTCCTTTTTCAATTCCGCATCAAAACCCACATTTAGCCACGCAGACTTTGGAGCAGTGTGTTCCGCAGGATGTAAAATTCTGCTGTGTACTTTGGAAAAATTCCGCCCGTTTGAAAGCACCCTAAAGGGTTCACCCATCTGCCATAAATGTCTAACATGGGAAATGTAAATGCTAACTATAGGGAGTAGCTGAAACAATTAAAAGGAATATGTCATGTTTTTAATTTTAGCTTTATTAATTGCATGTCACCCCTTAATGACATGTGACTTAAAAGTGTATCACATGTTACAGTGGAGGGTTTAGCCAGTGCTAAGGAGCTGAGCTTGCTGCATATATTAGTGAATGCTGACTGTGCTACACAGCTGACACCCGTTAACAGAGACCAGGGACGAAAATAGATCAAATAACTCAGATCCTGGTTATTTATCCCCTCATGTGCTGTTATTAACCCTTTCCAATCCAATTTGTATCCTGGTTTTCCTAGGGGGCTTACTCTTTTTCTGCCGTTAAACAACAGCGCTATATGCTGGCTAAAGCCAGTACTGCATGAGGTGACATGTTGGATAGGCTCCAACAGGCTTGCAATATACAGTAAGAGAACCCCGACGGACTTCTTCCAACATCGGAGCTGTACAACCTTAAATCATAATGTCTTCAGAGGTCAGACAGTGGATTGGAAAGGGTTAATAGCGACTGCAGCATCTAAGCAGTTACACAGAGCAGTTATGGCAGCCCATGGCCTAACAATGGCCTCCAGGCCTACCATGTACTGAAGCCTATTAGGCTTAGCATCGTTCTTCCTCATAAGCCTTTTCTCGTCCCATGTGAAAGAAAATAGACAAGTTCATTACAACGGGACTAGAATTTAACTGGTGTAAAAGGACCTTAACACTGACTGGCATGATAGATTGCAATACAGAAGTACTGCAGGGTATTATACAAGCCATCGCATGTTCAAGTCACCTTGTGGGACCAAAAAAGACATAAGAATTAGGTTATTAAAGTTTAGAAAATAAAAAAAATCTAGTATTAAAAGTTCTCTGATGTCCGTTTATCGACATTCACTGAAAGGAAAAAACTAATTTTAAATGCTTTCGTAACACCTGCAGAACAGTACAATGCTATTAAATTATTAAAGACCTCAAAGTCCCGGGCCCAGATGACTATACAGTGGAATTTTTGTGGATATCATGAAACAAAATATCATCCCAGTTAGGCCTCCTGCACATGGGAGGGTCGGATTCCCGCAGCGGAGTTCGACACGGTGCCTGGCGGCTGACCCCTTCTTATCACTCCGCCGTCTTCCTCCTCTGCCACGAATGTGCCGCCGGTGAGCCGACACACATGCGCAGTACAGAGGACGCCGGGCTGTCGCTATGGCGATGGTCGCGGGAGCCGCATCATTCTGCAATGCGTTTTGCCATAGCATGCTATGCGCTGGATTTGCTGCAGAATCCAGAGGTGGAATCCCGGTCTCCGGATTTCGCAATTCAAATCCGCCCGCGTGCAAGAGGCCTTTTTGAATTTATTGAACAGCTATTTACAAAGAAAGAAGAGGCCAAGCCACAAAAATACTGCATGCATCAAAATGCTAAAAAACTGCAGGGAATGCGCATACAATTGCGTATCTGCTGCATTTTTACCTGATCCCATAGACTGTAATGGGTGATTGCAATCCATGATACGGATAACAAAAAAACTCGCCCTGCTGCGCATTCATTTCCAGTGATTCTAAACATTGATGCCAAGAAGTCTTTGGATAAAGTCTCGTGGGGTGGATGGGCAGAGTGTTCAGTAGATTTGGGGTGATGGGACACTTTTGCACACTTAATGTATTATTCAACAAACCACCGATAATAATTCATGCACAACTTGCGACAAAGTGCTGTTTTTTCCTTAAATGGCTTCAACCAACTTTGCCTTTCACTGCTGAGGTAATTTAACAACTAAAGCATTTGGATAGGTTTGAGACAAAAGATCCCAAGAATATCTCTCTGAAAAGTTTATTTTTTGAATTGGAAAGTCTATATTAGTCACTTTCTTAATGCAAATTGCATAAAATGACTGCTGACCCTCTTCCGCTACACCTCATGGTATTTAACGGCTGACTTGGCAGGCTCTCTGGGTAATTTGCGGATATGATAATGGCACAACAAATGATTAGAATATCCTGTTGTTCCAATTCACTTTTAATCAGCAATATAACTGATACTTAAGAAATGTGACATCCACAGGACCAGAGAAGGGGGAATTTTCCATTGATGTTTTCCTCATTTACTGTGGATATAAAAATCTACACACCTCTGTTAAAACGCCATGTTTTTGTCACGTAAAAAAAACCCATAAATGGTATTACCACATCCACTGTAAGTATGAACTACTAAAATACCACTTTATGTACTCCACATGGTAAACTGTGTTATCAGCCTCCCAAAAAAATTGAATAAAAAGTAATGGAAAGTTACCTGTACCCCAAAATGGTACCAATAAAAATTATATCTCATCACACAAAAAACAAGGCATCATAACACAGCTCCATCCACAGAAAAAAAAGTTATGAATCTCAGAATATGGCAGCAACAGCAATAGTTTTACATTTGTTTTTTATTAAAAAAAAGGTTTATAAATTTGGTGTCACTGTAATCATACTGACCTGTAAAATAAAACACAATTGCATTTTTTTCTCATTCCAGAACTACCTCCCCCCCCCAAAAAAAAGTTTAAAAGTGCTTTAACTCATTGTATGGTACATAACATGGTGCCATACCCATTAGATAGGATTAGACTCCTCTGGCTGCCATACATCTCCCCGGAAACAAAAGGATTGAGCAGTTGCCCAGTCCTTAGCTATTCTGACATCTGCCATTATGAAACAGTTGGAGTGCCGCAAGTCTTTATGCTGCCTGAGGCAAAGTGTGAAATGCTCAAGGTGCCTAAGGTCGGTCTCAAACGACCAGATTTGTATTGCGGATTCTGCGAACGGCGTCTGCATGGACTTCCCGCAGTAAAATGCAGACATTGAAAGGCATGCATTTTTCCTTCACACTTGCGGATACAGATTGCATATTCCGTGAGCGGAAGATAAATCGTAGCATGCTCGATTTTACAGCAGAATCTGCGCGGATGGCCTCCATTGATGTCGAGGAAGGAGTCCGACCCACAGCCTATGCGCAATTAACATTGGTCTGCGGGTACCTGGGTCATCGCTGAGTGACGGCGCGGGAAATACTGACAAAAAAACCAACCTGTACTGTGCATGACCGCCTATGAGCTTCCGCGGTCATCCGCAGTACAGTTGAGGGAAGTATACAGGGCCACCAGCCGGGCTCACAGCTGGAATCTCAGTCTCAGTAGTAATAGTGAACCCCATAGTTTCCCAGTACTAATAGTTCCCCCCTATTGGTCTTCAAGTGGGCAGCAACCCAACAGGTGTTTCACTCACCAAGCCTGCACCACTATTCCAGCACCGCTTCCAAGTCTGTGACCCCCTGAGCTCTACGCCCTGGTGTCTGCACTGTGTACAGGCCAGTGTCTGTGTGCAGGAATGCAGACATCAGGTGGGTGGTTAGGGGGGAAGGCATTGTGAAAGTTGTCATATTTAATAGAAAGTCACATAAGAATTTTTTTTTTAAATCTGTGTATAATAAAAACCTTATTTAAACAAGCTGTCATTTTCTGCTAATCGAGTACATTCAGTTTTAAAGAACCTGTTGAAATACTCCACCCACATACATAAAACGTCTCTTCTAAATTGCAAAGCTTCATAAAGGTGACAATTACAGTATATTAGATTTCAAATGTTCATTTGCAAGTACGTCTTTAGCTATGTCATGAAGTCAGTGCTGTATGTAATAAGCATTCTACTTTCCTGTGAACAGAGTATGATGCTAGTGCTCAGGATCTCTCAGAACTGCAGTGGCATATCTCATGTAAAAAGCAGGAACTGGAAAAATCAGTGGATAGAATGGCAAAGACGGAAGCCGTGAAAGCAAGACGTGAAGAGAAAATCGACTTTATTAAGAAACACCGCCCTCTGCTGGATGATAAGCTTCATCTTGAGGGGGATGCCATGAGCAGGATAAAAGAGGCACAAGCTATCGTAAGTTCTAATATATCACAATATGAACTTGTTTTTCCTTAACAATTTCTGTATGCCAAGTACAAAATGCTCCGATGGCATACAAGATAAGCCGGTCTTTATAGTAATACAATATTTAGCGATCTGGGGCTTAAAGAAATCCTAGGGCCTATAGCAAAACTCAGAATGGACCACAGCTCCGGGAAGTATCTATCTATCTATCTATCTATCTATCTATCTATCTATCTATCTATCTATCTATCTATCTATCTATCTATCTATCTCCTATCTTTCTTTCTTTCTATCTTTCTTTCTATCTTTCTTGTCTTTTTATCTGAAAAATTAATACAGTGTGTAATTGTATGGTGTAACTGCACATTATCAATCCTATCCTTCCGGGTTGTCAGGTAATCTTCCCTTAGAGAGAACCTAGAATTCTGCATGGAAAGGCAAGTCTCCCAGAAAGTTAGGGAGTCAGTCTTTTGACCGATAATCTTTTGAGCGACATCGTGCAGTTTTCATTAAGGAATCGCTAAAAGATCAGCGATCAGTTATCAGGAATTCACAGCAGGATACAGCTGATACTATTGTTTCAGCTGTATCTCGCTCCCTGAAGACAGGCGGGGTATGAAGAACACAGCTATCCAGCTGTGTTCTTCATTCCCCACTCGAAGTGCTCGGCTGTATAACAGCCAAGCGCTCTGAGCGGGGGACAGCTGAATGCAGAAGACAAACGGGGCCACCCTGCTTGTCTTCTGCATCCTCTGTTTGGAGCGTTCAGCTGTACAACAGCCAGGCATTCCAAGCGGGGAACTTCTGGATGCAGAAGACAAGCAGCCCCGCTTGTCTACTATATCCTCTGCTCGGAGCGCTCAGCTGTGTAACAGCTGGGTGCTCCGGGCAGGGAACAGCTGGATGCAGAAGACAAACGGCTCTCACCTGCCTTACCGTACTATGCCAGTGAGGCTTTATCAGAGACTATCCTATTTTTGACTCATATTTTTTCCAATGGGATACATATGATTGATTACACATCAGTGTATGATATTTGATCCTGGAGCAAGTTTATTATCTTTTGGATTTGCGATAGCACATTCTTACAGTGTATTTCATCTTTGTTGCATTAGAAGCTTACACTATATTGTTCCATTGAGTGACATAACCATGACACTTGTTTGTTTGGTTCCTTGATGAGCTGATATATTTAGGAGTGAAACGCATATGACTTTGCTGTATATGTTCTGACAATCTTTATATAACGGTATATTTGTATATAAGTAGAAATGGCGGTAGACCACAGACTGTGGAGAGATTTAGAAGGAATCCACTGGCTGAACTGATTGTGAGCCCAATTGGATTTCTCAGATGGGGGAGAACCTCTGACAGTAGCGGGCTACTCTGCAATCATTTGCTTGTAGCTTAGGCTGCTCGCAGGATTCACTTTAAGCCTCTCTACTCGGCTGTTCTGCGTGCTGAATCGTCAGCAGCTCCGGCAGACCCCTCACAGACGTCCTACCCATGTGGGTCTCCCTCCACAGGTTCCAGCCCACTATTCACACACATCCTACTGGTTGGGGTTTTCTCAGCAGGAACTTCCATTGCTTAGGGAACCGATCCTTCAACCCCAGGCTCCATATTGTTCTCACACCACTGTCTTCTGGCCAATTCCATTATTTCTCTCATTTGGCAGACCGGCCAATGAGAAAAATCACTGCCTGCAACCACTAGCATCTAACAGTCTATCATACCCTGTTGCTAGGTAGACTTCCTTACTCATAAGGGGCAGTGTTTTAACTCATTCCTGAACCTGCGGTAAGTGCCAAAACTACTTCAGTTTCTCATTAGAGATTTGTAGTACTGTTCTGGGTCACAACATTCAATTTAGGGGGAAATTACTATTTCACATGGGTGATGTAGGTTTTGAAAAAATCTTTAATAAATAGAATGATTAATTTAATTGCTGCATTTTGTGTTTCCTCATGTTGTCTTTATTTTACATTAAGATTAGTTTAATGAGCTGAAACATTTAAAAGTGTCAAATTACCAAAAATAGAAGAAATTGGGTGAGGAACAAATACTTTTTCACAGCACTGTTTGGGGCTTAATATAGTGTATTTTAATTAGTAAAGGCTATATTTTAAATATGGGGTATGGTACTTCTGTGATGCTATGTTTCCTAGTGCCAAGCTACACTAACAGGGTCTGGTGCTGACACTAAATACAGCCGCTCAATAGCCCCCTCTACTTATGGACCAACACTGTAGACATACAAGTGTGTGGTAACAGTGGGGTAGGAACAACAGGGCAATAATAAACTTTAGAGGAAAACACCCACCATTTAGCGTAAGGGGAGAATATTGGCTGCAGCGGCTTGTCATCCCACCCCCTCACAAGCTGCTGCAGTCAATTGTAATCCACTGTGCAGAAGTGAACAATTCCCTGGAGCCATTCTCTGGTGATATAACCTTTATTAAACTAAAAATTATAATACTAAGAGTCATAGTAATTAAAAATACAAACACCTGCCTAGCAAACCTGGGAGCGCTGAGCCACCTATAATATATATCATTTAATGCTGTATACTGTGCTGTATAGAGCTCTCCTAGTGTAGCGATTCAGGCACTAGTGTGGAGCCTCCGATGTAGCATTCGCAGGTCTGGAGAGTAGTCAGGGAAGAGCCAGGAATCAGCAATGGGAAGTCTCATTTGCAGTACAAGGGATGAGGTGGGTAACATTATCAGATAGAAAGCCAGAGGTCAGCAACAGGAAGTCTCTATTTGCAGTACAAGGGATGATGCGGGTAACATAGTCAAATGGAAAGCCAGAAGTCAGTATCAGGAGGTCTTGTCGCAATAGCAGAGGAGCAGGCAGATGTGGAGTTTGATTGGTCAATAGTGAGGAGCAGAATAATCACGTGCTAGTGCAGTGGCAGGGTCAGGCTTTTATAATGAGCCCAATCAGGAACAGAGGCGGGGTCAGGACCAAGAGGTAATAACTAGATAACTTGAATCATGGAACAAGGCTGGGAGTCATGCAAGGTAACAGGCTGGATAGCTCAGCATTGAGAGCTACTGACTAAAGCGTAGAAGGTCCCCAGTTCAATTTCTAACACCTAGACAGCTAGTAGCTATATAAGATATCAAGCAGGTCACTTATGCAGACTAATGACTCTGCCTAAATGATATTCCCAGGTCTGCGTGATTGAGCTAAAAAAAACATAGAAACCTCCCAACCTAGTGGCATCCTAGGGTTACTAGAGGCACACCCACGTGAATGACAGCTCTATAAAGCACAGTATACAGCATATTGCAGCAGCATTGGATGATATATATTATAGGTGGCTTAGTGCTCCCAGGTTTGTAGGCAGGTGTTTGTAATTTTAATTCCTATTTTTTTTTTAACGTTGGACAACCCCTTTAACCGTTTAGAAATTGCAGCCATTCTTTTTATCTTGCATAGTTTCTCCATTTTCAGAGGCTCAGAAGTTATTGAACAAACTAACATAATTATAACTATGAGGATTATTTTTAATACCTGCAGTTTATTTACCTCATTTATCAAAACTGTCTTAAAGGAAAACTGTCTTTGTTGCGCATAGCAACCAATCACAGCACAGCTTTCATTTCTGAAACTGCTTTGGTAAAATGAAAACTGTGCTGTGATTAGTTGCTATGGGCAATACAGTTTTTGTTTTAGACAATTATGCTGTATGAGACTGTATGACTGCCTAAAGTCTGAAACACGCGGATATTGCCAAATGAGTTTTCTTCCTTGAGATGCTCCAGGAGCCCTTCTACTGCAGTTAACTTCAGTTGATGCTTGTTTGTAAGTCCTTCTGATTTCAGTTTGGTCTTTAGTTAGTGACCAGCTCAATCAGGTTGAGGTCAGAGGACTGAGTTGTCCACTGGAGAATATTCCATTTCTTTGTCTCTACAAGCTCCTGATTTGCTTTTGTGGTATGATTTGGCATACTATCCATCTATACTGTGGAGTGCCATCCTATCATTTTCTTAGCTTTTGACTAAATCTGAGCAGAATGTCTTGTTCTATAATTTTCGAGAAATCATTTTGCTCCATCTGTCCACAGTCACATCATCAATACACATCTGTGATCCAGTTCCATTAGCAGCCATACATGCCCATTCCATAACAATGCCTCCACCATGTGTGACAGATGTGTTTTTTTTCGGATCATGAGCCATTCCTTTTCTTCTTCACATTGTTCTCTTTCTAACATTTTGGTAAAAGTTCATCATGGTTTCATCTGTTTGTAGAACCTGGGCACTCTATGGGCGGCTTTTTTAGAGTCATATGGGAGGCTTCCAAATCTGCTGACATGGTAAGATTATAGAAAGTAAAGTTTATTTAGTGTAAAGTTACAAAGTAGAGGTAAGTAAGAGGTAAGAGATTGAAAGCACAAACCAGCAAGGAGACCCTCACACACACAGAAAGCAAAAGTCTAGTGAGGCCTCACCATTCAGGATATTTGTGAGAATTTTCTAGCTTTCAACCATAAAGAGTCTAACTACCTATACAAAAGGAACTTCCCACAAGAAATACAATAAACTTGCCTTTCTGTTCTTGAGTGTTACCAGTAGTTTGCATCTTGAGATAAACCCCCATTCATGAAGGTATCTCTTGATTGTAGATTTTGACAATGACAGTGTTCTTGATTTGGCTAGATGTTGTGAAGATATTCTTCTTTATCAAGGAAAGAATTCTGGATCACCCACTTTATTATCTTCCTTTCTTTCCCAGGCCTTTTGGAGTTGTTGAGCTTGCCAGTGTTCTCCTTTTTGAGAATGTACATAATTGTTGATTTGGCCGCTCCTAAGAGTTCCATATAGTCTAATGATGGTGGCGTTCACTTGATTTGACACCTTAACTTTTCAATTACTTTTCAGCCTGTGAAAATAGAGGGACTATGTAGAAATTACTATAATTCTTAAATGGTTAATGCAATATTTTTATTTAACCTGTTGAATTAATGCTGAAAGTTTACACTTCAGTACCACATTGAGGTTTCAATTCCATTGTGGTAGTGTACAGAGGTTAATTTATTACAAGTGTGCCACTAGCCAAATACTTATGGCCCCAACTGTATTTATATTGATTAGGGTTGACACTAGGCCAGAAAACCACTAGACCAGTTGCTACTAACACTGGGAGCCCCTTGTCATTAAAGTCTGGAGCACCCAAAAGGCATGAATAAATTATACATAGAGGACACAGTTAATGAATAAACAGATTTTAAAACTTTATAAGAAAAAATATAAAGGGGGAGTGGGGGGAAGATAAAAAAAGTGTGGGGAAAACAAGGGGGTCGGGACACATGAGGGATGAGTTGGGGGAATAGGGCTGTACTTATTACTTATCATATAATTATGTCAGGTGTGGAGGATTTGAATCCTTCTATTGTCCAATATAAAGGGGAGTGGAGTTTGCGCTTGATAATAGGCTAGGGTCAACTGGATGGGTCTGGGATTGAGGTGCAGAATTCCACAGGTGCATGGTAAGAGAATATTGATACCAAAACATTCATGTTTTTTCAAATAACGTTTCGTTATCCATAAGGATGACTGCCAACTTCTCATTGACCATGATTCAAAATAGTTTATTTTTTACAAAGTCGATACTAACTGATGTTTTCCTCCAGGAGCGAGTGATTGCTATACGTGCTGATAGAAAACCAATAAGATATGCATTTGTTTAGGTGTCTAGGAGTGTTAGGAATCTGTCGGCCCAATAGAGCCTCCCAGGGCGATTAGTGTAGTGTTAAATTTGTAATGTTGAATATTAGGGTGTATATCTGAATCCAAAAATCGGCGAAGCTTTGGGCAGTTCTACCATAGGCCTGACATCCATGGGAACATGTTGGAAATGCTCCTCAGAATCATGTACCATCGCATTAGGAGTTTATAGCCAGCCTCAGTGATTGATACTTTAATGGAGATAATGGAGAGTTTTACAGTTGAGATGGCGATTTTATGCCAATCTGAAGCCAATAATTCTTCGCCCAACTCCCTTTCCCATCTCCTCATGTAGGGGAATTTATCCGTGGGCGTAGTAAAGTTTGATTATAGTTTGGCATTAATTTCAGGACCCCTGGTATTTGTGTTGCAAAAACTTTCAAAAATAGTCAAAGTGCGCTTATTTTACGATTCATCCATTTTCAATAGGTTTGTTGTAACTGAGAAGTCGAAGGTGCATAAAATGCCAACCGCAAGCTTGACTTTTTCCTGCAGGTTACTATTAGTTTTAAGGATTCTTCCTGCTTTCAATTTTACAGTGTTATTCCCTGTTCCATCATTTTCATACTTTTATTTAAATTCCTATTGTTGATTTCTCATTAAGGCAACAATATTACTGAATGAGGCAGAATTAAAGCGAGAATCTTCCCAGATGAGTTTTGAGAAAGTTACTGAAGAAGCTAACGAAGAGAGAAACAACATGGCCACCAAACTGGCTGATATAAAGAAGAATCTGCAGTACTGCAAGTAAGTTATCCTCATACCTTAAAGTGGATATTAGGCTCCTTCACTTGTGATGATTATCTTTATCCTGCATTTTAATATAGAACACAATTTTGCAATATAACTTACCAGGTGAAACCTCCTTCCACCTCTTCTTCTGCAGCATGACTGGAAGGTGTGACTGTAAGTGATGTCACATGAGTCTACTTGAATTAGGTGACTCCATATTTAGTCTTTTTAAATATGGAGTGTTTGTTTATCTGCTGCCCATCCAGAAAAGCTATATGGAGTGGATGTTTGATGGATTTAGGGGGATTAGTAGACCCTCAAAGCACTGAGAACCTTTAGGGTAATGGTTTACCGGAAGTGGGGATGCAAAAAGCAAGGGATTAGTGAAGCACAATCCACAAGATGTTTCCCCATGAACATGTGTCTGACTTTAGAATCACCTCCAAATAATTTCCCTTTACAGTACCTCTACCCAAAAGCAGTTGTGCTTATGCATGTTTTAATATATAATTCTTAGTTAAAATACAGAGAACAGATTTTATTAAAAGTATTCAACCACCTTAAAGGGGCTGTCCCAAAATTTAAAGTTAACCTCTAGTTACAGGGTAGAGGATAGATGACTTATCAGTGGGAGTCTAACTGACAAGCATTGTACTAGACTTCTGTTTGACAGTCCCATAGAGTAGCAGTGTGTATGCTGCCCACTGCTCCATTTATACAAAGGGACATGTGTTGTGACTGGTTGGGGTCCCGGTGGTTGAACCACCACTTACCCCCAACTTTAAATCTTGGTATAATCATTTTAATGTTTTTATACAAGTGACAACTTCAATGTCATAACCTGCATAATGTATCATTAATCTGGAATATTTCTTTCAAACTGTTAACAGAGATAATTTAAGCAACTCAGAGAAAACTTGGGCAGAATATTCTTCAGATATGTTGAAGACCGAGAAACAGGTTGAGGATGGTAAAAAACTTTACAGTGACTTACTGAGAGAAAAACAACAGTTAATTGACAGTGAAAATTCATGGAATCACAAAGTAAGTAAAAAAATTATATATTTATAAATAACACTTTATATTTTTTTCTGGTACCACAGGAGAAGGAGGTATGTGATCTGCAGTTGTTCTTGTCCATTGTGCTTTTGATCCATTAGTTCCAGGTCCAATTTTTAGCCATCCAAGATGGCTGTTGCAATCTTCAGACTACATAATCCCCGCAGTGCATTGGTAGTGTTAAACGCACTATACCATGTGATCAGCACTGGCCAATCTAAGAGCAGAGCACACTTTGTATTAGATGGAAAATTGTAGCGGCAATCTTGGATGACTGAAAAGGGGTTCTAGAACTTGTGGATCAGCGGGGTGACAGAGAAAGACAATTGCAGGTAATATACTCTCTCCCCTCCCGGATAGGAGAAGGGGGGTAATTTTAAACAGGAATTGGAGGGTCACATTACTAATTATTGGAGCAGTTAAACTTAACCATGCAAACATGCAGGACAATCACAGAACCAGAAGCCAGTGTATATTGGGTCCTGATATGTATTCCCTCTGTCCTTCAGAATGGTTGAGAGAGCAGGAAGTAGACATTAGGCATCCCAGTAGACACTGGAATGTCTAATGTGGATACGAGCACTGTATATCAAATGCTGAGAAGTTCAGCACAGGAGGTAGGTGCAGGCTGGACTCAGAGGTACATGTGTGTAAGACTCTGTTTGGGGTATCTTGGACTCTTTAAGGCCTCATGTCCACTTACAAATTGTAATTTAAAATCCGCAGCGTTT
The DNA here is from genome assembly GCF_035609145.1 of Eleutherodactylus coqui. Taxonomy (NCBI): domain Eukaryota; kingdom Metazoa; phylum Chordata; class Amphibia; order Anura; family Eleutherodactylidae; genus Eleutherodactylus; species Eleutherodactylus coqui. The sequence continues at coordinate 90,274,215 of NC_089845.1, read as the reverse complement.
TTCCTGCACACGGATCCGCGCCACATAGGGATGCATTAGACACCCGCAGGTAGTTAACCCCTTAATGACATGGCCTATTTTGAGCTTAAGGACCAAGCCTTATTTTTCAAATCTGACATCTGTCACTTTCTGTGCTAATAACTTTTGAATGCTTTTACTTATCAAGGTGATTCTGAGATTGTTTTTTCGTGACATATTGTACTTTATGTTAGTGTAAAAATTTCATCAATAAATTTTGTCCTTATTAGGAAAAAAAATCCAAATTTACTGAAAATTTGGAAAAATTCACAATTTTCAAACTTTGAATTGTTTTCTTTGTAAGATAGAAAGTCAAACACCACAACATAGTTATTAATTAACATTTCCCATAGGCCTACTTTACACAGCAATCATTATTTAAGTGTTATTTTACTTTTTGCAGACTCCACAAAGTATATAAATTTAGCAGTAATTTTTCACATTTACTAGCAAATTTCAAAATCTAAATTTTTTAAGGACCAATGCAGTTCAGACATAGTTTTGCCGAGCCTGTATATCAGAATCCCCCATGAATTGCCCCATTTTAAAATCAGCACCCTTCAAAGTATTCAAAATGGCATTTAGAAAGTTTATTAACCCTTTAGATGTTTTACAGGAATTAAAGGAAAGTGCATCAAAAATTAGAACAGTTCCTTTTTTCTACTGATTTTCAATATAAAACCTTTTTTTATATATAAAACAGTAGGAGTTAGCAAAGAAACAAAACTTGGAATGTATTACCCAGATTCCGCAGTTTTTAGAAATGCCCCATATGTGGACGTAGCCTGTTGTATGGGCACATGGCAGGTCTCAGAAGGAAAGGAGCGCTTCTTGTCTTTTTGAATGCAGATTTGGCAGGAATAATTTTCAGACCCCATGTAGTGTTTGCAGTGCCCCTGAGGTAGCAGTACATTTGAAACCCCCAATAACTGACCCCATTTTGGAAGCTACACCCCTCAGGGAATTTATTAAGGGGTGTAGTGAGCGGTTTGAACCCACAGATGTTTGAGGATTTTTTTTTAACAGTTTGAGTTCAATACGAAAAAATCAAATTTTTCACATAATGTTTAGCTTTAGGCCCAGATTTTCATTTTTCACCAGTGGCAGAAGGAAAAACGTACCCCATGATGCGTTACCCAGTTGCTCTCGAACACGGAAATGCCCCATATGTGGACGTAGCCTGTTGTATGGGCACATGGCAGGACTCAGAAGGATAGGAGCTCTTCTTGGCTTTTTGAATGCAGATTTTGCTGGAATAATTTTCAGACCCCATGTAGTGTTTGCAGTGCCCCTGAGGTACCAGTGCATTTGAAACCCCCAACAACTGACCCCATTTTGGAAACTACACCCCTCAGGGAATTTTTTAAGGGGTGTAGTGAGCGGTTTGAACCCACAGGTATTTGAGGAATTTTTTTAACAGTTTGAGTTCAATACAAAAAAAATCACATTTTTCCAATAATGTTCAGCTTTAAGCCCAGATTTATATTTTTTACCAGTGGCAGAAGGAAAAAACGTACCCCATGATGCGTTACCCAGTTGCTCTCGAACACGGAAATGCCCCATATGTGGACGTAGCCTGTTGTATGGGCACATGGCAGGACTCAGAAGGATAGGAGCGCTTCTTGGCTTTTTGAATGCAGATTTTGCTGGAATAATTTTCAGACCCCATGTAGTGTTTGCAGTGCCCCTGAGGTACCAGTGCATTTGAAACCCCCAACAACTGACCCCATTTTGGAAACTACACCCCTCAGGGAATTTTTTAAGGGGTGTAGTGAGCGGTTTGAACCCACAGGTATTTGAGGAATTTTTTTAACAGTTTGAGTTCAATACAAAAAAAATCACATTTTTCACATAATGTTCAGCTTTAGGCCCAGATTTATATTTTTTACCAGTGGCAGAAGGAAAAAACGTACCCCATGATGCGTTACCCAGTTGCTCTCGAACACGGAAATGCCCCATATGTGGACGTAGCCTGTTGTATGGGCACATGGCAGGACTCAGAAGGATAGGAGCGCTTCTTGGCTTTTTGAATGCAGATTTTGCTGGAATAATTTTCAGACCCCATGTAGTGTTTGCAGTGCCCCTGAGGTACCAGTGCATTTGAAACCCCCAACAACTGACCCCATTTTGGAAACTACACCCCTCAGGGAATTTTTTAAGGGGTGTAGTGAGCGGTTTGAACCCACAGGTGTTTGAGGAATTTTTTTTAACAATTTGAGTTGAGAACGAAAAATTCACATTTTTCCAATAATGCTCAGCTTTAGGCCCAGATTTTCATTTTTCACCAGGGGCAGAAGGAGAAAACATAGTCCATAATGCATTACCCAATTACTCTCGAGCACGGAAATGCCCCATATGTGGATGTAAACTGTTGTTTGGGCACATGGCAGGGCTCAGAAAGAAAGGAGCGCTTTTTTTGAATGCAGATTTTGCTGGAATAATTTTCAGACACCGTGTAGTGTTTGCAGTGCCCCTGAGGTACCAGTGCATTTGAGACCCCCAACAACTGACCCCATTTTGGAAACTACACCCCTCAGGGAATTTTTTAAGGGGTGTAGTGAGCGGTTTGAACCCACAGGTATTTGAGGAATTTTTTTTAACAATTTGAGTTGAGAACGAAAAATTCACATTTTTCCAATAATGCTCAGTTTAGGCCCAGATTTTTATTTTTTACCAGGGGCAGAAGGAGAAAACGTAATCCATGATGTTACCCAACAGGAAAATGCCTCATATGTGAATCTAAACTGTTTTTAGGGCGCAGGGCTCAGAAGGGAAGGACTTAGCATGTGGCTTTATGTACAAGCTGTGCGAAGTACATCAGGGTAAAACGTCAGGGCAATAAAAAAATTAAAATTTCAGGGACGTGTGGTAGATCTTAAAACACTCATTTATACAGAGGCCGGGTTGTGTGGGGCACGTTTCACACTGGTATATGGTGTCTTTTCTTATCCCCTGTTTGTAGCACACTCTGCACCTCTTTTGGGTCCTTCCCTTCGTCGCAGTGGAGGGAATTTCACTGAGAAAATGCTGCCCTGGTACAATTCTTGTGGCCTCGCTTCCAGAAGTACTGGGCCTCTCCCCCACCTCCTGGTCCCCAAATATTAGGTCCTTGATAACTTCCTCTTGAAATTCAAGGAATGTCCCCCTGTGGCCTGCACCTCGGAACAGCACGTAGGCATTATACAGTGCCATCTGTACGAGGTGCACGGCCAGTTTTTTGTACCACACCCGTGTTTTCCGCATGGCTCTATAGGGCTCCAGTACCTGGTCTGATAGATCGACCCCTCCCATGTACTTATTATAGTCGAGGACGCAGTCTGGTTTGGGGGTCTCTGCACTGGTACCTCGTACTGGGCAGGGGGTACTGCTGTGGCCGTGTATTGTCGTCAACATAAGGACATCCCTCTTGTCCTTATATTTAACGCACAATACATTGTCGCTGCATTGGGCCCGGCTCTCACCCCTTCTGAGCAGTTGCCCAAGCAGCGTCTTAGGGAGGCTTTTTTGATTTTTCCGAACAGTGCCACATGCCACTGTTCCTCTGGAAGCGAGGCACTGAAACAGGGGGACACTGGTATAAAAGTTATCCAGGTACAGATGGTAACCCTGGTCTAATAGTGGGTGCACCAGTTCCCACACTATTTTCCCTGTTACTCCCAGCACGGGGGGGCATTCTGGGGGCTCAATTTTAGTGTCCTTCCCCTCGTAAATACGGAACTTGTGGGTGTACCCTGATGTACTTTCGCACAGCTTGTACAACTTCACACCATACCGTGCCCGCTTACTGGGCAGGTACTGGCGGAATTTTAGCCTCCCCTTGAAGTGTACCAGGGACTCGTCTACTGCAATGTTTATCTGTGGGGCATACGCCTGGGCAAACTTGGCGTTAAAATGGTCTATTACGGGCCTGATCTTATACAACCGATCGTAATTGGGGTGATCGCTGGGGGGGCACAGCTGGTTGTCATTGTAGTGCAGAAATTTTAAAATACACTCAAAGCGCGTCCTCGACATCGCCATGCGGAACATTGGGGTGTGGTACAAAATATCGGTAGACCAGTACGCCCTGATTGTTGGCTTCTTTATTAGCCCCATGGTTAGTATAAGCCCCCAAAATTTTTGTATCTCTGGTGCGTCCACAGGGGTCCACTTATCGGGTCTGGCATAGCTGGAGGTGGGATTTTGTTGAATAAAATTCTGGGCGTACAAATTAGTCTGGGTAACAATGTGGGCAATGAACTCTTCTGAAAAAAAAAACTTGAAGAAGTCCTTCCCTCTGAGCCCTTCCGGATCAAATTGAATCCCTGGGTTCCCAATAAAATCAGGGATCTGGGGTCTGTAATCTTCCGGGGTACTCCAGTGAGCATCTCATGCATTGGGGTCAGTGGTGGTCCTTGGACGCCTTCTCGGGGGTGCAGGGAGCTCAGACTTTCTGGATGAGGATGAGGATGAGGAGTCGGAGAATGCCAAAAAAGTGGGGTCGTCATCACCACTACCTGAGTCCGAGTCTGATGCAATGATTGCATACAGTTCCTCTGAAGTGTACCTCCTGCGGGCCATATTTATATAAAATGGGGCACACGGGGAAAAAGTTTTATTAGATGGGACACTGCGGGATGGGGTGACCACGGGACGGGGGTCAGAAAGAACGCGGAAACTTATGTGGTGTATTCACGTAAGTGTTTTTTTTTTTTTCTTTCTTTTTTTTTTTACACAGACGAATACACTGACACAACACGGACTAACGACACACTACACACTAGACGGACTAACGACACGCTACACTAACTAATGACGGGTGACGGGACAGGTAACGAAATGGGAACAACAGGAACTTTTTTTTTTATTTTTTATTTTTTTTTACACAGACGAATACACTGACACAACACGGACTAACGACACGCTACACACTAGACGGACTAACTAAACGCTACACTAACTAATAACGGGTGACGGGACAGGTAACGAAATGGGAACAACAGGAACTTTTTTTGTTTTTTTTGTTTTTTTTTTACACAGACGAATACACTGACACAACACGGACTAACGACACACTACACACTAGACGGACTAACTAAACGCTACACTAACTAATAACGGGTGACGGGACAGGTAACGAAATGGGAACAACAGGAACTTTTTTTGTTTTTTTTTGTTTTTTTTACACAGACGAATACACTGACAGTACACGGACTAACGACACGCTACACACTAGACGGACTAACTAAACGCTACACTAACTAATAACGGGTGACGGGACAGGTAACCAAAAGGGAACAACAGGAACTTTTTTTTTTTTTTACACCAAGGGATGCACTGACTACACGCTGCGCTACACTACACTGCTGATCGCACGCTACAGCTCACTCACTACACTTCTGATCACACACTACAGATCCCTCACTCACTACACTACACTGCACTTCTGATCACTCACTCCACTCTGCTACACTACACTGCCTGATCAATCACTCACTACACTCACTACAGTACACTGCCTGATCAATCACTCACTACACTCACTACACTACACCACACTGATCACTAACACTCACTCCACTACACCACACTGATGATTAACTCCTCTCCACTACACTGATCACTAACTCCACTCTGCTACACTACACTCCACTACACTACACTACACTCCACTCCACTCCACTACACTACACTACACTACACTCACTCCCTGCCTAATCTACACTCTAATCGCACTTTATATTCACAAAAAACACAGTAGGTGCTCTCTGTACAAGCACCGGAAACACACTGAGGTGCTTGCACATGGAGCCCCTACTGTAAACAGCGCGAAGTCCGCTGCTGCGCTGTGATTGGTCAGGGAGTTTTTCCCTGACCAATCACAGCGATCGTGGGGGAGGGACCGCTCTGATTGGTCCCCAGCCCGGACGCAGCACTTGTCTGCTGACATAGTCAGCAGACATCACTGCTGTGTCGCCGCGATTGTCACCGCGGCGACACTTTAATGACATGACGTACCAGGTACGTCCAGGAGCGGGAAGGGGTTAAATACCTGCGGATGTCATTTTTCCCTGCAGACGCTGATCCGCGTGCAGGAAAAAATCCGGACCATGCTCCATTTGGTGCGGGTCTCCCGCACGGATGGCTCCCGCAGGCTTCTATTGAAGCCTATGGAAGCCGTCCGGATCCGCGGGAGACCAAAATCGGAATATACTCACCTGCTCCGGATCTTCCCTTCTTCGCGCATTCATCTTCTCTCCGTCGCGGCTGGATCTTTTTTCTTCGGGCCGGCGCATGCACGCTGCACGCAACCGACGTGCCCTGCGCATCTGCCGGGCCGAAGAAAGAAGATCCGTCCGCGACGGAGAGAAGATGAAGCCGCGGCGAAGGGAAGATCCGGAGCGGACGAGAGGTGAGTTAATTCTTATTTTTATGCCTCATGTCCGAGGGGCAGGAGGGACCCGCTGCAGATTCTCCATGGAGAATCCGTAGCCGGCCTGATTTTCCCCGTGGACATGAGGCCTTATTCATTCTTACACAGACGGAAAAGCATGGTTCTGTAAGTAGAAACTGAGTCTGTAATTACATGGAATGGCTGACCATGTATAGATACAGGTAAGAAAGTCTTATGCACCGCGATTTGAGGTGTCTGCCCACTATAGGTTACTCAATGTTGTTGACGATCTTTAGAAGCCAACACGTAGCCAATTCCCACTTGCACAACTGTCCAAGCATCCTTCTGGATTCATACCAAAAGCTCTTTTAAACATTGCTTCACATCCTTGCACTGCATTTTTAACTTTTCTCCCCTCAACCAGCTGCTTAGCAGTCTTCCGGACACTGCCTTTACAGCTATTTGCTTGTGAGATCCCCATTGTAACTCACCTTAGGCTTATCTCACAATCAGACCTAAAATCAGATTATACTCACCTGCTGCGGGCCGTGCGTGTCTTCCCTTCTTCCCGGCCGGATCCTCTTGCTTCAGCCCGGCGGATGTGCCCGGCACGCAGCCGGCGTGCCGAGCACATCTGCCGGGCCGAAGAAAGAAGATCCGTCCGGGAAGAAGAGAAGACACGCATGGCCTGCAGCAGCTGAGTATATTCTATTTTCAGCGCTCATGTCCGCGGGGCAGGAGGGACCCACTGCGGATTCTCCATGGAGAATCCGTAGCGGGCCTGATTTTCCCCGTGGACATGAGGCCTTAGGAGCATCTGGCAAAGTATGGCTGAAGGACCTCTGGCATGCACCTTAGGGAGCATCAGTGGCAGATACACTGACAAAGACCTGAGTCAGGCATTTTGGGGACAAGCTAGATATTTTCTGTGTAATTTACATCCTGCCCCAGGTTATGGGCGGTCTAGACCCTAACTATGTTCTTGCTTCGCCCTAACTGATCTATGTCTTGTCCGCGTTTTTATTTTTTTGTATCCACCTGGTTCCATATTTTTGTGATAGTATTAAGGGCAAGAAATGGGTTCCTTAGATACTGCTGTGGTTTAGCCCATGATGAACCAGTTGTGATATAATGCATCTAATGTCTTGGGGAGTTTGGTAACTCATTTGGTGACAGAAACTAAAACTGAAATGTCATTAGTCTTTCAGTAATGCAGCATTAGCCTTTGGGCCGATAATTTCAAATTTATACCTTAATATGATAGAAGTAAGCTAATAAAACAGTTTTCACATTTTAAGTAGGTCTCCTTTTAAATGACGTAAAGGATACAGGAGCTGCAGAAATAGTATTGCTTTCTGTTCTATGCTGTTTTCATAACTTCCATTTACTTCTATGGGAGTTATAGAAACTGTATAAGGTTGTGTTCACACGTGGCTGATTTTCTGCAGGTTTTCCACAGCTGAAAAAAATCCACAACAATCCACACCAAAATTTGCCCCATTTGGTGTGGACATTGTCCTGGATTTTGGTGTGGCAAAAGATTTTACCCCTTCAATTTGAATTTAATTGAAAAGTTAAAATCTGCTGTCGATCTGCACCAAAATCCACATTTAAGTCCACACCGAATGGTGGAACGCACTCTTAGGCAGCTGACTACGCTGTTTCCCTAGCTCCCAGTCCCCTTGAGTACAGAAAGATATTCCCATTGCAGCCATGATGGGCCATAACAGGACTACCCCATTTAAAAGGCAACCTAAAACAATCATGCACACACCCCTAGATTATCCATGACTCTTCTGAAATAGGGAAGATTTTCCACACTCCCAGCAGAGCATGCAAATCTTTGACTAAATTTTGTGTTAGCCACCAGTACAGAAAACCCACTATGTATTTTATAAATATGTATGCAGTGAGTGCCCCCTACTGAAGGTTTCAGGCAGCCAGAATTTTATTATTGAGGTCTATGGCTATGTAAATGCAGGCATTATGTTGGTATTGTAAGATAGCATTCTACTGGCAATATTTACCCACTGGCATCACCATAGGTGATACAGGGGAAGCGGTTGACCCCTGGTCCAGGAGCCTCAGGGGGCCCATAAGGCCTCTTTTCTCCATATAGGGAGCCCAGTACTTATGAATAAACCGTTGGGGCCCTGTTACAGGTTTTGCATTGGGGCCCAGGCAAGTTACGCCTCTGTATTTATCTATACATTTGCCTATATATGCCTCATTTGGACAGACATTTCTTGTTCACCTATGCGTTTTCACCATGATATTCCCAGTTTAAGTGGAAATCCTCTTGTATATTTTTTGTGGTGGGTTATTTCAGGTCTTTTTTTTTACAATGGTGCCACATTGGCCCCAAAATCATGTTGTGTAGGGTACATAATGATTGATAGTAAAACCAGCATTTTCCCCAAACCAGAAATGATCTTTTCCCACTTGTTTACTTCTATACCAGGGATTACGATAATCTCTTTACACCCCAGTATACGGTAATGAAACCCAGTGAATGTCCAGTGTATAATCTCCGATTTACTCAAGCAGCATTTGTGGTAGTGATACTGTTTAAATGTTAATGTTTCATGTAAATTCAGTACCGCAATCTGTTGTGGAAAAAAAAAAGAAATAGAATGACTGCCGACTACTAATTTAAGTGCATAGCTCAACGGAATGAACTTCCCTTCAAGCATTAAATTTGAGTTTTGGATTGATAATTTCATATTAGCTGTAAATAAATATAAATTCTGTTCTGCGTTTTTACAGACTTGTTGAAATAACATTAACTTTGTAAAGGAAAAGACCCATGGTTAATTTAGTTTGTCCTTCCATCGTGTGGTAGATAGTGTTCTAGTAAAAGAATATTTATATTAATGGAATGTTAACAGTTTATTGCCAGGTTTGGGCACTGCCAATGAGATTTCACATGTCTTTGGATGCCACGATTCAGTTTTACATCTTAGAAGTTGTAGGAACATTTCTTTAGCAAAACTGCAATCGTCGATTTGGCAAAATTGCAGTAAAGATGTTACATACGACTATATGTGAAGTAAGGCTAAGTATGAAACCGAGTGAGAATCAAGGTTAATGTAAATAAAGTAAATTTAGAACTGGATCCTTTTTGCTGTGCCTATGTATGCGGCTGATGTCCTTCTGGTCACACTACCGCTGCTGAGCTCTGTATAGTCATGAGTGCCAACTAGAGATGAGCGAGTATACTCGCTAAGGCACATTACTCGAGCGAGTAGTGCCTTAGCCGAGTATCTCCCCACTCGTCTCTAAAGATTCAGGGGCTGGCGGGAAGCGGGGAGGAACGGAGGGGAGATCTCTCTCTCTCCCTCTGTCTCCCCCCAGCTCCCCGCCGCAACTCACCTGTCACCCGCGCCGGCCCCCGATTCTTTAGAGACGAGCGGGGAGATATCTCTAGGGCCAACTCATATTGCCTATACACATTAGACTAAATGCTCATTTACACAGGCCAAAAATTGCCCACCAGTAATGAGCTTCAATCAATAAAGCATGTCAATTGGCACCAGCCCACTGTTTTTCACACACATCAGATGATCGACTCTATGGGGGTGAGCAATAGTTGATAAGATTGTTCATTTCCATAGGGCTTTCACTGGTCACTTGTACGTTTCGCCGATCACATGGGGAGATGTACAGCTGAGCAGCAGGAATTTGGGTGAACATTCATGCCTGATAATCTCACCATGCAAATGTATCTTATAGTTGGTGAAAATGGATGATTTAAAAAAAATAAAATAAAAAATGATCATTTCTTGGGTGAAATGGAACAATGAAGGATCATCTTAACCAACCAATGACAGTCTGTCATCATCTGGAAAGATGTCTCCCACTTCTGAAATTTTCATCTGACTGTCTTCAGGTGTCACCAAGCTTATATGGTTAATTTGAAGAACTGAAATGGCCAATGTGGAATGAAATGTGCATGGCTGCGTTTGTGGGAACGTTCACCAGATGATTAATTGTTCATTAGTTCTTCAACCAACAACCTACTTCTTTCTAATATGTATGGCATTGGTCACCTTTAAAGGGACAGGGAAATGCCAGCTGCTGGTGTTAGCCTATTGCAAACTTGCTCAGAACTGTCACATCTTGCCAAGAAACAAGGTTGATTGGCTCCTGTTCATTTGTGAAGGTGTTTGTTTGCTGTTTTGAATTGGTCTCGACTTCTGACTCTGGCTTTTGATCTCTGCCTGGCCTGACCCGTATCTGTGTATTGTGTGCATGAACATTGCCAGCGCTGTCTTCTCTGGGGACAAAACATGGGGACTCCCTGTGCAAAGTCCATAACCCTGTAAAGAGTATACAGTACACCGCATACCAAAGTCAGCCATCATGTACTTTACTAGTATATGTTGCAGTTCATTTCTACAGAACCAATAACCAATTATGCGTTTTTTCCGGTGCAGATTTAGTCGCACCACAACTGCACCGTCTGAATACAGCATGCGTTATTTGAATTAATGTTTTGAATTCAGTGAGGACAATTATAGCAACCCTCCAATTTTAGGACAAAATTCTGTCCTGAGATTGCAAGGGATGGGTGGTATATTACCTGCACTTGTTCTTTTTTAATCTTCTGATCTGCTGGTTCTGGATCCCATTTTCTTTTTTTTTATAACTCTTTTTTATTCGGTTTTATAAATAGTACAAAGTACAAATTACAATAACCAAAAACATTTCACAGTATATTGAAAAAAGGCATGTGACAATCAGTATCACTTTCTTGTATAGTCATATAATTCTCCATAATTGTATCCAGCCAACTAGGACTAGTACATTGCATTAGGGTTTTACGGAACGTGGATCCACAGGACCAACCAACCAAGCTGAGACCAGTTCTGAAGGGGTAGGCAGCTGACTCCTCAGGTAGAGGGACTGTAGCCAGGAATTCAGAACGAACTCAGATACAGGAATACAGACAGAACTCAGACTCAGAGATGGATTACCTACTCGTGGACAGACAGAGGCAAACACCTAAAATGCTCACCAGCATACCCGCACGAATAAATGGATGAAATTGCTATAAGACTACAAGGAATTAGTTTGTGTATTAGTCAAGTCACTTAAACCGTGAGCCCACTTCAAGGGTCCTTGTTGTCTCGTGGTCCCTACTCTAACAAGGCAACTCAACTAACCCTAGGATGCATGCCTGCAAACAGGGCTGTCGCCCCTATAGGGACGGCCCCGCTCTGAATTCTAAGGACCCAAGTCGCCCTAGATGGTAAATGATCCAAGCAGCACAGGACACAGTTCACAATAACACAGAGCAACAAGCAAGAATGCAAACACAAGGGGAATGAGGAAATCAACTCCCCCCCCCCCCCGCCCCCCAGCCAGAGGGCTGATATTTACATGCAAACCACACCCAGGCAGCACAATTAACCACACCTGTGAAGCTGAGCTGCTGGGAAAACACGTAGAACAACAGGTCCTAGCAGAATGCTCTAACAACTATAGAGAGACTTGTAGGTAGAAGTAGGTTGTATCACGTCACTCCCATTATCATCTCATGTTGCTATGAAATATTCATAAACTTAAACCAACTAACTAACTTTCCGGGTGCCAAGGTCGCTCTACCACTCTCTGCACTCAATATTATACATGAATATTGGTGTTCTAAATTTGCCGGATCTTGGTATGAAGTTTTCTTCTCCCCTTTGTTAGTCTATTCTTAATCTACCCAACTGGTTTGCGTCATGCACTTTAAGATAGCATGAGGTATCCTTGAATGACTTCATACACTCTACAATCTCTTGTGTGGTTAAACATTCTTCAATGAACGCACGTAATTTTAAAAAAAAACGGCTCTCGTGACTCCACCCTATATTCTAATTCCAATTTTTCCATACACAAAAGTTTTTGGGTCTATGTGTTATGTCTGTGAGTTTTGGAGTTAGCGGCTGTAGCCATTGTGTTAATCGGTAATGTTTGCTTATCATAAGGGTAGCATAGATGAAATGTCTTGATTGTAGTTCAGCAGGGAGAAAATGGAATATAAAAACTTGGGGTGTCAATGGTAGTAAGATTTTTTTCGACCTTGTGTATTAGTAGTTTTCTCTCTGTCTAATATCTTTGAGCTTCGGGACAGCTCCATAAGCTATGGAACATGTTTGTTTTTGACTTGTTACATTTAGGGTAGGCCAGCAGTCTGTCGGGTGCATTGGGATGTGGTGGGATATCAAAACCATATATGGCCTTATGTGTGATTTTTAAACTGAGTTTCTCTACATCTTTTATTGGAAATGGCTTTGCACATTGCTTTCCAACCATCTGTGATTTCCTGTTCAATCTCTGGATCATTGATTTCATTCAACAATTTTTTAAAGATCGATGATCCATTGAATGCTGCAAGGTTTAACCTAAAGACTTGATATAAACTAGAGAGGAAGTGTTTTCATGAGGGGGAGGTGATTAAGAGGTCTAGTGGGTTGGAGATATGTTCTTTGTCTATTTGTCGTAAGTTGGTGAGTAGAAAACCCTCTCAATTGCCCATAGGAGAGGAAGTGTGTGCTTGGGAGCTCAAAGGCTTCTCGGAGTTCTGGGAAAGTTTGTAGACTAGGCTCCTGGGAATGTAAAATATGTTGGACGGTCTCTATGCCTTTGGTTTGCCATTGTCTAAATAATTTGCTTTCCCACCCTATTTGAATTCTGGATGTCTCCACATCTTCATATACTTTGAAATTTTAAAGGGTAGCCTATACGCCTTTCTCACAATCTTCCAGGTTGCAATCATGTCTTTAGCCAGAAGTGATTGCCTGACCAAAGGTGGAAGATTTGAGAAGCTAGTGTGCAGAAGAGCGTTTGGATCCTATGGAGAGAAAAGGTCTGCCTCCAAAAAGAAACCCATTTTCAACTGTCCAGGATGACCAACGCAAATTTTCATACTATCTAATCCTCATAGTGCATTGTAGTGTTACACTGCCAATGCACTGTACTTGCTTTCTGATTGGCCAGATCTACTTATGTGAACTGCAGTGGCCAATCAGAGAGAAGTGCATAGTGTGCAGTAGGCAGACAGAAAATTGCAGGGACCATCTTAGATACTGGTACCAGAACTGGTAGATTAGATGGATGGCAGAGAAGAACAAACACAGGTAATATGCCCCCCTCCAGTCCCAGGACAGAATTTTGTTCTGAAACTGTAGGGTCACTTTAGGCCACTCCCACAGAGGTGTTTTTTACATCGTTTGAAATGCCCACTAAAAGAAAACGCTGTACTGAGCCTTCATTGATTTCAATAGAGCTTCCCAGACAAGCGTTTTAGTGCGGCGTTTCTAACGCCACACTAATTGAATGCTGTCTGTTCTATTTTAGTGTATTGCAGCACTTTTGAATGCACCACATCACTGGAGATGAGCGAGTATACTCGCTAAGGCACATTACTCGAGCGAGTAGTGCCTTAGCCGAGTATCTCCCCGCTCGTCTCTAAAGATTCGGGGGCCAGCGCGGGTGACAGGTGAGTCGCGGCGGGGAGCAGGGGGGAGTGGGGGGAGAGAGGGAGAGAGAGATCCCCCCTCCATTCCTCCTCGCTCTCCTCGGCCGCCGCCGGCCCCCGAATCTTTAGAGACGAGTGGGGAGATACTCGGCTAAGGCACTACTCGCTCGAGTAGTGTGCCTTAGCGAGTATACTCGCTCATCTCTACACATCACCCATTGCCACAGTGGGGTGTGTTAAAAATGCTATCCAACGCCGTTCCAAACCGCTGTAAAAACGCAGTGTTTTACAAACGCCTGTGTGAGACTGGCCTTAAAGACTGTACCATTATGTCAGGATTACGTGAGGGTATTTTCCCATTGTCACAGCTCTTTATGGGTGAATTAATCAGTGCAAGCTAAGAGAATAAATGTGTCTATTTGCTGCTTTACTTTTGTTTGTGCCAGCATATTACATAGTTAAACTGCTGTATAATGCATATGTTGAAGAACATATGATAAGTGCAAGGTTGAAAGCAATTTCAGTAACCCAAGACGTGTTTAGTACCTTAATAAGGCGAGATGGAAGTTACAAGTGATCAGCTTAAGTTTTATATTATCTGGCTGTGAAGGATAAAAAGCAGCCGCAGCATCTTCTGTGACTAGGAACTAATTTAAATTAGGGCACAGAACAAGAGGCATTACATCCAGTAAGCAATCATTTCCACTTCACAGTGGCCCTTTTTAGAGCTTTACAAAGGAAAAAAAATAACTTTTCAGCTGAGTTACACAAATTTATGCTTTCTAAACAAAGTTTTTCTCTGTACCATCACAATCTGTATTGAACCAAAAGATGTGCATGGAGGGTAGAGAGTAGAATTGTGTTCATGCAGGTTAAAAGAGCATTTCCACTTACATATCATTTATACATGGATGTAGTCCACATCTCTGTAGCCAGAAAGAAGTTGGGGTCTTTTAAAGAAAATATTATACTTAAATATTTTTTTCTCTATCCTGCCATAGTTGATTGGCAAGGGTCCACAACACACAGGGATATGGAGGAGAAGCAGATACTCCGATCCCCGTGTAGTGCCCGGCCCTAGTAATTAAAGGCGCAATTCTCATTAAAATCATTGAGCACTGTACTTGCAATTACAAGCATGAGCGCTGACCACTGCGTAGTCGTCGGGCTAACTTTTTCTGCTCTGAACTCCTGTGTGTTGTGGTACTGACAGCACATGTGCAATTAGCTGATTGGTCGGGTTCCCAAGTTGTGGACTGCAGCCGATTAACTGATGTTGACTATCCCGAGGATAGGCCATTAATAGTATTTCCATGAAAAACCTCTTTAATATATGACATACATATCTGCTACAGAAAAAACATGAAAAAGTGTATTTTTTTTTAAATTCTCCTTTATTTCTTGTTCCTAATATATAAATAGGTGACAGCTATACTTTATTGTTAGAATTGTTTCAATTGTTGTCAGCTTTATGTGCCAACAAGGTTATAGAAAAACTCTTTTTCTTTCCCATTACTTTTAGGTAAATGACTTAAAGTACGAGCTGGATGATCAAGAGAAAAAATGCAAAGACTTATCAAATATCTTTTCTAAACTTTCACAGGAAGCCGAAATTTTGGTAATTGTATAATACTTTCAATGATTATAACAATATATATGAGTGTATTCCTTATCTCTCCTTTAAAGTCTGAGGCAGATTTATTAGGACCAGTATTTCATATGTTGGTCTTCATCTACATTTCACTGTCGGAAGATACGTTAAATATTAATATTAGGAGGCTTAAATTCTTAAAACCTTTGGTACATCTTGGGCCGTCAGTGCGTCACAAACTGAAATCTGCGCCAGCTGGTGTAGAATAACAGGATAATATATTATACCACAGTTTCTGGTATAAAGTATAGTAAATCTGAAGGGCTGGGGGTAGCACTGAACCCTACAATGAAGTCCCAACCACTTTTTTTTAAAGTTGGCATAAAAAAAAAGTTGCAAACTTTTCTGCAAAATAGGTATGTGCAAAAAACTTGTGGAAATTGCCTAATAGATCTCTCCATTATGTGTTGAGCTCTAGACAACAGTACCACATTCTCATCTTTATTGGGAATTCCAGCAAATCACTAATCATTATCTCTGTACAGACATCAAGCTAGCAAAAAAAGTTACTGTGAAATCTCAATTCTGAAGCCGGCAGAATTGTGGTTGCAGCTAAAAAGCAATGTATGTACAAAATGAATAGCGTTCACCGGGAGATTAACATTGATGGCCTATCCAGTGTTTGGTTGATGCGGACATGATAAAGAGAACTAAATGCTTATGTGAATATTGCATACACGTCATTGGCTGGGTAGGTAGCTGTGCCAGCTACTGCATAGAACGAACTGCAATATAAACAACAGTACCCTCACCAATCAAAAACTGACGGCCCATTAACGTTGAGGTCATGAACGTTTCACTTTACATCCACAGCCTCACAGAGAAAATGCCACAGCATGAAGATTTTGTTCCAGCAGTATTCAGTGTTCAGGCCAACAATTTATGCAAATTGATGCATGTTTTGATCAATCATGTGCTCTGACAGCATGATGAAAGAAAATAAAGCAGCTTGTAACTAAGATGAACTGTTGACTGTGGTCAGTACTACATGATCAACACTACCCCAGGACAGTATTTTAACATTCATTGAATTAATACTATGTCATGTTAAAGAGGTTGTCTGGTTACCAGACAACATTCTATTCATAGGGCTGCCTGTAGTAAAATAATAAACTTATCTATACACCGCCACTTGCTATAGATTATATTAGATATTGTAATTGGTGAAAGTCAAGCATAGGTTATCCTTCTACCATTCATTGTTTGTTAAAGCCCTGTGAGAGGTCCTCTCATGAAAACATGGGTCTCATAACTATGAGTGCACTCGATTATTTGATAGCTCCCATTAGCCAAATGGCACAATATTTTTGGTTTCATCTGGGCTAATATGAGAGCTGACCTGTTCCCATTTTATGCTGCCCCTAGAAGCAGCATGGTAAGCTGACGGATCTACTAAAAATACAGAGCAGAACTTTCAGTCAAACACTGTTGTGTCAAAAACTTTGCATTAATATACCGTTTTTCATTTAAGGAATCAGAATTCCAGGCCGAATTATGTAATTTGGAGCAGCAACTTCATAAAAAACTTCATGCACTAAGGGGCTTAGAATATGAGAATAAGACCCTCACTCTGGAAAATGAGGACATGTCAATAAAAACTGCTAACAGGTTAAGTAATGATTTTTTGGTATGCGTTTTAAGAACTGATGTCCGCTTGTTCATATTTAGTTCTACCTACAGAGGCCTTGGAAGTTGTCCTGCATGATTAGGGCCATATTAGTGTTGTCAGATTATATACTAGGTAGTGGATAGTAAATATATTCAGCTTTTCAAGTGACGTTCTACCTGTGTTTAGCATTGGCTATACACTGACTACTTTATTAGAGAGCTTTCCTATATGGAAATAAGACACATGATCACCAGTGCTAGACTAGCTAGGGCCAGTATTTCAAAAACTGCCAACCTTATGGGGTTTTATGACGTCAAGAGGAGAAAAATCCAGCAAAGGGGAATTCCGTGGATGTAAATAATTTGTTGACTGAAGGGATCAGAGGAGGATGTCAGGAATTATTCTGACAAACAGATGGTGCATAGCAGAGGCGTAACTTGAAGCTTCTGGGTCCCAATGAAAAATCTGTAATGGGACCCCCAACTACAATACTTTTTTCATAGTACTGGGCTCCCTATATGGAGACGAGAGGCCTTATGGACCACATACCCTGCATCTCCTCAAGATCAAAATATATGCTAAATGTTGATTGAGCAAATATAGAGCTTCACTTTAAAGGGGTTTTCCCACAACTTAAAATTGCTTCACAACCACTCTGTTCTTCCTGGTTGTTGCTGACCAGGACATGTGACTGCTGTAGCCAATGACTGGGCACAGCAGTAACCTTCTATAGCCAGTGATTGGCTTCAGCAGTCACATGTCCTGATCAGAAGCAACCAGGAAGAACAGAGTGGTTGTGAAGCAATTTTAAGTTGTGAGAAAAGCCCTTTAATACCAAGTGGGACTAGTGTTCTTTGACATGTCACCTCACTCATCCTTGTGTTGGTTTAGCAATCATATTTGGAATACACATGTCCCTTTAGAACAGTTATATAATTTCTTTAATTATGGTAGCTTTTCTTCTCTGAAAATGAGTCATGGTTATAAATTGTAATAGCTATTAGGAAAATAGAGAGTTGTGTGAGATTAGAAGAAAGGGTCAGAGATGCTTTATTTCAGTTTGTCTGTTCTAGATGACATAATAATATTCCTTTAGGCTGCCCTTGTGCACACTTCTTTTGTGGCTTTTTTTAGGGTTGTAAAAACATAATGATTTTCATGCATTTTTACCAGGGGTTTTTTCTTCATACAGACATTTTTGTCATCTCTCTTTTTTAAGGATTTTATCCTTCTAGAGAAGTCTTTGGAAAGGCCGCCTGCAGACGAGCGGGTCGGATCCGGCAGCGAGAATTCTCGCTGCGCGATCCGACCCGAGCGCCTGCAGGGACGAGCGCGTACTCACCCGCGCCTGGCGGCCCCGGCTCTTTCATGTGCCGGCTGCCGCGCAGCCGGCGCATGCGCAGACCAGAGCCGGCGGCCAGGTGAGTGCGTGCCCCGCAGAAAATTAGAAAATGCCGCGGTTTGTTTGCCGCGCGAGATTTCGCACGGCCAAACCGCGGCCGTCTGCATAGGAGTGCGTATTTTAATGCACTCCTATGCAGGCTTTCAGCGGCGGAAATCCCGCGGGAAATCCCGCGGCGGGATTTCCGCTCGTGTGCAGGCGGCCAAAGATGTGTGAAAAAAATGCCAAACCTAGGACATGTTTCATTTAAAAAAACTATTGAGCAAAAAACACCAGAAGTGAAGAAAAACACCACAAAAAATACACTGGAACAGATTAGCTAATATTGTCTAATAGTTAGACTGCGCATACTTAGACTAGACAGTCTTAGGCTGGGTTCACACGAGCGTGTTTTTGTGCGTGCTTAGGTGTGTACATACACGTGCACCTAGGTACAAGCAAAAACACGTGTGAACACAGCTGCGTGCTTGTTGTCAATAGAGCCACTGCTGCTGCCGGCGGCTCCATTAAAAACAATGCTCTGCCGACACCCCTGCATTCTTTTTCAGGGAAGGGCTTTACATATAAGTCCTTCCCTGAAAAATAAACATTTTAGTGCAAAAAAACAACAAAAAAAGTACATCTCCGCCGCTGCCGTGACCCCCGTGGGCATGAAGAACACATCTGCCGCATGCAGCAGATGTTTCCTTCACCCCCACTAGTTGAAAGAATTCCCTGCTGCTACATCTGCCACATCTGTGGCAGAGGAATTCTTCAATTCTTAACCGCAGCTGTCACACATGACTTCATAAGCCCTTCCCTGATAAGCCATTTAAAAAAGTGTCTTAAAAAAAAAAATCAGTACTCACCTCGCATGCAGCAGATGTGTTCTTCATGCCTGTGGGGGTCACGGCAGCGGCGGAGATGTAAGTTTTTTTTTTTGCACTAGAATGTTTCTTTTTCAGGGAAGGGCTTAAAGCCCTTCTCTGAAAAATAATGCATGGGGCCGGCAGAGCATTGTTTTCAATGGAGCCGCCGGCAGCATTGCACCATAGAACTGGTATATTTGCTATAGTAAATCTGCCCCATAGTTTGTAGTACATTTAATATTTCCCAAACGGCTTAAAGGAGTTGTCCGGCCACACAGGGTAAAAATTTTTATAATGCTGCTGCTTTCCTTTCAGTAAGGATAGTAACAGACAGCATACAGGGGCTCAAACCGGCAGGCAGATCAGCTGCAATGTCAGTTTATTACCTTAGACTCTGATCTTCTCTGCAGCTTTCAAAGATGGCGCCTCTGTGCTGCCTTCTCACATGCCCTGCGCTCTCCCTCCTCTGTGTGCGCGCTCCGGATGGTAGTAAGAGACATGAAAGGCAGGATTTCCCTCAGCTCACGTCCTAGCCCCGCCCACGACACGCCCACCTCTATTGAACTGCTCTACAGTCTCTCCCCGCCCCCTGCTAAAGTAAAGTAAAACATTTCCCCACACACACATGCCCTCATAGTGCCCCTCTCACAATGACCCCCCCCCCCCCCACTTCTGTCAGCCGGGTCAATGCACATACACATCACTGCACCCCCCCCCCCCTGCACACATCCATCCATCCATCCATCGATCTCTCCCACTCCACACCCCCCCCCTTCCCCCGGGACTTCTGTCAGCCGGTCCGTGCACACACACACACACACACATCACTGCACCCCGCCCCCCCCCCCCCGTGCACACATCCATCCATCCATCCATCTCTCCAACATTTCCAACATTTCTCCCCTTCTCCCCTACTCCCCCTACTCCCCTTCTCCCCTTTCACATACTTTTCAAGTCCCGATGGTGTCTTCTTGGCTCTTGTCCAAGCAGCAGCGGCAGGCAGTCACTCACTCCGCTCTGGTATATGAAACCAGGAAGTGAGTGTACTGCGCATGTGCCGACCGGCGGCGCGCGTCCCCTGCGATGATTAGGTAAAGAGCACGGTCCCGGCGGAAGAAAGAAGGACTGCGCATGCGCGGAAGGGAAGAGGAGCGTTCCAGCGCCGACAAGAGCTGCTGCCGGCCCGACAAGAAATGCAGACGATTTCTTGTCGTAACCACGGACGACCGAGGGTCAACACAGGGGGGGGGGCACCCCTAAAGGTAAGTGAATAACTTCTGTTTGCAACATTTTCAATGCACAATCTACATTACAAAGTGCATGGAAATGTGCAAACAGAAGTAATGAGATATGATGTTCATGGCCGGACAACCCCTTTAAGGCTAAATTTGGCCTCAGCATTTTTGGATAAAATTGTAAAGATGAAACGTGGCGGTTTTCCTACAAAGGCTGTTATGAAGCTACTATAATAGTGCGATATACTTTAAAAGTTTCACCATATACACTACATCATGGGGCAGATTTATAAAAACAGTTTTTCAGAGTAGATATACAACATGTATATCAAATTTACAATTAACATAGTATATGGTGGCATATACTATGTTTTTACTTTAAGTATGGAGGCTAATTTAATGTAAATGTTTGCCACTGACAAGTTCCTGACCAAATTGTGTGAATAAGATATTTATTTTTCTATTCCCTATAACGGTAAAAGCCTTCTAGCCACTTCTTAGTTGTATTTGCCTCTGGGGAACAACATATCAGTGCAACCAATATGGGCACCATTACAGCTCACATGCGAGTTATCAGCCAGCTTTCCTAGAATTGTTAATTACAAATCTGCCTACTGAACAGATGGTACAAAAACTAATCCTGCTTTCCAAAAACAGCTGTATTTGTGGTTAAAAGTTTTGAGACTGACATATTTTTGGTTTTCACAAAGTTTGCTGCTTCAGTGTTTTTAGATCTTTTAGTCAAATGTTTCTCTGATATACTAAAGTTCAGTTATAAGCATTTCATAAGTCCTTAAACTTTTATTGACAGTTTAGGCAAAGACTCAATATTCAAAGTGTTGACCCTTATATTTCAAGACTTCTGCAATTCGCCATGGCATGCTGGTTATCAGCTTGTGGGCCACACCCTGACTGATGGCAACCCATTCTTACCAAATCAATACTCAGAGTTTACCACAATTTCTGCATTCTTGTTTGTCCAGCCACATTTTGAGGATTGACCACAGGTTCTTAATGCAATTGAGATCTGGGTAGTTTCTTGGCCATAGATCCAAAATGTCATTGTTTTGTTTACCAAGCCACTTAGTTATCACTTTTGCCTTGTAACACATTGCTCAATCATGCTGGAAAAAGCATTGGCCATCACCAAATTGCTCCTGGATGTTGGATCACCAAATTGCTCCAGGACCATCACCAAGTTGCTCTTGGAGGATGTTTAGATGCCATTCTTTATTCATGGCACTGTTCTTAGGCAAAATTGTTAGTGAGCCAGCTCCCTCGGATGAAAAGCTGCCCCACACATGAATGGTCTCAGAATACTTTGACATAACCCAGGACTCACGGCAGCGCTCAGCTTTTCTTCTCCGGGCAATCATTCTTCCAGATATCCCAAACAATCTGAAGGGGGCTTCATTAGAGAAAAAACCTTTACTCCAGTCCTCTCCGTGTACCAGTCCAATCCGTGTATCTCATGCAAAATATCAGTCTGTCCTTGATGTTTTTCTTGGAGAGAAGAGGCTTCTTTGCTGCCCTTCTTGATACCAGTCCAGCCTCTAAAAGCCTTCTCCTCACTGTGCATGCAGATGCGCTGACACCTGCCTGCTGCCATTCCTGAGCAAACTCTGCACTGCTTTTGAACCAATCCCATAGTTAAATCTTCTTTAGGAGACGGTCCTGGTATTTTTTTAAACAGTTAGCAGGTAATTTTGCGGCAGAGCTGCAATTCAATGGAAATGTTTTGGTTTTTTTTAAATAAAGTTTATTTTCATGGCAATGAATAACTTTGCAATTTATTGCAATTCATCTAATCACTCTTCATAACAATCTAGAGTTAACGCAAATTACCACTATTAGAGTTGAGCGCACGTACTCCGCCGAGCTTGATGCTCGTTCGAGTATTAGCATACTCAATGGTACTTGTTACTCGAACGAGCATCAAATCGTGTTCGACCCCGACCCAGTTTTTGGCTCCTCCCCATTGTGACGTGCCTGCTTTGGCCCCTCCCTGACGCAGGGTGCGTCATTGGCAAATGTTTTGTCTGGCAGGCAGGAGAGAGAAAGCTAGAAGAAAAAAAAAAAAGCTCGTGACCCACATACAAAAATGCAATGTAGTCAATGGGGTTCGTTACTCGAGTAGAGCTCTCGAATTTTACGAAAAGCTAGACTCTAATAACGCGGACCTGAGCATTTGGGTGCTCGCTCATCTCTAATTACTATAAAAAATGAAACGACAAACTTTGGGAAAACCGAAATTCGTGTCAGTTTTAAAACTTCTTGCTACAACTTGTAAATGAGAAATGGCTAAATACAACTCTCAACAACCTGACAAGAAGAGCAAAATGAATGGATTGTTTCATACTCTTTTATATTTGAAAAAGTATGAGGGCGATTGGATCTGGTCGTTAGGCACAGAGAGAATTAATATTGTGGAATGTACAGTACTGAGTAATGTGGATATGTTCTATAAGTCACTACTTTCTCGCCATAACTTGATTAGATTATGCCGTCCTACAACCTTCACCTCTGTTTTTCATTTATTACTCTCTGCAATTAATATGCTGAGTCATGCACGCCTTTGTAGGTCACTGTCTGACAGAATTGCATTTTGTTGGTCATAACAGGAAACCGAGCATTGATTTTGTTTTTCATAATTGTAGTCATAAGGCGATGAGAAAACTTGAAGCAGACATCAACCGCATGCAAAAAAGTCAGCTGAGGAATGAAGAGCAGGCTAATAATGCAACTAAAGAGCTCTCTCACGTGTCTGTCAGCCATACAGCATCCAAGAGAAAATTATCAGAACTGGAGGAGCGGTCGTCTAAAGAAGAAACTCGCCTGAAGGTGACAGAAAGATATAGGGAATCATTTTATTATCCTCAATATTCAGGATACTTACAAACATCATGATACTTTCTACAAGAAAAGCAAAATAGTGTTATATACAGTAGAACCTCAACTAACGTCATTAA
The DNA here is from genome assembly GCF_035609145.1 of Eleutherodactylus coqui. Taxonomy (NCBI): domain Eukaryota; kingdom Metazoa; phylum Chordata; class Amphibia; order Anura; family Eleutherodactylidae; genus Eleutherodactylus; species Eleutherodactylus coqui. The sequence continues at coordinate 90,250,645 of NC_089845.1, read as the reverse complement.
TCCGTCCGGAAGCAATGGACTTTAGTAGAAATCAATGTTAGTTGAGGACATTATTTCCATAGGAATTAATGTAAATCCAATTAATTGGTTCTAGATGTTCCAAAAAGCACACCAAACCCCATTTAGTAGAGAATAACTCTGGTCTTTAATACCAAAAAAATAACAATACTGAATCAATATAGAACACAACTGTAAAGAATAAATTAACATTGCAGGAACATCATTATAGCAGTACGTATCACTGTGTTATCTGTGGTTTAACATAGGACTGCAGGGACATCCTTAGCAGTATGTATCACTGTGTTATCTGTGCTTTGACATAGGACTGCAGTATTTATTTGCAAACGTTTCTTTACTGTACTGTACTCATCTGTACAGTACTTACATTTTGCAGTACAGTGGGGATTCAGGAGGCAGGCAGCGTTCAGCCGGCACTTGGGGGATTCAGCTGCTGTACTGTGTCAGGAGGCAGGCAGACACAGCAACGTTCAGCCGGCACTGTGCATTGTGGAGAGGGAAGGGGGAAGAGTAGGCGTGCTGATGCAGGAGAAGCAGGAAGTGACCGGCATCAGTTGCGCGCCGGCTCACTGAGCGGCGCAAGAGGTCATGGAGCGGTCGGCGCCCTTATCTGAGGAATGCAACTTTATTTGAGGAACCGCCGCTGCCCTGACACATCAACTTAAGTTGAAAACAGAGTTACTTAAGAGCAATGCTACTCAGGGGTTTATTGTACTAGGTGAGAAGGCAGTATACCAGGGGCGTACACAGGCAGAGTTACAGGGTTTAAAGCAACCCTCCAGTTTCAGGATAAAATTCTGTCCCTGTACTAGAGGGTGGAAAGGTATCTTAACAGTACATTTATCTTGCCTTCCTGGCCCTTTGTTCAGCTGGTTCCGGTTCCATTTTCAGGTGGCTAAGATTTAGACTACCAGAGCTTCCACAATGCATTGGTATTGTTAGGATTACTAACGCACTGTAGCTGCTCTATGATTGGCCAGCACTGCTCTTATAAACAGTGCTGGCTAATTACAGAGCAGTTCATAATGTCTATTAGATAGTTAAACAATGGCAGTGGCCATCTTTGCTTCCCGAAAACGCATCTCCGAACCAGTGGACCAGAGGTCCAGGGAGAGGAACTCAAGTACTGGTAAGATATCCCTTCAGTCACGGGACAAAATTTTGTGAAACTGGAAGGAACCCCATCTTTGTGACCTCATACCCCTTGAATGCCTCCATGACTCTCACACTGATTATCCTTATATAGCTCTTCTGCATTCACTGTCTGTATGTAATGCTCTCTGCCATCTGCTAATGAAATTGGAAGATTACATGGAGACAGAAGTCAAGTAAGAAGGATAGGGTTGCTTTTTTTTGAGTAGTCCACAGGGAAACAGATGATGAATCCCCTGGTTGGCCCTAAGCCAAGAGTGGGTCCCTAGTCCATAATGCCTAATTTATCTATATAGATTCATAGGCTGGCTAAGATAACACCCAAGCACAATGGGAGGCTGGGCAGTATCCTCCCTGCATAGGCCCTGCCTTCTCGAAAATGCTATGGTGTGCCCCATCACCAATCATACTGCAGCTACTCGCTGCTGCCTATAACCTGATGCTGTGTAAGCATGTATGCCTGGCTTACAGAGCTAAGAGGGCTAATAGTTGAAGTCAAGAGCTACGCAGTAGGGTATTGAGAGGGCCCTCAGGGCAGAACCAGACAAAAAAAAAGTCCAGCCAGCAGGCTACTGCTGAAAAAAGCATGTGTATCTGCTTTCGGCCGCCTGCAGACGAGCGGAAATCCCGCCGCGGGATTTCCCGCGGGATTTCCGCCGCTGAAACTCTGCATAGGAGTGCATTACAATACGCACTCCTATGCAGACGGCCGCGGTTTGGCCGCGCGAAATCTCGCGCGGCAAACAAACCGCGGCATGTTCTAATTTCCTGCGGGGCACGCACTCACCTGGCCGCCGGCTCCGGTCTGCGCATGCGCCGGCTGCGCGGCAGACGGCACATCAAAGAGCCGGGGCCGCCAGGCGCGGGTGAGTACGCGCTCGTCCCTGCAGGCTCTGGGGTCGGATCGCGCGGCGAGATTTCTCGCTGCCGGATCCGACCCGCTCGTCTGCAGGCGGCCTTCCTATTAGGCAATTAGAATAAACTAGTTTTCAAATTGATTATTAACGGGTGCCCAAATTTGCGGATAAAGCTGCTGTTTACCTGCAAAACTGCATGTTCATTTGTAGTGGCCCAGTATATCTATTTCTGTCCCCCTCCATAATGTCATACATGTCATGTCTTTTGTAGGTGCGCTGTGCAAATTGTCTAGTCATTTTGTTATGTGTATTGCACAGCTGCAGCAAGTGAGAGGTTAAGTGTTGCATGAGCCTGGGAGATGCTTGGAATATATCATTTATGTCGTGTCATGTGGTATGAGTGAGAATATAAATAGGAGTGTGTGAGACCGGGGAGAGGCTTGATTCTTCTGGGTTTCTGAAAAAGAGTGCCAGCCACATGGGATACCTTCAACTCCCATGTGGTGAAGAATGGAGGAGGAAGAGCGGTTCCTGATCATCTGTATGCCAGTGACCGTGAGAGAGTGAGTCCCAAAAGAGAGCGAGTGTGAGCGTTTTGGTGGTGAGTCAAGGCCAAAATCCCCGTGTAGAGGTATTCCCTTACTACTGTTCCTACGTGGCCGTCCTGTGCCTTGGATCACTGCATACAGGTACTTAAATACTACTGTTCCTATGTGGCCATCCTGTGCCTGGGATCACCGCATAGAGGTACTTAAATTCTACAGTTTCCTACACGGCCGTCCCATGGATCACCGTGTAGAGGTACTATCCTATTGTTTGGCTTACTGCACCTCAACTTTGTTTAAATTGGGCTTTCCACCCAGTGTTTATTCTAAGTTTTGCCAGGCCCTGACTGTTCCTGGGGACTTGAGGTACGTGATACAAGTCTGCAGCTCATTTAATTTTAGCGCCAAGGGTCTTTCTGATGGGTAACGGAATGGCAGCATCACCCGTGACAATCCCTATGCCTGTTCGCACGTTTATTGGCCATCCCTCACCTAGGGGTGCCCGGAAGAGGCCCAGTGCTGCCCTGGCCGAGGATATGTGCGTCCCTCCGGGAGGGACCGTGGTAAGTTCCACCATGACAAACAACCATCTTACCCTCCCAGCTCCTCAACATACGCCCTGTGTCCGGGGTCACCCTTCAAAACGCTGCACACTAACAATCAATTTGAAAATGGTACCAATTTATGATAAAACTTTATGACATCACAGTTTTCAGCCACTCTGTGATGTCACCCTTTACAGGATAAATGCCATCTCTGAAATTCTCACCTGTTGAGTGAACAGGGGTCCAGCAAGTCCTGTCCACCACATTCTACATATTCCTCAGTGAAGTCAGGGCGCATGCAAACACAGCCACCCTTACATTGAAGTGGGTGTAGAATGCAGAAGTTGGGAATTTATGAATTGAGATAGATAGTAGTTGCATGTACTTGTACAGTGGGACCTCAGAATAAATGTTACAGGAGGGCCGTGGTACGTGATAATGTATGTAAACATGGGATTGTGGGTTACAGTGTGTAGGTGTGAGTATGTGTATGTAACACTTTGTAAACGTACATGTCAGGATTGTGTGTATTAATACAGTTCTATGCAAACATTTTAGGCAGGTATAGAAAAAATGCTGCAAACTAGGAATGATTTCAAAAATAGAAGTGTTAATAGTTTATTTTTGTCAATTAACAAAATGCTAAGTGAATGAACAAAAGAGAATGTAAATCAAATCAATATTTGGTGTGACTGTCCTTTGCCTTCATAACAGCATCAATTCTTCTTGGAACACTTGCACAAGGATTTAGAAGGAGCTTGGCAGAGAGACTGTTCAAACATCTTGAAGAACTAACCACAAATCTGTAGATATAGGCGGGGGCAGATTAAGGCTACCAGCGGCCAGGGCTGTATGACAATTGTGGACCTCTGAGGACACTAGAGATCTAAAATAATCTGACATTCACTACATATATACGATAACAGAACCAAGCTTACTACATGGATATAGAACCAAGCTTACTATATATACAGGGTACCACAAATAATCTTACATTTTTACCTCTGTAGGAATTAGGCTAGGGCCACAAGGCAACTTTTAACCATGACAGGGGTCGTACAAAGATTGCTGTATAGCCCTGTGACCTCTCACTCTCATTGAGGTCAGCGGGATCAGGGGGCGGCTCACAAGTGTGAGGCTGCAATGCTACACAGTGATTATTTTGGTCCCACAACCCCTCTTGCAGCCAAATGTCACCATGTAGTTTTAGCCTAATGTGTCCACTACCAGTGTAAAAACAAAAGACATCCATCAAGAGCAGCATGTAGATGACATAGAGTTGTGTTCCTGTATGTTTTGTACTGTATGCATATATTAAAAGTCACAGTGCATGAATGTATTGGTAAAACACTGCAGGTCTCTCCGCAGCCTTTTACCAGTGTTTGTGAACACCGTGTCTACCAGCAATAGTAGTAACACCCCACAGTAGCCCCAGCAACGGTAGTGAGTGAGAAGTGTGTGTGTCCGCAGCAGCGCCTGCTTCCTTCTCCTCTCCTCTCCTCTTGCAGGACCAAAGAGGACAGGTGAGGAGAAGAGGGGGACAAAGATCCCGGACTCACACACTGCCGGCAGCGTCTGCATCCGGCACTGCAGAGTGATTACCGGACGGGTAGCTGCAGCACCCCGGCTGGTAATCACTATAACGGAGACCCGACAATAGCGACCCGATGCTATAATGGTGACGGGACAAAAGTGGGACAAATGGCTGTCCTGCTGAGATCCCAGCGGAAAGCGGAACACGGGGTCCAACCTAAATCAGGAGGTCTGGTCACCTTAGTATAACTACCTCGTGTCTTATAGCTGTGCCCAGTCTTGCTATGCTGTATGACTTGTGATAGGAAACTGTCTCCCGCAACCTCACCTTTGTAGCGGAGTTTGGCTGTCTCTTACCCAGTTTAAATCCTCTTACACTGCTGTTTCAGTTAATGACTGTGTTTCAACCTACATATGAACATGATAATCATTATCAACTGTTTGGTATAATTGGTTAGTTATACACTAGAGATGAGCGAGCATGCTCGTTCGAGCATTAGCATACTCGAAGGTACTCGTTACTCGAGCGAGCACCATGCGGTGCTTGGGTGCTCGAGAACATTTCACCCTCTCCACACTAACTTGTTTTCAATGTAAGCCCTTCCCTGAAAAACAAGGATTTTAGTGTAAAAAAACAAACAAAAAACTTACCTATCCGCTGCTGCTGTGTCCCCGGCGGGGATGAAGAACACATATAGTGCTCGATGAACCAATCACAGCCATTCATCGAGTGCTGGCTCTGATTGGCTAAGCATCAGCCAGTCACAGCTAGCGCTTCGAGGAGGCAGGGATTTTCAATCTCCGGCCAGAAGAGATGAAGAAGACAAGTGGACCGGGGACCCAAGGAGAAGCTGCAGCGGAGCCCCAGACAGCACTTCTAGGTGATGTATGCTTTTTTTTTTCTTTTTCTGCAGTTAGGGTATATTTTCAGGGTAGGGCTTATATTTTACCCCACCCCCCCTGAAAATCCTCCCATGCGGTGCTAAAAAGTCATGCAACTTGTAGCACCACATGTGACTTTGTAGCCCTACAAAATCGCGGTATTGCCGCGAGAAGACTCAGCCATATCGCATGGTGCAGTGATGCGATATCACTGCGATTTTCTCACGCAATGCCGTGTCGCCCGTGTGAAGGAGGCCTTAAGGCACCTATAACAGTGATTACCGCAGTGTTTTGAACGCTGCACTCATTGCTGTACAACGCTCCCATTGATTTCCATAGTGCCTCGTAGATCTGCGTTCGAACGCGGCATATTCTACTGCCGCAATTACGAGCACCTTGTGCTCTATTTTGGTGCAGTTTTGCACTTTTTAATGCACCCCATCAGAATGATGGAGTGCCTTAAAAAATTGCTGTTGAACGCAGTACCCTGCGTTTGAAAATGCTGATCAAAATCGTGGCATTTTACCAACGCCGTGTGAGAGTGGCCTAAGTTTTCTATTTTTGAAAGCATTGTTACTTTGCAGCACTTTACATAGTATTCTATACATAGATGTTTGTCACAGTATGTACATGTGTGCGTGTATATTGTATGTGTGTGGGCATCACTGTGCTTGTGTTTTGTATGCATTTACTGTAATGGTCAAAATTGTGACATAATTCTCAGAATAAGGTGTTACTGTCAAAGACTATTTACAAAAAACATATATTATTATCACCAGTATATGTGCTGTGTTTTCCTTATCTATCGTTTTATGTCACTTCTATTGAACTGCTTGTTAGTAAAACTATATGTGACAAACAGTAAGGTCACCATTACACAGCGCACACGTTGGAGCTGGAAGGACAGACATGTTATTTTGTATCTTGCATTCTTAGAAAGCTAAACAACATTTGTAATAACTGAACCCGGCATTCTCACTAATTTAGTGGTGACTTTTGTCAGGGGAATGTTCAGCATTTAACTATTATTTGGTGTACTTGCTGACTACAGTTAAAGGTTGTTTAGCATCTAATACTCCACAAGGTGGCAGTCCTCTTTAACACATAGAAAGCAGATTGTACCAGATTGTACAATTTGGGCAAAAAACATGAGCACTGTATTTGATACTTTTTTTCCTTGCAATTGAAAGAAATCAGAAATCAATACCTGAACATTTGACTTTTCCTGAAAACAAGTTGTACTGAATGTACCGTATATAGTTATGGTACAAACAGGAAAGATTGAGTAAATATAGTATATGTTGTAAACTGACAGTTTCTGGTTGCAGTGCATGAGGTTGGACTTATTAACCTATTAACTGGCATTATGTCCTCAGGATTTCACCTATCTTAATTGGCAAGAATAACATTGGTTTGAAGTGTAATTTTTCTTAAAAATACTGGAACCCCCAACAGCAACTTGACAACATTTACTACTATGTGTCAATGGGATCCATCTATCATAGCTGTTGTGGCTTCATTATGAATGGAAAGAATGAGACTGTTGTGAACAGGGTCTTACAAAATTCCAGTTAATCCAGAGAAAGGCAAAAACAACTAGACATAGACCGATTTGACTCAAAGTGATATTTAGAGAGATTTTTAATTAAGACCATTTGTAAAGTTGGGTAATTTTGTATTTTAGGTCAATTTGAGTAATAAAAGAAACTTGGTTGCAAAACTTTGCATCACCTTAGATTACCCAATGGAAAAAAGCTTAGATGGTATCAATAGAAGAGTAGTACAATCATTTTGCTAATGCCTGCCCGTTTCCATGCCGACACTTCCCAAATATACCATTAGTTTCTGTTCTTCCTCTTCCAGTGATGATATGTCAAATTAACATTTAAGCAGAGCAGGCAATCGCTAGCCACAACAGTAACTTTAGTGGTGTTGACATGTTACTGACACAACCAATGATTGGCTGCAGTGCTAACAAGTCATGTCAATATGCTACATCTGGACCAGGAAGAACAGAGACTGGGGAGGGACCAGTGAAAATTGAACATTACTTTTTTTGTATTACTGGACGATCTGTTAAATTCTTCCTAACTGATTTTCCTGGTATTTGCAGTATTCCTGTATTGTCTCCAATATCTTATTGTAATTTATTTGTCCTTATTTCTGAAGAACCTGGCGGATACATTGAGGAAACAAATTATTGAGGAAGTGAAAGCTGCGCAATTGACAGAGGTAAGTTCTATTAGCTGTACCCAACATGGCAGATCCATGCTGAATATAACCAGAATTTGTAGCGGTGAATATAAAACAAGTGATTATTATAACATCTTGAATTTCTGCTTTTAGGAGGTATTGTGGGTTTAATTTTCTGCTTGGATCAGCCTTTTAGCCACAAATATGAATTTTACCCATTTTTGTGAACAATTACAGGTTGTTGAAAAATCGCATGAAGGTGCCTGAATGTGTAAAGTCCTGAGTGGCATTTTAACGATGCTCCAGGGGTCTACTTTCAGAAAATATATAAGTATTGGGTTTAGTATGATATTTTTATGTTATAATTTAGGTTTTACTTGAACATGACAAAACTGTGAAAATTGTCCAGCCAACCATAGGTGCAAAATTTCCAAAAATTACAGATAATGAAAAGGGTTTGCTCCATTATGCCCCATAAAAGCCCTATATTAGCCAATAGAAAGATAAGCTTTTGCTCTATAGGCCCATCACACCAGGTTTTGTATAGTTAGTTACCTATTTATTTTTAAGGCCAGCATATAATACAGTTAATGTATGAGGGTTTCAACGCCAATGCTGCAGCAATCTGCTGATCCCAGGTAGATCTTTCATCTGAGGAAGGGTTGAGTGGAGGATGTCATAAGGAAAGGAATTCCAAAGATGATGATAAACACACTAGGAGACTTGGATAAGGTAGTTTAACCCTTTGATGACATATCTGTCCCATAATTTTAAACTGCCCACAAATTCTATTTAATCATTTACGGTCTTGAAAGGGTTAGAGAGAAAATAAGAGAAGAGTCGAAGGGTGGGGTGGGGGGCTGACAGCAAGGCCAGTAGTAATAAAGTGAGAGTTGGATGAGTCAAGTAGCAGAAAGTCGGATAGATTGGAGAGAAGTCATATTGTTCAACGTGTGACTAAGCAACCTTTGTTGATGATGTCATTTTTCTACTCTTATATGTCTAATCACATGTAAATTTTATTTTTACATTACCAGGCAAGAATAAATGCAATCATAGCAGAAAGGCATGAAAAACAGAAAGACTACAACAAAATGAAAGAGGAATTGGTGAAGGCGGTAGAAGAGATTGAACAGCCCGTTGCTGCGCTGGAAGCAGAAATCGTTAAATTAACAAATCTTCATGCTAAGAAAGCTGAGGTATTCACCTTATGGATGAGTTTCTTTTTTCTTCCAAATTGTAACATTTCCTTATTTACTATTTCATTCTAAGCTAATGCACATTGCACACTAACTGATATGATTTCTGTTGATACAGTGGTTTATGTATTAAGCAGTAGATTGTGAATAGTCACAGGGCATGAGGTGGTAGCAGGTGGAACTGCAGTGTGGTACCTGGGAAGATTACTTTTTATAAGCAACTTAGACATTTTTTTCAGCATAGTTTTCTAGTATTTAAGGGGTGCCTGTCATCAGGTTCATGCTCTCTGAACCATGGGAAGCATGAATCTGGGGCAGGTACGTACATCGCACTCAAGTATGTTTTATTCTCAAACACTGCGATGTTTCAGAATAAAAAGAATTGGCAGATGCAGTCAGAATGGAGCTCCAAGTTATGGCACAGGCGTCACGTCCGCCTCATCCGACGCACATTGTGTAGAGTGACATCTCTCTACCCTGTTGTGGATCTACTGGAGGGCTGTCTTTGACCATATATCATAGGATCTCATCTGGGCTGCTAGAGTTTCTGTATCTTATGAATGGGATTCTCTCTGTTACTTCTTGCAGTGTTATTGATGTAGATAGAAGGTTTTAGAAGTCTTCAATGCACTTCCTTCCAAGTCTTTTTAGTTTTGTAATTATCTCTTCTTGTTCTTCACTTTGCTCTTCCTTTAGAATATCTATGTAGAAGCCCTTAACCTCTTAGTAAACACCCAATAAACTTTTTATGTTCTGCCTGGCTGGGCTTTAATCCCCTGGGCTGTAAAAACACACTCGCTCTGGGGATTAAAGCCACGTGGGCTGTTGATGTGACAACTCAATGCTGTCAGCTACCGGAGATAGCTGTCAGCTAAATAAAAGTTAAAGATTCAGCTCCCCTCATGGATCGGATACTTGAGGGGAGCTGAAAGTACTCTGCATCCTTCCCGGACCTGATGCCGGCTTCCGCGCATGCGCACCAGACATCATTCCCAGGCCGTGTGCACAGTAGGGCTCGCTGCCCGGGAAATGTAAAATCTCTCTGATAGCCGAGAGTGGAGAGATATCACCAGGAGCCACTGTATGTGGTTCCCAGTCACATGATCACTGTTATCTAATGGATAACGGCAATCATGTAAAGTAAAAAAAAAAAACATGTAAAAAAGAAAAAAAAAAAGTTTAAAAAGTTTGTTTCATCCCCCCCTCTCGGGTCATATCCGTGAGGGGGGATTAAATTATGTACCTAAGGCTCCGGATTTATCTATGGACCTTACCACGGCTTCTGCACACGCGCCCATCACCAAAATGGCAGATGCATCCATAAAAGCCGCGAATTGCTAAGGTAATTTAAACTCTCACTGCTCCTGGCTACTAAACGTTGATGAGAGCCCGTAGATCTCATGGGGGAATGTGGTAGGTAGTTTTTGGTCACATAATCGCTGTTATCCAATGGATAATGGCGATCACGTAAAAGTAAGAAGAGCTAAAGTTTAACCTCCTGTCACTTATATGAACCGTGAGGGGAGGTGAAATTACTTACCTAAGGCCTCTAGCGATATCCCCAATGGGATTTTTATCCTCAGAGCTTTGCCCAGCTTTGGCGCGTGTGCCCGTCGCCAAAATGGTGAACGCAAGCGAAGAAGCTGGGGAGGACCTGGAAAATTTAAAATTTCCTTGCTGCTAAAAGTACCTGAGAGCCTGGAGCAGTGACTGAGGAGCGCAGTGAGTGGTCTCTGGTCACATAATGGCGATCACGTAAAAGTTAAAAAACAGTTGAAGTTTAATGCTCCTTTCGGTGTGGGCCCCGTTGTGAATGCAGACATAAGATTAGGGCCACAATGGGTATGTCTCTGAACACAGGACAAACAGGGGTATCCATTCTGGGGTAGAAGTCTTCATTCATATGTGTGCTTTTCAAAAAAAGGTTTTTTTTAAATGACACAATTGCCAAAAACAATTTGCTTAGATTCATTCAAAAATGTGAGGTCAAAATATGCAGTACACTCTAGACGAATTCATTAAGGGGTCTAGTTTTCAAAATGGGGTCATTTGTGGGGGCGTCTATCATTCTGACACCAATGAGCCTTTGCAATCTTGGCTTGGTGTAGGAAAACAAAATTTTCCTCAAAATGTTAATAATCAATGTTAAATTTGTATGTCTCCTAAATGGTTAAAAAAAACTGAAGTTTTTCCAGTGTGCTTCCAGAATAAAGTAAATAGATGGAAATATGTATTTCATCAAAATTTGTACATTATGTTTGCACATATTTGAGATATTGCAGTTGAAAATGTGAAAAAAATGACAATTTTTTCCAAATTTTCCCAATTTTGGCGCTCTTATTAAATATACACAAATTCATCCGGTTTATTTTTACCACGTAAGTGAAGTACAAATTGTGGCAAAAAAACAATGTTAGGATCATTTGGCTATGCAAAACCTTTACAGAGTTATTCTATGTTAAACTGACAGATTTCCAAAATTTGGCCTGGTCATTAAGGTGCAAACAGGCTTTGTCACTAAGGGGTTAAAATATTGAAGCCAGAGATTCCTGTTTTGGATGTGGAGGTTGTTTTTTTTTTTTTTTTTACTGTGTGTGACCATGTGGTTCCATAATTCCCAGAAAGAGTTGTCTCAGAGGGCGTCTTTGAGTTGGTTGAGCTTGGTGGAGTTGTAGGCTTGTTTGTGTTTTTTCCTGAGGATGGTTTTGTATTGCTATTGTATGGTGTTTTAAACTTCCCTCAGAATGGTATCATTTAGGTTTCTGTGCCCTCGCTCGAATATTTCTGTCACTCCCATTGAAATGAATGGAGTGCTGACCGCACATGCTCAGCCATCACTCCATTCAGAGTGATGTCACTACTAGGTCAGATGCAAACCCTGAAGTCACAGGAGAATGGGATATGGGAGTCTATTCTCGAGATCATTAGGGCCCTTAGTGGTGAGACCGCCACCACTTAGCAAGTTATTCTCTATCCACGTGGGGTATAACTTGTTATTCTGGTAAAACTCCTTTAACCCTTTCCAACCCAGTGTCTGACGTTTTCCTACATTCTGATTGAAGCTTGTACAGCTCCAATGTCAGAAGACATCCGACGGGGTATTCTTACCGTCGTTTGCCAGCCAATCCGTTGTCGGAGCCTCTCTGGTGCACACACACTGGCTTTAGCTAGCAGATGGCACCGTAGTAGAACAGCAAAAAGAGAAAGCCTTTTAGGAAACCCTGAATCCAAAATTGGATTGGAAAGGGTTAAGGTCTTTTATAGCTTTGTTTAAGCCTTCTTGGTTTACATCATAGACATTGTTATACTGTTAGAAGTCTGCTTATATTTTTTAACCAACATATTGGACCATTTAAAAGATGAGGGTAGGTTGAATAGTCCTGTGTGCTGTGGTGAATTTCATGTATAGCAGCAGTTGGTTGTGATCTGACAGTTACATTTGTAGGATGACTATGAATGTGCCAAGATTTGTAGAGTCCATATCAGTGATGGCATAATCTATTACACTGCTGCCTATGTAGGAGTTCATTGTTAGCCTTCCTAAAGAGTCTCCCTTGCCACAATCATTGAGTACATGAAGTTCTGGACTTCAACATAAATTCAGCAGTTTTTACTGCTTTTGTTGACTATCCTCCATCGCTGTTTCTTGCAGTGTATACTGAGCCATGAAAGTCATTCTCTGCTCCAAATATGCAGATGTTTCTTTTGTGGTCATGAAACCTTTTCTCTCCTTGTTCTTGTATTGAGGTTTTCATAGATAAGAACTTTGCCCATGGCCTGATAATGGGCAGCTACCCCATGGTAAGATCTCAAAGCTGCCTGGATTGATGCATGGAGATTCTTGTGGTGCTATATATGCTGCACAGAAAGACGTCAGACAGAGGGCTGAGGATGGAGCTACCGATTCATATCCAGATGTGGTTGTCTCCTCTCCCCTCACAGGTTTGACATCCTCCTGCAGCTCCTCTATCAACTATCTAGCCATCACCCTCTGTACCTAGGAGGATCAGTATAATTTTATCAAATCTAATCTTAATGGACAGAATTCTGTCCATGTATGAACAGTCTGCAATCCTTTTTCTTCTATTTTAACAGACTGATACCAGAGGACAGTTTTACAGATGTTGTTTTTCTAAAGTTATGGCAGAGTTAACAAATGCCCAGTCAGTTTGCTGAAGTGACAGAATGGACTAAAATGTGGAGATTGCACTTCAGTGAAAAAGCGGCAAAACTATGCACTTGAATAAGAAACCTCTAAAGACAGCCTATAGGATTAATGACCATGTGTCAACTGCCTGTCATATATGCCAGAATAAGCTGCTGCATGTAGGAATTGTAACAAAGTAATAGAATGCAGTAACATACAAGCTGTATAGCAGAAACAATCACGGATATGGAGATCACAGCTGTATAGGCAATGGTGTTCAGTAATTGGCAATACGTTTCAATAAGCAATGATCCGAGATTACGGTATATTTATCCTAACTCAGAACTAACTCTAACTCTCCAGTCCTTCATAACTCCTTATCATGCATTACTTTTATCCAAAGTACACTAAAAGCGGTATTAAACTTCCAGACAACTTATGCTCATCCACTAGCTTGTGTTGGACTCATGATTTCTGTAGTATACTTGCATTAAATATGTTGTTTTACCACTGTAAATCACATTTGAAGGGGTTGCTGCTAGAGTCTCCCTTCCAGCTTCTCTGCAGTCCACTGTCTGTTAGGTACAGAGCTTCTGTAGTGACACAGGGATGTTTTATTAGCAATGGGGAGGAGCTATTTTCACAGGGACACTCCTGTGCACTCAATGACTGCAGGCTAACAGATCTGTAGACACTGTGATACAGATCTCCACAATCTCTGCCTTTCTTTGGTGTGTGTGTACACACATTATATTAGATTTACTCACTGTTTGACTGGAACATCTGAATTGTCCTGGGAGAGAAGAGGGGTGGGCATTCAGTTCTGCTGATTAGTCCAGAGACTGTGTAATGCAGCATTGGAGGTAAGGTCAAAGACGTGCAGGACAGTGAAATACTGGCATAATGCTAGGCTTGCTACATGCCTCTTGCTTGATAGTGAATTGAAAACATCAGGACAACATAAAAATTAGGAAGAATACCTGAAAATCAGAACTTACAGATGTGAAACAGGATGTGAACAGCCGCAAATGAGTGGGTAAGAAGAACCTGTTACAGTATATTTTAAAAAACTTATTGAATACTCAGGTACGCTTTGAAGAATTACGACCCAAAATATTGAATGAGTACAACAATTGCCTAAAATAATGCAAATAAATTTTAGTTTTGAAACTCCCTATAGTCTGGAATTTTCAGGTCTTCTGTGATTGTAGCAGATAAAGTGCATGCAGTTTAGTGGGATTATCCAACATGGACTTAATACCCATGGATTTTTTATGTTTTCCCTAATAGTTTGACAGATCATGTGCTCACCTTGCCTTTACTGAAGAAGGTTACTAGGGTTTTTCAAACTACAGGTGGTTTAAGACATTATGATTGATGCTGTGATTTTACTCTGTTTTAATATGTTTACAAGGTTTTGGTAAATCCAACATCTGCTTTCTACTAAGGGCTTATACGCATAGAAATGTGTTTGCACAGACCCTGTATGTTGGAGCATGGGAGTCCCTGCAGGTCTTTATTAAAGGTGTTATCCCATCACAACAACCCATTTTTATATTAAAAAGAACTATGCAAACCTTTTTATTTAAAGCTGATGAAAGATCTGTGCCATTATAGGTGTTGGAGCTCAGTTTCTACATTAAACAGCTATGAATTTCCTGCTTCCCTTCAAACAATAACATTTATTAATAATAATAATAATAATAATAAAAAATTCTGTTTTCTGAATACGGATTATTATAATTTCATGTGAACTCAATGAAAAACTGTCTTCAGGAATTTTCCTAAGTTCCTGCTATTCATGGCTGTAAAATGTTATCATTTAATGAGTACTTGTTTGCAAAATTAAATACTTACATGTTCCATAAGATAAAAATTCTGCTGCATCTTTTCTTAGAACTCTGTTGTGCCATTCCTTTGTTATTGCTCCTGGAAATAAATGGACAACTTAGCGTTACCATTCCACTTCTCAATGGGATATGTTCGCACTTGACACTGTCCAATCAGTCCTAACAATCAAGACTGTATAAGAAGACAGCTTCTTAACAAGGTGAATAGTAACTCCCATGTAATCATTTGCCTTAAATTTCACTGAATCGGCAACAGGATCACAGACTCTCAAGGCTCTTTGATGTTCATAGAAAGGGCAGACTATCCCACCTGGTTGGATCTCACGGAGGTGTAACTGTAAGACAAGGTTCTGAAAAAGTTCATTCTGGCTATGATAAAAAGGTGTCTGAACATTGAACACACAGTTCATCATAGTTTGCTGCATAAATGTAGCTGGGACCAATCATAGTCCATGCTAAACCTTGTCCACTGCCGAAAGTGCTTATATTGCCCCCATAAGCATCAGGATTGGACCATTGAACTTTGCAAGATGGTGGCCTAGTTTGATGGATCATGTTTTCTTTTACATCATGCGGCTCACCGGGTGCATATGTGTCACTTACCTCGCAAAGAGATGACACCAGGATGAACTATGGGAAGAAGGCATGCTGGCAGAGGCAGTATAATGATCTAGTCAATGTTCTGCTGGCAAACTGTGGGTCCTGGCATCGATGAGTTTGGTACTTTTACATGTAGAACCTGCCTAAAAATGTAGCTGACCAAGTACACCCTTTCATGGTCCTGGCATTCCCCAATGGCAGTGGCCTCTTTCAGTCGGATAATGCCCTCTGCCACACTGCAAACCTTGTTCAGGAATGATTTGAGGAACATCACAAACAGTTCAAGGTGTTAACTTGGCCACTAAATTGGCCCAAACTCAATCTGATTGAGCATTTGTGGGATATACTAAAAAAAGGAAGTCTAATCCGTGAATCGTCTAGCAGCTTAAGAAACAAATACATAACATTTTAGTATAACATTGATACGTTAATTGCTGGATGTATTAGTGTCTCCTAAACTTGAGTACCCCCTAACATTGACTGTTATCACTTACAAGGACAAGAGTATTATATCTGCTCATTATCAGTGGTAATCAAACGCGTATGAAATGTATCATGCAATATAAGAAAAAATAGTTCTTGCTAATAGCAATTTGTATTCAAATACCAGCAAGACTTATCTCATTAAATGGCTTCATAAAGATACAATTCATTAATTGATTTAGTAGAATAGTTGCAGTTATGCCTAGAAGCTAGTAATCTCTGCATGCATGTGAATTTGCATCTATATATATGAGATAGTGTGATTTGTTTTATGCTTTGGTTTTGTCTTCCAATCAGTGTGTACAATTAGCAGAATGCAAAATTATACCTTATTAGTAGGTCAAGATATCTCAAATGGGTAGTCCAGGATTATATAACTAATATTACAGTAGCAGAGTGCTAGATTTTCTCATCTTTCCTAAATTAAACGCTATGGGTGCCTTTGCCTTGACATTTTTTATTGTTCATTTACCTCTTGACCAGAAAAGTAAGCAACTTTTTAAATAGTCTTCATTAAAAAAAATGCCTTTTATCTTGTTGTAGAGTCTGTGTAAACCTTTCACAAAGTTAGTTTTTCGGCTGTTTCCAACATAGATCCAACAGCACACAGCTTCTGCCTCTGTTGATTATCTCTGCTCTACCCCTCCTTTCTCTGTGTTAGAAAGGGAAGAAGAGGGTGTACTGTATATGGCAAATAAGAGGTTGAAGAGGGGAAATCATCAAAGTCTTCAAGTAGGGCAGATTACACAAGTTGTACTTTATTAGATTGTGGATAGGAAGGAAAGCATAGATGGGGAATCACATAGGCTGTATATCTATGTGTTCAGAGAGAGGAGAGAACCCGCCAATACTCTACAGGGAATAGGAGGTGAAACTCGCACTCCTCAGCAGCAGTGGTTGTCAGCACAAAGGAAAATAGTCTACTCGTGGTCTATAGAAGGGGAAATCAGTTAAAAAATGAAGCGGTGATCATATATGAGATCTGATGAAGTCAGCACTATCCTGGACAAACAGACCTCACATCACATCTGATGTGTATTACTGGGAGGACACACCAATATAAGAAAAGTCTAAAACTAAGAGCAAGTTACAAACTGCTAAAAGATTGTAGGAATGAGGATTGTAGACTCAAAGCATTGCAACTTTTTCTAATTCAAGGTAACCACTAACCTATATTAAAATTATTTTTCCATTTTAAAGTTGTCCATAGCCCTTTTACTCTGTTCAAATTTAGAGCCAGATTGGTGATCCTGATGGAATAGGCACACAGATCTGTATAAGTGGGATATGTATAAAGTATAAAGAAATATCTTCTCAGGTGACAATGCAGGATTTTTAAATGGGGGTGTTGCAAATCACTAGTTGCAGCAGTCACTTGGCATCACTGGTGAGGTCAGTAATTCTTGACAAGTTGGCAAAGATCAGTGACTGAGCACCTAAGTATTGGTGCAGGAGCAGGATTTAACAGTAAAAGTGTTAGCGTCAGCACACTTGGTGATCTAGGACAGTGAAATGGTTGCTATTAATATTCTTGGTGGGTTAGGGGAGTGACTAGATTAATATAGGGAAGTGATAGGGTTAATGACTATATCACTGGTGGTCTGTGACGATGAGGGGGTTAATTGTAGTATCTATGGTGCTCTTGGGCAGTGAAGAAGTTAATGTAAGGATCCCTGGTGATCTAGGGAAGACAATTGGTTAATGTCTGCATATCTGGTGATCTAGGTCAGTAAAAGGGTTAATTCCAGTACCTGGTGGTCTAGGGAGATGCAGGACCATATGTAAGAATCCCAGGTGGTCTAGGTCAGTCAAATAGATGACTGTAGGATCCCTAGTGGAGGGTACTAGGAGGATTAAAGGGATTTACCCACTAATTACATTTACGGAGTCCTAACTTTGTACCATACATTAGTTTTATTTAAATACAGCTACACAGTTCTCTCTGTGATCAGGTCAAGTGATTCAGGAGTGCCTTGTCTGATTATTAAGGGGAGATCTAAGGAAATTCTTACAAAGCAATTTTGGTTTCTTCATCAGTCTTCTAATAGGATATATCCTATTATTAACCTGATGAAGAAACCAAAGTAGTTTCAAAAGCTCGCTCTAACATCATGTATTTTTGTTAGCCATTAAAAGGTATCATATCTACTAGACTAGTTTCTCTGACTAAGAACAATCACACTTTGCCCTACTGGCTAACATAGGATCAAACTTTTTTTTCCTCTACCAGAAATGACATTGCAACTAGCACTAGGTTTGAATGCAGACAAGCATCTCAAGTAATGTTTTGTCAACAGTCACATTGCTATAAACAGTGTACAGTTTAGGTGAGTTTTTATAGTCTTCTGTTCACCAAGCCGGAATCCTTTACACATCAAAAAATTATGGATACTTTGCTTCATAATTGGCCATTTTGTAAAAAGGGCTTATCCAGAAACCAGGAGCACTCCAGCCTCAGGATGTTAGCTAACAAGTATGTAAAGATTATTTTGTTTGTGAGTAACAAGAATTCATATTTTAGATAGTGAGTGAAGAGCAGCACTTCCAAAGAATTACTCATTTTTAATTCCCTTTAAACTACCTAAATCTTATTGACCCATTACTTGCGGCTTGTTAAATCATAAAATTATCATGGTACCCAGGCAGAAAAACATCCTCTGGGTCATCACCACTGATAACTATGTAAATGATTGTTATTCCAGAGCACCATAAATTACCCAAGTAAACACAAAAACTCTTAATGGATAGAATTTAGTTTTATTTTGTCGCCTGCGGTGGTGCTAGAAGTGTCAGTGAGTAATGCTACAAGCCCTTCCCTCAGTAAAATATAGAAGTTAAAAGTGACAAAGACCACATCATTAGTCTTGTAGAGTAAAGAGGTGGGGAAGAAGGAATACATCTCTGTCTTCTACCATGAATCTTATTTATTCTTTCATTTGTTTTCAAATTAGTGAATATTCTTCTTTGAAAGCTGGTAATATATATTGAGGTTAAAGATAAGAAGATAAAATAATAATCATTTTCTATAAATGATCCCTATTGAGGAAGGTATATCCATTCAGAAGCTGCATTTATTGACTTTAACATGAAAATAAATCTCTTTGACAAAAGCAACTGACTAACATGACATCAAAATCTGTTCTGAATCATCCGCCTTATTTAAAGGGGCTGTCCACTTTTGCATAACTGTTTCTCAAAGTGTTTAACAATGCATCACTCAACATATCTTAATGTGTCAACAGAAAAACAAGCAGCTGAATGGCCCTGTAATACAGTAGTGTGCAAGAAGCCTAAAGATATTCTCATACATCAATATTAATTGATAGATGCGGACAGGACATAGAAAACAATTACATATAAGTCAATAAGACAGTTATTATTGTTATCTGCTTCAGTTCATTGCAAGCATGTATATGATGGGTATCTTATGTATAATATATGCGTACATTTTTATTCTCTAGGTGCTAAAAATCACAAGACAGCAAAAGACACAAGGTGATGAAGAGTTTATTCTCACAAAGCAGCAATTAACATACCAAAGGGGCAACCTGCACCAACAACTGGAAGATACAGAGGTGAACCAATCAGCAACAAATATGAAGCAAATATTTGGGGGGGGGGGGGGGGGTAAAATGCAAATAAGACAACACCATAGCAAGGGCTCAAGTGCATGTAATGATCTGAACAGTTCATGGGTACTCTTGTTGCCAGGTCCCTACTGCATTCAGGAGTAGGAGGGGGCCTGCTACGGGTGGACTCACACGTGCCGGAAAAATCTATGACGAACAAACCTGTAGTTAATATATGGGATGTTGCAAACTGCTGCAGCCAGTTAGAGACCTCAGCAATGGACTGCTGCAGCCAGTTACAGACCTCAGCGGTGGACTACTCAGGTCTCTGATTGGCTGCAGCAATCTGTGACATCCTGTTTAAAGACTGACTGCGAAATGGGAGATGAGATGTGGCTCTGCAGCTCCGGGCGCCTGGGACGGATAAATATATGTTCCTTTATTAATTTACAACATGGCCAGATAGTTAAAAAAAAATGTAGTTGCAAAATGTCTTTAAGGTTCTTTAAGGGAAGCATTTTTCTGTAAAGGATATTAGCTAATACGCTCTCTTGTCTGTCCTGTTCAGTTTGAGATGAGGATTTAAGGATTTTTGTTTTGTGTCTCAGGAAGGGGGATCAGATTTATCGCATGAGGGATCCTGAATGTAGATAGTCACATACACATTATCCATCTGTTCCTCTCTCTTTTTGTTTGAGTACCCTTTTGTGATGACACCCTTCTATATCTATGAACCGGGGTTATTCCAGTCTCTTACTGAGGGTTCTTTGGATATATTTTTTGTATTTCAATAAGTATCGTCAAAGCTTTTAATTTTATCTTAATAAAAGTTCTCTCTCTCAGTAACGTCTTATGAGTTTAGGAGAGGTACATGCTTTCAGTGAGTCTGCTTTTGCCTTCATATATTTTATTTTCTACTGGGCAAATACTGATCCCTATTTACCCATTAGAAAAGAATAGCAATAGGTAAAAACTCAAAAAAATAGGTCATGCTGTGGATTTAAAAAAATGAATGAGGAAAAATATGACTATGTGAATAGATACATAGATTTACATTAGCTCCATATTTACGGTCCGCAAAACACGTGTTCTAATCTCCTTTCAAGCAGGTATTACATCCTGATGAATTATCGCCCTGTAATACTACATTTCTCCTGCAGTGGCCGCTAATTTAATGTTTAGCGTTTATGACCTTCACCACAAGAGGAGATTGAATATATCCTGCATATATATTCACATTTCGCTAGTTCGTCAAATGGTTTGCTATTAGTTGGCCATTAGGAATAATTAGTCTTGTTGATTCTCCTTATTGTATTCTATGGCAGGAGAAATGTAAGCCACTTAATTCATTGCTAAAATGCATTTTTTAAAAAAAAATTGCCTTACCTCTACCTACAATAAAAGTCGGTAGAGACAAAAATGATTATTCATTAGAAATCTGTTGAAAAAAAAAACTGCATGTTCCAAGAACTATTCTGCAGTTTCCTAGATATGACCTGCGCTCTACACTGATGGGAAGAAATTGTTCAAAACTCCCTATACAACCTGTTGCATGCTGTCTCAAAACTACAACTCCCAACATGCCCTGCTCACAGCATGCTTGGAGTTGTAGCTTTACAACAGCCACAGGTTGAGGTCGCTGTATATTTTCAGTTCTACCTGCATGGTGATCATGGAAGGACACCATTGCACTTTTAATCTACATATCGGTACAATGCAAGTGTTGTTGATGATGTAGCGTTTTCCTAAATTTTAATGTATGTGGTCACTTCATAAGGGGAGTGCTTAATTTTCAATCTACTTTGTAATATTGGCAAAGGCGACCTCATCTGATAATGTAAATGTCTTAGTGCCAAACTGGGCATCCTGGGAGATGTAGTTGATTTGCTGTCACAGTGCTGAGGAATGCCCATCCCTGATTTAAAGTGCAGAGGTCAGACTCTAACATATTATATTTGACTCTCACGAGTAGCCTGCCATTTCTAGTCAGTTGCCTTGGATGTATATAGTAGTTTTCCTTCTCTTGCTTGACGTAGTCTATTAGGTCCATAGCCTTAAGAGAGGGTAAAATAAAAAGCAAAATTGATATTGGGGTCACTGGAGAGACTGCTGTTCTGTTCACTTGCCAAACTAGTGAGGATTGCTTCGGGGCTTTAGGAAAACGACAGAGAAAATCAATAAAGAAAGAAAAAGATTTCACATATAATTGAAATTGCTTGCTTATTACACTTTTGCTCAGCAGATGGCACCTTCTTGTAAATGATGGGTAATCTCAGTCAGTCTATTAGTTACAAGATTGTATCAGCTGCAAGACAGAATTATTTGTAACATCTTCAGACTATGCTATTAATGTGTCAGGAAAATACAAGAAACCATTCTCATATAGAAGCCATTCGGTTTAATTCTAAAAAGCAGTATTTTGAGACCCAGATCATTACTGCCTGTCATAAGCATGTTTTAGGTGGAACGTCATAGTAAATGTCAAATCTTAGCACTGGAAGCAGAAATCAAGCAAAAAATAGAATTTTCTAAAGTTACGAGGTTTCACATATTAACTTTACATAGCAATCCATATAATCCTTGTACAGTGCCACATAAGATGATTGTTATCTGCTGTATATATAAAGTAACACAATAGGCCAAAATGTTTTTTATTCTTTTTTACACTTTATTGTACATTTTCCTATTACTTTAGTATAAGAGAAGCATGGGACATGTGGTGGTGGGGAGTAAATGGAAAAGCTAGGGTAGATGTGTGGCGGGAAGTGGTTCACACATTACCAGTGTAAGCAGTCTAGTGTTTCTCATTGCCGCTAGTAGACCAGTAGTGCATGCTCGAATGTAGGATCTCTGCATCCCCCTCATATATATATATGGAAGTTATCCGTCTCCAATAAAGTGTCATGACACAATAAGTGTCATTCAAGTGAGGCTTAAAAATAGTTAGAAAGTTGCAAAGTGAGAAATGATCCCCTGAAAAGAGGCATCTGAGAATTTCCATAAGAAATCTACAACAGATTCCAGTTAGAGATGAGCGAACGTACTCGGTAAGGGCGATTTTGCAATCGAGCACCGCGATTTTCGAGTACTTCACTACTCGGGTTAAAAGTACTCGGGTGCGCTGTGGGGCGGGGGGTTGCAGAGGGGAGTGGGGGGTAGCAGCGGGGAACAGGGGGGAGCCCTCTCTCTCTCCCTCTCCCCCCCACTCCCCGCTGCAACCCCCCGCTCACCCACAGCGCACCCGAGTACTCGAAAATCGCCCTTACCGAGTACGTTCGCTCATCTCTAATTCCAGTACAACTCAATGAGGATTTACAAAACTCCATTAACATGCAGCAGCAAAATATCCATGAAACGTACATAGATTGGAGGGCATATATGGTAAAAGTAAATGTGTCATACGTATCTCTGGATCAGATGAAATAGCTTTACCGTTTTTCTTCTTTCAGGTGAAAGTATCTGTGGTTTCTGAACAATTAAAGAATAGTATTGAACGTACAGAAAACTTTCAGAAATCAACTCGAGACCTCATACAATACGGAAATATAATTGAAAAAGCCATAAAATCAACAGAGAATGCAATTGCAATGTTACAGTAAGTGATCTGTGTTTTATCTCCTTTTAAAGAACTCATTTTTATGTATGACTTTTTCCTTTTTGTATGTATGGTTATTCACTGACCTGACCTAGGGAGTTAAAGGGAAACTCAATAAAATATGACCTACAGTATTTTTGCTTATTAAAGGGGTTGGGCGTGATATTAAAAAAAAAAGTCTGCTTTTCTTTCTAGAAACTGCACCGCTCTTCTCCATGAGTTGTGTCTGATATGAATGTCCTTAAATGAATATGGCTAATCTACAAGGATAGTTGTGCCTTTTTTTCCCTGACATTCATTCTGCTGTTCACAATGCTGTGCTTTTTTGTCTTATTTTCTGTCAGAAGATGATGTCTAAGTTAAGACTTCATCCCCCACCCCCAATTACAGCAGTATTTGTAAGCAGGAGTTTTCTGGTAAGATTAAGGTATTCCCTATCCATGGGATACAGGATAAGTAGTTGATTGGTGGAAATCCCATCGTTCGGACCCCCACTGATCAGCTAGTTATTCCCTATCCCGTGGATAGGGGATAGCTAAATTTTACTGAAATACTCATTTAAAGAAGACCTGGCACTTTCTCTGACCAGTGATGCGGGCTGCATAACTTTACAGACATTTCTCCGCTCATTCCACTGGAGGGGTGATTTTATTTTTCTTTTAACCCTTTCCAATCTAATTTGTATCCTGGTTTTCCTAGGGAGCTTACTTTTTTTCTGCCGTTATAGAACGGCGCTATCTGCTGATTAAAGCCAGTACTGCATGAGGTGACATGTTGGATAGGCTCCGATAGCAGGGAGGCTGGCAATATACAGTAAGAGAACCCCGACGGACGTCTTCCAACATCCGAGCTGTACAGCCTTATGTCATAATGTCTTCAGAGGTCAGACAGTGGATTGGAAAGGGTTAATCTTCCTTCCCTGTTTGCCTACAATCACTCCAGTTACTCTCCAAGCCTGACACTAGTCTACTGTCCGTCTCCACCTGCCATTGTCAATGAATAATGTGACATTTGATTGACACTGTGTGGTGGAGACTGCCTGACTAAATGGTAGAGTAGCTTCTGGCTTGGAAAGTAACTCGAGCTCTTATTGACAAATTGGGAAATGAGTCCTCTTTAAGATAAACACTTACTGACTGAGTTTTATGGTAGTCCACCACTTTCTTTAAAACTACAATTGATTGGGGAACTGCTGGGCCCCCCAGTAAACACTAGAAGGACTAAGTGAGAGAGCTTTAGCACAGCTTTACTGGGGAGACACCAGTTTGTCCCAAAGATTATAATTATTCTAATTATTATATAATTATTAAGTGCAGCGCTGGTGTCTTCTGTATAGCCAGCTGCCGCCAACAGGAGCTGCAAGGGTACAGTACTTGGAATAGCCTTCATTTTAACAAGTTACAGCAATCAGACCTCTTCATCAACTATAAATTTATCTCTAAGAACTCCTAAACACGTATGCAGTTTTTGCTCCATGAATATGCAATGTTTTCATGGACGGAAACACTGCGTATTCCATGACTCTCTGCGCATGCTTGCATTTTTTTTGGTATGCGTTTTAATATCCTCAAGCAGGTCCATTGATTTAATGCATAAATACTCTGTGAATACGCATGCATCATGCATATTCACTGTGTAGTTACACAATCCCATTGACTTCAATGGGCTATTTTGGTCCACAATACGGCCCAAAGTAGAACATGCTGTGATTTCAATTCACGCCCATAAATATGCATGTGAGAATGCCCCAATGCAGATCAGTGGGGATTCAGCACTCCGTACTATGCACATAAGAATTGCGCACATAATATGGGTTGTACATACGCCTGTGTGAATGAGTCCTAAGTCTATCAATATGCCACCAAAGTAAGTGGTGGGATAATAAATAGAAATCAGAATTATATAAAGCATTTTTTGGGAAAAAAGGGTTCTTTAGAATGTACATTTTATATTGATGGGAATATTTAAAATATTGCACTTCTCTTTGAAAAAGGCAAAATTATAATCTACTAGAATTGAAGCTAAAGGATTTAAAGGATACATCAGGACATCTCGTACAAGAAATAGATACATACACGCAACGTATGAAGACTGAAGAGGAGGATAATGATGTGCAGCTACAGACAAGACAGGAGATGCAACAACAGTGTTCAGTAAGTGGCTAAGTATTATAAGTTAATGTTTATTATTATATATTGTAGCACCATCATCTTTCAGGGCACCGTACATACAATACAAAACATATATGCAAACAATAAAAAGAAGTAACTACAATAAACATGAGCTTACTGAGTAACAGACTAGGACAAAAGGAGAAAGGGCCCTGTCCACAAGGGCTCACAATCTACACTATAATATTTACTATTTATCACTTGAACAACTACCAACTCTACTACACTATATAGCCAACATTGTGGGCAAACAAGCATCACACCCATGATAGAACAGACAGATAGGGAAGGGTTTCTATTAAATTTGGAGTCGTGGATATGATAGACGCAGACACCCCTATTATAGTTACTGATGTTGATTACACAGCACCTGTCACACAACTATAGTGGAGGAGATCACAGCTCATCCTTTGACTGTATACTTATGGTCTGTACCTTATTTAGGTGAGATGGTACTGGCTTTAGCTGTTCATGTAATGTTGTACTAATGCATCATGGGATTGATGTGAAGGAGAGCACAAAATCTAAGAATTAAGATTTTACCTAATAAGTCAAATAAGAGGCTGCACTGCATGAAATTTACTGCATTATACAGAGGAGACCTCCAGAGTGTGACAGGCAATTGGGTGAGGGTGCACAAATGGAAAGTTGTGTTTTTTATCTGGAGTAGCCCGTTAATTTATTCTGCACCAAACCATTCTCTATGGACGTTTCTTTGCATTTGCTTTGCTGCAGCATATTTGAAATACATTGTAGATTCTAAATCCGCAACATGTCAATTTACGCTGCTGATTTTGACTGTGGATTTCAACCTTTCAAATACAAAGGTTAACACTTGTGGCAAATCTGCAATAAAATCCACAGCAAAATCCTTACTATTTAGGTATGGATGTGGTAACTGCACATTTGCTGTGTATTCGCTGCTTTTATTTTTTTGCTGCACAAGCCCGCAGCAACTACAGCGTGTGTGTAGGCACCCTTAGGGTATGTGCACATGGCAGAAATCAATGCAGATTCTTCCACGCAGATTTTGCCACTAAATCCGCAGCAGAAATCCATGGCTAAGCCACATATTTATGCCGAGGATCCAAACGCGGATTTAGACCTATGTATGGCCAAAAGAATTTCCACCTCAATTCTGACTGCATCTGCATTAAGAAGTGACATAGATACTGACTTCACTTGACATCAGGCTGGACAGCAAATTAGAAAGAATTGAGACCCCTTAGTAGCCAGTACTTTTGAGTGATTTTCCAGCACAAAACATCATTTTAGGTGAAAAAAGTGAACAACCTTGGATTTATGTGATAGCCAATGTGATAACCTGCAGTTACAGGTTATCACATTGGCTGTCCAAGTGCTGTT
The DNA here is from genome assembly GCF_035609145.1 of Eleutherodactylus coqui. Lineage (NCBI taxonomy): Eukaryota > Metazoa > Chordata > Amphibia > Anura > Eleutherodactylidae > Eleutherodactylus > Eleutherodactylus coqui. The sequence continues at coordinate 90,223,941 of NC_089845.1, read as the reverse complement.
ACAAACTTTGTATAGGAACCCAGCGGCTTCAAGTTATGATTCTGCATCCAGGCTGCGAGAGGGATCTACAATAAAGATTGACCCGGAGTGTAGATTTCAAATCTGCAGCATGAGAATTTATACTGCATATTTTGCCATGGATTTCACTCTTTTCCATAGGGTGAACTCTGCAAAAATCTGCATGTAACACTGGTTTTATCGAACATTCTTCATGGGTTTTGCTGTGGAATCAAGACAATCTGCTGCTGCAGAAAATATAGCTTATAGCCTAAAACCCTCATAGTAAAAGTCTAGGAGAAGCAAAAAGAAGGAAATCACAAGAAATCACTAAACATTAGTTTTGTATGATGTCTTTACATACATGCCTTAGGTTAAATATTACCCCACCCATCCTGTATTCTCTCTTCTTCTAAAGTTTTAACGTTTGTAAAACAGGAAAATAGGTCCATACCTTCTAAGGAAGAGACGGCTTACCTGGTGTGTTCTCCTAAAAGCCACACGGGCCACTCTGACACTGGTGTATTGTACCGTAGCATTTGTAAGCCAAAACCAAGAGCGGGTCCTAGTTGTAAAACGGATACATGTGTTCCGCATTATAGTTCTTAGGTGTTTGTTCCACTACTGATTTTGGCTTGGAAATACTGATGGGAAATACTGACCCGACTGCTGCCACATGAAAGTGGTCTAAGCCTATCTTACAGTTGATCCTTTAAAGAGTCACTGTGCTTTCATGTGACTTTTTAGAATAAGCCGTTGCGTGTACATGAGGAGTAGCACTAGTTGTGGCCAATGTATTACTTCTATATGTAATTTTCACTAGTTTTCCCCTCTGTAGGCTCCATCATATTCTCAGTCTTCCCCGAGTTGGTGGGTGTGGTAGGATAGGTTTTCTCAAGTACCCGGGAGTGTTTTCTTGCATTTTGGAAATGAGTGGGTGGCAGCTGTGAGCTAATGGCACCCAGTTGGTGTAACGTTTAGGAGTTATAGTACTGGCAGGTTGCAGGCAGTAATGAGGTTTCCCATTTAGCAGGTATTCAGGAGGGTATCCTCTGTACCTGAACTTGTTGGACATGGATCTCAGATGTTCTGAGTTGATGAGGGGATCAGGTAATATTCTCCTAATTCGTTAGAAACTGTGATCTGGGTAAAGAGTTCTCAGTGGCTCGTGGCTGACTACTAAAGTACAGGACAGCCCATTACAGTCTGTTGTCAACTATGTTATTGTGTGCACCAAAAGTAACAGAAATGAACAGAAGCCTAGTCAAAGAGAGACCAAAGTTTGCAACTTTCGATGTTTGTTTAATTGAATTCAGTGGTTCCCTCAAGGGATCCACTGATTACCATTTCTATGTGAACTGAGCCTTAACCCTTTCCAATCCAATTTGTATCCTGGTTTTCCTAGGGGGCTTACTCTTTTTCTGCCATTATACAACAGCGCTATATGCTGGCTACAGCCAGTACTGCATGAGGTGACATGTTGGATAGGCTCTGACAGCAGAGAGGCTGGCAATATACAGTAAGAGATCCCCAACGGATGTCTTCCAACATCAGAGCTATACAGCCTTAAATCATAATGTCTTCAGAGGTCAGGAAGTGGATTGGAAAGGGTTAAGGCCTATTTACACCAGCAGATGATCGCTCAAAGATCGCTTAAACGATAGTGACAGCTTTGAGCGATCATTTTGCATAAAGTATTAAGTAGCTACTCAGCTACTTAAGTACTAATTAGGTGTGCAAATGAAGCCTTCACTGAATGCAGTTAATAGCCTGAGGGCTCTTATCTGTGCTCAGATCCTTTGTTCTCCATGGGGAAACAATGCTATCAGCACACCCCGTGGAGAACTTCTGATAAAAGTGAATGATGATTTTTAGGTTAGCTTGAATTTAATGATCAGGTAACAGTGCCCGAAAAGCGGACGATGGGCACACATTTACAAGCACTGATTATCGCTAAGACAATCGCTGATTAGCAATTTTTTTTGCGATCATTTTCTGGTGTAAATGGGCCTTTTCTTCCAGATTTTCCCTGCATATCTCTCTTATAATGTGTCAGCAAGTGCCTGATTACTTCCTGTTCTTGCTTTAAGCTCCATTTACACACACAGATGTTTTTCAAAAGATTGAAAGATCAGTGATCATTTGGCATAAAAGTACTAATAGGCACTAATTGCTATTAGTACTTATTAGCTTCATTTGCATGCATATGAGCTTCTGGAAGCTGTTACAGAACTCAGCAGGAGGTCTGAGCTCTGTAATTAGCTGTATTGTTCAGCCCCGGGCTCCCCTTGGAGAATTCAGCACCATGGACAGCAGACACCGCCTATGGTCCTGCTAATCAGCTGTTCTGCTGGTGATGGTAAAAAATGAGAACAGCTGTAACAATGTTATCAGCTGTTTTCAGATCTCCGCTGCAGAACACAGAGTGCAGTCCTGCTTTTCAGCTGTTCTTCTGAACAACGGTTTTCAAGCAGAACTGAAAACCATTGTTAAGCAGAAAACTGAAAGATGGACACATTTAGACACAAAAATTATCGCTCAAAAGCCGTCTTTGATTGATAATCGTTCTGTCTAAATGGGGCTTTTCTTATTAACCACTTAGCAGTTGTATTCCGATGGAGAAAAATAAAACACATAAGTCCTGCCAAGACTACACGGGTTCAAAGAGAAACAGTTTTATGTGTATTTTGAAAAAATAAATTCTGAATAATACTTTCAGGCCCGGCGGTTCTTGTTTCCTCTCCCTGATGTGGGCAGTTGCTGTGCCTTCTTCGCTCGTGTGGCTGATAGCAGCAGCGTTAAGTTCTGTGCTTCCTTATTGTTGAGCACATGGTTATGTAGGTGACAGGTGATGATCTTTAGTCTCTAGCCATGGAACAGCGATATCGTGATTCACTTCTGGATGCAGGTACTAAATTCTCTAACTGCACATGTGTAAGACTAAAGACATTCAGTAATGCTTCAGACTTCACATGTGCATAATAGTACACACTGTGAAGATTGCTCATAATCTTCACTCAGGTTCCTGGACTCCAACTTTTCTGTTCTTTATTCTTTATCTACCAGCCGTTTCCAGCATCCATGCTTCGCCTATCTTGCTATGATGTTATTAGCCATTTTTCTCCATCCTTGAGGCTTCTTAGGCTCAGAATCTTCTTCAGTAAGCAGTTCCCATTTTTCGAACTTCTTCCTTTTAATTCTGGACTACTCCCTTTCTTGGTAGTTTGTGGCTCTTGGTGACTGGAACGTGGGACATAATTCTCAGTTTCTGAGGTGATAGGTTCCATGACCAATGATAAGCATTGGCTTCTAGTGCTGTCAGAGATCAGCTGTATAACATCATAGATGTGTGACCTCACAGCCCTATGGTTCCAGCTAAAGAAACATTCTGTCGTTCCAATTACTTCAGTCTGGTTTTTACTGGAGATTTGAGAAGACGTCTCAAAATGAACCTAAAATTTACTTGGCGAACTGTCTGTTCTGCTGAGCCATTTTATTATGGCGATGAACAGCAGTTTGACATGGAGCAACATATGACCGGTGGACCTTGTCCAACTGTAGAAATGGAGAATAATGTCTCACCTTTTTGTGACCGGAACTTACATGCTACTGAAGAAGGAACCTTGTGGTCCAGAATTAAACGTTTCCTGACAAGGAAAAAGACGAGAAAATGGGAGAAGCTCATTGATGAGGATCTTGAGCCCAAGAAGCCTCAAAGCTGGAGGAAACTTGCTAATAACATCACAACCAGAAAGGCCAAAAGTCGGGGTTGGAAGCAGCTTCAGTGAAATATGGAAAACTTAGATTCTAGGAGCGTGAGTGAAGGTAGATAATTACAAAATACATTCACGTAAGCATATTCGGCGCATTTCGTTCACGCAAAAAAATACTCAGCATGTTCTATTTTCATGTGTATTGCGCATGAACATAGCACATATTAAACTAATTTAACTTAATTGCCCATCGAAATAAAAGGGAGTATGCTTGCATGTTTTTTAGTTTGCGCAAATATGCATGACATGCTCACGCAATGCCCATCGTGCAAATACACAGCAGAAATATGTACAGAAATATGCTACACCAGTTTGAAGCCAGCCTAAGGGCATCTGTACGCGCTGCGGATAATCCATAACAACTGCTTGTACATCACTGTATTGTCACGCTGCACCTGGACTGGCCAATTGAAACAATAGCAAGCCAAAGTGCAGCAATTCGTGAAAATCTGCATGTCGATTGTCCGCAGTGGGTATGGGCGCCATGTGAAAAACTTTACAAAAATAGTAATTTAAAGTGATTTATCAGATATTTTTCAGAAGGCAATGAAGAAGCACAGACCTTAGTGTTCTGCTGTCGGCCATATGGAAAGAAAAGAAGGCACGCCACTGCCCATGCCGGACAGCAGAAGTGGCAAGAACTGCTGGGGTCTGAAAAGGCGATCTAGAATTTTTTTTCTAAATAAACACCTAAAACTGTTTCTATTTAAAACTCGTGTATTTTATTGTTCTATGTCAGAACACAACTACAAGGGTATTTTGCACATGGTGGAATCCAACAGGGGTTTTTCCGTGCAGATTATGCCTCTAAAACCACACGCTTTTGGCAGAGCGTCCACATGAGGATGTAGCCCTGTGAACACACAAAATCTCGGTGCAGAATTACCAAAGCGATTCAATGCGATTCTGCGCCGAGAGGTGAGAAGTCCCTGATAGGTGTCATTTGTCAGGTCTGCACTAGAGATGAGCGAGTATACTCGCTAAGGCACATTACTCGAGCGAGTAGTGCCTTAGCCGAGTATCTCCCCGCTCGTCTCTAAAGATGGTGGCCGGCGTGGGTGACAGGTGAGTTGCGGCGGGGAGCGGGGGGGGGGGGGGGGGGGGGGTGGAGAGAGGGAGAGAGAGATCACCCCTCCGTTCCTCCCGCTCTCCCCCGCCACAACTCACCTGTCACCCACGCCGGCCCCCGAATCTTTAGAGACGAGTGGGGAGATACTCGGCTAAGGCACTACTCGCTCGAGTAATGTGCCTTAGCGAGTATACTCGCTCATCTCTAGTCTGCACCCTTTACTATCAGCAATATGTTTTCAAAAAACTTCTTCTGATATGGTGACTATCACTCAGCATGATGAGCTAAGAACATCATTCCCCATCTAGACTACATTTTTCTGTTATTGGAAACCAAGGGAAATGACATTCATCTAAAACCCTTTTCATTTAGTCATCATGGTTCTCCATGAACCACGTGTAACACATTACCATTACTGATTGCTGGAGGGTTGTTTATCAAATGTTAAAGGCGGAACAGAAAGAGAAATCCTGCTGCTCTGCAGCTTTGTGTACACTAAGTATATATTTATGTATACAGCAAAGACATTTATTGTGCTACATCACTGTCCAGCGTAACATACAAAACGGATAGACTCTGTGCCCACCTGGTGGTCAGAAGTGGTAGCACAGTATTTTGTTTTTATGTGTTTTCATTTCATTGACCGTCATGTCTTTTTCAGTATTGATGTATGTTATTTTATATTTATAAATAGACTGTTAGATGGACCCGGAGGAATCTTCCTAATATATGCACAAGGAACATTGCAGATATCATTGTGTTACAATTTAGGCCCATTTCGGTACTTTGGTGACCACTCATTTAATATATACCATTCGACCATCCTTGCAGACTATTGCTGTGTTTATACCACCTCAATAATATTATAAATATTTATGTTTAGGAGAAATAAAAAGAGTTTAAGAAATAATTAGTGTTTTTTTTACACATGTGTATTGGTGAACAATTTGTGAAATTAATTAAAAAAGTGGTGACAGATCGAGATGAGCGAGCGTACTCGGTTCGGGTGTTTTTTGAACTCGAGCACCGCTTTTTCCGAGTAACTGACTACTCGGACAAAAAGATTCAGGGGGCGGTGTGGTGGAGCGGGGGGGGGGGGGGGGGGGGGGTAGCAGTGGGGAACAGGGGGAAGCTCTCTCTCCCCCCCCCCCACTCCCCTCTGAAACCCCCCCTCACCCCCGGTGCCCCCCGAATCTTTTCGTCCGAGTAGTCAGTTACTCGGAAAAAGCGGTGCTCGAGTTCAAAAACACTGAGTACGCTCGCTCATCTCTAGTGACAGATAATCCACAAGTACCCAACTTTCTTTATTTTCCACCAAAGTAAATTTTGCAGGTTGGTATCATGTGTTATTATTATGTATGTAAGCTTTAAAAAAGGATTTTGAGGAACCTTTGTACGTTTTGCTTTGAAGCGAGCGGATTCCTTTGATGATAATCTATATTTCGACATTTTTCATTGTTTTGCGGCGGTCCATATTGAACTAATTACATTACCCATTTCAATGAATGGGAGCATGATTGACTGTTTTTTGGCGCGAGCGCAAATGCGCATTGTATGCGCGCTTAGAAAGTATAGTAAAACACAGATGCATAAACAAATGCATTTTCGAAAATGCGCATGAAAATGAGCTTACGCTCGCAGGACATCGGCCTAACGTGGCGATTTTGATCCGGATCTAAAAATGGCTTAATTCTGCCAGCAATTACGCATCAAAATCCACATTTAGACATACAGATTTTGCTCCTGATTTCCACAATTGCAAATGTGAAGGAGCCCCAAGGCTGGGTGCACATAGCTTTTGAGCACTACTGTTAATAATAGTTTGCAGCATCCTGTATGTGGATGACTGGTCTGACTGCAGAGACTGTAGTCAGAGAAGGCAGGCAGCGGTGTAAGCCGCTCACGAGGTGGACCGGGGAGGGCAGGACTGGCCGCAGCTGTAGGGTTTGGATCACTCGTCACTCAGGCTGGTGAAATGGGTTCATGAAGTTATACCAGTTGTAGGTGATGTATTGGTGCATGAGGCGGTGAAGATTATTTAGATGCCCATATGGCGATGCTTCAAACGCAACTTTAATGAAAAAAATCAGCAAGGACAGCAAAACAGTCTCTTTACTTGAATGCCAACAGCAATACAGGGGGCTTCTGGTTGGCAGCAGCAGAGTATGGCGAATGGCATCTGGTCTGCTTGGCTGCTACACAATTCGGTACAACACTCGTCCAAAACACGTCTTGCTCGCAAGTGGACAGCATGGCACTCTGAGGATAATACCACAATGCCGTCTGCATCTCACACACTCGGGCCTTCACAAAGAGTGTCACATGCGGGAGCACAAGCAGCAACTCCTCTGTGGCTGGAACCCAATCACTCCACTTACCAGCGCTCAGTACAGGAAGAGCCCCTATTTAAAGGCACTCCCACATGTACTATATAGCAATTCCGTCTCTCACATGAGTGTAGATGTCCGTGCCATACACTGCCACACACCATGCAATATACTTCTTAAAGTAGCAGTACACAATTATAAAAATCTTGTAAAACTTTACATTGCAATATATATATATAATTTTACTGCTGTGGAGCCAGTGGTGACCCGGCCTGTCGCTGCTTACGGCAGCAATTTTTGACTGCAGCTGTAGGGTTGGGATCACTTACCGCTGTTATGCGCAGACTTTCTAGTTTCTTTTTTTGTTTCAATTTCCCACTCTATCGCTTTGCAACAGCGTGTATAAATACTGCACATACACAATGTTATTGCATATGTACTGTGTTGATTATGCACCCATAGAGAAAAATAGGGCTTTAATGCATGTAATACGTGGCAAAATAGAACATGGTGTATTCTTTTTTGCGTGCGTATTATACGCAATGAACATTCACAAGTATGAATGAATCAATGAAAATCCATGTACTTTCATTGACTCCATTCACCACGTTTTAACCGCATGTACATTACGCACGTAATACACGGTGAACTCATGCTCGTGTGAACCTGGCCTCAGACTGGAATTAACATGGGCGATAGTGAGTTGCGCCTGTGAATCTCGCAAAAACCCGTCCATGTGCTGTACGATGCGCCAGACACCACACATTGCAAATCCTATTCTTGTGTATGAATTACACGAAAATGATCCATCTTTCAGTTTTCCCGTCTTGCATTTGTGTGAGACAAAAAAGCCCATGTAAATTAACCTATTAGAAATAATTGGCTAATACATCACATAAGTTCTGTGTATCGCGCAAATGCACAGAACCTGCGTGATTCCTCTATGCTCTGTAACGGCCTTAATACAATTTCCCCATATTAAATGAAGAGCTTCAACACAAAATGGTCAACCTTGGAGGTCGACTCCTTCTCTACTTTCGGGTGGAATTAGGGGCCATCATTATATCAGTACTTTGATTTCTGCTTTGTAGAATCGGTTCCTGAACTTGATTTACTAGCATATGGCCATGCACATGTTAACCTACTGCAATTTAGTCATAATTATGCCTTCTATTTATTTTCTGACCATGCAGTTTAAATGAGGTGGAACTGTTATTTTAATGCTATTATTTCCATCCTCCCCATGCTATTATTTTGTCTTCATTTTAATATGCATGTTACAAGTTAGCCTTTTAATTCTGCCAGTGAACAGTAATGCATTTTTACATTAAAGCAAAGTACAAATGTGGCCTCCATTAACTCAACATATCCCGAGTTGTGTGGCACAAGATGAAAAAAGAAACAAAAGAAAACAAATCCGACTGATGCCATCCGTTGACCTCCCGTCATATCGGCTCCCATGTTAGAAAAAGTATATGTTTAACGAATCCATTTTTTTACTGGATGACCGTGATTTATTCCTCTAATTATGACATCCATCCGCCATCCTTCACCAATAGGCTCCCATGTTAAAAAATGCCTAATGTTGACTTTTTTTTTTTACTCAAAATCGTGAAAATGTATTAACTTTTTATCATGAGAAAATTAAGTCCATCACAAGATTCAAGACTAGATTAGGACAGACGCATCTGAATGGCATGTATTACCTTAGACTGTGACAGTCACAGGAGTACATTTGGTATAGACCCATCTTTTTTTTCTTCAAGTATTACAGATTATAGGATAATTATAGAATGTTGCATTAGTTATTATCAATTATGGGAAAGAGAGAACCGCACTGAAAGAAAACTCTTCTTTGTCTCCATATGAATATATATATATATATATATATATATATATATATATATATATATATATATATATATATATATATATATAATATATTGTGTAAACAAAAGAGACAGCTATCAATATATCTCTATCTTCGATATTTTCTATAGCAATTGATATACATCTGTGGGTGTATTAGTTAATAGTAATAATAATAATTACTATGTCAATGGATATATCAAGTTATAGTAAATACACTGGGGTAGAGAAGTACTACAGATTGGCAATCTTACTCTAGTGTTAGCATCAGTGATTCGGGGAAAGATCGCTAAATTTACCAAGAGGCTTGAAATAGGTTTAGCGCATCTTTAGATGTCCATGGGCCAGAAATGCAAATCCATGCCAGTTATGACTTGGCATTAGAGATGAGCGAACACCAAAATGTTCGGGTGTTCGTTATTCGGAACGAACTTCCCGTGATGCTCGAGGGTTCGTTTCGAACAACGAACCCCATTGAAGTCAATGGGCGACCAGAACATTTTTGTATTTCGCCGATGCTCGCTAAGGTTTTCATGTGTGAAAATCTGGGCAATTCAGGAAAGTGATGGGAATGACACAGTGACGGATAGGGCAGGCGAGGGGCTACGTGTTGGGCTGCATCTCAAGTTCACAGGTCCCACTATTAAGCCACAATACCGGCAAGAGTGGGCCCCCCCCCCTCCCAACAACTTTTACTTCTGAAAAGCCCTCATTAGCATGGCATACCTTTGCTAAGCACCACACTACCTCCAACAAAGCACAATCACTGCCTGCATGACACTCCACTGACACTTCTCCTGGGTTACATGCTGCCCAACCGCCCCCCCTCCCCCCCCCCACAGCGCACACCAAAGTGTCCCTGGGCAGCCTTCAGCTGCCCTCATGCCACACCACGCTCATGTCTATTTAGAATTGCGTCTGCCATGACGAGGGACCGCAGGCACACACTGCAGAGGTTGGCACGGCTAGGCAGCGACCCTCTTTAAAAGTGGCGGAGCGATAGCCCACAATGCTGTACAGAAGCAATGAGAAATAGAATCCTGTGCCACCGCCATCAGGAGCTGCACACGTGGGCATAGCAATGGGGAACCTATGTGCCACACACTATTCATTCTGTCAAGGTGTCTGCATGCCCCAGTCAGACCAGGCTTTTTAATTCATAGACACAGGCAGGTACAACTCCCTATTGTGAAGTCCCTGTCAACCCACAGCATGGGTGGCTCCCTGGAACCCACCGGCGGTACACAGAAATATCCCATTGCATTGCCCAACACAGCTGAGGTAGTAATGTCGTGCTTAATGCAGGTGGGCTTCGGCCCACACTGCATGCCCCAGTCTGACTGGGGTTCTTTATAAGTGTACAGATGTAGTAAAAACTCCGTGTGCACCTACAGCATGGGTGGGTGCCAGGAAGCCACCGGCGGTACATAGAAATATCCCATTGCATTGCCCAACACAGCTGAGGTAGTAATGTTGTGCTTAACCCTTTCCAATCCAATTTGTATATGGTTTTCCTAGGGGGCTTACTCTTTTTCTGCTGTTATACAACGGCGCTATATGCTGGCTAAAGCCAGTACTGCATGAGCTGACACGTAGGATAGGCTCCGACAGCAGAGAGGCTGGCAATATACAGTAAGAGAACCCCGACGGACGTCTACCAACAACGGAGCTGTACAGCCTTAAACCCTAATGTCTTCACAGGTCACACAGTGGACTGGAAAGGGTTAATGCAGGTGGGTTTCGGCCCACACTGCATGCCCCAGTCAGACTGGGGTTCTTTACAAGTGGACACATGTAGGTTAAACTCCCTGTGGACCCACTGCCTGGGTGGGTGCCAGGAAGCCACCGGCGGTACATAGAAATATCCCATTGCATTGCCCAACACAGCTGAGGTAGTAATGTCGTGCGTAATACAGGTGGGCTTCGGCCCACACTGCATGCCCCAGTCAGACGGGTTCTTTAGAAGTGTACAGATGTATTAAAAACTCAGTGTGCACCTACAGCATGGGTGGCTCCCTGGAACCCACCGGCGGTACATAAAAATATCCCATTGCATTGCCCAACACAGCTGAGGTAACGTCAGCTGTAATGCAGGTGGGCTAAAAATTAATTTGATTACACTGTAGGCGAGGGCCCACAAAAATTGCTGTATCAACAGTACTAATGTACATCCCAAAAATTGGCCATGGCCAGCCAAGAGGGCAGGTGAAACCCATTAATCGCTTTGGTTAATGTGGCTTAAGTGGTAACTAGGCCTGGAGGCAGCCCAGTGTAACGAAAAATTGGTTCAAGTTAAAGTTCCAATGCTTTTAAGCGCATTGAAACTTATAAAAATTGTTCTGAAAAATTATTTGAGTGAGCCTTGTGGCCCTAAGAAAAATTGCCCGTTCAGCGTGATTACGTGAGGTTTCAGGAGGAGGAGCAGGAGGAGGAGGAGGAGGAATATTAGACACAGATTGATGAAGCAGAAATGTCCCCGTTTTGGATGGTGAGAGAGAACGTAGCTTCCATCCGCGGGTGCAGCCTACGTATTGCTTACGTATCGCTGCTGTCCGCTGGTGGAGAACAGAAGTCTGGGGAAATCCAGGCTTTGTTCATCTTGATGAGTGTTAGCCTCTCGGCACTGTCGGTTGACCAGCGGCTACGCTTATCTGTGATGATTCCCCCAGCCGCACTAAACACCCTCTCCGACAAGACGCTAGCCGCAGGACAAGCAAGCACCTCCAGGGCATACAGCGCTAGTTCAGGCCACATGTCCAGCTTCGACACCCAGTAGTTGTAGGGGGCAGAGGCATCACCAAGGATGGTCGTGCGATCCGCTACGTACTCCCTCACCATCCTTTTACAGTGCTCCCGCCGACTCAGCCGTGACTGGGGAGCGGTGACACAGTCTTGGTGGGGAGCCATAAAGCTGGCCAGGCCCTTAAAGACTGTTGCACTGCCTGGGATGTACATGCTGCTCGATCTACGCACATCCCCTGCTACCTTGCCCTCGGTACTGCGCCTTCTGCCACTAGCGCTGTCGGCTGGGAATTTTACCATCAGCTTGTCCGCAAGGGTCCTGTGGTATAGCAACACTCTCGAACCCCTTTCCTCTTCGGGAATCAGAGTGGGCAGGTTCTCCTTATACCGTGGATCGAGCAGTGTGTACACCCAGTAATCCGTAGTGGCCAGAATGCGTGCAACGCGAGGGTCACGAGAAAGGCATCCTAACATGAAGTCAGCCATGTGTGCCAGGGTACCTGTACGCAACACATGGCTGTCTTCACTAGGAAGATCACTTTCAGGATCCTCCTCCTCCTCCTCCTCCTCCTCCTCAGGCCATACACGCTGAAAGGATGACAGGCAATCAGCCGGTGTACCGTCAGCAGCGGCCCAAGCTGTCTCTTCCCCCTCCTCCTCATCCTCCTCATGCTCCTCCTCCTCCTCCTGTACGCGCTGAGAAATAGACAGGAGGGTGCCCTGACTATCCAGCGGCATACTGTCTTCCCCCGCCCCCGTTTCCGAGCGCAAAGCAGCTGCCTTTATGGTTTGCAGGGAATTTCTCAAGATGCATAGCAGAGGAATGGTGACGCTAATGATTGTAGCATCGCCGCTCACCACCTGGGTAGACTCCTCAAAATTACCAAGGACATGGCAGATGTCTGCCAACCAGGCCCACTCTTCTGAAAGGAATTGAGGAGGCTGACTCCCACTGCGCCGCCCATGTTGGAGTTGGTATTCCACTATTGCTCTACGCTGCTCATAGAGCCTAGCCAACATGTGGAGCGTAGAGTTCCACCGTGTGGGCACGTCGCACAGCAGTCGGTGCACTGGCAGCTTAAAGTGATGTTGCAGGGTGCGCAGGGTGGCAGCGTCCGTGTGGGACTTGCGGAAATGTGCGCAGAGCCGGCGCGCCTTTACGAGCAGGTCTGACAAGCGTGGGTAGCTTTTCAGAAACCGCTGAACCACCAAATTAAAGACGTGGGCCAGGCATGGCACGTGCGTGAGGCTGCCAAGCTGCAGAGCCGCCACCAGGTTACGCCCGTTGTCACACACGACCATGCCCGGTTGGAGGCTCAGCGGCGCAAGCCAGCGGTCGGTCTGCTGTGTCAGACCCTGCAGCAGTTCGTGGGCCGTGTGCCTCTTATCGCCTAAGCTGAGTAGTTTCAGCACGGCCTGCTGACGCTTGCCCACCGCTGTGCTGCCACACCGCGCGACACCGACTGCTGGCGACGTGCTGCTGCTAACACATCTTGATTGCGAGACAGAGGAGGAGGGTGCTTTAGTGGAGGAAGCATACACCTCCGCAGATACCACCACCGAGCTGGGGCCCGCAATTCTGGGGGTGGGTAGGACGTGAGCGGTCCCAGGCTCTGACTCTGTCCCAGCCTCCACTAAATTCACCCAATGTGCCGTCAGGGAGATGTAGTGGCCCTGCCCGCCTGTGCTTGTCCACGTGTCCGTAGTTAAGTGGACCGTGGCAGTAACCGCGTTGGTGAGGGCGCGCACAATGTTGCGGGAGACGTGGTCGTGCAGGGCTGGGACGGCACATCGGGAAAAGTAGTGGCGACTGGGAACTGAGTAGCGCGGGGCCGCCGCCTCCATGATACTTTTGAAGGACTCAGTTTCCACAACCCTATACGGCAGCATCTCAAGGCTGATGAATTTTGCTATGCGGACGGTTAACGTTTGAGCGTGCGGGTGCGTGGCGGCGTACTTGCGCTTGCGCTCGAACACTTGCGCAAGCGACGGCTGAACGGTGCGCTGAACTACACTGCTGGATGGGGCCGAGGACAGCGGAGATGAGGGTGTGGGTGCAGGCCATGAGGCGGTAGTGCCTGTGTCCTGAGAGGGGGGTTGCATCTCAGTGGCAGGTTGGGGCACGGGGAGAGGCAGGGGTGCAAACCGGAGGCGGTGAACGGCCTTCGTCCCACCTTGTGGGGTGCTTGGCCATCATATGTCTGCGCATGGTGGTGGTGGTGAGGCTGTTGGTGTTGGCTCCCCGGCTGAGCTTTGCGCAACAAAGGTTGCACACCACTGTTCGTCGGTCGTCAGGCGTCTCTGTGAAAAACTGCCAGACCTTAGAGCACCTCGGCCTCTGCAGGGTGGCATGGCGCGAGGGGGCGCTTTGGGAAACACTTGGTGGATTATTCGGTCTGGCCCTGCCTCTACCCCTGGACACCGCACTGCCTCTTGCAACCTGCCCTGCTGATGCCCTTGACTCCCCCTCTGAAGACCTGTCCTCCTGAGTAAGCGTTGCACACCAGGTGGGGTCAGTCACCTCATCGTCCTGCTGCTCTTCCTCCGAATCCTCTGTGCGCTGCTCCCTTGGACTTACTGCCCTTACTACTACCTCACTGCAAGACAACTGTGTCTGATCGTCATCATCCTCCTCACCCACAGAAAGTTGTTGAGACAGTTGGCGGAAGTCCCCAGCCTCTTCCCTCGGACCCCGGGAACTTTCGAATGGTTGGGCATCAGTGACGATAAACTCCTCTGGTGGGAGAGGAACCGCTGCTGCCCAATCTAAGCAGGGGCCCGAGAACAGTTCCTGGGAGTGTTCCCGCTCCTGAGCAGGTGTCATTGTAGTGGAGTGAGGAGGCTGGGAGGAAGGAGGAGCAGCAGACAGAGGATTCGGATTTGCAGCAGTGGACGGCGCAGAACTGCGTGTTGACGATAGGTTGCTCGAAGCACTTTCTGCCATCCAGGACAGGACCTGCTCACACTGCTCATTTTCTAATAACCGTCTCCCGCGTGGACCCATTAATTGGGCGATGAATGTGGGGACGCCAGAAACGTGCCTCTCTCCTAATCGCGCAGCAGTCGGCTGCGACACACCGGGATCAGGAGCTCGGGCTGTGCCCACACCCTGACTTGGCCCTCCGCGTCCTCGGCCGCGTCCACGTCCTCTAGGCCTACCCCTACCCCTCAGCATGCTGTATTACCAGTGATTTGATTTAACAGGCAGGAAATAAATTGGCGCAAGACTGCAGGCCAAATATAATTTTTGCCCTTTTGGGAAAACGAAAGGCCCCACTGCCTCTAGTGAATGAATAATCTAAGTTTAATAACTGTGCTGTGTCCCTGCTTATGTGTCACAGAACGTGAGGGTAGCAGAGTTATTATAACTCTGGCAGAGCAGGTATTTTTTTTCCCAATTAAGGAAAGCAAATGGCGAAGCCAGCAGTAAAGCGTAGCTGGGTGCGTATGATTTAGCAATGTTTTTCACGCAGCTCACACGTGTCCACAGGCGTTAGGACGGACAGAGGCTGGACAAATAGATTTGTTTTCAGTTTTTTCCCACCAAAAGGCAGCACTGCGTATATTCAATGAACATGAGAAGTGTAATAACTGTGCTGTGTCCCTGCTTATGTGTCACAGAACGTGAGGGTAGCAGAGTTATTATAACTCTGGCAGAGCAGGTATTTTTTTTCCCAATTAAGGAAAGCAAATGGCGAAGCCAGCAGTAAAGCGTAGCTGGGTGCGTATGATTTAGCAATGTTTTTCACGCAGCTCACACGTGTCCACAGGCGTTAGGACGGACAGAGGCTGGACAAATAGATTTGTTTTCAGTTTTTTCCCACCAAAAGGCAGCACTGCGTATATTCAATGAACATGAGAAGTGTAATAACTGTGCTGTGTCCCTGCTTATGTGTCACAGAACGTGAGGGTAGCAGAGTTATTATAACTCTGGCAGAGCAGGTATTTTTTTTCCCAATTAAGGAAAGCAAATGGCGAAGCCAGCAGTAAAGCGTAGCTGGGTGCGTATGATTTAGCAATGTTTTTCACGCAGCTCACACGTGTCCACAGGCGTTAGGATGGACAGAGGCTGGACAAATAGATTTGTTTTCAGTTTTTTCCCACCAAAAGGCAGCACTGCGTATATTCAATGAACATAAGAAGTGTAATAACTGTGCTGTGTCCCTGCTTATGTGTCACAGAACGTGAGGGTAGCAGAGTTATTATAACTCTGGCAGAGCAGGTATTTTTTTTCCCAATTAAGGAAAGCAAATGGCGAAGCCAGCAGTAAAGCGTAGCTGGGTGCGTATGATTTAGCAATGTTTTTCACGCAGCTCACACGTGTCCACAGGCGTTAGGACGGACAGAGGCTGGACAAATAGATTTGTTTTCAGTTTTTTCCCACCAAAAGGCAGCACTGCGTATATTCAATGAACATGAGAAGTGTAATAACTGTGCTGTGTCCCTGCTTATGTGTCACAGAACGTGAGGGTAGCAGAGTTATTATAACTCTGGCAGAGCAGGTATTTTTTTTCCCAATTAAGGAAAGCAAATGGCGAAGCCAGCAGTAAAGCGTAGCTGGGTGCGTATGATTTAGCAATGTTTTTCACGCAGCTCACACGTGTCCACAGCCCGTAAGGACGGACAGAGGCTGGACAAATAGATTTGTTTTCACTTGTTTTTCCACCAAAAGGCAGCACTGCGTATATTCTATGAATAATAACTGTGTTGTGGCCCTGCCTATACAATTCTTTCCCTGCAGTATCAATGGAGGGTGGAATGCTCTGCAGAGGCGATTTTGAGAAGCCCAAAAAAAATGCAGCACAGCTAACAGCAGCCTGGACAGTACTGCACACGGATAAATATGGCCCTAGAAAGGACCGTTGAGGTTCTTGAAGGCTACACGCACTCCTAACACTCTCCCTGCCTATGCAGCACTTCTGTCCCTAATGCCAGGTGCAACGGTCTGCAGAGCCGATTTTGAGAAAAAAAAAAATTCCACTGCTAACAGCAGCCAACACACAGCTATCAGTGGCCCTAATAAGGACCTTTGGGGGGTCTTGAAGCCTACACTAACTACCAATTCTTTCCCTACAGCAGCTCCGGTATAAACAGCACTGTCCCTCATCTAACTCACACCGCATCTGAGGCGAGCCGCGGGAGGGGCCGACTTTTATATTAGGCGAACACCTGATCTCGCCAGCCACTCACAGCAGGGGGGTGGTATAGGGCTTAAATGTTGCAGGGGGAAGTTGTAATGCCTTCCCTGTCTTTCAATTGGCCAGAAAAGCGCGCTAACGTCTCAGGGAAGGAAGTGAAAGTAACCAGAACACCGCATGGTGTTCGTTACGAATAACGAACATCCAGAACACCCTAATATTCGCACGAATATCAAGCTCGGACGAACGCGTTCGCTCATCTCTACTTGGCATAGATTGGCGCTATAATTTACATTACTTTCTGGCATAAATTATAGTAAATGTGTCCATAGAGCCATGCCCCTCTTGCTAAGCCCTGCCACATTTCTGCCCACTATAGATGAGTGTTGAGAAGTACAAAAAGGGCACAGGGCCTCACATTATTGCGCCACAGTGGTGTGCAGTATAATTTTTGACTTTTTTACACAACAATTGTGATGAACAAACTATAATAAATTTTCTTGTAATGCTTGGATCTCTCAATAAAGAAAGCACATAAAATCAAATAGTACAACAGTGGAAATAGAAAAGATAGACATTCAAATGAAGATGATGAAGAATAAGTGATTTTTCTTTCATTGAGCAACTGTGGTCATCAGTAAAGGCCCATTTACACGGCCCAATGATCGCTCAAACGACAGTTTCAGTGACAGCTTTGAGCACTCATTTTGCATAAACTATTAAGTAGCTACTCAGCTACTTAAGAGCAATTAAGTGTGCAAATGAAGCCTTAGCTGAAAGCAGTTAATAGCCGGAGGGCTCTTATCTGCTTTCAGTTCCTTTGTTCTCCAGCTGGAAACAATGCTATCAGCACTACCCGTGGAGAAGTAATGATAAGTCTGAAGGACGATTTTTAGCTTGGACTGAATGTAAGGATCAGCTAGCAGTGCAGGAAAAGTGCACGATGGGCGCAGGTTTAGACGCGCCGATGATCGCTAAAATGATCGCTCAGTGTAAATGGGCCTTTAGTCATCAGACTGAACAGGATAGTGGCAGACATAATAATAGTCATTATCTTTATTTACCTAGCACCAACCTACTTTACAAATTAGAGGGTACATGTACAGACAAACTCATTACATACAGTATAAAACTAATAACCAAATGGAACAATAGGCACGAGGACCCTGCTCTCAAGAGCTTGCAATCTATGAAGAAATAGCAGAAAAAAGCAGAAGAGGTACAGATTCTTGTTCTGTGAAATGGTCCAGCCATGGTATATTAATAGGGTAGGATGAGCCGCTCACAAGCCAGTATCTGCATACGTACAAATAAGAAGTGCATTAGGTTGTGTGGCATGTGGGGAAAACTGATCAGGTTCAGACAGATTGTAGAAATGAGATAAATATGGAAGAATTAGATTAAGGGATGTGATATGCCTCCCTAAAGAGATGTATTTTTGTGGCACTCCTAAAAATGTGGGTATTGGGGATTACCTGATTGTGTGGAGTAGCATATCCCAAAGTACTGGAGCAGCTAGGGAAAAGTCTTGGAGATGGGAGTGTGAGGTTCAACTTAGTCAAAGGTCATCAGCACCACAGAGAGCACGGGTAGGGTGGTAGACAGAGATGAATGAGGACATATCGGAATAAAGGGCATGTCTGAAGCGCCCTCTGGCATAAGATGGAGAATTCCATAATTTTGTTGTCATAGATTCATAAGGAATCCACAAGAAATCCATGAGTCATTCTACAGATCACCAACCACAGAGATCCATAATGGAGTCCCTTGGGGTATGTTCACACGTCGCTGAAATTTCTACTGCAAAATCTGCAGCATTTCCAAATCAACAACCACGTTAAAAATCTGCTGCTGGCACTAGTCAGGTGATGCCTCTCCTACATCACCTGACCAGCGGTGGCGCTCAGTAGTGGTTGCTAGGTGAAGGTGTGCACTGCCTTTTTCAGGCTCACCGCTACCATAACACTATTCGGATGAGCACTTATGTGCAGGCTGAAATCAGCTGCAGATACGCAGCTGAATCTAAATTAAAATCCGGACCAATGGGGCAAATTTAGACGCAGTTGTTGATGTGGAAATGCGGCGCATTTTAACACGAAAATTTCCACTGCAGAGAATCTGCAGCATTTCCATCACGTGTGAACGTACCCTTACACAGCTTTCTAGGAAGAATCATCCACAAGAGTTACCTTCAACACAGAGAACCAAACAAGAGTTAAGCAGGACTGGATATATTTCATCAAAAGTTGATCAATCTTAAAAAGCAACAAATTTTTAATCAACAGGCTTTGACTGGCGAGGGGCCTTATGGAGTTAGTATGCCTACCCTATTTGCATAGCCCAATGGGTATTACAAAGCAATGGCTATGCAAATAGCGAGGTGTACAGAACAAATGCTCAGTGTGTTAAACAGATGTTGTGCAGCAAACTTTAACATAGCATGACACGGGGTAAAAAATGGTGGGAGCAGGGGTCAATCAGATCTTTAAAGTGGAACCGGACAGTTCTATGGCAAGAACTAATCATATATGTAATCAAACTAGCCAGTAAGTAAGGAGTTTATAAGAAAGGGGTGAGAAGAGAATCATGGAGAAGAAAGAAAGAAGTCGAATGTTATTTGTACGGTGCTAACTTTTCCATAACTCTAACTCCTTAATTAAGGTCAATTTTTTCAGCCATCTATCTAGAAGATCCTACTTTCTCAACAATACTTAAAATAAGTAAAATTAAAGTTTTTGGTTTATAAGTAAGGGATATTTGTAGAGATGAGCGAGTATACTCGATAAGGCACATTACTCGAGCGAGTAGTGCCTTAGCCGAGTATCTCCCCGCTCGTCTCTAAAGATTCGGGGGCCGGCGCGGGTGACAGGTGAGTTGGGGGAGCGGGGGGGAGAGAGCACTCCCCTCTGTTCCTCCCCGCTGCTCCCCTCCCCTGCCGGCCCCCGAATCTTTAGAGACGAGCGGGGAGATACTCGGCTAAGGCACTACTCACTCGACTAATGTGCCTTCGCGAGTATACTCGCTCATCTCTAGATATTTGTCTTAAAATCTGCCTCTGAAATGGCCATGTTACGGCATGTAAAGTAGTTCAATAGATGAATGATGTCTCACAAATTAAGGAATAAGTAGGTTTATATTCTAGACATGCAGTGATCTCGTCTGAACGTCTTTTTGTATAATATTTCATTCCGCTATACCCTGAATTTTACTTTTAGGTTGCCTTTTATAAAATCTGTTGGAGAAATGATGCTGTATGTACAATATCATTGCAATGAACCCTTTACTTGTGCAAAAACTAAACTAATGTGAAGACTGAGATAAAAGAAATGTCTTGAAAACATACCAGGCAGATCAGTATCTTCTCTCCCGTGGGCTGTGTGCTCTCAGTACACCCCATTCAAGTTTTCAGTTTGCTCTAATCTCCTCAAAAGTGAAAAGCAAAAAAAAAAGAACGAGGTGGCCTATTTGTATTCATTAAAGTGCTATCATCTCCTAGTGAGCTTCCAGCCTTACAGCTGTAGGTGCCCAGGCAACTACGGAGGTACTGAGCTAGCACAGACAAAATGTCTGCGACTTACAGTTGGATTACGTTGAGCTCTTTATTAGGCTACAGTGGCTTTGTTTGGGACCTATGGCTTGATTTGAGAGGGATAATTTCCACCTACTATGCTATATAAACATTATTCTGCTTGTGGTTGGTTCTATCTGCATTGCCGTTATAATATCCTTTGTGCAAGATATGCTTCGTTTTCATTTTATTTCCTTGGACAAGGATGCCTTTCCCGGTATGCTTGAGAAGAAATAAAGACAAGGAAAGCAATTACTACCATTTTGGATCATTGAGCCATCATGCTGTGCTCTGTCAGCACTGCCTGGGTTTTCCTGTAGGCATGTACGCTACGTTATGATAATCCTGTTGTAACCAGTGGTGATTATTATTGGCATGGCTGTAAAGTGTTCAGGGATCTAATAAAGTAAAACCTAGACATGACCTAATTGGGTCAGGCGTCTCTTGGACGTTATAAAACATCATTTGAGTTTACTTAGTTTTTTATCTTATGTAAGTTGTTTATACATTTGACTATTGCCTTAGTTACTTGGGGGAGCTGAGAAAGAGGGTTCTTTTATTGATGGTACATGTGAGTGTTATATGGTATAACTGTGTTAAAAGTCTGGTGTAACTTTTACTACTTAGTGCAATTATATGTGCAAAGTCATCACAAAACCGCTCAGAACATTTTGGAGATAAGCATAGTTATAACAATTATGGCGTAGATCCTCAATGCCTTATAGCCTGAGATGGGACAAAACTTGGAATTATTAATGGATAGGAGGGATGTTGGACTGAGCATTAGCTTAGTAGCAGGGAAACATTAAATGTCTTAAAAAAAGGTCTTAAGGGTTCAAGGTGCAGGGGAAAAAATCTGTAAAAATGGGATGAGATACTTAGTTATTGCTAACTAATTTAGATTTCTCTTATAGGTTCTGCTCCAGTATATACATGTAGATAAGAACTTTCTACTTGTGGAAAATTCTTTGGACTAGGAATAATATAAGACCCTCTGACGTCTCCACTCCAAATGTCTTTTTTGCACTTGTTAGATGAGCATGAAAGGTGTTATGGGTTTCCCTCTTATTTCTGTGTATGTGGTGCTGGTAGTAGTCATGGGCAGAGCTTCATACTCAAAGATAAAATTGGGTAACTACAGTATCGCTGAGTTATAAGAAATGATTAATACATAATGTATAGTATAGATTATGAAGAGAAAGGTAAGAAGAGAAACTAAAAATAAAATGTTTCTATTGCAATCTGAAAAATTTCCAAATCTAAAATGAAGTTTCAAATTTTTCACCGTTCTTTATGAAGAGTCAGATATGTTTGCAAAATCAGTTTAACAAGTCCTGCAATATTCACATGAATTATCTCTGCAGTTGACTGGTGGGCAACTGGCACCCAGGGGCCGCATGCACAATCCTATGGTTTTACTGCACTTGGCTTTCATCGTCGACATTTATGTGTCACTCACAATGTTATCCCTATAGGGCTTCAGTTCCGCACCTGTTAAAATCCAAGCGTCTTCACTACCGTACCGCAAGATTCAATTCTGCAATGGGAAAGCTTTCTGCTGTGGAATTAAAGATGTCTGTGGGAAAAAAACTAAAGAAATTCCGCATGATGTTCTACAGAACATATTCTACTGTTAAAACGCAACAAAATCCACACCAATTGACAAAATCTGCATCTGCTCTGTGTCCTGCAAACAATTCGCCCCGTGTGAGAAGTCCATTCAGCCTTTTGGGCTCGTTTTTTGTTAAATAAATGGCATGGTGTAATTTGTCATCTGTTGTTCTTCTGAAGTTGCATTTACCTAAATTTTGACTATATTGACTATATGGTGGTAGAGTCTTCCTGGCTTCTGGCATGCCAGCTAAAACCTTCCTGGATGAAATGGCACAGAAGGCATTCTGTACTATCCAGCGAAGATGTGAACAGAGTCCAAGTGCAGGAACAGACTTTTATGAAAACATACAAGTGAATATAAAAGATGGCATAGTATTCTCTTACGATAGAAATTTTGTATTGACATGACTGTGAATAATGTTTGGATAAACATTAAGTTCTGATGTCTGAATTTGACATTTCTTCAGTGATGAGTTGTACTACATAAGAGCTGCTCATCTCTTGCTGCTGTCTGCCAAAGATTGCTTTTGAAGAGAGTTCTCTGTCTTGTAGGAAGGATAGGAGAATGAGCTAGACTCATGTTCCTATGCAGATTCCACTGCATTATGCCAGTCGCTGCATTGGCTGCCCATGTATTACAGCTCTCCAGGGCGCCGTGCCACCGTACAGCGCCTCCCTCCTGTCCATACATCACCCATCAGCTCTGCCAACACACTCAGACTAGATACCCCTCTAATACGAACCTCACATGCTCACCTCCAGAACTTGACCAGAGCAGCACCGACCCTATGAAACATTCTACCATCTGGACAATCCCTGATGCACAGAGTTTCAGATGTGCCCTAAAGACTCGCCTCTTCAAAGAAGCATACCAACTCTCCTGATCTAATCCCCCGCCCCCATAATATGCCTATCATGTACATTTCCTGCCCCCGTACCAACTGTACTACCCAACCCTCTCAAAAATGTATTGAACACCACGTTATTTTGTCTTGATTGAGCTCCCCGTGACGGACCTACATGTACTGCTCCTCCTTTACTAAAGAGTTTCCTGAAGAGCAGATGCAGTGTGTTTTATATGGTACTATTCTCCAACTGCCGCAACCTTCATTATGAGGATTATGAAGGTCTTTCATATGATTCATTGTAAACAACTCAAAAAAGAGTTTCTATAGCAGCCGAGGTGTTTATTGCAAGGAATAACATAACTAGAAATGAGCGAGCGTACTCGGTTTGGGTGTTTTTGTACTCGAGCACCGCTTTTTCCGAGTAACTGACTACTCGGACGAAAAGATTCGGGGGGCACCGGGGGTGAGCAGGGGCTTGCAGAGGGGAGTGGGGGTGGGGGGGAGAGCTCCCCCCTGTTCCCCACTGCTAACCCCCGCTTCACCACGCCGCCCCCCGACGCCCCCCAAATCTTTTCGACCGAGTAGTCAGTTACTTGGAAAAAGCAGTGCTTGAGTACAAAAACACACGAACAGAGTACGCTCACTCATCTCTAAACATAACCCATACTGTAAGTTATTAAAGAAGTTTTCCAAGACTTTTGTTTTAATTGATAACTTGATCAATATATAACTTGGTCATCAATATAAAATTGGTAGGGGTCTGAGACCCCACACGCCTGCCAATCCGCTATCTGCCAGAATTGCTGTGCACCTACCGGTGCGGCTCTGCGCTGGTGCTAGCACATCTCAATACATTGTGCAATAGTGTGCAATGGTATTGCAAGCTCAGTCCCACTTATTTAAATAGGAACTGCTGGTATAATGGTCAGGGCTGGTGTGTTATCTCTCTCTCTCTTTCTCTCTCTTTCTCTCTCTCTTTCTCTGCCTCTCTTTCTCTCTCTCTCTTTTCTTTCTCTCTCTCTCTCTCTTTCTCTCTCTCTCTTTTCTCTCTCTCTTTTCTCTCTCTCTCTCTCTTTTCTCTGTCTCTCTTTCTCTCTGTCTCTCTGTCTCTCTTTCTCTACAAAAAATTTGCCATTCACGTGCGCTGCGTCACAGCGGGGAGGGGCCAAAACAGGCACGTCACAGCGGGGAGGAGCCAAAAACTAGGGCGGGGTCGAACACGGCTTGATGTGTTCGTGTAACGAGCACCATTGAGTATGCTAATACTCGAACGAGTATCAAGCTTGGCAGAGTATGTTCGCTCAACTCTAATTATAGTATTCGCAATTTGCTGTGTTCATTGAAGTTTTAGGCTAGCTTTTAGTGCCTAGAGTATGTTAAATGTGTGTAGTATATACTTAAAATAGAATTTCAACTGCAACAAAGTAAATCTCAACCCCTCCCCGCCTTACCAAAGCTATATACTTAGGGGTTGTCCGCTTGTAAACTATTTAAGGTCATCAATAGTAGATTATTAGGAATTTTCCACCCGAAAGCCCCTTGGACAGCTGTTACCTGGGCTGGCGTGCATATGATTTTTGCAGCAAGCAGACGGCTCCATTTCCTCTGCAGTGGCCAGGTTTAGTAGTGCAAGGAATGTTACTATTCACTTTAATGCCTGTAATACCAAGCCTGGCCACTGTAGTAGGAACTGAGCTGTCTGCTTTCTGCAGAAATCAGATCAGTGGACAAGCACACTGACTTGGTGAACAGCGGATCGCCAGGGGTCCCAGACAATAGACTTCTGTTGACCTACCATTGATAGCATATCTTGCAGATATGCCCTCAATAGTTTAAAACTGGATAACCCCTTTGGGATATATGTACACATGTAGTTGAAATGCTGTTGAAGTTCCACAGCGGAAAACTCGGCACCAAATTCCACAGAATTTTCACATCCAGTCTGTTTTAGATGTAGGAATGCTATGGAATTTGACACAGAATTTTCCGCAACGGAAATTCCGCAGCATTTCCGCTATGTGTAAATGTACCCTTTAAGGGAACGTGTCCTCTCCTATGAGCCCCATAAATTAAAATTATGGCCTCATAGAAGAGGTGGCCCCTGAGTCCAGGGGTTTGATTGATTTTATATTTACCTGCCTCCCCATGTCCTCACTGCTTGCTTGCAGAGTGGCTGCTCGGTGCATGTAGCACACCTTCTCTTCATTGCATGTTAGCACACACTGGCTTCTCATTTTGGACAACCAGGGCCTTGCACACACAATAAAGAGGAGTCCGCTCAATACACAAAGCGGCAGCTTTACGGGCGGACCGCAAGAGAACGGGGGAGTCAGGTGAGTATAAAAATCACACTCTCGGGCCAGGCTCATACGACCGTGTTGGTACAGCATATTCTGTGTGTGGTCTTGCGTACTGAATATGCTCTACCAATTTCCCATAGGTGGCCATGTTGCTGCTCAAATGAATTGCGCAAAACATGTACACAAGAAAAATCACATCATGTTCTATCTCTTTGCGCATATTATATGTACATACACGCCAAGATAGTACATGGCGATGGGTGCCCTGCATGATGTATGCAATGTCAATGTCATTTCATGTGAGGCGGCCCCATGATCAGTGGGCCCTGTGCTATGAGCTCATAACTTTAGTTTATGGGGCTCATTGAACAGGACAGGTGTAGTGGCCTAGTACATGCTTTCCTGGCCCCCTCCATAATGTCATACATGTTTGTCTTATGTAGATGCTTTTGTCATTCTGTTATGTGTATTGCACAGCTGCAGCAAGTGGGAGATTAAAGGGGTTGTCCCGCGAAACAAAGTGGGGGTATACACTTCTGTATGGCCATATTAATGCACTTTGTATTGTACATTGTGCATTAATTATGAGCCATACAGAAGTTATTCACTTACCTGTTCCGTTGCTAGCGTCCTCGTCTCCATGGTGCCGTCTAATCTTCAGCGTCTAATCGCCCTATTAGACGCGCTTGCGCAGTCCGGTCTTCTCCCTTCTGAATGGGGCCGCTCGTGCCGGAGAGTGGCTCCTCGTAGCTCCGCCCCATCACGTGTGCCGATTCCAGCCAATCAGGAGGCTGGAATCGGCAATGGACCGCACAGAAGACCTGCGGTCCACCGAGGGTGAAGATCCCGGCGGCCATCTTCACAAGGTAAGTAAGAAGTCACCGGAGCGCGGGGATTCGGGTAAGTACTACCCGTTTTTTTTTTTTATCCCTGCATCGGGTTTGTCTCGCGCCGAACGGGGGGGCTATTGAAAAAAAAAAACCCGTTTCGGCGCGGGACAACCCCTTTAAGTGTTTTCAAAGCCTGGAGACTGCCTGTAAATGTATCAATTTATGTCCTGTCACGTGGTATGAGAGAGGTTATAAAAGTGAGTGTTTGAGAGCGGGAAGAGAGTCCATGTCTTCTGGAGTTGTAGTCAAGAGGCCCAGCTACACGGAGATACCTTTAGCCCTCATGTAGTGAAGCATGGAAGAGGAGGAGAGAATTTACCAGCTTGGATGTGCATGTGAGGAGGAAGGAGTGAGCCCCACCTAAGCAGAGGGAGAGCAACCGTGAGTGAGTGCTTGTCAAGGCCCAGTGCAGAGGTACTGTCTACATGATAATTTCTTACGCAGCCGTCCGGATCTAGTGGATCACCACATAGAGGTACACCCATTTTGTCTTTCACACCCGGCCGTCTGGAAATCTGGATCACTGGGTGGAGGTACTCCTAAGTCTATCGTTAACGCACGGGTGTTCTGAAGTCTGGATTGTTGTGTGGAGGTACTAATGTTCAAGTCTATTAATTTCCTGCACTGTCATTTCTCTAAATTGTGCCTTGTATTGTTGAAGTTTGCCAAGTAAAGTTTATTCCAGGGACCTGAGGTACTTCATATCTGTCTGCGGCTCATTTTATTCTCCGCCGGAGTTCATTCTGGTGTGTACCAGAGTGATGGCATCACCCGTGACAAACTCTTTCCCTGTTCTACCATTTATTGGGCATCCCTATTCTAGGGGTGTCCGGAAGAAGCCCAGCGCTGCCCTGGCCTTGGTTGCGAGTGTCCCTCCAGGAGGGAGCGTGGTCAGTGCTGCCATGACTAGCCAGCATCTTGCCCTCCCAGCTCCTCAGGATATGCCATGTGTCCTGGGTCACCCTATGGGACGCTGCACAGGTTTACTCTAAAAGACAGCTACTTATTAACTGTTCCTGTTGTAACTTAAAGCTCAGTAGGTTAGCCTGCAGCCCCATGCAACGCCAAAGAAAACCGTAATATTATGATGTGTTGTGCTATATGACAAACAACAGATGTAGATCACTTATACATGTGTGCAATACACGCTGTATGCAATGCTTCCTCTGCACTGTACTAGATGCAGTTATTACATCCCTTCATCTATTATACTTCTAGAGAAATCAATATGTGAGTTACATCATGTTGGATTCTAAATCTATTTAATTTTAATAAAAAGCTTGGCTGTACTGTGATGTAAGCAGCATTGAATGTCCTCCTAAAACCCAGTATTACCGGTGCCACTGAGCCATGTGAGTTGTCTCTATGGGTTGTAAATTGGATCCCCTCAGTGACCAGTTAATGTTTTCTGTATTTACGGCAGGATTCTTGTTTTTTTTTCTCTCTCAGCCACCAGGGCACGATGGCAGCATAAAAATTTCAAAACAATTTTTAGCAATCAAAGCATGCCAATTTTTTATAGTTAAAGGGGCTCATTTAAATTGGAAAACCTGCTAGTCTGAAATTTTCATCTGAAGGATTACCACCAGCCAGAGCTACTTGTCTGATGAGGGTTTCACATGGTTTATCTAATGTGAAATCTCCATGTGGTATATAGTTTCATTAAACGGTGATCAAGAATACATTAGTTCAAAACAAGAAAAGGCAATGGAGCTTAATCCGCCAGGCATCTTGGCGCAACAACTTTAAAAGAGTTATTGAAGTGAAACAATTTGAGAATTAAAAGTCTTCCACTTATACAAGACTCCTGTCAAAAGCTTAAAAGTCACATTTCCCTCTTCCTATTTGTGATAGAAAAACACAAACACACAAAGCATTTCTGCTGTGATGATGTACAAGTGGAAAGCAAGATATATTACTGTTATTGTCTCTAGGAAAATAGCCTTTTTTTTTTTTTACCGATTGTTGATTTATATTATTATTGAGGCTTAAACATCTAACAGCACTTCTATTTTTATATGCAGTCTCCATAGTTTTAAAGGGGTTTTCAGAGACTCCGTAAAATTTTATTTGACTACATAAAGTGTGAAATAGAGGAACTTACCCATAGCCATTTATTTAAAAAATGTGCATTATGCCCCCTCTCTAAAGCAGGATTATGTACATTATTCTACTGTCCAGCATATACAGTGCTAGTGCCATTAGTTACTGTGGTCATGTGACGGTCCTATCTCACATGACCTCTGCAAGTGATGTCACATTGGGTGACCTATCACATCAGCCATATTATTTATAGATTAAAGCCTTTATATAGCGTCCAAGTGCAAAACAAAAATGAATACCATGAATATGTTAATTGAAATAAGAAGACAATACTCTTCAATTTCAATAAGTATCTTCCATTTCCCAGAAAACACCTTTAATGTGGGGTCACTAACCTCGCCCCTTTAAGTCTTAAAGATATGCATTTAAAGAGAATGTCCACTTTCGACAATCCTTGATTATTAGCCGGTCACCTGAAAATTTGTGGATCATAGGGTGCCCCACTTCTGGGGTCTCTAGCAGTCCGTTGTAATCTACAGGACCCTCTGGCAGCAAGTGTTGGATTTACCTGTTTACCACCGCAGAGAAAATAAAGCTTTATGTGGTGGCGATTGAAATCAGTGCATATGCCATGACCGAGACACGGGGCACACCACTGAGGAGATGGCGGGGGTAATTGTTAGGGTTATCACTGTAGCGCTACCAAACTCCTCCCCTGAGGGACACATGCAAACTTGGCAGCGCAATGCTAGGCCTCTTCCAGGCAGCACTATGACAGCGGTTACCTAAATAAATGTTGTGGTGGACTTGAATAAAGATGTCACGGGTGACGCCACCATTCCTTACTCCGCAAGATGTCCGACGGGAAAAGTAAGAAAGTCCACACACAGATATTTGATAACTTCTGTCACTGGGAATAGTAAAAGACTAGAACTTTACTTTCAGAAATTCTGATTTCACACACCGGTGCAGGAAGAACAGGTTACAGAGGTCAGGGAGGAGAACACCGGATGACACCGGGCCTACAGTCTAGGTTATCTGTATGACTTCGCTCCTGGAAACACGCACACTGTAGGAGGACACAACACTCCACTGACCCTCACTTGCAAACAGGTGTCTGAACACTGCACGCAGGCTTCTTTTCTCTCTCTCTGGGGTTAAGTCATCTGGGAACCTCTCTTTCTCTTCCATTCTTCACCACATGAGGGGTGAAGCTACCCCCATGCGGCCGGCACTCTTACTCCACACACTTCCATTGAAGAAAATGGAATCCTGAACTCCTTCTTGTACACACTGCACTCCTACATATACTTTCCATACCCACGTGACAGGACAATTGGTTACAATTTCCAGACATATCCCAGACCTTCACAGACATTAACCTCTTACATGCTGCAGATATGCAATACACATAAGTAGACACAAGACAATCTGCACAGAGCATCCACATAAAAGACATGACATGTATGACAGTTATGGAGGGGCCATATATATGTACTTCGGGCCACTACACATATATTTGCTGGGTCCTGCAGAGAGATACACTTTTAATAGCCGCTTTCTATTTCAGCTAACTGATAGAAGTTACAAATATGGGCGTCTTCATAATTGGGTATTCGAACATGGATTTTCTAAACTATGCCACTACTTGAAGATCATATCACATCTGTATGTAGAATAAATTGTGCACTAATGTTGAGACATACATTTCTTACATAGCTCTTTATTCTGCACCTCATTTCATATCTGCTCCTTGCTTTCTACTCTTCTGGTGGGTTTGCCTGGCTGCCATAGTAGCTTGCATTTCATAAGGCCAAAGCCCAGCATACTGAAGTGCCATTCGTATTAGGAACTCACTATGCCGAGTATTGAACCCTGATTTTCTGCATTGTAACTTGCAGCATCATGCTACCCAAAGCCTTGTTGTTCTTAGCTTGTTTAGCTATGTGATATGTCCATCCTGAGACTTCGCCACCTCTCGGCCAATCACAGTTGTTGTTGCTCTATTTAAGCTCTTAGTCTTGGACTTTCTGTGCCTGAGTATTCTGGCTTGTTCAGTTCATTGTGCCCATCATTAGGGCTCATTTACATGGGTGTAAATACGTTCCATATTACGAACGTATTTTTCACTCCTGCAATAGGGAGCACTGAATTTTCATTGATTTGCATTGGGACATTCAGACCTCCGTTTGTTATGTGCTTATTTACACGTGTGAAAAAAATGCAGCATGTCCTATTTTTGGCTGCATTACGGACCAAAGCAACCCATTGAAAGCAATTGGACTGCGCAAATATATAGCGAATACACATGATACATGTGTATTCGTTGCTTATTTGCACATAAGATGAATGGGACCTGCACACATAAATATGCAACGATTATGCGTGCAAAAAAAAGCCAGAAGAGCTAAAATACGCATTGAATAGGCATAAACTAAATAAACCTCTGTGAATGAGTCATTATACTCATCACCAATCCTTGTGTATTGAACTCTGTTTATATGTGAGCTATGGCTTATCTCCTGTTGCTGTGTATCGCCCTCTGCTTATACCCGACTATGCCTGATTTCCAATCCCTGTGTACGAGATCTGCTTATATCTGACTACCGCTGCCTCTCTCATTGGATTCCAGACCCAAGAACCAGCATCGTTACATTTGACATGAGAGAGAGTCATTTTTTATACGAGCATCTTCCGCATGCCTATCAGACAAACTAGAACAAATGGCATGTTGGTTGGTGGAGCGTTGTTGACTGCCACAGAGCTAGACACATGTCTCTGGGATTGAGCGCGTCAACTTTGCTCCCACTATCTTCAATGTATAGTATTTAATGTGTCACTGTTCCTTAATCCAGAACGATTGGAGTTTGTAAAAATCTTCTTTAAACCTACTCAAGTAGTGATATTCCAAGAGTTAATCATTCAGCGTTGAGCATTTTAATCTATAATAATACTTGTACTGTGCCATTAAGTAGAAACCAGCACATATTGATCACTCATTCAGATGTAATTCTCGAAGCAAACTACTGATAAGGTCATCTTTGATCCTCATTCCAGAAATTAATTTCTTGGCTACTGGCGAATCTCTAAATACAATCATGTATCAGAAGGTGGCACAAGTAATAGAGTATACAACATTAATTGAGTCTTATACTCTGTTTTTGTACAGCTATGTATAACATTGTGGCTCTCTTAATTATTGTCTCAATTAAAATCAATTATGGATTTGTCAGGGCAACAAATAAAGCTGCTTGATTAATGTGCTGTAGGTTTTTATCTTCAAGTGTAGCTACTGCCCATACTTCAAAGGAACAAAATGTGATAGGACTGGAGAAAGGAGAAAAGGACAACATTGTAATATATACATCTGTCTAACTACTGTGGCCAAAGATGTGGGCACTAAAATATCAAATCTATACCAATCTGCCATAATATTAACCCCCCCCCCCACACACACACACACTAATATTGTGTAGGCCCCCCTCATGCCACCAAGACAGCTCAAGCCTATTGAGCCATCGAATTTGGCACCAAGGTCTTAGCAGCAGATCCTCTAAGTCCTGTTAATTGTGGGGTGGTGCTTCCATGAATTAGATATTTTTTTCAGAAAGATGCATCCAAAGATGCTCAATCAATGCTCAGTTTTGATCTGGGGAATTTGGAGGCCATGTCAACACCCTAAACTCTTTCATGTTTCTCAAACCATTTTGAATATTTGTTACTGTATGGCAGAGCATAAAATCATGCTGAAAGAGGACACTGTCATTAGACAATACCGTTGTCATGAAAAGGTGTACTTGGTCTACACAATGGTTAGATAATTGATATGTGTCAAAGTAACATCCACATGAATGCCAAAATCCAAGTTTTTCCAGCAGAACGTAGGCCATAACATCACACTCTCTCCACCTTCTTGGCTTCTTCCCAAAATGCTTCCTGCTTTCATCTCTTCCCCAGGTGACGACGACACAACCGTCCTTCCATATTATGTAAAAGTATGCATAACTTACTATGCCACACTAGGCTGGGCCAGTGTCAGCACTTGGCAAACTTGAGGCAAGTGTCAGGGCCACTGAACATGGGGGGACCACTCAGGGGATTGATGCGGTCCTCATTCTTGAAAACTGTTTTATCCGCGTCTTTGAGATCTGAATATAATTGACTATGACAGTGACACTGCAGAAAGCTCCTGGCCAAAAGATGCCAAGGCAGAGGATGGAGGATGCCATGGAAGCATGATGGAAGGGAGTTTGTTTATTTTATTGCTGGGGCACAATGCATCCTTACTAAATGCTCATGGGCACAGTGTGGCCTTACTAATTGCTATGTGAGCAAAACAGGACTTGTAAATGACTCATGGAGCACAACGGGCACTATAAATTAATAAGAGGCCCACTGTGATTTTGTTACCCAAGGGCCCATGTGAACCGTGAACCAAACCTGACACTAGGCCACCTTCTCCCATTGCTCCAAGGTCCAATTCTGATCCTCACATGCCCATTATAGGCATGTTTAATAGTACACTAAGGTCAACACAGACACTCTGATCGGTCTACAACTAGGCAGCAATAACCTTTTCCAGCAATTTGTGCTACAGTAGTTCTTATTTGCGATCATACCAGACAGGCTAGCCTTATCTTCCCACATCATTCTTCAATGAGCTTTTGACCACCAAGACCCTGTAGCCAGCACACCTGTTACTATTTCTGGGACCACATTTAGTAGGTATTGATCATGGAATAGTGGCAACACCCCAGAAGGCCTTCCATTTTGGAAATAATTTGACCCTGTCATCTAGCCATCACAATTTGGCAATTGTCTAAGACGCTCAGACCCTTTAGTTTGCCATTTTTTCCTGCTTCCAACACATCAACTTTAAGGACCGTTTACTTAGTGCCTAAAAACGTACATGTTTATTTCAGTGGAGAGAAGGAGATAAGTCACTGCCATGCACAACCTTCCTTGTATCCAACAACTGATATTGTGCACCATTTGGGAGGCCACTACGCACATTAGATTGACGCTGCATCCAAACACATTTCTTTAATGCATATGTGCAACTTCTAAGGAATAAGTGATTAATACTATATAAATAGGTACGCTGAACCATTAAACTCCCATATCTGCTTTTGTCTTATGATTCTTTTCTATAGATTTTTTTTTTGCTGGTTTTAATTTTCATTCCAGGTTTCTTAGTCAGTGATTCTTTTTATGATAACTCTAAAACCAAATACTCCATGCAGTGCTGTTTTGGGTTGTGTGGGTATGTGCATGATTTTAATGGGAAGGGGCATCCTCCTGAGTACTCAATAGCTTTGTGCTGCCTGAGGCTGGAGTTCATGTATCTGGATACCCTGGGTCAGAGAGTTTGTAGCCGAGACAGTGTGAAACTGACACTTTGTTTCTGTGTTTTATTTTACACATTGATGGTTACTGTATGAGAGCATTTATACATTAAATTGAATTTCCAATGTATTACCCAGCTAAACATGCTGCATACAATATAAGTGATTCATTATATTCATGGAAAGGCACCATGGCAGATTACAGTTCAAACAGATTATTTGCTTTAATGTTATACTGTCCCCTGTTTCAGAACCACTAGAGGACGTGACTTTAAAAATAAAAAAACATTATGTACATTTCTACATGCTGAAGCCAAAAGTGGCATTGGATCCAAAACAAAAGTGTAAATCATTATGCATTTCCCCCTGGTTCTGGAAACTTACGGTATGTAAAAAGCATGGACATGGCAAAGTTTTAGTAATCTTAGCACTAATATGTTTAAACCTATAGTAACTTGCTAAACATTTACAACCCCTTTAAATTATCCAAGCTACTTATTGAAATCTCAAAACATCCCAAAAGCCATCGCCCATTGAAAACAGTGTAATATATGTACTTCCATTCCCCTCCCAATGGCCCCTGTGGTCCCTACCACTCATTATTATGATTATGAGGCAGTGATCTGGCATCCCTAGCAATGTCTCATAATGTAACCATGGCCAAACGCTGGCCCCCATGTTTAAATTTCAAGTTATTCTTAGTTAATTGCCTGATGCTTTTACTGCTTTGCTGGTTTTTAATTAATATTTTAAAGGGGTTGTACCAGAATTTCACGTTATCTCCTATCCACAGGATAGGGGATAGCTTGTGGATCGGTGGGAGTCTCACCACTGAGACTCCTGCTGATCTCAAGAACGGGACTTCCATATCTCATTATCCCGTTCTCCTGTCACTGCGGGGGTCGCTTCCCCCGTTTCAGTGACATCAGCATGAAGGGAGGGCTACACGAGCTTACGTGGTCAAAGCTCTATTCACTTCAGTGGGGCTGATGGAAATACCCGAGGGGCACTCTCAAGAGTTCCATTGAAATTGAATGCAGCCCTGGTGCAATTGCATGAGCAGTGCTTCATTCAGTCTCCTCCTCACTGCGGAGGTGCAGTAATACTGTAATAAAGAGAATGAGGGGCAAGAGACCCCAGTTCTTGAGATTCGTGGGTGCCTCAGTGGTGAAACTTCTAGTAATTGGCAAGTTATTTCCTATCCTGCAGATACAGTTAAAAAACATGAAATTCTGGTGCAATCCCTTAAAGAGAGTAGACTTCTATGTCAAATGCCACCATGACTTATTTAAACTATATAATACTTAGATTGGAATAATTCAGGTTAATAACAATTCTTTTGGCATCTGCACCCTGTTATGACCTGTTTGTTTAGGCACAGTCAGAAGAGGCCTACACATGCCATTTTTGTAGATACTACTGTTAAAGATTGGTACCATTTAGAGATGAGTGAGCACTAGAGATGAGCGAACGTACTCGTCCGAGCTTGATATTCGTGCGAATATTAGGGTGTTCGGGATGCTCGTTACTCGTAACGAGTACCACGCGGTGTTCCGGTTACATTCAGTTTCCTCTCTGAGACGTTAGCGCGCTTTTCTGGCCAATTGAAAGACAGGGAAGGCATTACAACTTCCCCCTGTGACGTTCAAGCCCTATACCACCCCCCTGCTGTGAGTGGCTGGGGAGATCAGATGTCACCCGAGTATAAAAGTCGGCCCCTCCCGCGGCTCGGCTCAGATGCCGTGTGAGTTAGTGAGGGAAAGTGCTGGTCTATTGGAGTTGCTGTAGGGAGAGTGTTTGTAGTGAGTGTAGGCTTCAAGAACCCCAACGGTCCTTCTTAGGGCCACATCTACGTGTGTGCAGGCTGCTGTTAGCAGTGGAAATTTTTTTTTTTTTTTCCCCCTCAAAATCGGCAGTGCAGAGCATTGCACCTGGTATTGGGGACAGAAGTGGTGCTTAGGCAGGGAGAATGTTAGGAGTGAGTGTAGGCTTCAAGAACCTCAACGGTCCTTTCTAGGGCCAAATTTAACCGTGTGCAGTACTGTGCTGGCTGCTGTTAGCAGTGTTGCATTTTTTTTTCTTCAAAAAATCGTCTGTGCAGAGCATTGCACCCTCCATTGATACTACAGGGACAGAATTGTGTAGGCAGGGCCACAACACAGTTATTGTTCATTGAATATCCGCAGTGGGGCCCTCCCTTTGCAAAAAAGCGAAAAAATTATATTTGGCCTGCCTGTGTCAGTCCTAAGGTCTCCGTGTACGTGTGTGCTGCGTGGAGAACGTACAAAAATCAAACGCAACCAGCTACGGTTTACTGCAGGCTTGCGCCATTGTCTTTCCTGACTGGCAAATACCTGCTCTGCCAGAGTTAATAACTCTGCTACACTAAAGTTGTGTGACACTTTTTCAGGGCCACACCACAGTTATTAATTAAACGTATTGTTCATTGAATATCCGCAGTGGGGCCCTCCCTTTGCAAAAAAGCAGGGAAAAAATTATATTTGGCCTGCCTGTGTCAGTCCTAAGGTCTCCGTGTACGTGTGTGCTGCATGGAGAACGTACAAAAATCAGACGCAACCAGCTACGGTTTACTGCAGGCTTGCGCCATTGTCTTTCCTGACTAGCAAATACCTGCTCTGCCAGAGTTAATAACTCTGCTACACTAAAGTTGTGTGACACTTTTTCAGGGCCACACCACAGTTATTAATTAAACGTATTGTTCATTGAATATCCGCAGTGGGACCTTCCCTTTGCAAAAAAGCGAAAAAATTATATTTGGCCTGCAGGCTTGCGCCAATTTATTTCCTGCCTGGGAAATCAAATCACTGGTAATACAGCATGCTGAGGGGTAGGGGTAGGCCTAGAGGACGTGGACGCGGCCGAGGACGCGGAGGGCCAAGTCAGGGTGTGGGCACAGGCCGAGCTCCTGATCCAGGTGTGTCGCAGCCGACTGCTGCGCGATTAGGAGAGAGGCACGTTTCTGGCGTCCCCACATTCATCGCCCAATTAATGGGTCCACGCGGGAGACCTTTATTAGAAAATGAGCAGTGTGAGCAGGTCCTGTCCTGGATGGCAGAAAATGCTTCGAGCAAGCTATCATCCACCCAGAGTTCTGCGCCGTCCAGTGCTGCAAATCCGAATCCTCTGTCTGCTGCTCCTCCTTCCTCCCAGCCTCCTCACTCCACTACAATGACACATGCTCAGGAGCGGGAACACTCCCAGGAACTTTTCTCGGGCCCCTGCTCAGATTGGGCAGCAGTGGTTCATCTACCACCAGAGGAGTTTATCGTCACTGATGCCCAACCATTGGAAAGTTCCCGGGGTCCGGGGGATGAGGCTGGGGACTTCCGGCAACTGTCTCAAGACCTTTCAGTGGGTGAGGAGGATGATGACGATGAGACACAGTTGTCTTGCAGTGAGGTAGTAGTAAGGGTAGTAAGTCTGAGGGAGCAGCGCACACAGGATTCGGAGGAAGAGCAGCAGGACGATGAGGTGACTGACCCCACCTGGTGTGCAACGCCTACACAGGACAGGTCTTCAGAGGGGGAGGCATGGGCAGCAGCAGGGCAGGTTGCAAGAGTCAGTGCGGTGGCCAGGGGTAGAGGCAGGGCCAGACCGAATAATCCACCAACTGTTTCCCAAAGCGCCCCCTCGCGCCATGCCACCCTGCAGAGGCCGAGGTGCTCTAAGGTCTGGCAGTTTTTCACAGAGACGCCTGACGACCGACGAACAGTGGTGTGCAACCTTTGTCGCGCCAAGATCAGCCGGGGAGCCACCATCAACAGCCTCACCACCACCAGCATGCGCAGACATATGATGGCCAAGCACCCCACAAGGTGGGACGAAGGCCGTTCACCGCCTCCGGTTTGCACCGCTGCCTCTCCCCCTGTGCCCCAACCTGCCACTGAGATACAACCCCCCTCTCAGGACACAGGCACGACCGTCTCATGGCCTGCACCCACACCCTCACCTCCGCTGTCCTCGGCCCAATCCAGCAATGTCTCGCACCGCACCGTCCAGCCGTCGCTAGCGCAAGTCTTTGAGCGGAAGCGCAAGTACGCCGCCACGCACCCGCATGCTCAATCGTTAACCGTCCACATAGCCAAATTTATCAGCCTTGAGATGCTACCGTATAGGGTTGTGGAAACGGAGTCCTTCAAAGCTATGATGGCGGCGGCGGCCCCGCGCTACTCAGTTCCCAGTCGCCACTACTTTTCCCGATGTGCCGTCCCAGCCCTGCACGACCACGTTTCCCGCAACATTGTACGCGCCCTCACCAATGCGGTTAGTGGCAAGGTCCACTTAACTACGGACACGTGGACAAGCACAGGCGGGCAGGGCCACTACATCTCCCTGACGGCACATTGGGTGAATTTAGTGGAGGCTGGGACAGAGTCAGAGCCTGGGACCGCTCACGTCCTACCCACCCCCAGAATTGCGGGCCCCAGCTCGGTGGTGGTATGTTCGGCGGTGTATGCTTCTTCCACTAAAGCACCCTCCTCCTCCTCCTCAACCTCTGTCTCGCAATCTAGATGTGTCAGCAGCAGCAGGACGTCGCCAGCAGTCGGTGTCGCGCGGCGTGGCAGCACAGCGGTGGGCAAGCGTCAGCAGGCCGTGCTGAAACTACTCAGCTTAGGAGATAGGAGGCACACAGCCCACGAACTGCTGCAGGGTCTGACAGAGCAGACCGACCGTTGGCTTGCGCCGCTGAGCCTCCAACCGGGCATGGTCGTGTGTGACAACGGCCGTAACCTGGTGGCGGCTCTGCAGCTCGGCAGCCTCACGCACGTGCCATGCCTGGCCCATGTCTTTAATTTGGTGGTTCAGCGCTTTCTGAAAAGCTACCCACGCTTGTCAGACCTGCTCGTAAAGGTGCGCCGGCTCTGCGCACATTTCCGCAAGTCCCACACGGACGCTGCCACCCTGCGCACCCTGCAACATCGCTTTAATCTGCCAGTGCACCGACTGCTGTGCGACGTGCCCACACGGTGGAACTCTACGCTCCACATGTTGGCTAGGCTCTATGAGCAGCGTAGAGCTATAGTGGAATACCAACTCCAACATGGGCGGCGCAGTGGGAGTCAGCCTGCTCAATTCTTTTCAGAAGAGTGGACCTGGTTGGCAGACATCTGCCAGGTCCTTCGAAACTTTGAGCAGTCTACCCAGGTGGTGAGTGGCGATGCTGCAATTATTAGCGTCACCATTCCTCTGCTATGCATCTTGAGAAGTTCCCTGCAAACCATAAAGGCAGCCGTTTTGCGCTCGGAAGCAGAGCCGGGGGAAGACAGTATGTCGCTGGATAGTCAGGGCACCCTCCTGTCTATATCTCAGCGCGTTCAGGAGGAGGAGGAGGAGCATGAGGAGGATGAGGAGGAGGGGGAAGAGACAGCTTGGCCCACTGCTGACCGTACCCATGCTGCTTGCCTGTCATCATTTCAGCGTGTATGGCCTGAGGAGGAGGAGGAGGAGGAGGATCCTGAAAGTGATCTTCCTAGTGCGGACAGCCATGTGTTGCGTACAGGTACCCTGGCACACATGGCTGACTTCATGTTAGGATGCCTTTCTCGTGACCCTCGCATTCAACACATTCTGGCCACTACGGATTACTGGGTGTACACACTGCTCGACCCACGCTATAAGGAGAACCTTCCCAAGTCTCATTCCCGAAGAGGAAAGGGATTCGAGAGTGTTGCTATACCACAGGACCCTGGCGGACAAGCTGATGGTAAAATTCCCATCCGACAGCGCTAGTGGCAGAAGGCGCAGTTCCGAGGGCCAGGTAGCAGGGGAGGTGCGTAGATCGAGCAGCATGTACAGCCCAGGCAGTGCAACAGTCTTTAAGGGCCTGGCCAGCTTTATGGCTCCCCAGCAAGACTGTGTCACCGCTCCCCAGTCAAGGCTGAGTCGGCGGGAGCACTGTAAAAGGATGGTGAGGGAGTACGTAGCGGATCGCACGACCATCCTCGGTGACGCCTCTGCCCCCTACAACTACTGGGTGTCGAAGCTGGACATGTGGCCTGAACTAGCGCTGTATGCCTTGGAGGTGCTTGCTTGTCCTGCGGCTAGCGTCTTGTCAGAGAGGGTGTTTAGTGCGGCTGGGGGAATCATCACAGATAAGCGTACCCGCCTGTCAACCGACAGTGCCAACAGGCTAACACTCATCAAGATGAACAAAGCCTGGATTTCCCCAGACTTCTCTTCTCCACCAGCGGACAGCAGCGATACCTAAGCAATACGTAGGCTGCACCCGCGGATGGAAGCTACGTTCTCTCTCACCATCCAAAACGGGGACATTTCTGCTTCATCAATCTGTGTCTAATATTCCTCCTCCTCCTCCTGCTCCTCCTCCTGAAACCTCACGTAATCACGCTGAACAAGCAATTTTTCTTAGGGCCACAAGGCTCACTCATCTAATTTTTCTAAACAATTTTTATATGTTTCAATGCTCTTAAAAGCGTTGAAACTTTAACTTGAACCAATTTTTCGTTAAACTGGGCTGCCTCCAGGCCTAGTTACCACTTAAGCCACATTAACCAAAGCGATTAATGGGTTTCACCTGCCATCTTGGTTGGGCATGGCCAATTTTTACTGAGGTACATTAGTACTGTTGGTACACCAATTTTTTGTGGCCCTCACCTACAGTGTAATTATAGCAATTTGTATGTTCTTCGCCTGCACTCATGGTACAGAAGTGTGTGTGGGGTTGGCCTACACTTTAGCTACATAAATGTAACTTGGGCCTTGGCTATACTGCAGCTACTGAAATGGAACTAAGACTGCGCTCCCGCTATACTGCTGCTTCAGAATTGTTACTGGGGCCTGTCTTGAGTGCTACTATTGCTGACATGGAACGAAGACTGCGCTCCCGCTATACTGCTGCTTCGGAATTGTTACTGGGGCCTGTCTTGAGTGCTACTATTGCTGACATGGAACGAAGACTGCGCTCCCGCTATAATGCTGCTAGTGATATGTTAGTGGGGCCTGTCCTAATGCTACGGCTGAAATGTTACGAATTATGGGCTCTGCCTATACCGCTGCTAATGGTATGTCTCTGGGGTGTGGAAACAGAGGCTTCCCAAAGACATGATGGCGGCGAGGCCATTTCCCACCAACGCGGTTACTGTTAAGGTGCATATAACCACGGACACGTGGAGAGGACACGTAGTGCCTCAAAAACATCCCACACCTCCTCCAACAGGGAAAACATTCTTGGCAAATGACTTTGCATTGGTTCGTCTGGTGGCAGTCCAAGAATTTCACCTTTACCGACACTACAAGAGAGCCCCCCCACCATCCTCCCACCATGGCCCACTTAATCCTGGCCACATTCCGAAAACCAACAAAATAAAACCGCGCTACTAGGTCCGCAGTCACCACCACATTGCCACCAACGCGGTTACTGTTAAGGTGCATATAACCACGGACACGTGGAGAGGACACGTAGTGCCTCAAAAACATCCCCCCGCCACGGCCCACTTAATCCTGGCCACATTCCGAAAACCAACAACATAAAACCGCGCTACTAGGTCCGCAGTCACCACCACATTACCACCAACGCGGTTACTGTTAAGGTACATATTACCAGTCTGACTGGGGCATGCAGACACCTTGACAGAATGAATAGTGTGTGGCACATAGGTTCCCCATTGCTATGCCCACGTGTGCAGCTCCTGATGGCGGTGGCACAGGATTGGATTTCTCATTGCTTCTGTACAGCATTGTGGGCTATCGCCCCGCCCCTTTTAAAGAGGGTCGCTGCCTAGCCGTGCCAACCCCTCTGCAGTGTGTGCCTGCGGTTCCTCCTCATGGCAGACGCACTTCTAAATAGACATGAGGGTGGTGAGGCATGAGGGCAGCTGAAGGCTGCGCAGGGACACTTTGGTGTGCGCTGTGGGGGGGAGGGGGGGGCGGTTGGTCAGCATGTAACCCAGGAGAAGTGGCAGTGGAGTGTCATGCAGGCAGTGATTGTGCTTTGTTGTAGCTAGTGTGGTGCTTAGCAAAGGTATGCCATGCTAATGAGGGCTTTTCAGAAGTAAAAGTTTTTGGGAGGGGGGGGGGGCACTCTTGCCGCTATTGTGGCTTACTAGTGGGACCTGTGAACTTGAGATGCAGCCCAACATGTAGCCCCTCGCCTGCCCTATCCGTTGCTGTGTCGTTCCCATCACTTTCTTGAATTGCCCAGATTTTCACACATGAAAACCTTAGCGAGCATCGGCGAAATACAAAAATGCTCGGGTCGCCCATTGACTTCAATGGGGTTCGTTATTCGAAACGAACCCTCGAGCATCGCGAAAAGTTCGTTCCGAGTAACGAGCACCCGAGCATTTTGGTGCTCGCTCATCTCTAGTGAGCACGCTTAGTTAAAGCAATTACTCAAGCGAGCATCGGTCTTTTTGAGTAATTGTATACTCGTCCGAAAAAATCGGGGGGTGGCGGGGGGTGAGCAGAGGGTTGCAGGGGGGGGGGAGAGAAGGAGAGATCGAGCACCATCGAGCACGCTAATACTCGAACGAGCATCAAGCTCAGAAGAGTACGTTCGCTCAACTCTAATTGAAATGCATGTTATATGCTTTCAGTAGGCTTTCCATTGGCATGCATTGCATAGGAATGACTATATTCTGAATCCAGTGTGCCATGCTATTTTGTATGGTGGAGAATGGAGTACTGTATACTTATAGAAGCAGACGTATGCCAAGAAGGAATATCTTTGGCATGCATTTTGCCTGTAGAATGCAGTAGACCTCCTTTAGATAGTGTGCCACACAATTGTCAACTTTGCATCTAGTAGTGCCAACCATAACCGCGTATCGATCGATATAGCTGCAATACTGTGTAACGTTGATATTTTTAACTTAAGTAGGTACATTTACATTTCGAAAACTAATTACCAAACATTAAATTAAGTCAAATCTACTTTTTCAATGTAACATTTAGTTAAAGTCAAGCTCCCAGTTTCTACCACGTCTGACCTCAGGCGCATCTACCAGTTACAGTATGTGATCTCAGACTATTATGGTGCTAAAGATATTTGCATTTTTACATTTTGTTGTTTTATTGCCTTTAATCCAAATTCATAAAGTTCATTCCGTTTACTAGATATGGAAAAGTATAGCAACAGAAAACATAGGCAAAGCTTAAATTCAATCAGAGTTTAGATAAAACGCAGAATATATTAATGTATGGGTGCAGTTATAAACTCTATTAATATAGTTGAAAGCCGTCAAGCACCAGTAGCTCCCAGAAACATAAAAAAGTTTGTATTAAAAATCACTGAACAGCACAAAAATGTGAACAATACACATAAATTAAATTCAACACCCAACTTTGCAAAGCACCTTTCTTTGTAAAAGATGGCCTTTGCCTGTATTTATAATATAGTCTATTAAATTCCAGATTTCCAGCAGTGATTTGAAATTTATAGTTTTATCTCTTTAATGCACACAAGTACAGAAATTAGCACACATTGTAATGAAAAATGTTATTACATTTTTATCTTTTATAATTCTTAGAAGCTTATGTTACGAAACATTGTAATAGGAAGAGCAGTATTTACTGTTGTCTGCATTGAACGGTTCACAGCTGAACACTTCTCCTGTGTATTCAGTGACAAATGGCAATCACTTTTTCATTTATCTTATGACAAATAGGAGATGCAGCCACAAACTGCTGGCCGTAGCAAACTTACAGGATGAAGTTCTTTATTGTTTATGGTTTGTAGATTGATGTATTCATGCCTTGTTTATTTGTGAAATGAACAAAACTCTTTAAGCAGGCATGAAAAGAAATTTGGCCATGCAGTCAATGGTATTTTTACCTCCAATCTTTCAAGGACTTTATGAGGATGTTTTCCCATTTTGGTCAAACGTGTATAACTGCCTTTCCAAAGAAAATGGCAAAGGCTAAACTGGTGCGCTCTATTATTGGATACAGTTTGCGGGTATGACTTATTTATCTGATGTGCATCTATCCTTCTCTATTGGTGGAATTAGCATATTTGCCCACGTAAGGGAATGGGAACAATATATTTAAAAGGACACTACATTTGTCCACCATTGAATCCCATTTTGTTGTGCAGTATTAGAAAAATATGCCTATTTTTTTTTTTTGAAAAGTAGCGCCACACTTGTGCATAGGTTGTGTGTTGTATTGCAGCTCAGCCCAATTTATTGCAGTAGGGTTGAGCTACAATATCAGGCACAACCATTGAATAGGTGTGGAACTGTTTGTAGAAAAATGAAGCCATGCTGTTCTTTTTGTTTAACTGTGATTTTATTGATTTTTAACAGTTTTGCGCACCGGTACTCAAGAAGGACATATCAGAGCTTGAGCGGGTACAAATGCGGGAAACTGAAGTAATAAACGGAATCGGTGGGCTACAATACCCAGAGAGGTTATTAAAATTGGGATTAGTTAGTTTAGAAGAAAGATTTCTGAGGGGCAACCTAATAACTATGTATAGATATATCAGGGCATAATACAGAGATCTTTCTCCTGATCTGCTTATACCCAGGACTGTGACTGTAAGAAGGGGGCATCCTCTATGTCTGGAGGGAAGAAGGTTTCTACACCAACATAGAAGGGGGTTCTTTACTGTAAGAGCAGTGAGACTATGGAACTCTATGCCTGAGGATGTGGTGATGGCAAATTAAATAAAAGAGTTCAAGAGGGCCTGGAAGCCTTTCTTGAGCGATACAATATTATATCATTATTAACTTCAGAAGGGTTGGTGATTCAGGGATTATTCCAATTGCCAAATTGGTGTCAGGAAGGATTTTCTCATTTAAATGGGGAAAATTGGCTTCTACCTCATTGGTTTTTTTTTCTTACTTCCTCTGATCCAACATTGGGGGGTAATAGGCTGAACTGGATGGACATATATCTTTTTTCAGCATAACATACTACAGCCAATCATTAAGGAATACAGTGTAAATTGTATAACAAATGGCAGATACATAAACTTATATCAAACTAGAAGATTATTGGAATCAACTAATCTATCATCCACAAGCATATTATTGTATGCAAAAGAAAATGATCAAATCAAGGGAAGAAAATTAATCAGGGCCTGATTTATCCTTGATCAATCCGCTGCAAGGATTCCCTAAAAATATCACAGCAAAAAAAAAAATTGTATCCCAGGCAAAACTTACAGATAGGACAAGTCTCGCATCTTACCAATCCTGGATTGGAGCCGCAGGTGTAGTAGCCAAGCCGGTCACTGGAGAGTAGTTAGAATAACTGAGAATTGTTATTGGGAAGTCACGGTATGCAGTACAAATGGATGAGATGGAAGCGTAGTCAATGGAAGCCAA
The DNA here is from genome assembly GCF_035609145.1 of Eleutherodactylus coqui. NCBI lineage: Eukaryota > Metazoa > Chordata > Amphibia > Anura > Eleutherodactylidae > Eleutherodactylus > Eleutherodactylus coqui. The sequence goes on along the minus strand of NC_089845.1, from coordinate 90,179,106 downwards.
AGATCAGCAGCAGTAGGTAATCAGTATGCTTGTAGAGGAGGCGGAGGAAGAGGAGCTTGATCAAGGTGGTGGAACACAATAATCACGCACTGAAGGAGTAGCAGGGCTAGGCTTAAATATGAAGTCAAAATTAGTAGCAGGATGGAGCCAAAACAGGAGAGCTGCCAACTGGAACACAAGAGGTTGTGAGTTTGAGCCCTGACAACAGGACTGAGGTGACAATAGGAAAGGTGAGCAACTCAGACAACGGCAGCAGGAATGCAGAATCTAGAAATGTGTTGTGATAAAGATCACTACAATAAGAATCTGCTGGTCCTGCAGAATCCAATAAGTGTCCTAGTTGTCTGAGACCACCTTGAATTATACTATCTGGCTGTTCAATAAAGCTGTTAGATACTTCATGCTTCTTATATCTTTGATTGGGGAATATCATTCCATTACAGAAGGAGGAGTCGCTTGTTTCTAGTTCCTTGCTAACACCTAGTCACCATTACTATATGCATTATCAGTTTGCTGGAGTGTTTACCTATCTAAAAGGGAACCTGTCATATTCACAAAGCACAACAAAACTAAATTGGGGGACACGACCGGGTGATATATTTGTTATACTCACCACTCCCACAATCCAGCCCTGCCGCCCCATGAAGATTGTGTGGTGCAGAGCCTCTTTCAGGGTCCCAATTTTTCTTTTGTGCCTGTTTTTCAGAAGGCTTACTGGGGCAGATGTGGGCCAACTGGATTGGTACAGATTTGGATGAAATCTGGGAGTGGAGTGTAAGGGATTCCCAGGTATTCATTCTTAAACCACTATAGAGGGATCTATAGAGTGAAATCTACGGTTGCTGCCCAGGAGTAGTCTCCATTCTCAACATTTGGCACAAAACTAAGTAGAGGATGGGCAGTAGACAGAGAGGCATGATCAAAAGACAAGTTGGGTCAAATGCAAAAATACAGCAGATTTTTTTCAGCTAGTAGTACCTAATGGACCATATTGTTCAGCCACAGGAACATGGGAAAGGGTCCTTATGAGGCATGTTGACAGCTGATATAAGTAAAACATTCCAAACTGTAATTCATAGTCAGCACGGGTGTTGCATAAACATGGATCCCAATCTCCACAGTCCACTGCAAGTTTTCATTAGGACCATATAACTTGCATTTAAAAAGTTTTATATCTGATTGTCAAAGGTACATACAGTAACACAAACTACCACCCTGGTGCATATGTAGTTACTTCATTCCAAATGCAGACCAAGTCATCGGAGGCAAGAGATGGCAAGGACACACTCCAACAGCAGTGTTGGTTTATTTTACTTATATTTTAAATTAACTTATGACATGTACAGCTCTGTATGACTTTGGCTCTTTTTAGGTTCTGTATGGCTGTTTTTATACCCGTTTTGGTTGTTGTATGTCTCACTTATCTGTGCCCTGTATTCATTTGCTGTCTGTCCCCATGTTTATTTATCTGCATCTCGTAAGGCTCTGTTACTTGCATGCAATATAGTCTTGTCCTGTGTGCTCGCTAGTATTTGTGTTCCATATAGCCCCATTGTTTACATTTCATTCTAGTATTTGCATCTCATTGATTTTTTGAGTGGGCCACTCTCAGACAGGCGCTTGTAACACCGCGGCATTTTTTACCGCTGCATTTACTGCATTTTCAGCTGCATTGACATGCGCTTTTTACAGCATTTGACTGCCTTCTCAGCACAGTTAGGCCTCATGTCCATGGTCAGGCACAGATTCTGAATGCGGAATCCTGCAGTAGATTTTAGCCGTGCCCCCAGTGAGTAAAAATACATTTACTCACCTGTCCGGATGTGGCGCGGATTGATCTGGATTATGATTTCTCCAGCAGGCTTTGGGGTATTTTGTCGCTTTCCGAATTGAGTGTCGTGTGCACACATCATCGAACCAGAATCAGACACAAATGCTGGTCTAAAACCGGGAGAGAGTCTCTACAATGTGTAGAGGCTCAAGCCTTTTATTATAACACATGACAACCGCCCTTCAATGGGCGTGCAACAGATTACATCAGTAACATATAAGATTCTCATTTGTCGGATCATACAGAATCCCCCACCTCTCTGCCCACCCCCTCCAAGTGTTGAGGTGGTATGGACTTCGTCCTCTAGCTGAAGTCATCTCCATGTAGTGATGACTCATTGTTTACCTAGCTTCAGGATGAGGAGTGGAAGGGGGCTAGACAAACACTCAGTATTAAACACAGGATATAAGGATATACACGACACTATGGCCCTTAACTCTTAGAAACTGGTTGAGCAACTTGTGTAACTTCTATGTACTTAACTAACATTAGATCAGACATCCATTGTCTAGCAAATACTATGATTAGATTGTGTGTGTGTCCTTTAAACTCCTGAGCTAAAAGTCATTACAATAGCAAAATACATTTGGGTTATATTAATCGATAGACATTTTATAAATAATCATCATGTCTATCACAATCCCCCCTTAAAATGTCTATCCTCTAATTTTCTATCTAATTTTCACAGTTTTCTGCGCATGAGCCTATAACTGGAGCGCGTTGAAGGTTCGTTTTAGGGTCTTCAAGGGGGTGTAGGACTTGTCCACTCCTTCTGGGGATGCATCCAGCAAACTCATGGTGGGAGCGGCTTTTCCAGCATCAGTTTCACAGGTCTCTCTGACACAGGGGATAACACAGCAGACTAGAACAGAAAAGGTAACCATCAGTTCACATACAACAGCGACGCCCGTCTGTGCCAGGATCCTTTACCACCCGCTCATCCATGGCGAGGGCTGGTCCCAAAAGTTAGCTTTTTTTAGTTAGTGCGGTCAGCTTCTTAATAGCAACTGCGTCTTTACCCGCGGGTCACGTGTCGTCTAGGATGTAGGTACAACAAGTCTCCCCTATCATCTTTCAGACACTCCCCTTTTTAGCTAAAGTCGTCTCTAAGACCATTCTATTTTTAAAAAAGTCATAGTCGAGGTAGGTCCTATTGGTCGACTAGTCCCTATAAGGCGTCTCTAGTATAAATTATAAACCACTGCTAATTATAATAAACATAATTAATCCAGTCAACATTTATTTACCCTAATGATCAGGAAAATGGACTCGAATCTAGTTTTAACTTGGTCTCTAATTTTTAAAACTCGTCAGGTACCCCCCTTGGCTATCCTATGATGTCAATGTATACGTGTAGATCAAAACTACCACCAGGGGTCTCTCTTCTCGCTCTAGTATAATGTTACAATACTAGTAGCGTGCACAGGTACGCACGGCGTGGGACTCCCTAATCTTCACCCACACCAATGTCCCTCCTGGAGATAGTCCTAATGGTGAACACGTCTAAGTCGCCTCACCCTTGCGTCAGGGTTTTCCCACTGCCCGTAAGTCCCTACTCCTAGGAGGGGGGGATCCCTACCTCACCTCAGAGGGAGGCCATGGATTCCCTGGGCTCATTTCCGGGCATCCATACCCTCTATCTGTACAAGTTAACACCCCACAGGGTGTGCCCTCGCCGGAACCTAAGGTCTTCTGCACTATCCCTAGGCAAATGGGAATTCCACTGACAATCCATCTTAGGAGATCGGGGCAGGCACAGTACTAGTACATTTCTCCTTTTATTTGGTAGCGTATGTGGTTGGCATTATCGGAACCGGCTCTTCATCTTTTTCAAACAAGGGAAACGTTGGTGTCTGACAGGATGTGGAGGAGCATAAGGGCTTTACTAAGGCACACTCCCCTGTCCAAATACCCTCCAGGCGGGTCCTCTACCTCATGTCTCCACAAAGCCAGTAAACGTCTCCTAAGGACTGGACCTGATTCTGCATCTATTCCCCTCCTATCATACTGTAGGAGGAGCAATACCCGTTGGTGAGTTCCCCAAAAATCTCCCTCCACCCTGCCTATTTGCCCGGCAGGTGTAGTTTCCAGGGTAGTCAGTAATACTCTCTCCGGTGCAAAACACTTAAGTAGTTATAGAGTATTCCTTCTTCCATTTCTCACGGACAGTGAAATTAGCGGAAATGTTCGTGAAGAGACTAATAAACCACTCTTCAGCATCTACAGGGAGATTTAGGGGGACCATCCCCGAGTGTGGTCGGGCACTACCGCACACGCAACAGTTAGACTTGTTGCTCCTGTTAGCATTGTACCTCATCAACTCCAACCAGAGATTCTGGTCAGAGTAGCCAGTCGCTACTGTCAAGGTGTCCTCAAAAGGTAGGGTCGGCTATGATCATCATGTTCGTCAAGGTCTTTATCTTACGGCGGAGGGGGTTAATTATGGGCACGGGACTAAGTGAAGGCTTCCATTCGGCTGCATCTACCATATCCCTTATTTTAAACTTCCCTAAGGGATCTATCCTCCCGTACCGGTATGTCCCCAGACTATAAGTCTCCCCGTCCCCCGGGCTTGGATCTCCCATGGTTAATGTAAAAACCGCATTAAAACCAAGCAACATACTAAGTTCAGCCTTCCAATACCTGCTGTCCTTATTATTCTCAAGGAGGGTTATACGACTAATTAGGGATTTCCCGCTCTTATTTTTCTTATTTAAGGCACTTCGCGGTTTATAGGACTAGTCTGTTCCTGCGTTCCATCCCACTAATCCCCAATAACGGCAGTCTTCTCCCCAGACGTTATCAGTGGCGCGAACATATTGTATTCCCCGGGTATATAAGTCATATAACCAGCTGGACTGAGCTAAATCTGGCCTGCGGTGGGATCTTGCGCCTAGACACGGGACCACAGTACAATAGTCGAAGGAATATGCAGCTACTTGAGCATTGGACGAGTTATACTAGAAGGTAACCATACCCTCATATTCTTCTGACTAAGGATTCCAGTTGCTACCTTCCTCTCTCACTAGCCCTAACCAGAGTAACGTCTTTGGCACAACTAAGACTGGTCTCCCGGATCTGAAGCTTTCTTACAGTATGAAGCGTGGATCCATGTAAGTCTTTCGGCTAGTTTCACAGCTGTGGCAGTAGTCAGAAGCACCTGGTAGGGGCCATCAAATCGGGGCTCAGGAGGGTGCTTCCTGGGGAACTTCTTGACGCACACCCAATCCCCAGGCTGCAAGATATGTGTCCCAGTGTCTGCCTCGGAGTCTGGAAGAGAACACCTGTGCATAGGCTTTGGTTAGTTCTTTAACAACGGAAATCACATACTCAGTCAACACATCAGATTGTAATTGTAACCACTGAGGATAGTAACGACCTAGCCTTGGGGCTAGCCCAAACAATCTCGTAGGGAGACAATGTATAATCCCCCCTGGGTTCATATCTAACACTGTATAAGGCTATTGGAGGACAGTCTTTCCAAAGTGGCGTCATTTTTTTAAGTATCTTACTTTTTAGCGTGCCACTACGTCTCTCCACCTTTCCACTACTCTAAAGATGGTAGAGTATGTAAAAGGCCTGGGATACACCCAGAGCAGACATGACATGTTACATTCACCTGCGAAGTTTATACCTCTGTCTGACTCTGAATCACCTCTGGTACCCCATATTCACAGTTTACCTCGTTCATGAGCTTCTTTGCGGTTACCTACTTGTTTACCTTGGTAACAGGGTCGGCCTCCAACCTGCAAAGACATCAACAACAACAAGCACGTAGTCATACTTCCCAACAAGTGGGAGCTGAACGTAGTCAATTTGCAATCCCTGAAATGGGTAGAGTGGTCCCGGCAAGTGTGATGTGGCAAATTTACTTCTGCCCTGACTTACCCATGGCATAGATCATGCTAAACCGGACAAATGATACAGCAGCTACAGAGAACCTAGAAGTCGCCAAACCTCTTTCAAGCGTCGTCGTCATTACTGCTTTACTAGGTGGGTCTTTCCGTCCATCTGCTGGGCCATCATGGGATACAGGAACTGTGGTGGGCAAGTGCTGTTGACCGTTCACCACACACTGTCCTGTTTCTGCTGCTCCCATATTAGTCCATTTATTCTTTTCTTCCTTGCTGGCTTGTAACTGTAAAAGTCTTTAGCATATCAAAGTCCAAATTTTTGTCAATGTCCAAAGTTTTTTACCACTGACTCATGCTGTCAGTATCTTTCTTCTTTCTTCCACGGCTTGAGGGCCGCTGCCTTTGCTGCGCTGTCAGCGAGGGTGTCGTCTCTCGCCTCTCCAGTGTAGGACTCGGTGCGAACTCTCAACTTTGTCAGGTAGAAGCAGGGCCTCCATGCGACTCTGTACCGCTGCACCATTCTCAATTGGTTGTCCTGCTGAGGTAAAAACTGTCTGGCCTTCCATATTGGGCCGTAATCATGAGCTATGCCAAATGCATACCAGGAGTCAGTGTAAAGGATTGCCGGTCTTACCTCTCGCCACTCTACACGCCTCAGTGAGGGCCTTCCATTCCGCTTATTGTACTGTGACATGCGGAGGCAGAGCTTCTGCTTCTAGGACATCTTGTTGTGTGACCACTGCATATCCGATGTGGAGTCATCAGTCCTCACCCTGGTACCATCTGCAAAAAGCTCAACATATGCATTATCAACAGGGGTTCTGGTAACTGTTTGCATATCTGCAGTTTCTTACTGAATTAGTACTAAATAATCGTTCTGACGTTCTATTTCACATGGCTCGGAATCTTGTAGCACAAAATCATTTATTTTTTTATTTTTTTCAAACCCAATAGCTGATCTACAACACCTAGATCATCTATGACCCAGATCACTTATGCCTCCCCCCTTTTGAACCGCAATACTCAATGGAAAAAGAGTCATTGCGTTCAAACTAGTAAACCAAGAGGCACAAAAACAAGCACTTTGTAGGTCAAGGTGACATTGTATGCAGCGAAGTCTGAGCGAAAATCTCCTTAAAAAAAAATGTTTTCCTTTTTTTCCCTTTCAGGTCGCAGTTAGTATTTTTTTAACACAAGGGGGCGACACACAATTCAAATTTTACGTCACCCAGTGTAATAGTATTTCAGGGTATGGCCAGCGTTTAGCTTTTACTCTCCTGTCGGAATATAATTATAGCTTGAGTGTAAACTGACACTAGAATATACAAAAGACTTAAAGAAAAAACTAAAGAATACGGATGAATTAACATCCTACTCTGGGCAATTCAGTCCCTCTTTCTTCACATAAAAAGTAAAATTACTTCACCAAATTGCATGAAAAAGTTTGCTGGGTGACTATAGGGAAATTATTCCATCTGTAGGAGCATCCATTGGAGAAGCGGGCAGTGGAAAACAGAGCCCCTGGGAACATGAGAGAGCGTCCCCTGTCATGTATTCCCGGCCTCTGCCCCCCATGCATCAACTCCAATCTTCCATGCACTATAAACCAGCTTAGTCGTCTACTATGTCCCAAGCTGCATCTCCACAAAGGTTTGTTTCCCTGAACTTATCACACATCCAAAGTGGCCACATCTTGGAGCGTAACAAAGTCTGGTCAAACAAAACCTTTGTTCAGACAATCATGATGTTAGCACTGGATACAGTGGCATTGGGAAATATAGGCCTCCCAAATGCAGCAAAATGGCCGCCAGAGGCAGAAAGGGGCGGGGCTACAAATCTCCCAGGTGAGGCAAAATGGCTGCTGAGTAGCAGCACTTCCAGGTGAGGCAAGATGGCCGCTGGAGGAGGAAGGGGCAGGGCCAGGTCCTGTCCCGGATGGGGAGGGACCGGAAGTAACATCACACACCCTGAAAGTGAGCACATGGGGGGAAGTAACTTCAGGGTGGGGGCAGGCCTCACTACATTTTCTGCAGAGTCACACTATGTTGGATTGTAAACATTGCAAGCACGGCCGCCATTACAGGGAGGGGCTGTAGTCAACACAAAGACATTACATTGTTCATTAGCAATACACATACCCCCCTACATGCTTTCCCCTCTTCAATCTCTCAACTATGTTATACCTCCTTCTAGCAATCTAAAAACACATTTCTTTCTGCTAGGCTTCCTGCTCATCTTCTGAAAACTTTCTACAGCCTATCTTATCTGTCCATGACCTAACATTTCTTTCTGCAACTTTTCCTGGTCCTTCTCTTTGTATAACATTTCTACATGTTCAGTAAACTCTGCTGCCTTCAGCAACCAGATCACAAGCTCTATGACCTTTGTCCTTGCTCACTTTGCTCCCCATTCTCTAAACAACCTGCGTCTATGCCTGAACCTTCTCAATCTGCTCAACTTTATGCTACCTGCTTATTCTATTCTATTCAAAGTTTCTGGACACAGTACTGTTTCTCTTGTAAAATCTGCTTTCTTCAAATCCTTCCCATATAACCTCTTTCCCACTCAGAATTATAATGCACATTAATTCTACAAAACACAGGGAACGACAAAGTAAACAGAAAGGGTTAATTGGAAAAAGCTTTCAGCTCACTCTTATCAGCAGCCCTCCCCCCAACAATAAACACTGCACATTCTTTCTATAATACCAGACAGACGGGATTACTGGAGAATACCCACAACGGCTCAAGGTATATATATATCTCATCCACCTTTATATCAACCCAAGGTATATATCTCATCTACCTTTATATCAACCCAAGGTCTACTAGCAATCCCGAAGAGCACTTCCTGTACACGTCCTAGACAGGACATTTAGCTATACACAGAGACTGACGATTATTTTCAATGACCAAAACCTCAATAATATTCTGGAGAAATCAGCCGTCACAAAGCACGGCTATACTTCACAGTATATACCTTTCCACATATGAGAACATAACACGCTCAATCATAAAGTTAAGTATACGTATCATAAATCTTCCTAACCTCACACTAGTTTTACCTAGGAGCACGTGTCACTGGCGTGTTCCCTCAGACTTAAACAGCCGAGTCCGCCCTCCCGACACATTAACCCTCACAGAATTTATCTCTTGGTCTTGTATACACAATTTTTAACCGTCTCAGACATAACAGACACAGCATACAAAATACCCCTTAAGCAGGTTAAAACGGTGGTCTTTTCCGAGTAAGAAAGAACTATATTACCTGCCTTTCATTGATTTATCACTCTGGATCAGGAACAGGCAGAAAAGCAGTCAGAACCCAGATCACATCGGTAGATTTACATAAAGCAATCTTACCGTGTTCTGTAGATTTTCGGGCCCCTGAGTTCTGCGTGCCATCCGCCGATCTCTGTATTTTTCCAGAATGAAAGAAATCAAAATCTCTTAACTCGGTCCACCCAGAGACGCCACTGATCTGGATTATGATTTCTCCAGCAGGCTTTGGGGTATTTTGTCGCTTTCCGAATTGAGTGTCGTGTGCACACATCATCGAACCAGAATCAGACACAAATGCTGGTCTAAAACCGGGAGAGAGTCTCTACAATGTGTAGAGGCTCAAGCCTTTTATTATAACACATGACAACCGCCCTTCAATGGGCGTGCAACAGATTACATCAGTAACATATAAGATTCTCATTTGTCGGATCATACAGAATCCCCCACCTCTCTGCCCACCCCCTCCAAGTGTTGAGGTGGTATGGACTTCGTCCTCTAGCTGAAGTCATCTCCATGTAGTGATGACTCATTGTTTACCTAGCTTCAGGATGAGGAGTGGAAGGGGGCTAGACAAACACTCAGTATTAAACACAGGATATAAGGATATACACGACACTATGGCCCTTAACTCTTAGAAACTGGTTGAGCAACTTGTGTAACTTCTATGTACTTAACTAACATTAGATCAGACATCCATTGTCTAGCAAATACTATGATTAGATTGTGTGTGTGTCCTTTAAACTCCTGAGCAAAAAGTCATTACAATAGCAAAATACATTTGGGTTATATTAATCGATAGACATTTTATAAATAATCATCATGTCTATCACAGGATCTCCTCTGTTGCGGCTGGATCTTCCTTCTTCTGCACGGCGGATGCGCTCGGCACGCCAGCCGGCGTGTCGCGCGCATGCCCTGTGCCTTTTTTTTTTTTTTAATCTGCTGCTTTCCCACGGATCCGCAGCACAGGTATTATTGTATGTTGTTACCACCTGAAGTTGGGGTGGAGACAAGAGACAGGCTGCTTAATTGGCCAGTCACGCCCCCTGTTCGTGATTGGCTGCACCGTTTGCTCCCCACAGGTCCTGGCAGGGAGGTATCCTGCTGTGAGTGTCCCGCTGCTATCTACCCTCCCGCTCGGACTGTTGCTGCCACCGCCCTCCCAGCAGCGGTGCTGTGACAGTAGGCTCCCATCTCCCCTTCCCATCTTCCCTTAGCGGTCCTGCTGTCACTCTTGCCCTTGGCTGTACTCTCCCAGCTGCGGTCCCCTGTGGGCCGCTGTGACTGACCCTGACGGCTGTACGGCTCCTGATGCAAGCCAGCACAGACAGCCGGCAGTCGGCACATGTCACCTCTCACCTCTTCTAGCAGCTCGTGATGCAGTGGGGGGTAGACAGGTGAGAGACTCGACTGTGGCCACATGTGAGCACTGCTGAGCACCGATGGGGCGTGCACATCGCTGAGACCCACAGCATGGTGGAGGACAGTGTTGTCAGCGGCGACGTCAGTATGTTTTGTTTCCCCCAGTCGTCTCCACGACAGCACCAATTGAGATTGCCTCCTCCTGATAGGACAGGAACAAACTGAGAGGTTAAAAGCTCCCCCCCTTCCCCACTTTCCTCAGTGTCTTCCTGTCCTGCCAGGAGGCAGGATCTCTGAGAGGAGCTGGTGGAGAAGCCAGCCAGGATTACTTACAGGCGGATCGGAAGGCAGTGGCTCTCCATGTCCTCCCTTCCCAGCCAGACGACTCCCGGGACGCCACATGGGGTGGTAACCCCCGGGCCAGGTTCCTCCTGCGGCAGCCCATGGGGGGTACAAAGCGGGAGCCTCAGTCCCCCTCGTCCTCCCTGCAGAAGTTACAGCACGGCGCTCCAGGAAGCCCTCCGACGGCGGGGGGGCGAAGCGCCGCGTCACGTGCCCAGCGCGATGACACCATCGCATCTGCATCAGGAGCGGAGGGGGCGGGGCTTAGCGCAGGAGCGCGAAAATTAAAAAAAAATAGGAACCTGAGAGAAGCCAGAACAAACCAGCACTACAGGTCGCAGGGTGTCTGCAGCACCGGTATAGTAATGAGTGCTCCAGCCCCAGAGACAGCTGAAACCTCAGCCTCAGCGGCCGTAAGTAGCCAGTGCGGCAAAAAATACAATGCAATTATCCAGTGTATTGTGTATGGAAAATTGCATATTTACCCGCAAAAAATACAATGCAAATATCCAGTGTATTGTGTATGGAAAATTGCATATGTACCCGCAAAAATACAATGCAAATATCCAGTGTATTGTGTATGGAAAATTGCATATTTACCCACAAAAAATGCTTTATTTGTCAGGGGGATATAAAAAGACATCACCCCCAGAACAAAACTCAGAAAATGCGCGGATTGCGGGATAAAACTGCCAACTACGTACCAGAGGCCTCTATGCAAGGCATGCGTAGCTAGGCTAGTTAAAGAGGAATCAGGAGGACGTTAGGAAGCTGGTGAAAGAAGAGGTAGATCAGCCCTAACGTTACAGCTGGCGCCGCCAGCGAAACGCCAGAAAAGGGCGTATGTTCCTGACGAGCCTTCCGACTCAGAGAGTTCCATCGGTCAGAGCAAGAGGAACAGGTGGCCGAGGAGTCCTCAGATTAGGAGGACTACAAAAAATACTTATTCCATCAGGACGACTTAAGGGAATTGATTAAGTCAGTCAGGGCTACCCTAAAAATGGAAGAGCCCAGAGAACCACGTACCCTACAAGATGAGATATTTGGGGGACTAGGGGAGAGGCGCAAGCATACCTTCCCTGTCCACAAGAATATCACCAAAATAATCCAAAAAGAGTGGAGGACGCCGCACAGTTAAAAGATCCCATGGATCGCAAAGCTGAGGGCCTTCTAAAATCATGGGAGGCAGCGGCAAACAGACTTAGGCCAGGGATCGCAGCCACTCGTGTGGCGCGAACTCTGGGGGTACGGCTAGAACAGCTACAGCTACACCTAACCAATAAGACGCCGAGGGAACAGATCCTAAATTCCCTTCCGGTCCTGCGTATGGCAACAAATTTCCTAGCGGACGCCGCGGCCGAAACTGTCAAACTCTCGGCGACAGCTACAGCCCGGTCTAACTCAGCCAGAAGAGTGTTATGGCTGAAATCGTGGTCAAAAATAAGCTATGCGCCCTCTCGTTCTACGGCCAGTTTTTGTTCGGACCGGACCTTGACAAAATTCTAGAGAAGGCGGCCGACAAAAAAAAAAAAAAAAAAAACCCCGGAAGAAAAACCACAGAGAGGGAAGACCTTCTTCCGGGCCCCAAAGCAACAGCCAGAGACCTACCGAGGCAGGGGCAAGACAGGCCGCTGGAGTTACCCCAAGGGGGGCAGAGGAAGGAATATCCTCTTTTACCCCCACCAGGGGGAGCCAAATCAGAGACCCTGACGCCATCCCCGTAGGGGCAAGGCTGGAGGGCTTTGTGGATCAAGGGGCCGCGATTTCCGAAGGCCCATGGATCCCAAAGATCTTACAGCAGGAATACCGGATAGAACTGGTGTCCCTCCCCAGAAGAAAATTCATTATCACGGGAGGCTCCAAACAGTTACACCTACTAAGGCAAACCGTTGGGGACCTGCAACAACTAAATGCAATATCCCCCGTACCGCAAAACGAGGAGACCCAGGGGCCATTATTCCAGGCTCTTCCTAGTAAGGAAACCCTGTGGGAAACAGCGGATGATAGTGAACCTGAAACCTCTGAACACCTGCATCAGATACAGGAAATTCAAGATGGAGTCCATCTCCTCAACGATAAAGTTGATTCCCAAAGGAGCCTACAGGGCATCCATCGATTTGAAGGATGCTTATTTCCACGTACCTATCCACGAGGGGTCCCGGAAATACCTAAGGCTCGCAGTGGATATGGGCAAAGGAATAGAGCACCATCAATTCAGATGCCTGCCCTTCGGGATCTCCTCAGCACCCAGAATCTTCACCAAAATTATGGCGGAGGTAGCCGCCTACCTGAGGAAGAAGTCGGTCCAAATAATAGCAGAGTCCAGAGAACTCCTAACGGCTCCTGCCTAACCGAGGAGAGAATACAAAAAATCTGACTGCTAGTCAAAACCTTTTTACGGAGACAATTATGCACAATTCGGGAAGCCAGGTCTCTCCTGGGAAGCTTGACTTCAGGCATTCCAGGAGTGGCATGGGCCCAGGCTCACACTAGAGCCCTGCAAGCCTCAGTCCTATCCACGTGGGACAAAAAGCAGTCCTCTCTAGGGACAAGAATATACATTCCAAGCGTGGCGAAAACATGCCTGCGTTGGTGGGCATCCCCAGAGAACCTGCGGAGAGAGGTTCATTGGCTACAAAACCCAGCCACTCGCATCACAACGGATGCAAGCGCCTGGGGATGGGGAGCGCACGTGGGGAACCAGTTCTTTCAGGGCCCATGACCTCAAAGAACAAAAGAACAGTCCTCAAATCACAGGGAACTACAGGCCATATGGCAGATCCTACAGCAGTTAGGGAACTCGCTACGGGACCAGCATATAAAGATACTGTCAGACAATATCACCGCGGTCGCCCATATACTACACCAAGGGGGCACAAGATCTCCCGCTCTGCAAAACATTGCACAGAAAAATTTCCACTGGGCAGAGGGCCGGATCCTCTCGATCACGGCAACCCATTTGAAGGGGACGCTAAACCAAAAGCGGCCTTTCTCAGCAGGAGGCAAATAGACCCAGGAGAATGATCTCTCTCCCTGAAAACATTCAGAATCCTGATCAATCAGTGGGGGATCCCACAATTGGACCTGTTCGCAACCAGGGAAAAATGCAAAAGTAAGCAATTTCTTCTCCCTCCGGCCAGGAGATCGTCCGACAGCAGTAGACGCCCTAGGCCAAGACTGGGGAGAGGGGCTGGTGTACGCCTTCCCCCCTATACCGTTGATCCCCAGAGTCTTACAATATTTCAGAACCCAGGTATGCACACTAATCCTGGTGACCCCCTTCTGGGCCAAAAGAAGCTGGTTCGGTCTTGTAGCAACTGAGCGTCCAGGACCCAGTCATCTTCCCTACCTGAACAGGTCTTCTATCGCAGGGCCCACTGAGCCATCTGAGCCTAGACAGGCTCCACTTAACAGCATGGCTCTTGAGGAATCCTTACCAAAAGAGAAGGGATTCTCAGACAGAGGAGTAGAAACGTTAATGTCCAGCAGAAAAAAGACTACCCACCTTATCTACCAGAAAGTTGGAGAAGGGTCTCCTCATGGAGACAGGGAAGGGATCGCGGGGATTCTGTCCCGGACATCCCTCTAATCTTAGAGTTCTTGCAGAGGGGCCTAGAGACGGGCCTCTCTCCAAGCACCCTGAAGTTCCAGGTCACAGCCCTTAGCGCCATATGTGACACAAAGTTCTCAGACAACAGATGGGTCAACAGGTTCCTAGCAGCAGCAACTAGATTACGGCCTGGGCCCATAAATCTTTTTCCAGTCTGGAACCTTAACTGGGCCCTAGGGGCCAGGACAACGGTACCATTCGAGCCGATCGAAGCACTACCCATAAAAATGCTTACTATTAAGACCATTTTCTTAGTAGCCATCACCTCCGCAAGACGGGCTAGCGAGCTGTAGGCCTTGTCCATTCGCCACCCGTTCCTGAAAATCTCGGCCACCGAATTAGTACTTAAAACGGACCCGGCGTTTATGCCAAAAGTAGGATCACATTTTCATAGGTCCCAGGACATAATAATCCCCTCAAATTTTAGTAAACCTAAAAACGAGGAAGAAAAAACCCTCAACTGCCTGGACGTTAGGAGAGCAGTCCTAGGCTACATAGAGGCGACAAGCCACTGGAAGCGGGACGACAACTTGTACATCCAGTTCAGTGGCCCAAATAAAGGGAGCAAAGCAGCAAAAAGCTCCATAGCCAGGTGGATCCACCGGGCCATCATAGAGTCCTATAAGGCCCTCGGGAAGGAAATCCCTTTAGCTCTTAAAGCCCATTCTACAAGGGCAGTAGCATCCTCATGGGCCGAACATAGCTCAGCTTCGGTCGAGCAGATATGCAAAGCCGCAGCCTGAAAGAAACCCCACATGTTTATTAAACACTATAGGGTAAAAGTGCAGCAGGACGAGGACATGGCCTTCGGACGCAAAGTCCTCTCGGCAGCAATCCCACCCTAGGGAAACTTTAGTTGGTACGTCTCAATTGGTGCTGTCGTGGAGACGACTGGGGGAAAAAATGGATTATACCTACCTGATAATCAGGTTTCCAGTAGTCTCCACGACAGCACCCGTACCTTCCCTCCCTAAATTGATAGAAAAGAAACTATATAATATAAAAAAAAAATATATATATAATATAATTTTATTAAAAAAAATAAAAAAATAAAAAAATAAAAAATAAAAAATAAATAAAATAAAAAAATTAATAATAATAAAATTTTAAGTTGAGCTCCTACCCCGGCAATTCGTTAGAATCCACTGAGGAAAGTGGGGAAGGGGGGGAGCTTTTAACCTCTCAGTTTGTTCCTGTCCTATCAGGAGGAGGCAATCTCAATTGGTGCTGTCGTGGAGACTACTGGAAACCTGATTATCAGGTAGGTATAATCCATTTTTTTTTGCCTATGCAGGAGGGTTAGGGTTAGGGATTAGTTTTCCAGTGAGGCTTACATTATTAGCCGTAAATGTTTCCATGTTACCTGTAACATAGAAGCATTAACAGCGAATAATTTAAGTCTTACTAGAAAACTAATCCCTAACCCTAACCCTCCTGCATAGGCAAAAATCAATAGACACCCTGGTAGCACCTTCCAGGACCTTGTGGAATACAGGCAATCAGGAGCTAGGGGTGTGACAGGGGCGTTCCTCCATGAAAACCCTGTCAAATCTCTAGCTTCCGGTGGTGACAAGATACAATAATATCCGCAGCACGTCCGCAGTAACAGCTGTGGGTGTGCCATAGACCGCACGGCTTCCATTGACTTCAGTGGAAGCCATCCCTGTGGAGCATGCTGCATTTTTTTTCCAAGCGTGCGGTCTGCACGCTGAGAAAATAATGACATCCACAGGTATTTAAATACCTGCCGATGCCCGATTATAGTCCTGAAAACTGTTGAAAAGTTAAACACATAAACATATATTTACCCTGTTAGCACAGTTTTTGCTATTCGATATACTGTGGGTGCCATATTAGATAGAAATAATGTACAGGCCTGGAGAGCCTTTCAAAGACCACACGTCTTACATCATGTGTCCCAAAAGAGTCCGTCTTTATTTAGGCGGGTAAAGTTTATATAAGCTTTCAAATCAGTAAGTTAAGTAATTTAGGATACAGTTACATTATTTTGTGTGCTGATAGGTCATTCTCATGGGGAGGTATTTGTGAGGTAGCTGTGAGATCATTCACCTGGGAGGAGCTTCCCTTGAGCATGCTCTATTCATTCTTGACGTGCTGTCCGAAGGAAATACTTCCTGTGTTTTCTCTTCCAGCCAGCCATTTCCTGTCCCTCTACACAAAGACATTCTTAGATAAGTAGTTTTCTGCTAGTTAGAACTGGTTTGACCAGTTTATGGACACAAAGCACTGCTCCTTCAATTCTTGTGGAGGTGGGGTGGGGGGGGGGGGCGATGTTCCCTTTCCCCAGAGGATTAGATTAGAGACACAATATAGCATCTTCACAGCTGACAACAGAAAATACAGACAAAATAGCAAACCTCTCAGCCATCTCCCACAACTCCAATGTGGTGTTATTAAATAATATAAAAGTATGACAGCACTATTAGCATATATAGCAACTTCAATTTTATTGCAGCCACTTCAGGCAAAAAAACATGACAGTGTGACCAAAAAAGGTTCTGTAGTAGAGATGAGCGAGCATACTCGCTAAGGGCAATTGCTCAAGCGAGCATTGCTCTTAGCGAGTACCTGCCCACTCGAGAGAAAAGGTTCGGGTGCCGGAGCGGGGGAACGGTGAGTTGCGGCAGGCAGCAGGGGGGTGCGGCAGCTCCCTGCCCGCTTCCGGCACCCAAACCTTTTCTCTCGAGCGGGCAGGTACTCACTCAGGGCAATGCTCGCTCGAGCAATTGCTCTTAGCGAGTATGCTCACTCATCACATTCTGTAGCCCTTTTCTACCACCCCTGTTCTAGTGGCTCTTTTAGTTCGTTTTCAGTGGGGTCTTGTTTCTGTGGTTGTCTAGTCCAGTCTTGTTCCCTGGCCTCTGATTTTTGTCTGCCATTCCTTGTTTGTATCTGCCAAGTCTTGGTTCACTTTTCAGATTGCATGTTTGGTCTCATGTCTGGGTTTTAGTAACCTTTTGTTCTCATAGAGAATTTTTCAATAGGGCTCACAAATAGGGACAACTGAAGGCCCATTTAGGAGCAGTGGTGTCTTCTGTTAGGGTCAGTATCAGGGAAAGACATAAGAAGAGCTAGATGAAAGGTTTTTCTCTGATTGTTGTTTTTGTTCCTTCCCATGTGCTTCAGTCTCCACTGTCCATTTCATTTTCACCATCATAATCATCTTCAACCAGTTACCATTCCTTCTGTCGCTGTCATCTGACAGTGAGGTCAAGAGTTTGTATTAGTGGTGTCTATGGTGATGAGCCAAGCTTCACATCTGTTATAAGTCCCCACTCAGTAATAATGACTCACAGGCCGCCATTCAGTGATAATGCCTCTCATAGGCCCCCATTCAGTTAAAAAAAAAACCATATAGGCCTTACTCAGTCACAATGCCTGTCACAGGCCCCCATTGAATAATAATGCGCCATACAGTAATAATTCTCCACTCAGTATTAATGCTCCTCACAAGTCCCCATTCAGTAATAATGCGCCATATGCGCGTCATTCCATAGTAATGCCCCATTCAGTAAGAATGCCCCATATATAGGCCTCCCTCAGTAATAATGCCCCTCACATGCCGCCATTTAGTAATAATGTCCTTCACAGGCCCCGTATCAGTAATAATGCTCCATATAGGCCCCATTCAGTAATTATGCCCCTCATTGGCTCTCATTCAGTAATAATGCTCTATATAGGCCCCCGCTCAGTAATAGCAGTGCCCTTTATATATAGTAAAAAAAAGTTATACCCATAATGCCAGTGTGCCATTCCTATCGCTTCTGACCTCTGCAGTCCATGCCCATTTAGCTCACCCACTGACTTCCAAATAGAGTGATCATTTGATTACATAATCACTCTACTAGAATCATTTGGCTCTCCATTGGCCCCAGAACCACATTGGCTCACTGGGAATTTTCTTGGTGGGTTGAAGAGCCAATCCGCCCCTGTATGGAGGTATGCAGGCTCTGTATGTTATCCTGGGGTACATTTTGCAACTGAGCCTCTAGTTCCTGAAGCTGGCATTCCAGTGTGTCCCATAAATGCTTGATTTGAGTTAAATCTGCTGACAATGTGTGAAGACCAAAAAGTTGGTATCATGGTGCTGCTCTCCAATGAACGTCACAAGACAGTAGGATAAAATATCCAACTTGTCCTTTATTAAATTAATTAAAAAATCAGCAGATACATGTTTTGAGGTGAACCCCTTTATCAGTAAAGCTGGGAAGAACATCACTCTTGGGGCTGGGGAATATGGACCGAAAAGTGTTGGTGGCACCAGGAGCATGAGTAGCCAGCACTGGGAACACCAGGAGAAGTTGCTGACCAGGCAGGCCAAAAAGGTGTGTCAACCTGCTGGAGGCACTCCTTGGAAACCCTTATTATGTGTGCGACCGAGCATTATCCTGCTGGAAAATGCCTGTGGAAGCCCCACCATGAGAAGAACATATGTGGCTGCAGGATGTCCTGTACATGCCGCAGAGCTGTTAGTCTTCCTAAATGACTACAAGGGCTGGTCAATAGTTGTTTGTGAAATTTCTATCTGAGTGCTTTATTTTTTTGTCAATGAGTGTATAAGCCTATTTAGGGTGTGGTTGTTTGTGTGCTGAGACCTTTAGCCAATATACCAGATGGAAAGCAGTAACTGTTTTGAGTAAGTTTCTGGCTCAGAAAGACAGTTGTCATTTTTACATAAGTGCTTATTAAGCCTTTGCAATCCAATTTTGGATTCAGGGTTTCCTAGGGGGTTTTCTCTTTCCGCCATTATACAATGGGGCCATCTGCTGGCTAGAGCCAGTACTGTGGTATGGGACGTGGTAGAGAGGCCCTCGACAACAGAGCGGCCAATAATATACAGTAAGAATACCCTGCCGGACGTCTTCTGACATTTGAGCTGCACAGTCTTCAATCAGAATGTCTTCAGACGTCAGACAGTGGATAGGAAAAGGTTAAATAAAATTCAACATCTTGATACCAGCAAGATTACTGTTCTTACTTACATAACCCGACATGCAGTTATATGTAAATGACTATAGTTGTGGTCTGATTAGATATTGGGTCT
Organism: Eleutherodactylus coqui; assembly: GCF_035609145.1. Taxonomy (NCBI): domain Eukaryota; kingdom Metazoa; phylum Chordata; class Amphibia; order Anura; family Eleutherodactylidae; genus Eleutherodactylus; species Eleutherodactylus coqui. The sequence continues at coordinate 90,159,761 of NC_089845.1, read as the reverse complement.
TCCCACTGAAGGCTATAAAAGTACTTCCACGTTGCCCTATAAAAAGGCTCACAGAGGATGAGGGCAACACCATTCCAGGTGAGCTTTCAATATTTTGGATCTAGTAAAGACACCTTTAGTTTTTTTAAAGAGTTGTCTAGGATTAGAAAAAAAAGTTTGCTTAAAGGTGTTGCAGTTGTGAAAGAAATTTGCTGTCTATTGAATATAATTGCACATAAAAGGTATATATCGGATTAGCTACAAAAATGACCTTTAATGCCATAATCAGACAATCAAACACTAAGGCCTCCTTCCCACGAACGGATTTACGCCGCGTAAATTCGCGGCAAAAATCCGCTGCGTGGCCCCCTGCTATTAGGTTCTATTGAACCTAATAGCACAATGCTCACGATGCGTAATTCCACCGCGGAATTACGCACCGCGATTTCTCCCGTCCTCACCCGCAGCATGCTCTATTTGCTGCGGGTGAGGACGGGCTGTACGCGCTGACGGCTTCCATTGCAGTCAATGGAAGCCGTCTGTTCACGCTATCTCCCGCTGTAACCAGCGGGAGATAGCGTGAAAAAACGCTTCCCCACCTACCGCCGCAGCGTCATTTGACGCGGCCGGCCGCGTCACGTGACGCGGTGGGCGTGTCACATGACGCGACGGCGGTGGACGGGGAAGCGTTTTCACGCTATCTCCCGCAGGTAAGAATAGGGGCTCTGGGGGGCGCCGTGACGGGCTTCACTGCGTAATATTACGCGGCGGAGCCCGTCACGCTCGTGGGAAGGAGGCCTTAGGATTTATTTTAGTTTATCGAACATTAATTAAAATAAGGAACTGTCTCACTTAAACAGGACATAAAGTACATGATTGCAATGGGAATTGAAGAAATGACACTGCCAGTAATGCAAGATATGCCTTGTGACTGTTAGTCAGACGCAAAGATAGAATCCTCTGATGCATACAGGAAAGTAGATTTGATTTTATATGTTTTAAGATCTATTTTGTCACCATCTACTGTTTTATTGTGATTTTTCAAGTGAACACAAATTATGCAATTGGCTATATGCTAATAGGTGTAAGGCGTTAGTCCTGAGGTAAACCAGGAATGCTATCTTTTCTCCTTAGGGAGAGCACCTAGAAGGTGAGTGAGTAACGAGACTTATAAGGCCATTCATGCTCTTCTGGGTAATATGCAAATAAGGGAGATGGAACAATACCTCTGCAGCATCACCTATTGTAAGCCAGCATACCTGCAAGTCAATGTTAGACTCTTCATACAAGCCTTGTAACAATGTCTGGAAATTAAAAGCCAAGCCAGAATCCATACACCGATAGCTGTTTTGGGGTGTTTGCCCCTCATTAGTGTGCAGTAGGTTTCTGACTTTGCTAGTGAGAGGCCTGTGATGTGATTCAGGAACTCTATATTTTCTTCTTAGAGAGACTACCTAGAAGATGAGTGAGTGAGAAGACTTATAAGGTCATTCAAGCTCCTCTGGGTAACATGCAAATAAGGGAGATACAACAATACTAGAGATGAGCGAGCACCAAAATGCTCGGGTGCTCGTTACTCGAGATGAACTTTTCGCGATGCTCGAGGGTTCGTTTCGAGTAACGAACCCCATTGAAGTCAATGGGCGACCCGAGCATTTTTGTATATCGCCGATGCTCGCTAAGGTTTTCATTTGTGAAAATCTAGGCAATTCAAGAAAGTGATGGGAACGAAACAACAACGGATAGGGCAGGCGAGGGGCTACATGTTGGGCTGCATCTCAAGTTCCCAGGTCCCACTATTAAGCCACAATAGCGGCAAGAGTGCCCCCCCCTCCCAACAACTTTTACTTCTGAAAAGCCCTCATTAGCAATGCATACCTTAGCTAAGCCCCACACTACCTCCAACAAAGCACACTCACTGCCTGCATGACACTCCGCTGCCACTTCTCCTGGGTTACATGCTGCCCAACCCCCCCCCCCACGACCCAGTGTCCACAGCGCACACCAAACTGTCCCTGCCCAGCCTTCAGCTGCCCTCATGCCACGTCACCCGCATGTCTATTTATAAGTGCGTCTGCCAGAGGAAAAGCAGGCACACACTGCAGAGGGTTGGCACGGCTAGGCAGCGACCCTCTTTAAAAGGGGCGGGGCGATAGTCCACAATGCTGTACAGAAGCAATGAGAAATCCAATCCTGTGCCACCTCCATCAGGAGCTGCACACGTGGGCATAGCAATGGGGAACCTATGTGCCACACACTATTCATTCTGTCAAGGTGTCTGCATGCCCCAGTCAGACCGCGTTTTTTTATAAATAGTCACAGGCAGGTACAACTCCGCAATGGGAATTCCGTGTGCACCCACAGCATAGGTGGCTCCCTGGAACCCACCGGCTGTACATAAATGTATCCCATTGCAGTGCCCTGGACAGCAGAGCTAACGTCAGATTCAATGCAGGTGGGATTCGGCCCACACTGCATGCCCCAACCTGACCGGGGTTTTTAATTCATAGACACAGGCAGGTACAGCTCCCTATTGTGAAGTCCCTGTGGACCGACAGCATGGGTGGGTGCCAGGAAGCCACCAGCGGTACATAAATATATCCCATTGCAGTGCCCAACACAGCTGAGGTAATGTCGTGCTTAATGCAGGTGGGCTTCGGCCCACACTGCATGCCCCAGTCAGACTGGGGTTCTTTAGAAGTAGACACATGCAGTTAGAACTCCCTGTGGACCCACAGCATGGGTGGCTCCCTGGAACCCACCGGCGGTACATAAATATATCCCATTGCAGTGCCCAACACAGCTGATGTAACGTCAGCTGTAATGCAGGTGGGCTAAAAATTCATTTGATTACACTGTAGGCGAGGGCCCCCAAAAATTGGTGTACCAACAGTACTAATGTACCTGAGAAAAATTGCCCATGCCCAACCAAGAGGGCAGGTGAAATCCATTAATCGCTTTGGTTAATGTGGCTTAATTGGTAACTAGGCCTGGAGGCAGCCCAGTTAAAATAAAAATTGGTTGAGGTGAAAGTTTCAACGCTTTAATGAGCATTGAAACGTATAAAAATTGTTTAGAAAAATTATATGACTGAGCCTTGTGGGCCTAAGAAAAATTGCCTGTTCGGCGTGATTATGTGAGGTTTCAGGAGGAGGAGCAGGAGGAGGAGAAGGAATATTATACACAGATTGATGAAGCAAGAGGTCCCCGTTTTTGATGGGGTTACAGAACGATGCTTCCATCCGCGGGTGCAGCCTACGTATTGCTTAGGTATCGCTGCTGTCCGCTGGTGGAGAAGAGAAGTCTGGGGAAATCCAGGCTTTGTTCACCTTGATGAGTGTAAGCCTGTCGGCACTGTCGGTTGACAGGTGGGTACGCTTATCCGTGATGATTCCCCCAGCCACACTAAACACAGTCTCTGACAAGACGCTAGCCGCAGGACAAGCAAGCACCTCCAGGGCATACAGCGCGAGTTCAGGCCACGTGTCCAGCTTCGACACCCAGTAGTTGTAGGGGGCAGAGGCATCACGGAGGATGGTCGTGCGATCGGCTACGTACTCCCTCACCATCCTTTTACAGTGCTCCCGCCAACTCAGCCTTGACTGGGGACCGGTGACACAGTCTTGCTGGGGAGTCAGAAAGCTGGCAAAGGCCTTGGAGAATGGTCCCCTGCCTGCGCTGTACATGTTGTCTGATCTCTGCGCCTCCCCTGCTACCTGGCCCGCGGAAATGCGCCTTCGGCCACTAGCGCTGTCGGATGGGAAGTTTACCATCAGTTTGTCCACCAGCGCCCTGTGGTATAGCATCATTCTCGAACCCCTTTCCTCTTCGGGAATGAGAGTGGAAAGGTTCTCCTTATATCGTGGGTCGAGCAGTGTGTACACCCAGTAATCCGTAGTGACCAGAATGCGTGTAACGCGAGGGTCACAAGAAAGGCATCCTAACATGAAGTCAGCCATGTGTGCCAGGGTACCTGGCTGTCCTCACTCGGAAGATCACTTTCAGGATCCTCCTCCTCCTCCTCCTCCTCCTCTGGCCATACACACTGAAAGGATGACAGGCAAGCAGCATGTGTACCCTCAGCAGTGGGCCAAGCTGTCTCCTCCCCCTCCTCCTCATGCTCCTCCCCCTCCTCCTCCTCCTCCTTTTCTGGCCATACACGCTGAAAGGATGACAGGCAAGCAGCATGTGTACCCTCAGCAGTGGGCCAAGCTGTCTCTTCCCCCTCCTCCTCATGCTCCTCCCCCTCCTCCTCAACGCGCTGAGATATAGACATGAGGGTGCTCTAACTATCCAGCGACATACTGTCTTCCCCCACCTCCGTTTCCGAGTGCAAAGCGTCTGCCTTAATGCTTTGCAGGGAACTTCTCAAGAGGCATAGCAGAGGAATGGTGACGCTAATGATTGCAGCATCCCCACTCAGCATCTGGGTAGACTCCTCAAAGTTTCCAAGGACCTGGCAGATGGCTGCCAACCAGGCCCACTCTTCTGTAAATAATTGAGGAGGCTGACTCCCACTACGCCGCCTATGTTGGAGTTGGTATTCCGCAATAGCTCTACGCTGCTCATAGAGCCTGGCCAACATGTGGAGCGTAGAGTTCCACTGTGTGGGCACGTCGCACAGCAATCGGTGCACTGGCAGATGAAACCGATGTTGCAGGGTCCGCAGGGTGGCAGCGTCCGTCTTGGAGTTGCGGAAATGTGCGCTGACCCGGCCCACCTTTCCGAGCAGGTCTGACAAGTGTGGGTAGCTTTTCAGAAAGCGCTGAACCACCAAATTAAAGACATGGGCCAGGCATGGCACGTGCGTGAGGCTGCCGAGCTGCAGAGCCGCCACCAGGTTACGGCCGTTGTCACACACGACCATGCCCGGTTGGAGGCTCAGCGGCGCAAGCCAGCGGTCGGTCTGCTCTGTCAGACCCTGCAGCAGTTCGTGGGCCGTGTGCCTCTTCTCTCCTAAGCTGAGTAGTTTCAGCACGGCCTACTGACGCTTGCCCACCGCTGTGCTGCCATGCCACGCCACACCGACTGCTGGCGACGTGCTGCTGACACATCTTGATTGCGAGACAGAGGTTGCGTAGGAGGAGGAGGAGGGTGGTTTAGTGGAGGAAGCATACCCTGCCGCAGATACCACCACCGAGCTGGGGCACGCAATTCGGGGGGTGGGTAGGACGTGAGCGGTCCCAGGCTCTGACTCTGTCCCAGCCTCCACTAAATTCACCCAATGTGCCGTCAGGGAGATATAGTGGCCCTGCCCGCCTGTGCTTGTCCACGTGTCTGTTGTTAAGTGGACCTTGGCAGTAACCGCGTTGGTGAGGGCGCGTACAATGTTGCGGGAGACGTGGTCGTGCAGGGCTGGGACGGCACATCGGGAAAAGTAGTGGCGACTGGGAACCGAGTAGCGCGGGGCCGCCGCCGCCATCATGCTTTTGAAAACCTCCGTTTCCACAAGCCTATACGGCAGCATCTCCAGGCTGATCAATTTGGCAATGTGCACGTTTAATGCTTGAGCGTGCGGGTGCGTGGCGGCGTACTTGCGCTCACGCTTAAACAGTGGCGCTAGCGACGTCTGGACGCTGCGCTGAGAGACATTGCTGGATGGGGCCGAGGGCAGCGGAGGTGAGGGTGTGGGTGCAGGCCAGGAGACGGTAGTGCCTGTGTCCTCAGAGGGGGGTTGGATCTCAGTGGCAGGTTGGGGCACAGGGGGAGAGGCAGTGGTGCAAACCGGAGGTGGTGAACGGCCTTCGTCCCACCTTGTGGGGTGCTTGGCCATCATATGCCTGCGCATGCTGGTGGTGGTACCTCCCCAGCTGATCTTGGCGCGACAAAGGTTGCACACCACTGTTCGTCAGTCGTCAGGCGTCTCTGTGAAAAACTGCCACACCGTAGAGCACCTTGTCCTCTGCAGGGTGGCATGGCGCGAGGGGGTGCTTTGGGAAACAGTTGGTGGATTATTCGGTCTGGCCCTGCCTCTACCCCTGGCCACCGCACTGGCTCGGCCTGTGCCCACACCCTGACTTGGGCCTCCGCGTCCTCGCCCACGTCCACGTCCTCTAGGCCTACCCCTACCCCTCAGCATGGTGTATTACCAGTAGTGCATAAACAGAGCGCTGTAATTAAATGTGCCGCTTATTGGCCTGTGGTTGGAGGCTGACTTCGCTTACGGAACGCACAGCAGAGCCAGGAAATAATTTTGCACAAGCCTGCCGTAACACTTAGCTGGCTGCGTATGAATTTGGAGAACTACTACACCCAACAGAGACCCAGAACACTGAGGACAGTCACAGGCAGCCCAAATAGATTTTTTTCCCCAAATTTTTTTGCAAAGGCCCACTGCGTATATTCAATCAATATGTCTTCTGTCCCTGCCTAAGTGCTTCTGGCCCTGGAGTATGTCAAAGAACTGCAGAGTGTTGCACTGTGAACTGCAATACAGCGGTGATTTCACAGCCCAGACAGAGCTAGGAAATAATTTTGCGCAAGCCTGCTGTAACACTTAGCTGGCTGCGTATGAATTTGGAGAACTACTACACCCAGCAGAGACCCAGAACACTGAGGACAGTCACAGGCAGCCCAAATAGATTTTTTTCCCCAAATTTTTTTGCAAAGGCCCACTGCCTATATTCAATCAATATGTCTTCTGTCCCTGCCTAAGCGCTTCTGGCCCTGGAGTATTACTGCAGGGCGCAATGCTCTGCACGGCCGATATACCAAAAAAAAAAAAAGTGCAACACTGCAAAAAGCAGCCTCCACAGTACTGCACACGGTTAGATGTGGCCCAAAGAAGGACCGTTGGGGTTCTTGAAGCCTAAAATACTCCTAACACTCTCCCTATAGCAGCTCCACCAAGATACCACTTTCCCTCCTCTATGTCAGAACGCATCTGTGGCGAGCCGCGGGAGGGGCCGATCAGACAACTGATCTCGCCAGCCACTCACTGCAGGGGGGTGGTATAGGGCTTGAACATCGCAGGGGGAAGTTGTAATGCCTTCTCTGTCTTTCTATTGGCCAGAAAAGCGCGCTAACGTCTCAGAGATGAAAGTGAAAGTAGCCCGAACATCGCGTGGTACTCGTCACGAGTAACGAGCATCTCGAACACGCTAATACTCGAACGAGTATCAAGCTCGGACGAGTACGTTCGCTCATCTCTAAACAATACCTCTAGCCATTTTCATGGGACAATTATCGCTCAAAATTCGCTCAAATAAACTAAATTGAGTGATAATCATCCTGTGTAAATGCAAGAAAATTGTTTACTATTTCACTTCATGTTATTGCTAACTTTCAGTCAGCATAAAAAACATTGCTGGATCACAGGATTCTTGCTCAGTGTAAATGCTCCCCGCTCAGTGCTTCACATAGAAGATGTGAGCAAGAAGCCCCCCATCCACCGTTGTTCTCGCCTGTCTTAAACGCTCTCCAGGAGTGCTAAGGACCTTAGTGGTGACGTTAGCGCTCATGCAGGCATTTAGATGACTGTAGTCCCATCTAAATGGGACATTGCATCAGGACCATTATAAATAAACATTTCCTCAATCAAATGATTGATAGAGGGAGCATCTTCAAACTGCATGCACTTGTCTGTTTCTCTCCCCTGCCCGGTCTGCTTAAAGGGGTTGTCTCGCGAAAGGAAGTGGGGTTAAGCACTTCTGTATGGCCATATTAATGCACTTTGTAATATACATCGTGCATTAAATATGAGCCATACAGAATTTATTCACTTACCTTCCCTGCGCTGGCGTCCCCGTCTCCATGGCTCCGTCTAACTTCAGCGTCTAATCTTCTGCCTTCGGGTCTTTCCGGCAGCAGCGGCGTTCTGGCTCCGCCCCCTTCTACGCATCATCGCGTAGCTCCGCCCTGTCACGTGTGCCGATTCCAGCCTCCTGATTGGCTGGAATCGGCACACGTGACGGGGCGGAGCTACGCGATGACACGTAGAAGGGGGTGGAGCCTGAACGCCGCTGCTGCCGGACAGACCCGAAGGTAGAAGACCCTTCTGCGCAAGCGCGTCTAATCGGGCGATTAGACGCTGAAGTTAGACGGCTCCATGGAGACGGGGACGCTAGCGCAGGGAAGGTAAGTGAATAACTTCTGCATGGCTCATATTTAATGCACGATGTATATTACAAAGTGCATTAATATGGGCATACAGAAGTGCTTAACCCCACTTGCTTTCGCAGGACAACCCCTTTAAGTCCCCTTGCGCAGAGGAATCAACTGATTTAGTAAGTCACAGGCAATGTGAAGACTCAACTTTGGGGGTCTTAGAAAATTCCTGCTTTAACACAGTTCATCCCCATTAAAATAACCTCCAGCTCATGAAGAGATGTGGTACTGTTTTTGGATAAAAGCAAACCCTATTTTCTAATCCTGGGCAACACCTCTTAGACATTCCCCCAAAATAAAAGAGTCTGATTACATAATGAAGTTTCTTAGATGCCTCTTAGTGATTCTGGTTTCCTTGGATTTTCCTGTGCTCTTAAGGCCCATTTAGACACAACGATTATCGCTCACAATTTGCTCAAAAGACATCTTTTAAGTGATAATCGTGTGCATTTACACAGCAAGATAATCGCTCAATATTTGCTGAAACGGCAGTTTGAGTGACAGTTTTGAGCGTTCACTTTGCATAAGTGTGTAAATGAAGGCTCACTCTGTATGCAGAAGACAAGCAGGACCGCTATTGTAGTGACACAGAACATACATTCCTGGCCCCCTCCATAATGTCATACATGTCATGTCTTATGTTGGTGTGCTGTGCAAAAGTGTCTAGTCATTCTGTTATATGTATTGCACAGCTGCAGCAAGTGAGGGGTTAAGTGTCTGCAAAAGTGTGGGTGATGCTTGCAATGTATCAATTTGTCTTGTCACTTGGTATGAGTGAGAATCTTATAGGAGTGTGTGAGAGCGGGAAAGGCAGTCAGAGATTCTTCTAGGTTCCTGAGGCTTCAGAGTGCCAGCCACATGGGGGTACCTTCAACCCTCATGTAGTGAAGAATGGAAGAAGAGGAGAGGTTCCCTGAGACTGTATGTTCCAGAGATGAGAGAGGAGTGAGCCCCAATTGAAGAGAGAGTGAGTGTGAGCAAGAAGCAGGTGTTACTTCCAAGGTCTAATGCAGAGGTACTCTTTATTCATATGTTTTCCTCCGCGGCCATCCTGAAGTCTGGGATCATTGCGAAAAGTACACCCATTTGTTTTTCACATCCGGACGTCTTGAAATCTGGGGTCACTGGGTGGAGGTACTCTCAAGTTTGTCTAATACCGGAAGTGCAAATCATTATCATTTGTGCCCTGTATACAAGAAGTTGTTCCAAAAAAGTTTTGCTAGGCTCTGACCATTCCCAGGGACCTGAGGTATATTGCTTCTGTCTGCGGCTCCATTTATTCACCGCCGAGGGTCATACCGGTGGGTAACGGAATGGTGGCGTCCCCCGTAACATCCGCTATTCCTGTTCTCCAGTTTATTGGGCATCCCTACCATGGAGGTGCCTGGAAGAGGCCCAGCACTGCTCTGGCTGAGGCTATGTGTGTCCATCTGGGAGGGAGCCTGGTAAGTGCCACTGTAACAAGTGACCCCTCTACCCTCCCAGCTCCTCAATGTGTGCCTCGTGTCTGGGGTCACCCTACGGGATGCTGTGCTATCTTCTGCATACAGCTGTTGTCTTCTCAGAGCGCTTAGCTGGTATGCAGCTGAGTGCTCCGAGCGGGGTATGCAGAACACAGCTGAAGCGCTGTCTTCTGCATACTCCTGTTGTGTTCGCAGATCGCCCAGCTGATATACAGCTGAGCGCTCTGAGTGGGGTATACAAAAGACAGCTGGAGCGCTGTCTTCTGCATACTTCTGCCGTGTTCTCTGAGCGGGATACCAGCTGAAACAATAGTATCAGCGGTATCTTGCTGAGAACTCAGCGCGCGGTCCTGATGAGACTCATCGTTGTCTTTCAGCTTGCTGAAAGACAATGATGAGTGAATCGTTAACGAAAACTGCACGATGTCTGTGTGTTTAGACCCAGCAATTCTCATTCAAAAGACGGCTTTGAGCGAATTTTATGCGAGAATCGTTGGGTCTAAATGGGCCTTTAGTCATTATAAGGTGTTATGTGAGTTGTTTCTGCGCAGATTTACAATCTTTCAAGTCCTGCCCCTTAATTTATCTTGATGGTGATTCTTTGTTAACCCTCTTTATCAGTCTTATACTACATGAAATCATCATCATTGCAACTTTGTTAACCTTCTGAAGACCTTATAAAAGGAATGACGATATTTCTGCCACGCATTCAGCCCTTTGTTTCCTCCTTCTTCATCAACATTTGGTGCAAGAGTTTTATCCTCTGCAGATTCTGCCATTTGGAACCGGCTTCCTGTATCTCTCTGCCTCATTGAGTCTTCATCTCTTTTCACATCTCATCCTAAAACACATCTTTTCTCGCTTGCCTATGGTTCTTAATTTCTCTTTTCCTCTGTTATTGGCCCCTTGACTGATTGAATGCTTTAATTTCTTGAGCTCACACACCACTCTTTTTCAATAATTATTATCATAAACTGTCTGCTGACTTATATTTTATTTTTTCATTACATAAAGCATTTTGGAATTAAGTTTAAATGAGAGACATAAAAATTATTTTTTTGTGATTGACTGTTTTGCTAGTGAAATCAATTTCTATCTTGATATTAAATACTGCTTAGTAGTGCAATGGACAGATATATGCTGAACTGTATGGCTGATATTTCACTGTTTTCTGAAACATCAACAAAACTCTCGGAAGAGAACTTTACATAGATCAAGTACGTGTATATTTCAAATATGTGTCATCAATGGTCATTTATCTCATCTTCAGAAAGGGCATATGTGCTCTATTTTAACAGGCTATCACATTGATATGTTGGATGATACTGCATGTGTAGGGTGCAAGAGTTTCCATTGGTTGTTTGGGGTGTTGGGTGGTCCTGCCGCATCGTGCTGGTTATAGACTAGACCCTTTGGATATTAAACATGCTTGTTAAGCTATAACTATGAATGCCTACTGCACACGTTGCATTGTAGCTTCCACTCTCTCCAGCTAACCCAGCTTGTTAAAGACTACTTGTAATGGGTAAGCTTGAATGACTCCTGTCAGTTGATAGAATGAAGTGGCAGCACTACTTGGAAAGTTTTGTACCACTTTGTCCCGTGTCGACTCCACTTGGTGACTATGACCGGTATGACTTCTCTCAGTCTTTAGTAAATCCATAATCTAACTCAAAGAATGATTATCGTTCAGGTAATAGTTGAATCACCAATTATATATGGGATCGCTAAGGCCAGTGATTGACTGTAGTGGTCATGTGACGACTTCAGCATGTCATCATTGTGGCTAGACTGGTGCTCTAGCAATGACATCACCGACTACGCATGTGACCACCCTAGCCAATCACTGACGTCAGCAGTTATGTGGGTAGTCACTGATGTCATTACTGTAGCATCAGTCTAGCTGCAGTGATGGCATAGCTAACTCCCCACATGACTGCTACAGTCCAATACTGGCCTTAGCTGTCACATATGTAATCAGTGATACCATTGCTGCTGACAAACCCCTTTAAGGTATCAACATGGAGGGCAAGAATAGTAAATTCTCTTGTATGCGGGATAATTGTCAAGGGTCCTATAGATTATCGCTCCTAAATTCCCTCATTTAGTAGCGATTAATTACATCCCATACATACATTATATCCCTTAGGGTCTCGTGTACAAGGATCCTAAGGGATGTAATGTATGTATGTATAATATATGTATGTAGGTCAAGAAGTATACCTGTGTATACCACTGTGCATGAATGAGAAATGTATGTAGCGTCCACTCACACCTGTATTAGAGTTCTCTGGCACATTTCCATCTCTCTGTCTCACTTTTGGAGCAAAGAAAACAGATTGCTGCAGACTACACTACTTGTTCCAATACAAATACGGAATAATGGAATGGAAGCAAACTGACAGCAATCAGATATTTTGAAAACCCATTGAAAGCTATGAAGGGGGGGGGGGGATGGAAACATTTAATTCTCTTTTTCTGCTCCAAAACTGAAGCAGAGTGACGAAATTGTGCTGGAAATCCCTAACACAGGTGTGAATGGGCCCTATGCCCAAGGATACATCTACACACTATGTATTGTCCACTGTATTGCCTATCAACCACAGATTTTGCTGCAATTCCGCATCAAAGTCTACAATTAATCTGCTGCAATAGCCACATATGCTACATGTGGATTTGCTGTAGATTTTGCTGTTGATTCTCCGAAGAGATTACCTCCTCTTTTAAAGAGATGAAATTGGCAATGGACCACCGGTAACGCATCTCATGTTAGCGGGTGATTGTGGTAATGAGCCACAGCTCAGCATGACTTAGTGTGACTATGCTATTTCCGTTCAAAGTTAATGACAGCGGCTGCGCTATGCAATTAGTGTAACGAGCTTCAAGGTGCTGGGCGATCTGTGCTGCTGATGTAGTGCACCATCCTTCAAGGATGGCACTGCTACATCTATAAATTGACATGCAGCGGATTTAAAATCTGCACTGCAGGTGGCGGTCAATTTGCAATGCAGATTTTGTCCATAGCGTGTGGATGAGTTTTTTGAAATCTCATTCACGTTGTATAAACTGTAACATACGCTGGATTTTCATGTGCAAATCCATATCAGAAGCTACACAGTGTATACAGTACATGTTGATATATCTGTAGAGAATCTGGAGTTTTAGAGCGCCAGAAAAGTGGATGAGATTTCAAGAAATCTCAACAGTTGGCTGTAGAAATTGACCTGCACGGCGGATCTTAAATCCACAGGATGGCAATTTATACTATGGATTGGATGCAAATTTGTTTCAGATTTTCCCCATTCAGTTCAATGGGTATGTCAAAATCCAATTTGCTCATCCACAAAAAATCCACAGATATATGTAATAAGCTCAGATATGCAGTAAACTTCAGATCACCATTAAACATTAGAATGGAGGGGAACCTATAATCTCCATGCAGGGTTAATGGTTGCATTAATCAGCCCTTTGTCAGGATGTATACAGTGTGGATGTGACATTAAGATTTGGAGGATACTGCTCAGCAGTGTCAGGGTGGGAAAAGTCACATGATCTACTGTATCTACCTGCTGTATATTGAATTTGCAGGTACCACACGTGTAGAGCGGCGTAGGCTTGCCTACACACTGGGATCTGATTTTTCTCAATGTAGTTTGCCCTGGCCTGGGTCCTGAAAACTGGGGTATTATATTTGTTTTAGTTACTGAATTGACAGAACGTGACTGTGTTGGTGCTACATTTCAGAATTTGGGGCCACACTTATAACTTAGAACTATTCTTGATATCCTCATCTGGACCCTTTCGTCGATTAGTAGTTTTCATCCACAGGATTACACTTCACTTGATGTTTTTCCTCGATCATACCATTCTCGATATACTCTCAACAAACACTGTTGCACAAGAAAACCCCACAAGGTTGTCAGTCTTTCAAATACGGTCCTCTGCTAGTCCAGCACTGATGACCAGACCTTGTTCGAAGTGCTCAGATCACTTGATATAGGCAATCTCACCACCAGAGAACGGGAGACAACAGCACACGCCAAACCTCAATATAGAGAGGGAGGAAATAACCGGGCAAACAAAATGCGCGCTTCTTTGCCAGTCCTGGATCCACTTGAACCGGAAGGAGCAGAAATCAATATGATAGAAGAGAAGCAGCATCCACGGATCTTTATCTCAACACTTTAATTATCCAGCATAAAACAACGTTTCAACCTTATAAAGGTCTTTGTCAAGTTCAAATAACACAGTGCACAGACACAAACTTATATGTACATAAACCACTCCCCTTGACCAATACAGACACCCGACATAAACTTGCATAAATTAAAAGCAACCATAGACATAAAACAGACCTGATGAATGGACGGACCAGATGGGATAGATGGAACTGTCAGCTGCTTCACATCAAGTCCTCAATCAGCGCTACATCGTCCCCTCTTGATTACGTCAGTGTGGGGGTGTGTCCACCTATGACATTACTTTCATGATGCAAAGAGGGGTGGAGTGATCTCCCATGCTTTCCTGTGCGCAAGCGCCAGAATCCACGTCTCGTTCTGATGAAAATAGTACCAAACCAAAGGGCGGGGGTTGAATGGCCGAGGACGTGTGTTCTGCGCATGCGCCCGTGCTACCACTCCACGGGACCTCACTCAGACGCTTTATCTGCTGCCTAAGCAACTGGCAACACTTGTCTTTATGCGTCATGCATACCAATCACAGGTGCGCCCATAGTATCACACCGGAATAAGCCTGCATGATATGTGTGTGACCTTATAGTGATTTACTAATAGTGCATCAGCATTGGTGTAAGCGGAATAAATCCGCACACTATATATGTGACCTTATAATGATTTCTAGTATGCATCAGCGTTAATGTTATAACCTCATAAATAGAATCATCACAGGACACAATTGCTATGGGGCAATAGAAGCTTCCAGATATATACATATCCCCCCACCGCACTATACTTGCCACAAAATTGTATTTATTGCGCCCTATTGTTAGGGGTAATATACCCTCTTACCTATCCATGCACTGAACAAACGTTATCAAAGTACCTGTTGTATACTGATCAGAACCCTGTTTACCCAAGGGTTAATCTAGTCAATCAAGTGTTTTAAAGTAACACCGTCCCATATTATATCTATGATCCAAATAAAATTCTCTTACCCCCATAATGTAATGAGTCATATCCAAATGAATATATTATCATATGCTTTATTAACTGTTTACTAATACATAGTTATAATCGCCCAATGCAATATTTAGAAAAAAATTTTTATCAAAAAAAATCTTTTCAAAAAAATTTTTTTCAAAAAAATCCTTTTAAGGGGAAAAAAACTTTCTTTGGAAAAACAATCTATGAAGAAATAATTTTTGGGGGAACAATTCTTCCTCTTTGCATCAATCTCCTGAACAGAAAATAACCATAAAGGTAAGCGAGCATAATGTAAAAAGGGAAAGAATTTTTTTAATGGAGCTTGAACTTGTCGTAATAAACCAGTCCATCTTCCATTCCCATGGTCCGTCCTTAGGTCCAACATCTATTGTACACAAAGAAAAACATTTATAAAATCATTATCACTGTTAACGCACATTTTTAATCATGCACATAGAAATAAGCATTGCATTACGGTCTAACAAAATTTTTTTTTATCCCAAAGTGTATAGCAAGGGGTTATATTCTATGTTTAACCCATCAGGGGTTAATGAGTTGAGCTCATGTATCCACCTAGCTTCCAAAAGTTTCAGCTGTCGTTCCCGATCACCCCCCTTGTTGTTTAGGTTTACTGTATCAATGACTCTATACCGCAGTTGATTCACCGCATGCCCAAAATCATCAAAATGTCTCGGGAGCGGAAGATCTAATTTCCGGGTTCGTATAGTGCTCTTGTGGTTGGCTATGCGTTTGCGTACTTCATTGATCGTTTCTCCCACATATACCAAACCACAAGGGCAAGTGATAATATAGACCACGTAGGTGTACCAACAGGTGAACCATCCTTTAATTGGATAACGTTTACCTGTTCGTGGGTGGGTGAAATGGCTTCCTTTTACTACATTGCTGCAAGAAGCGCAGCCAAGGCAGGGAAAGTTGCCATTCTTTACCGGTGTCAATGTTTGCTGCTGGTTCTCACTCTTTATCTGCCCTTTAGTTAGTACCAGTTGGTCCTTCAGATTCCGTCCCCGTCTATAGGACATCAATGGTGGGGAAGTGAACTCCTTGATGTCCGGATGACAAGGGGACAGCATATGCCAATGTTTACAGATGATCCGCTTAACGCGTTTGCTGTATGTGTCAAACGTGGACACAAAGGGGATGCAAGCATTTTCGCCAGATTTGGGCGTTGGAATTAAAGTCTGTGCCCGATTCAAAGTCACCGCACGCTGTTTATGTTGTGCGATCACTGAACTGGGATACCCCCTTTGTGAAAATTTCTCACACATAGCCTCCAATTGAGAATCGAAAAACGCATCATCTGTAATGCGGCGTACCCGCAACATCTGACTCCATGGCAATGACTTGACCATTGCCGGTGGATGAAAACTTGAATAATTTAATAAATCATTTTTGTCTGTCGGTTTACTGTATAAATCCGTTACTAGTGTATCGCCCTGTTTGATAATCATGACGTCAAGAAACTGAACTGCAGTATTAGATGACGTCAAAGTAAATTTGAGCTCAGGTAGCAGGTTATTCAATTCCTCATGGAAAACCGACAATTCCTCTGTGGTACCTCTCCAAATGACAAAAATGTCGTCTATGTACCTCCACCAAACCTGGACCTTGGTCCAGGATGGGGAGGTACATAGCAAGACTTCCTCCACATATCGCATGTATAAATTGGCGTACGATGGGGCCATATTTGACCCCATCGCCGTACCGCGTTTCTGTTGGAAGAATCGTTGATTATACGTGAAAAAATTATTGGAGAGGACCAACCAGAGGAGCGCCAATATAAACTCAATACTTTTATTGGCCAAGCGGGATACGTTGTTATATAAAGACCCTCTACCAGAAACAATTGGACGTCCCGGAGGACGTTCCAGGTGCTTGTGGATCTTTGGTAAAGTGTACAGGTGGGGCATCAAGGGGTGAGTGGGAAGCAAAAAATTGAACAGTTGTTGATCAATGATGTTAGATGTAAAGGCTTCCTCTAGTGTATTCCTCAATTCCGATAAGGAGCGGGACATAGGATTTATATTGAGGCTTTCATAAACATCTTGATCATTCAACTGTGCCATTACCTCCTCATGGTAATAGGAGGTATCCATAATTACAATTGCACCCCCTTTATCTGCCAACCTGACAGTTATCTCTTTGTCGTTGCTCAATTTCCTCACCTCTCGTAATTCCATCAAAGAGATATTTAATTTGGCATGATGACGAAACTGGCCCTTTCTCAATGCAGCAATATCACGTGTCACTAAATTAGAAAAGGTGTCAATGGACGCATCAATAACCGGAGGCTGAAACTTACTTTTTGGCCTCAATTTCAAATTGGCAGAGGTAAACACATCACACATTTGGGGTTGTACATTATCTACAGCTGTAGTATCCATAGCCCCTTGTCGATCCCTGAAGTACGTTTTTAATTGTAACCTCCTAAAGAATAATCGACAGTCTATATCTAAGCGGAACCAGTCCGTCCGGGGCGTAGGAACAAAAGACAATCCCTTGGACAATGCACGTAACTGAATGGGGGATAGTACCTTTGAAGATATATTGATTACGGAGTTATCCATCACCTCCTCAGGGTTGAATTCGATCGGGTCTGTATTCTCCAGTCGCTTCTTCCCGGGTCGATGGTGTTTTCGACCTCCGCGTCTCCGTCGTCCCTTCGATGGTGGGACTTGCTGGGATTTCTTGGAGGACGCTGTCCTAAAAAAGAACTAGAAGAGGGCGCATTATTCCCTGCATTAGATTGTGCTGTATCGTCTGCAGAGTCCGACCCAGCTGAAGACCACCCCAATTTTGGTCTTCCCCATCTTTGTTTCCGTCTAGATGTACGTTTAAAGGACGGGCGACCCTGTGGGGTTTCTTTACTCTGTTGCCAATTGAAAACCCGGCCGGTGCGATAATCCTGCTCATCACGTGCCCATTTGCTTCTTTTTGTAGATTCCACATCACTTTTAAATTTTTGTACAGCTGTATTGATTTTTTCTATTTGAGACTTCAGATCCATGGTGGAAAACAAGGACTGCATGTCATTTTCCAATGTTGTCAGAGTGGTTGCGGTATGCGCAATTTCTTCCTGTAAAAATTCTAAATTAAGCAGAATAATGTCAAAAGCAAACTTATTTGCAATACCCGTAAACTTCTGTAGGAATGCCTCATTATCAGAGAACAAGGTTGGGCGTGTATTGGGTCGCAACCCCCTGGGGATCCTGTTGTTGATATAGGCAATCTAATGTGCATTCACACTGAAACTGGTCAACGGAAAATTTGCTCTCTTGATTTCATGCTGTACTTCGAGGTTAAGTCTCTAATTTCCATACAGGTACGTTACGCCACTCCATTTGTAAAGGAGCCGGTGTCTATCATAGAGTGGCCAAAACTATTATTTTTTCCTTCGAGCTAAATTAAAGTGAAGTTTAACTATGTTAAGTATGAAAAGAAGAGATTGTTTTAGATTTAATTAGCAATACTTAAAATTAATTAATTGACTAGTTGATGGGTATGTAATGTAAGTGTCAGCTTGACAGTATAGTTAAAAGTAAGCAATTAGAACATGTTTACACAAATGTAAATCTGGGAAATAATATTCCATGAGGTAGTTTGGGAAATTTATTTGGCATGACAAGATTTCTCTAATATCACACTTTTATATTATCTAGCTGCCTTTAGTTAAATGAAAGACTTAACTACCAAAATAAGTGCAAACAGATCTCCAACTGTGAGCTAATTAAAGCCAATTGTGTTGCATTATTCTTCACAGAACAACACTTGTATTTCTCCACTTGCATTTCATTTGACTGTCAATGTAATCAGGCATTAATTGTAACAATCGCATTCATTTTTATGATGTAACCATAAACTGAGTCTAAAGGTTGCCATAGATATAATTGTTGGCTGAAAGTTGTTGTCCTGATTCTCCCATGAACATTCATCATGGAAGAGTAATAAGGGTACCTTTATACAGAACAACTGTTGGATGCATGAGCACCCAACAGCCGTCCCATGGACGACCGCCCGACTATCGATCCTGTGGTGTTTATATAAGGGCGATAAGTCATTCAGTTGAATGGAGGTGGAGCAGCTGGGGATTGTTCCGGATGGCCGCCTCCATTCTCAGTAAACAAGAGTCGCTCAAACGATACTGGCTCCAGCTCCGACTGATCGGCTGGTACTGGAGGTTAAGATCACCAAAGAATTATCGGATGTCCAAAAGAAGGAGGCAAAACAGTTAGTCCCCAACAACAAAAATTTATTTTCAGAAAAGCCAGGTCACACTATAATGATTAACCATGATATTACTACAAAACCAGGTGTGAAGGTCAATGTGAAACCCTGCAGGATTACAGAGGCCCAGCGTGAAGCCAAGGAAATAAAAAACATATTAGAATTAGGGGTGATTGAGAAATGACACACTGTGTGGGCTAGTCTGATAATACTGATCCCAAAACCAGACAGCATCATCAGGCTTTAGGAAATTGAATGCGGTATCTAAGTTTGACGCATAACTCACGGCCAGGGTGGATGAACTTAATGACAGACTTGGTACGGCTCGTTATATTATGACACGGTATTTACGTGCGGTCATTCCGTGGGATTTCGGTCCCGTGTGAACCCTGCCTAAGTCGTAGCAGATTACAAAGGCTGATGGAGACCTGCAGGAATCACTAAGGGGAGATTCTCTAGAAGGCATGGCAAGGAACATAAAGTATGCCTATAAAAGTGGGGGCCAAAACATATGCTCTGTATTCAGAGAAAACCTTGCCATGCGCCTCTTCCAGCACCACCTTCACGTTCTGCACACTCATGTGGTTACATATTGGAGTACTTGTGTACGCAGTGGTGCAGAATTGAATCACAGCTGATTTTTCACTGTCCCATTTTGCCTAATGCTCCCAGAGAAAAATAATGAAGCTGAAGCTGTATATAGACAAATGACAGCCACTTATGTAAACCATATTGCAGATTGCGTAAATCATTTAAATTACTGGCATTGATTTATAAATGTCAGTTATAATTTATCCATTGCTGTCATTTATATTCATCCACTGAAAGACCTTTAATCGCTGACCCAAATTTGATGATGAATGCAAATTAATTAAATTTATTTCAGATTACAGGTTACTTAATCAAATATTTGACATTTTATATTGCTGTGTGACTTGGACCTGGAGGTAACTCAACATAAAGACAAATAAATAAACCATTCATTAAAGTTAAACACAATGCAGACACTTTTCTGCACGAATCAGTCGGCATATTGTACACTTGGCTTTATTTAAAGGGGTTACACAGAATTAGAAAAACATGACTGCTTTCTTCCAAAAACACTTTGCCTTGGGTTTTCTCCATTATTGCAACTTATCTTCATTGAAGTGCATAAAGTCTCTTTCACACGAGTGTAGGTGATTTTCGGTTGGCTTTGTCACGGCCACAGTGCGACCGAAAATCGGGTGAACGGTTTGTGCACCCGTTCAGATGCACCGGGGTGCGGTGAGTATACGCCAAGCCCGTGATACTAAATTGCCTGCCCCTTTCCGCCCCCTTGCTCGCTCTCAGCAAGGGGAGGGGGCAGTACAGGGTAGGAGCTAGTGTGCTAAGCGCCTGCCTCTTCACTGCCCCTTGTCAGAAGCCAGTAATGGGATGGGGCAAGAGCTTAGCAACTATCTTCCGCCCCGTCCCAACCCCTCCCGTTGCAAACAACTGGCAAGGGGCAGAGAGGAGGAGGGAAGGGGGTGGGAGTTTAGCAGTCATGCTATTAAACTCCTTCCCACCTCCCTTCTCCCGCAGCTCCCATAAGAGTCTATGGGAGCCGCCGTCATATTCCTGCTAAAAGATAGTTCCTTAACTATCTTTTCTGGCTGGCGTTAAAACGCCGACCGGAATTTGCACCGTATGCACTACCTTAGCCGGCTGGATGCTTTTACGTTACGGGAGTACGCCCATCTGAACTAATGCACCATTCGCCGGCTGTGAAAGTGCGGCTAATATACGCTCGTGTGAATGAAGCCTAAGGCTGAGCTTCAATACACATACATCCTATGGACAGTTGTGGTACCGTTTTTAGAGGGAAGCAGCTATGCTTTTTTAAATTATTTTCCTTTTAAGGGAGAGCATTCTAAAATATATAAAAATACTAACATTAAAGGCATGTCAGCAACATTTTTAATGTTTTGATACATACAAGAGCAGAAATATTACAGATAAGTGCTTTGTAAAGCAAAAGTAAGTGAGTGTGCGAGCGGAGTGGTTGAGGGTGCTGTATTCTAAGTGTGCTGTTTCCTGAGTGTGTGACTTGGGATTAGTGAAATTTCTGAGTGCATCATTCCCTATTTTATTTTCACTCATTTATTTGTATTTTCTATCAAGTCATAGTAGTCTTTTAACTTATACATTTGTACTACATTGTCTTTTTTTCCCTAGAGGTTATATACATTGCGTTGAGGTGGTATATTGGAGGATTGCACTGTTAAATATTGTTACATTTAAAAGCACATATAGCCTGCTTGTGGGTTATGGTCTACTTTGCTTTGCACAGGTGATTAATTAGGGGTGGGGTAAATTGCATCTATGAAACTTCCTGTGTACTTTCCAAACAGAGGAAGAGCAGATTACAGATAAATACTATATAAAGCTAGAAATACTATAGAAAGCAAACATAAGTGAGTGTGCGTGCTGTATTCTGTATGCTGTAAGTGTACTGTATTCTATAGTGTGCTGTTTCTTAAGTGTGTAATTTGGGATTAGTGTCTTGGATTCAGAGACTTTGGAAGAGTCATTTGTATTTAATTACTGCTTATTACTTTTTTCTAATCTAGCTGTATGATCCCCATTTAGAATGTGCCCCATGATTGACAATGCTGTCCAGTATACATCTTGTGCCATGTATGCAGTTCTTGAACAGCCATTCAAAGGTGCATAGTGCTATATGAAATGTGAGCGCATTGCATATTAGGATGCCCAGATCCTGAATCTAAATGTGCGGCTTGCAACACTGAGATCCATTGGCAACTGGATCCGACTTTGCTGTTGGATACAGGTTCTACCATAGGGATAGGCTGCATCTCAGTGGGCAGGGTGCAGCTTGGGGAGAAGATGGCTAGAAGGTTGGAGGAGTGTTCAAATTAGGGACTGAGAGGGAGGGCAACCAGAGAGATAGAGGGGAAGATTGTGCAGACAGAGACCCTTTGACTGAGTGATAAAAATGAACGTGGAGTGGTGGGAGGGGTTAATATAGTTAGAACTGACAGAACAGATAGTAGGGATACAGATAAAATAAAAAATAACCCAAACCTTTAAAAAGGTATGGTGACAAATGTTAGAAGTCTGACCAATAAGGTTGACGAAGTGGAAGTAATAATGTCTGAGGAAAACTATAACATAGCGAGAATAACTGAGACCTGGTTGGAGTAAAGCTGTGATTGGGCGGTAAACTTATAGGGCTACAGTCTGTTCAGAAGGGATTGTAAAAAAACAGAAAGGGGGAGGGGTTTATCTTTATGTAAAATCCTGTTTAAAGGCCAAAGGGAAGATGTATGTGAAGATGATGAGCATATAGAGTCTCGATGGATAGAGATACATGGAGGGAAAAACAATAAACTCCCTGTAGGGGTTTTCTAAAGACCACCAAATATAACATTAGCCACTGAAAAGCTATTACTGATGCAAAAAGATGAAGCAGCAAATCACAATGAGGTCATTATTATTGTGGACTCTAACTATCCGGATATAAACTGGGAAGCCGAATTTACATATCTTATAAACTAAAGATAATTACCATACTCAACTTATACAGGACCCAACTGGAGGGGCTTAATATTAACCAACAGACCTGACAGAATAACAGGGGTGCTAGTAAAGGGGCACATGGGAAATAGTGACCATAATATAATAAATTTCTACTTGTCTTTCAACGGGGAGTTTTATTGGGGAGCTTCAAGAATACTAAACTTTAGGAAGGCCAAGTTTGATCAGCTTAGAGATGCCCTTAACCTTATTGAATGGAACACTGTCCTCAAAAATAAGAGTACAGACAATAAATGAGAAATGTTTCAAAACATTTACTGCTTCCTTTTTTCCTCCTATCCTTCTGGCCACGGCTATTTACTCAACAAAAAAAAGGACTTTAACCTCGGTGAGTGGGTAAGAACTCTGTGAAGCCTGATACAGGGGTACTTGACTTTGTAGTGCTAGAAATTCGCACATGGTGCTACAAAGTCGCACAACTTTGTAGCACCACATGCAAGGATTTTCGGGTGGGGGGACTTGAAACATAAGGCCCACCCCGAAAATGAGCCGTAAATGAAAAAAAAAGTATACATCAAGTGCTGTCCGGGGCCCCATTGCAGCTTCTCCCCAGGTCTCCGGCACTGGTCATCTTCTTCTCTTCTGGCCAGGGATTGAAAAATTCCTGCCTCCTAGAATCGCTGGCTGTGATTGGCTGACACTTAGCCAATCAGAGCCAGCACTTGATGAATGGCTGTGATTGGTTCATCGAGCACTGGCTGCGATTGGCTAAGAGTCAGCCAATCACAGCCAGCACTTCCAGGAGGCGGGGATTTTTCAATCCCCGACCAGAAGA
The DNA here is from genome assembly GCF_035609145.1 of Eleutherodactylus coqui. NCBI lineage: Eukaryota > Metazoa > Chordata > Amphibia > Anura > Eleutherodactylidae > Eleutherodactylus > Eleutherodactylus coqui. The sequence goes on along the minus strand of NC_089845.1, from coordinate 90,136,452 downwards.
GATGAAGAGAAACAGTACTAGGGGCCCGGGAAGAAGCTGCTGCGGTGTCAGAGAGCACTGCTAAGGTAATGTATACTGTTTCTTTTATTTTGTCCTGCAGTTAGGGCTTTGGTTATGGCTTTGACAGTAGGATTTCCTATCCTATATACAGGATGCAACAGACAGGAAGGCTTCATCGGGAAACATGGGCTACAAAACCTCACGAGTCGCAGGCATATTGCCGGACCCGTGAGGTTTTTGTATCGGCTGGTTGCATGCTACAAAACATTGCATGTGTGAAGTAACCCATAGGAAAGCATGGGCTTCACATACATGCGATTTGTAGCATTGTAGCAACGCGACAAAATGGCACGACTTTGTTGCCCGTGTGAACAAGGCCTAAAGTTTATTGGTAAAAGCAGTTATGTCAGCTCCCAGACCCTGTGTGAGCTATCCCCAGAGCCTATGTGCCACGACTAGCAGCTGAGCTTATTTTCTGATCCAGTCCTCTTCTGAACCATTATGACCAGATCCAGGATATGGGACTGTGTTACCATCCCTGACTCTACATGAGCTAGGCTTAGCACTTCCAGCCTCGGAGCTGGAATGGTCCACCACATCCCAGACAGATTCTCAGTTGTCTCTGCAACATAGGGAAAAACCCGAACAAGATACCCAGATCCTCTCACACACTGTCCCCTTTTGTAAAGTTGTAAAAATGGTTTCCTAGCTAATTTCTAGTTATATCTGTCTCTAGGAAAGCTAAGTGGCATCCAACATGACTACCATTACAGTTTGCAGTGTTGTCAGCACTGTTGTAAATCTAAATAGTTAGGCAGGCATACATTCTGGTAGCTAGGTGAGTGAAGTCAACTGGGAAGGCAGTGCTTGTAGGGGTGAATAGCTTTGTTATATGACTTCCGATAGGACATGGCAAAAATGTTTATGTTAAACTCTTACAGGTCTATTGAAGTGCTGTAGGGCCCATACAATTTAGAGGTTATAAGGAGCGGTAATGGGGTCAGTTGCAGGATATTTTTTTTCCTAGTAATTGTCCTAATGTAGATTATCATTTTATTACAGCACTGACAGTGATAGTCTACAACTGTATACTACAGCACTGCTGGACCCCTATGTAGCCGTGTGTATGAGGATTTACTAGTCTGCTTTCTTCTTTTAAATGGAAGTAACATATACAGGATTTGAATAAACAGAATTTCTCCTTTAAATAAAGTTTTTATTTTTTATGCTTTTTTTCATTTTCTTCTTTGTTTTTCAAATTATCTTTGGCTATAATAAACAACTTGATGGATTTTCATTGTAGTATGTTTTTATAAATGAATGCATCAGTCAGTTCATGATCTTTATCTAATCCTAATGAATAAACCATTGGTTAATCTTATTAAGGATTGTGTTTGTTAATCAGCATCATGATATAAAAATAATAAACATTGATTAATGAAACACCTCTTAATTATTGCTGAGTACTAACTAGTGCCTTATTACTGGTCAATACATGTAATAACAGAGCATGGATGTACATAAAGATTCGCTCTTTAAGGATATGTACTAACTCATTAAAAGTACATACAAACGTGCATATACAGAATGTTCCTTAGGGGGGGTTGGATCCCAACTTGCTTTAACCCCATAAAGGGGATACTTGCCCCAAGACGTGTTTTTATCAGAGGCAGCATATCTATAAGATGAGTTTTAGAACACAATGGGTTTTAGATCCAGCGGGTTAGCTCTAGTATAGCTGTAAATAATAAAGTCATCATATAATAGATACTAGTCCTACACAGTGAGGGCGTTTTTCTTGCACGTATTTTTTCACGCGATTGTCAATGGTACTTTCTAATGTTAAAAACGCATCGCAAGTTTGTGCTTTAAAATTTTTGTGTGATGTGTTTTTAACATTAGAAAGGCCGCCTGCAGACGGCCGGGTTGGATCCAAATTCTCGCAGCAGGACCCGACCCGAGCCTCTGCAGAGAGCAGCACGGCACTCACCTGCTCCCGCGGCTCCGGATCTTTCATGTCTCGGCTGCCGAGCCCCGCATAGAAATAGAGCATGCCGCGATTTGTTTTCTGCGCGTGATTTTGCGGAGACAAATCGTTGCGGTCTACATAGGATTGCGTATTGTAATGCAATCCTATGCAGGCGTGTACGCGGAATTTCCGCCCATGTGCAGGGGGCCAAAGTCCCACTGACAATCGTGTGAAAAAACGCAGCGATAGGCCTCATGTCCACGGGGAAAATCAGATCCGCTGCGGATTTGTAGCGCGGATTTGGGCTGCGGATGCACTGTAATTGTCTTTTATTTTTCATGTGGGAGATCAGTTGAGCTATGTGCTCTATGAGCTCCCGCACGCGTGATCTGCACTAAAATGGAGCATGGCCATTTTTTTTTCATGCTCCAGAAATTTTTTAATTACCATCCGCGGGTATTTATCTACCCGCAGGTGGTCAATGCATTCCTATGGGGCGCAGATCCGCGTGCGGGAAAAACGCTGCGGATTTTAATTCTTATTTTCCCCGTGGACATGAGGCCATATCGCGTGAAAAAAAACGCGCCAGAAAAACAGAAGTGTGCAGGAGCCCTGAGAGTGATTACAGTGCAATAAGCTCCAGTGATCACAGGTGACATCTTCTCTGATTGAAGTCTCTCACTTTCAATTTTCCTCTCTATCCAGTCATAAGGCCCATTTAGACACAACGATTATCGCTCAAAATTTGCTGAAAAGCCATCTTTTGAGCAATAACCGTTTGGTCTAAACACGCATCCATCGTGAATTTTTCATGCTTGATTCGTTCATTGCTGATTTTTAGCAAGCTTAAAATTAGTGATGACTCTTATCAGCGCCGCATGCTGAGTTCTCATTGGGATACCAGCTGATAGTATTCTTTCAGCTGGTATCCCACATGGAGCTCTCAGTGATAGCTTCGAGAACAAAGCAGTTCCTGCTGTTCTCGGCGCTATCAGCTCAGCGGGATACCAGCTGACAGCTCTGAGAATAAAGCAGCTGCTTGCATATACAAAGCAGCTGCTGCTCTTGTAGTTATCAGTGATGTCCTGCTCCACCTGCATTTAACTTTTTTAAGTAGCTAATTAGCTACTTAAGAGTTATGCAAAGATGATCGTTTAAAACTGTCACTCAAACTGTCGTTTGAGCGATTTTTGAGCAATTATCTTTCAGTGTAAATGGGCCTTAACAGGTATTTGACTCTTTAAAGGCTATGGACAACTTTAGTGGCCGATTTTGTTCAGTTAAATGCATGTATTTCGAGCTGACAGTCATTTTTGCCATAGGGTTTAATTAACAATTTTGCACTGTTTGTCTTCTGCAGCTTCTATATTTCACTAAATATGGACACTGCAGTCTGAGTGTCAATAGGAGATCCGTCCGTGTGTTGGACTGATGGAGGCCTAATCCAAGTGTCAGTCCTGCACACTGACGGATCTCCTATTGAGACTTAGGGTCCTTTTACACAGATCGTTTAAATGAGCAAGCGATGACAGATTCATTTCCTTCAAAATGCATTGAATTTACACTGCATACAGGATATTGTATTAAAAAACTTTAATGGTTGTCTAGAAAAAGTGGGCTTTTTTCCAAAGCAGTGCTCAGTTTATCCATGGGTTATGTCTGGTATTGCAAAACTGAGCAATGTTTGAATGAGGTGGTACCAGCGCAGATGACCATAGAAAAGGAGTGAAAATTCAGAGCCAGAATACACTTATATCTTATAGAATATTTGGCCTGTACTTTTAATGACTACACGTACAATGCTCTATTCTTGAGACAGAAGCTCTTCTCTGTAATTCAACACCTGGAAGAAGAATTGGCATCTGCACTTCCTAAACACCTCCACAGTCTTGTATTCATGAGCGTGAAAGATTGTCTGTTCTTTATGTAAATGATAGAACCTGAGCCCCCTAACCAGGTGAATATGGACATATGCTAAGGCCCACAAAACCCAACATGATCTTAGTGAACATGATCTATACCTGTGAAGCCAAACTGTGACTCTCACCCTAGGACTCACAGAAACCTGGGGCTGGACCTGTTCTGGATGGATCCTTCCGGATTTCCAACATGACAGGTGCACTCACTAACTTAAGAAACAAAGGATACAAATTAATTAAAGTCATACATGCAATTTTCATGGCAGTTCTATTGAGCCAAAACCAAGAATGAATCCTCAAACAAGGGAAAGTCTGAAGGACAGACTGATATGTCTTCTCTCTTTTGCATTGACTCCTGTGTTTGACAAAAGAAACTGTCACAAAAACTGTATGTGTGATTCCTGCTTTAAAATGTCTCACCATGTCTAATTTGACTAACTATTCAAACTTTTTTTCTGCTTCATAAATGACACACACTGTCACTGCACTGTCAGCGTCGACATCCTCTGGGCGCTTGCATGGGTTCGGCATGACACTAGAATATGGGTGCTGGACCACATGATGTGCCTGCTGGCGCATGAGCATTGTCATTTGATACTGGGTGCCATGAGAGTAACATCTCCCTTTTCTTGTTTTACTGGTAGGGTGGCTGAGCTGTCAATGGTCTCAGTTAGTCTATCAGTGTGTTTGCTCTTGTGTTCAGGGTTCCAGTAGGTGTTCGTAGTTTGTATTAGTGCTGCCGTATTTTGACTGCCTATGTATACCTTTGAACTTCTGACTGCTACTTTTGCTCTCCTCTCTGGTACTGACTTGAATCTCTCCTGGACTCTGACTGTGGACTTGGTTTTCAGCTTTTCTTTTGTGAATTCTCTTTGGTATTGTGTTTTGGTCTTTTTCTTATTAGTTATTCTGCCTTCCGTCTTTTCCAAATTACACCTAGGGACTTATAGGGACTAGTTAGGCTCTAGCTGTGGGGTTGCCCTTTTTGTGGCGGGTTACCCACTCTCCTATTTAATCTAAGTACGACAAATCCAGGGACAGATCCTGAATTCTCCTTGCGAGCTTTACTCTGTCTCAGAATCTGTCTTGTATGACTAGAACCTTATTGTCACCTCTGTTCTGATACATCGTGTGGCTTCTCTCTACCAACTGTTTCCATGCCTTTGTGTGGCTATTGCAACAGGACTGTATGTACACAACACAAACATTCTTTGGATGTACTTTATCTGATAACTTATTTTTTATGACAATGTGTGTATAAAATGATAGAAAATGTGAAGATTTACTATTGTATGGGCTTATATTCAGCACCAATTCCTCGTTGGATCAGAGACACTGAAGAAAAAAAGATAAAGTTTCTCTCAAGAAACAAATACATTTCATTCTCTGTGATCTATTTGCCCTTCACAGACAGTAGTCAATTTCACGGTCCTTGTAAAATCTGTTACCTCTGAAAGTTCTGTCTCTGCAGATATAATTCTGCTTTTAGTATAACATATTCATGCTTCACCAATCAGAAAAAGGCTGCAGACATGTTCATTGATGGGATTAAGCAGGAAATTAGCATGCTGGGCTTGCCCCAAATTATCCACAAATATATTGAATGATATCATTTGCAGTGTCTTCTTACGACTTGTGGGATGCTATACATAGCAGTTGCTCCATGTAAAAAACTCAAATTACTTGTAGATTTCAATTGAAACACAGAGCTCAGCTTACACTGTAGTTGTACAAATTTGCTTTAAATCTGTGTTTAGGCTAGGTGCAGACTTCACATTTTTGTGTACAGCCACTGAGCAAAAATCAACAGGCACTAAGATGTGGTTTTGCAGATATTTCTTAATGAACAGGTAATTGGTAATATTCCTAGCATTACTTCAAGGGAAAACCATTTTTTCCATACCACATGTGAGTTTGCAGTTACAGAAAAAGTAAGTGGACCTTTCAGAACTACCTGGATATCTGCATTGATTACTAATAAAATGTAGTCTGATTGTTATCGAAGTCACAATTATAGGCAAACACAATCTAATTATACTAATAACACACAAACAGTTGAACTGTTCTTGTCTTTTATTCAGCACATTGCTTTAAAATCCACAGTGCAGGGAGAAAAAGTAAATGAACCTCTGTGTTAATGACTTCTCCAAGAGCTAATTGGAAAAAGGTGTTTAAATTAAGGTGGTAAGATTGGAAGTGTTGGTTTCACAGGTGCTTTGCCCATTAAATAAAAGCACACAAAGCCTAGTTTTTAAGAAAGACTGGTTAATGTGGACCAGCCCTTGATAATGATGAACAGAAGATGTGTTATAGAGATGCAGTATGCTGGAAAAAGCTACACTAGCATTGCTGATGTAAAATATGTTTAACTTTAGAATAGATCTAAATAACATGGCTTTACCGAGGGCAGATCATGTCAAACTAATCTCATTGATTTCTTTGACTATGCCACAAAAGTGGTGGATGCAGATGGTGCCATGGATATCTTTTATCTGGATTTCAGTAAAGCCTTTGATACAGTTCCACATAAAAAACTCAAATGGAACTTTATCCTTCTATAGTCAAATAGATTCACATTTGGTTAAAGGATATTTTCAGAGAGTTGTTGTTAGCGGAATATATTTCGAACAGTAACTAGTTACAAGTGGGGACCATAAGGGTCTGTTCTGAGTCCTATTCTTTTTAATATATTCATAAGTGACATACAAGAAAGTTTAACAGGTAAGGTCATTATTTTTGTTGATCACACAAAAGTGTGCAGTAGGGTTGATATTCTTAGTGGTGTCTTGAACATGTAAAATGATTTAGCCTTACTGGATAAGGGCTATTCACACAGGCGTATATCCCATCCATGTGCTGTACACATATTTTATGGATAGTATACCGACCTATTATAGCTAATTGGTATATTCAGATGGGCATTTTTTCATGAAGACTGATGTCCATGTGAAAAACAATCACAGTATGTCCTATTCTGGCTCTTATCACAGTGCAGAATCAGATGTGCAATATCGTCTGGCTGCGGGTATCGGGCAGCACATGGAAGTGTGTTTGTGTGCTGCCTGATGTGAGTTGTGCCCAAGAATTTTTGGGGAAACTCACAGGCGTCCATATGAACGGGCCCTTAATAGTTAAACAATGGAAACTGTAGTTCAATGTTTATAAATGTAGAAATAATGCATTCCTGAAGAAGGAATCCTGAGACTGAGTATTGTTTGGCTGTCCTGTTTTATCTAGGACTTCAGAAGAGAAGGATTTAGGGGTTCTACCAGCTTCAAAATAAGTAAGCAGTGTGGTCAGACCGCCAAGTAAGCAAGTCAAATGCTCGGCTGCATAAGTAGGTGTATAACCAGTAGAAAGAGACCTCTGGTGAGACCACATCTGGAATACTGTGTTCAGTTCTGGAGACCTTCTCTACAGAAAGGCATTATTAAAGTAGAAGAAGTCCAAACGCGTGCTACAAAATGTTACAAAGTCTCAAGAACTTAAAAACTCAATTTTTATAGCCTGGAGGAAAGAAAGGAGAGGAGGGATATGATGGGAACTTTTATATATGTTACAGCAGGAAAGAAGGGAGAGGGGGCATGATCAAAACCTTTTAATATGTTAAAGGTATAAATAAGGTTCAGGAGAGAAGTGTTTTTATGAGAAAGCTAAACATTAGAATACGGTGGCACAATCTGAGATTAGTTGGGAAAACATCTAATGCAACGCCAGGAAAAAAAAATTAAGAAGAGAGTAGTAGATGCTTGGAACAAACTTCCAGCAGATGTGCTTGGGAAATGTACAATACATGAATTCAAGCCGCCTGGGATAAGCATTGGTCTATCCTAAGGCAGACTAGATGGACCAGGAGGTCTTTTTGCCATCAATTTTCTGTGATCTCGTAGGATGGATGAACAGTAGCCATCATCTTCATACAAGGGGCGTAGGTTGAGTAGCTGGTGGCTTTTATTTGCCACAAACCCTTCTACATTATACAGAGTCGTACTACACAGAGAGCGGAGATCAAGCAGTGTCATCTACTGACCGCACTGTGTCTGCAAGTCAGGTGCCTAAACCGATTCAGTCACTGTCTGGCAGTACTGCGTTCGCTAAAATATTTACTATTATTATGAAAAACGCCATAATTAACGATCCGATGAGAGTCTCTGGTTGTGTGTGGAGTTACTTTGTAGCATAGACATAGAGCTGCCCATGATTATCTACATTTGTAAGACATCAGAGGAACTTTTGTGTCTTTGTATTTGGTACAAGTGTTCCGTCACGTGGATGTCTGGCTGATATCCTTGCGCCATCTTCTAACCTCACTTTCTTAATGTACTGTAATTACTAAAGGCTTATTAAATCTAGTGATAATACATGACTAAATGAACATAGCCTGACACGGGCACATTTTCATGTTACTTTACTACCGAGTTGCAGTGTAACCAGCTGCACACTGCATGCAATCTCACACTTAATTTGGACTTTAGAACAACCCGTAAGAAAAAACAATTCATTAACGCAGCTTAGGAAATACAAATGTGAGAATTAAGATAGTATTGTGTCATCAAACAAAGGTCACACAGAGTCCAATGGCTTTAAGTAAGTGAACGCAGATCTGACAGCATTAGAAATCTGTTGCTCGGAGGAGAAGATGAACGTAATAGCTATTAGCAGATCTACATCTCTGAAAAAAAGCAGGTTTTGGGGAGATCTTAACGAAGCCTAATTGCAGCCACAGACTAAGGAATCTATTTATCGCATGGGGAGAACCCACAATTAGAAATTCTGATGTGTTTTTGTTAAAGCTAAGATAATTTGCAGAAATCCCGGCTTGCTTCTTTCTTGACTAGCTAGTAAACTATTATGTCTTCTATTATACCGGAGAGTGGAGATACTAATATTAGAGACTAGATTTGTCAATGAGACATTAGAAAAGAATGGAAACTTTGAAATCTCAGATTAATCTTATAAAAGAGTCATCTCCGTTGTATAAAAGGAGAAACACAAGGTAGACGGCAAAGAGTAGATCAGCTTTAGCCTTTCTTCACTTCTTCTCTCCTGTCACCCTGTCCCCGTGTCTTAGGATGCGGGTGTGACTCCTACGTTACACGAAGACACTTAAGCCCCATTTCCAGGATCTGTTAATATTTACGTGTCATGACCATTCTCCGGTAACTCTGTTCCGCTATGTGGCATGGAACTATCAACTGCTACAAGGCGCTGTAATGAGCCTGAGCTAATCTATATCAAGGCCCCAGATAGTTGCTAGTTTTATGTAAAGGCCAAGAGATGTTTGGAATCGGCTCAGCTCCATTACGTAAGTATACATCCTAATTATGTAAATGGCTTTTAGTGTACATGCACGGTAATGTCTTCTGTTTTCCATGTGATCCTATCACTATGTATTTTACAAGGGTGTTTGCATTGATTTAATGGCATATATGTATTTCTACCAAGGCTGGCTGGAGCTATATTACATTGGTAGCTCAGACTTTGTTCTGTCCTAGATTCAGTTACACTATGATGATCGCAATTTAGGATGTTACTGGTAATTCAGAGTGATCGGGATGAGTATTGAGAGAGTCTGGTTAAAATCTATCTTTTTGGTGTCTGATCTGGCCACAGACCGGCATGGATAAAATACCTGCATAGAATGTCAGCTTCCTTATTAATTTCAGTAGCATTAATTATTCAAAATTAAACATTGTGAAAATCATCTTGCGGCATTCTAGTATATCAAAATTATTAAAAAGAAAGAAACTCACTGATTCTGTCTGCAGCTTTTGAGAGAGAATCCAGACTGAGGAAACCTAGTAGGTTATCCATAGTAAGATAAGGGTACAGTGGCCCCGATTTATCAAGTCACTTGTGGGAGAAAACTGGCTGTAAAATGTTGCAAATCTTGGTGCGCTTTATTTTGCACCAAAAATGTGTGTTTTCTTTACGCTTTTACACTATGTGCACCACTTTTCAAAACAATTTGGAATGGCTTAACAAGACAGGGTGGGGCCTCCTATGGCCAGACACATTTGTTATAATTTACACTAGAAAATATGACACAAATCTGTGCCACGTGTAGAGATGCCCTAAAGTCTCTGTACATGTTAGATGGAATTTGGCCAAAACTGCAGACTTTGACAGGATCAGCCAGCGATCTAATAAGCATGGATGGTACCAGCTCTCTTCAACTGCAAATGTCAGGTGAAAAAAAGATCAAGTATGGTTCATTTCAACAAGTCTGATCCTTTGTTCTGTGGGAGGTAAGCCAGTGTCAGAGGGGACATCACCTTGTTCTTCTCTCCCCATTAATGTTAACATGTTTTGCATGCTTAAGGGGAAGTTGAAAGAATTGTCTTTAATGCATAGAAATGTATTATTCGACCAAACAATGGTTCTGTGTGCCACAGCTGTTTGTTTGAAGAGCTGAATGTTCATTCGGCACCCTATGCTATTTGCTTAGCCCATTGTAATCTACTGACTGCCAGGCTATGCAAATATCATAGGCACACTAGTCAAGTTAAAGGGAATATATATTGCCTAGATATCTTTTTACTAATTAAAACCAGATAGAGAAGCATTTTCCATTTTTCTAATCTGTTTTTCTTTTTTAGATTTTTTTTATTCTGTTGTCTATACATGATAAGGAGGGCTGCCATGTTACATTTATCAGCATTTAGAGCTTTTAGACAGATGCACTACAGCAGCTTCATGGGTCATTCATACAACAGATAGGACCTGACCCATTAGCTTGTATGGGAGACTATTCTAGGCAAGTTCAAACTTCAGCTGCTTGCTGAGGATACATGTTCGCTCATTGCTTTCGCATGAGATGTACAAACTTCAGCCGGCGGCGGAGGTAAAATTGTGGCTTGTAGCTGTGTCATGTAAGCTGCATCAGCCTAACGGTGGCGTTGAACCCTCTGTGGTGACATGTTTGCACGACAGAGATGGTTTGTTTCAACACTGGGTAATGGTTGATGATTAGAGGAAGGCTAGACTGGTGTTGGCGACATTAGCACTTGAGATGACATGATATTACGTTCAGGAGATGTGTAGATAGCGAGGAAGGACTATGCTTCAATGTTTGTGGCCAATATGCACTGCTACCTATGTATGTGTACATTTATGAGGTCTCATTTATTGGAGTCTCCACACAGGTGTCCAGCTGTCTCACAACCAGCTACAAACTGTCATATTGAGTACTGCTGTATCCATAACAACTGAGGCCACAGAGATTTGTGGAGGATCACAGGGATGAAGGATGAGCTCTACCCCTGATCAGGGGCGGAGCTCAGAGGCCAGGTAACTGATCATATGATGTAACTCACTCACTCTCTCACGGGCAGGTGGTCATTAGTATTTTGATAGGTGTTGCCTAACAGTGTAATCTTTCCTGTGATGATGAGATGACTGCTGCAAAGTCTTCTCTACAGATCAGGAAGTGACAGACTAGTATTAGTGGTTTGTGTGAAAAATGTAGGATTTAAATATTTTTTGTTTTTTTTTAAATATAGATTGTTACAAAAAAAATCACCAAAAATTCTTAAAAAAATATGTTTAACACAAAAATGTGATTTATATTAACTGGTCATTTTCTGATAACATCTTCCCTATAAAGAATAATAAATCTGCATGACCAGCATTTTAAAGGGGTTTTCCAGATATAAACTTCTGATGACCTATTCTCAGTATAGGTCATCAATACTTGATTGATGGAGGATCATTTGTTCACCAGTGTCATATGAAAATGCTGTGTACCGAAACATACAGCTGCATACACTCTGCAGCTGCTGGAAAGGTAGTGCAGGTAGTTTCCATTCAAATGAATGGAAATTTTTAATGCAGTACTATACCGAGCTGCTTCACAGTTTATAATGCAGTATGTTTCTGGAAAAACAGCAGCTATGTCATACCAGGACAAATCACCCAAATGGGTAACAACCAACCATCTCAGATTTTTACAAAACTTTGCATGTGTTCATTACTAGAATGTATATAAAAATCTCAATTTTGAGACCCATTGTGTTGCGGGGTCAAGAAATACAGGAGAGTCAATTTCCCAAAGGTCACTGAGAAACATTATTTTTGATTATTAATATCTCGGAAACTACTGGCTGAAGGAATACGTGCAATGTATCATTCTCTTTATAATAAAATGTAGATTTCTTAACACTGTAATCCCAATACAAGTTAGAGTAAAATTGGAACAAAAGTTTCTAAATTTGGGGGGAAATTGAAAGAAAGCTGAAAAAAGGTATATATATGCCCAATACACTGAAGTTTCTTACAACAAAATTTCAGGAAGGTGCTCTTTGTAGTTTAAAAAAAAACCTAATTCTTGACCTCTTATGGACAATAAGATAATGCATAAGTAACGATATTGGCAGGTGATAGATAAATATGGGGCTGTGGAAAATGTTTGAAATTTGCGTAATATCTATTCATTATATTATATTACATATATATAATATAATGGATAGATATTACACAAATTTTAAACAGATATAACCATTCAAAAAGTCTTCAGACCCCTTCACTTTTTTTACATTGTTATATTGTGGCCTTGTGCATATTACAAAAAGACTCTAAAGTTTTTCTCCATCATTCTGCACTCTATACCCCACAATGACAAAGTGAAAACCGAATGTTAGAAATCTTTGTAAATTTAAAAGATATCAAAAACTTACATTTTACATTAACATATGTATTTAGACCCTTTGGTATGACACTTAGGACCAACCATTTCTCTTGATCATCTTTGAGATGTTTCTACATGTGGATTGGACATCATTTTAAAACACACACCACTGTCTATATATGGCCTCACAATCCATATCAGAGCCAAAACCAAGCTAAAGGGAGGAAAGAACTGCCTGTAGAGCTCAGAAACAAGATAGTGTGGAGGCACAGATCTGGAGAAGGCTAAAAAAAGCTTCTGCTTCTCTGAAAATTCTGAAAATAACAATGGCCTCTGTAATTCCAAAGGTTCTTCAACTAAGTACTGAGTACAGGGTGTGAATACTTGTGTCAAGGCAAAATGGTAGTTTTTAGAGATGAGCGAGCACCAAAATGCTCGGGTGCTCGTTACTCGGAACCAACTTTTCGCGATGCTCGAGGGTTCGTTTCGAATAACGAACCCCATTGAAGTCAATGGGCGACCCGAGCATTTTTGTATTTCGCCGATGCTCGCTAAGGTTTCCTTGTGTGAAAATCTGGGCAATTCAAGAAAGTGATGGGAACGACACAGCAATGGACAGGGCAGGCGAGGGGCTACATGTTGGGCTGCATCTCAAGTTCACAGGTCCCACTATTAAGCCACAATAGCGGCAAGAGTGGGCCCCCCCCCTCCCAAAAACTTTTACTTCTGAAAAGCCCTCATTAGCATGGCATACCTTAGCTAAGCACCACACTACCTCCAACAAAGCACAATCACTGCCTGCATGACACTCCACTGCCACTTCTCCTGGGTTACATGCTGCCCAACCGCCCCCCCTCCCCCCCACAGCGCACACCAAAGTGTCCCTGCGCAGCCTTCAGCTGCCCTAATGCCTCACCACCCTCATGTCTATTTAGAAGTGCGTCTGCCATGAGGAGGAACCGCAGGCACACACTGCAGAGGTTGGCACGGCTAGGCAGCGACCCTCTTTAAGAGTGGCGGGGCGATAGCCCACAATGCTGTACAGAAGCAATGAGAAATAGAATCCTGTGCCACCGCCATCAGGAGCTGCACACGTGGGCATAGCAATGGGGAACCTATGTGTCACACACTATTCATTCTGTCAAGGTGTCTCTGCATGCCCCAGTCAGACCGGGCTTTTTAATTCATAGACACAGGCAGGTACAACTCCCTATTGTGAAGTCCCTGTCGACCGACAGCATGGGTGGCTTCCTGGAACCCACCGGCGGTACATAAAAATATCCCATTGCAGTGCCCAACACAGCTGAGGTAGTAATGTCGTGCTTAATGCAGGTGGGCTTCGGCCCACACTGCATGTCCCAGTCTGACTGGGGTTCTTTACAAGTGGACACATGTAGGTTAAACTCCGTGTGCACCTACAGCATGGGTGGCTCCCTGGAACCCACCGGCGGTACATAGAAATATCCCATTGCATTGCCCAACACAGCTGAGGTAGTAATGTCGTGCTTAATGCAGGTGGGCTTCGGCCCACACTGCATGCCCCAGTCAGACTGGGGTTCTTTTCAAGTGTACAGATGTAGTAAAAACTCCGTGTGCACCTACAGCATGGGTGGGTGCCAGGAAGCCACCGGCGGTACATAGAAATATCCCATTGCATTGCCCAACACAGCTGAGGTAGTAATGTCGTGCTTAATGCAGGTGGGCTAAAAATTTATTTGATTACACTGTAGGCGAGGGCCCACAAAAATTGCTGTATCAACAGTACTAATGTACCTGAAAAAAATTGGCCATGGCCAACCAAGAGGGCAGGTGAAACCCATTAATCGCTTTGGTTAATGTGGCTTAAGTGGTAACTAGGCCTGGAGGCAGCCCAGTTTAACGAAAAATTGGTTCAAGTTAAAGTTCCAACGCTTTTCAGAGCATTGAAACATCTAAAAATTGTTTAGAAAAATTATGAGTGAGCCTTGTGGCCCTAAGAAAAATTGCCCGTTCAGCGTGATAACGTGAGGTTTCAGGAGGAGGAGCAGGAGGAGGAGGAGGAGGAATATTAGACACAGATTGATGAAGCAGAAATGTCCCCGTTTTGGATGGTGATAGAGAACGTAGCTTCCATCCGCGGGTGCAGCCTACGTATTGCTTACGTATCGCTGCTGTCCGCTGGTGGAGAAGAGAAGTCTGGGGAAATCCAGCCTTTGTTCATCTTGATGAGTGTTAGCCTGTCGGCACTGTCGGTTGACAGGCGGGTACGCTTATCTGTGATGATTCCCCCAGCCGCACTAAACACCCTCTCCGACAAGACGCTAGCCGCAGGACAAGCAAGCACCTCCAGGGCATACAGCGCTAGTTCAGGCCACGTGTCCAGCTTCGACACCCAGTAGTTGTAGGGGGCAGAGGCGTCACCGAGGATGGTCGTGCGATCGGCTACGTACTCCCTCACCATCCTTTTACAGTGCTCCCGCCGACTCAGCCTTGACTGGGGAGCGGTGACACAGTCTTGCTGGGGAGCCATAAAGCTGGCCAGGCCCTTAAAGACTGTTGCACTGTCTGGGCTGTACATGCTGCTCGATCTACGCACCTCCCCTGCTACATGGCCCTCGGAACTGCGCCTTCTGCCACTAGCGCTGTCGGATGGGAATTTTACCATCAGTTTGTCCGCCAGAGTCCTGTGGTATAGCAACACTCTCGAACCCCTTTCCTCTTCGGGAATGAGACTGGGAAGGTTCTCCTTATAGCGTGGGTCGAGCAGTGTGTACACCCAGTAATCCGTAGTGGCCAGAATGCGTTGAATGCGAGGGTCACGAGAAAGGCATCCTAACATGAAGTCAGCCATGTGTGCCAGGGTACCTGTACGCAACACATGGCTGTCCGCACTAGGAAGATCACTTTCAGGATCCTCCTCCTCCTCCTCCTCCTCAGGCCATACACGCTGAAATGATGACAGGCAACCAGCATGGGTACCGTCAGCAGTGGGCCAAGCTGTCTCTTCCCCCTCCTCCTCATCCTCCTCATCCTCCTCCTCCTGAACGCGCTGAGATATAGACAGGAGGGTGCTCTGACTATCCAGCAACATAATGTCTTCCCCCGGCTCTGTTTCCGAGCGCAAAGCGGCTGCCTTTATGGTTTGCAGGGAACTTCTCAAGATGCATAGCAGAGGAATGGTGACGCTAATGATTGCAGCATCGTCGCTCACCACCTGGGTAGACTGATCAAAGTTTCGAAGGACCTGGCAGATGTCTGCCAACCAGGCCCACTCTTCTGAAAAGAATTGAGGAGGCTGACTCCCACTGCGCCGCCCATGTTGGAGTTGGTATTCCACGATAGCTCTACGCTGCTCATAGAGCCTGGCCAACATGTGGAGCGTAGAGTTCCACCGTGTGGGCACGTCGCACAGCAGTCGGTGCACTGGCAGATTAAACCGATGTTGCAGTGTCCGCAGGGTGGCAGCGTCCGTGTGGGACTTGCGGAAATGTGCGCAGAGCCGGCGCACCTTTACGAGCAGGTCTGACAAGCGTGGGTAGCTTTTCAGAAAGCGCTGAACCACCAAATTAAAGACGTGGGCCAGGCATGGCACGTGCGTGAGGCTGCCGAGCTGCAGAGCCGCCACCAGGTTACGCCCGTTGTCACACACGACCATGCCCGGTTGGAGGCTCAGCGGCGCAAGCCAACGGTCCGTCTGCTCTATCAGACCCTGCAGCAGTTCGTGGGCCGTGTGCCTCCTATCTCCTAAGCTGAGTAGTTTCAGCACGGCCTGCTGACGCTTGCCCACCGCTGTGCTGCCACGCCACGCGACACCGACTGCTGGCGACGTCCTGCTGCTGCTGACACATCTAGATTGCGAGACAGAGGTTGAGGAGGAGGAGGAGGGTGCTTTAGTGGAAGAAGCATACACCGCCGCAGATACCACCACCGAGCTGGGGCCCGCAATTCTGGGGGTGGGTAGGACGTGAGCGGTCCCAGGCTCTGACTCTGTCCCAGCCTCCACTAAATTCACCCAATGTGCCGTCAGGGAGATGTAGTGGCCCTGCCCGCCTGTGCTTGTCCACGTGTCCGTAGTTAAGTGGACCTTGCCACTAACCGCATTGGTGAGGGCGCGTACAATGTTGCGGGAGACGTGGTCGTGCAGGGCTGGGACGGCACATCGGGAAAAGTAGTGGCGACTGGGAACTGAGTAGCGCGGGGCCGCCGCCGCCATCATAGCTTTGAAGGACTCCGTTTCCACAACCCTATACGGCAGCATCTCAAGGCTGATAAATTTGGCTATGTGGACGGTTAACGATTGAGTGTGCGGGTGCGTGGTGGCGTACTTGCGCTTGCGCTCCAACACTTGCGCTAGCGACGGCTGGACTGTGCGGTGCGAGACATTGGTGGATGGGGCCGAGGACAGCGGAGGTGAGGCTGTGGGTGCAGGCCATGAGACGGTTGTGCCTGTGTCCTGAGAGGGAGGTTGGATCTCAGTGGCAGGTTGGGGCACAGGGGGAGAGGCAGCGGTGCAAACCGGAGGTGGTGAACGGCCTTCGTCCCACCTTGTGGGGTGCTTGGCCATCATATGTCTGCGCATGCTGGTGGTGGTGAGGCTGTTGGTGGTGGCTCCCCGGCTGATCTTGGCGCGACAAAGGTTGCACACCACTGTTCGTCGGTCGTCAGGCGTCTCTGTGAAAAACTGCCAGACCTTAGAGCACCTCGGCCTCTGCAGGGTGGCATGGCGAGAGGTTGTGCTTTGGGAAACACTTGGTGGATTATTCGGTCTGGCCCTGCCTCTACCCCTGGCCACCGCACTGCCTCTTGCAACCTGCCCTGCTGATGCCCTTGCCTCCCCCTCTGAAGACCTGTCCTGAGTAGGCGTTGCACACCAGGTGGGGTCAATCACCTCATCGTCCTGCTGCTCTTCCTCCGAATCCTCTGTGCGCTGCTCCCTTGGACTTACTGCCCTTACTACTACCTCACTGCAAGACAACTGTGTCTCATCGTCATCGTCCTCCTCACCCACAGAAAGTTCTTGAGACAGTTGGCGGAAGTCCCCAGCCTCTTCCCCCGGACCCCGGGAACTTTCGAATGGTTGGGCATCAGTGACGATAAACTCCTCTGGTGGGAGAGGAACCCCTCCTGCCCAATCTAAGCAGGGGCCCGAGAACTGTTCCTGGGAGTGTTCCCGCTCCTGAGCAGGTGTCATTGTAGTGGAGTGAGGAGGCTGGGAGGAAGGAGGAGCAGCAGACAGAGGATTCGGATTTGCAGCACTGGACGGCGCAGAACTGTGGGTGGATGATAGCTTGCTCGAAGCACTTTCTGCCATCCAGGACAGGACCTGCTCACACTGCTCATTTTCTAATAAAGGTCTCCCGCGTGGACCCATTAATTGGGCGATGAATGTGGGGACGCCAGAAACGTGCCTCTCTCCTAATCGCGCAGCAGTCGGCTGCGACACACCTGGATCAGGAGCTCGGCCTGTGCCCACACCCTCACTTGGCCCTCCGCGTCCTCGGCCACGTCCACGTCCTCTAGGCTTACCCCTACCCCTCAGCATGCTGTATTACCAGTGATTTGATTTCCCAGGCAGGAAATAAATTGGCGCAAGCCTGCAGGCCAAATATAATGTTTTCGCTTTTTTGCAAAGGGAAGACCCCACTGTGTGTATTCAATGAAAAACAAGAAGTTTAATATCTGTGGTGTGGCCCTCAAAAAGTGTCACACAAGTATAGTGTAGCAGAGTTATTAACTCTAGCAGAGCAGGTATTTGCCAGTCAGGAAAGACAATGGCGCTAGGCTGCAGTAAAGCGTAGCTGGTTGCGTCTGATTTTTGTACGTTGTCCACGCAGCACACACGTACACGGAGACCTTAGGACTGACACAGGCAGGCCAAATATAATTTCTTTTCCTTTTTAGCTTAGGGAAGCACCCACTGCGTATATTCAATGAACAAGAAGTTTAATATCTGTGGTGTGGCCCTCAAAAAGTGTCACACAACTATAGTGTAGCAGAGTTATTAACTCTAGCAGAGCAGGTATTTGCCAGTCAGGAAAGACAATGGCGCTAGGCTGCAGTAAAGCGTAGCTGGTTGCGTCTGATTTTTGTACGTAGTACACGCAGCACACACGTACACGCAGACCTTAGGACTGACACAGGCAGGCCAAATATAATTTCTTTTCCTTTTTAGCTTAGGGAAGCACCCACTGCGTATATTCAATGAACAAGAAGTTTAATATCTGTGGTGTGGCCCTCAAAAAGTGTCACACAACTATAGTGTAGCAGAGTTATTAACTCTAGCAGAGCAGGTATTTGCCAGTCAGGAAAGACAATGGCGCTAGGCTGCAGTAAAGCGTAGCTGGTTGCGTCTGATTTTTGTACGTAGTACACGCAGCACACACGTACACGGAGACCTTAGGACTGACACAGGCTGGCCAAATATAATTTCTTTTCCTTTTTAGCTTAGGGAAGCACCCACTGCGTATATTCAATGAACAAGAAGTTTAATATCTGTGGTGTGGCCCTCAAAAAGTGTCACACAACTATAGTGTAGCAGAGTTATTAACTCTAGCAGAGCAGGTATTTGCCAGTCAGGAAAGACAATGGCACAAGCCTGCAGTAAACCGTAGCTGGTTGCGTCTGATTTTTGTACGTTGTCCACGCAGCACACACGTACACGGAGACCTTAGGACTGACACAGGCAGGCCAAATATAATTTCTTTTCCTTTTTTGCAAAGGGAAGCACCCACTGCGTATATTCAATGAACAAGAAGTAATATCTGTGGTGTGGCCCTCAAAAAGTGTCACACAACTATAGTGTAGCAGAGTTATTAACTCTAGCAGAGCAGGTATTTGCCAGTCAGGAAAGACAATGGCGCTAGGCTGCAGTAAAGCGTAGCTGGTTGCGTCTGATTTTTGTACGTAGTACACGCAGCACACACGTACACGCAGACCTTAGGACTGACACAGGCTGGCCAAATATAATTTATTTTCCTTTTTAGCAAAGGGAAGACCCCACTGCGTGTATTCAATGAATAATAAATGTCTTCTGGCCCTGCCTACACAATTCTATCCCTGTAGTATTAATGCCGGGTGCAATGCTCTGCACAGCCGGTTTTGAGAAAAAAAAAAAAAATGCAACACTGCTAACAGCAGCCTGGACAGTACTGCACACGGATAGAAGTGGCCCTAGAAAGGACCGTTGGGGTTCTTGAAGCCTACACTAACTCCTAACACTCTCCCTGCCTAACCCCCACTTCTGTCCCTATTGCTGGGCGCAATGCTCTGCAGATCCAATTTTGGACAAAAAAAAAAAAATTACTGTGCTAACACAGTACTGCACACTAGTAGATGTGGCCCTGAGAAGGGCCGTTGGGGTTCTTGAAGCCTACACTGACTCCTAACGCTCTCCTTACAGCAGCACCAGCAGCAGCACTTTCCCTCAGCTAAGTCACAAGGCATGTGTGGCGAGCCGCGGGAGGGGCCGACTTTTATACTCGGGTGACATCTGATCGCCCCAGCCACTCACAGCAGGGGGGTGGTATAGGGCTTGAACGTCACAGGGGGAAGTTGTAATGCCTTCCCTGTCTTTCAATTGGCCAGAAAAGCGCGCAAACGTCTCAGAGAGGAAACTGAAAGTAACCGGAACATCGCGTGGTACTCGTTACGAGTAACGAGCATCCCGAACACCCTAATATTCGCACGAATATCAAGCTCGGACGAGTACGTTCGCTCATCTCTAGTAGTTTTTCTTTTTTTTTTTAAATAAAGAGATCTAACATCCTGTTTTTACTTTATCATTATGGGGTATTGAGCGCAGAATGATGGAGAAAAACTTGAATTTTTTAAATTTTGCACATTATAATATATCCAATCTCTTTGCAAGTATACTGATCATTCGAATTTGACATGGGGATTCATTGGTCAAGCAGCAAGCTTAGGCCTGAGTCACATGGGCATTTTTATGCACAAATTTTTCAATACATCAGTTATGCATTCAAAAATTTGCGTGACCAAAGCGGGCATCATGGCGGAAAAACCGCTGCTAGCAGCGTTTATCCGCTCAAGAGAGCGCTGCCCGCTATCCCCTGCTGCGGCTGTGACAGCTGCAGCAGGGGATTTCTCTGATGTGAAACCCCTGGATGCTGTCACATCCAGGGGTTTCACCTGTGGTCAATGGGACCGGCGGTAGCTGTGGCGGCCCCATTGACATACAGAGAACATCGCGATAGTCTGCTGTGGCAGAGGATTTCTTCATCTCCGCGGGGAGTCCCATTGTCACTGGACACTGTAACAGCATTGTCATATATATATATATATATATATATATATATATATATATATATATATATATATATATATTGTAGCAATGGGGGTACTCTTGCTTCGGGATCGCAGGTCTCTCGTACCAGAAATGGTGCACCACATGTGTAAACAGGGCTCAGCAATAGCGTATCTCTTTGTCTGGCTCCTGCAAGCGTTTATTTTACAGCACGTCACAGCACAGCAAATCACACCACATCATCTCAGTAAGCACCCCAACTTGGGTGGGAGTCCAGGGGCGTTATCCTTGTCGGACTCTTGCCTTTCCTGGCCACCAGCCTCCGCTCTGTTTGGGTGAGTCCAGGGGCGTCATCCCTGTCGGACTCTCGCCTTTTTAGGCCACCAGCCTGCAGCACCTCCCTATGCTGTGCTGGCCCTCTCTCCCTCTCTCTCTCTTTGGCAGGAACTGGCTTTTATCTGGTTCCTGCTCCACCCCTTGGTTAACCCTCGCACCAGAAGTCCTGTCTCTAGCCCTCTACAGGCCCTTCTGTGTACTGCACCACTACAATATATATATATATATATATATATATATATATATATATATATATATATATATAACAGACTTGTGAAATTCCAAACCACACCCAGCTAGCTTAAACAACCACACCTATGAAGCTGTGCTGCTAAAGACACTGGGGTACAACAGATCCCAGCCAGCACAACCCTTACCAGGAAGGTCTCACAAGTGTCAGCCATGTAAAAAGAACTGGAACATTATCAGGAAAAAGGTTCAACAATCAACAGTGCTTGTTACAGTGAGATGCTTACTGAGGAGCTGAAGCCTAAAATTCAAACAAAATGCAGAGGATTGCTATCCAACACTGCTGTGTTGTTGTATGAAATAATGCACAGCCGCACACTGCTACCCATACTGTCAAGACTCTTCAAAAACTTTGTTTTGAGGTGTTAAAGCATCATCCCTATAGTCCTGATCTTGCCCCATCAGACTATCACCTGTTTGGTCCCCTGAAAATTAAGAAATCAAATCTGATTCCAGCCATAGGGTTGCCCTTTTCAGGACGAGTGCTCTGCTTTTCAGGCTGAGCCATTTAGGGCTTATTTAGGGGAAAAATCCCTGGTTTGCTCATGTTTCTATCACGTCTATTACTTTGTTTCACACCTGTAGTATGCCTGTTATCCACTGTGATTTATACGCCGTTTAGCCTCACCCCGCATTCCTTTAGTCTGTTACGCTGACAGGATTGAATTAGTGTGAAATTCTCATTTTACAGTTCACAGTGAATGCTGCTAATGTCTTCATATCAGTACTCTGGGCTGTAAACATAGTTTACTGGTAATATTTATGATTCATTAGAGTTTTTCAATATGTCCATAAAAAATATAGTCTGTCCATGATTTTTGTGATAAATTGTCCAGAAAAAAGAAATAAACATGTTTGCAACCCTGTCTGGTGTCCAACATAGCAGCTCATCCCAGCACACGTAAAGAGCAGTACGTTACATGTAATACCATGTTTGATTTAGTGAGGTGCTACTAGACAGTCAATCAGGGTATGTACTTTGGCACTACAGTTGTTCTACCAGTAAAATGCCCATACTGATTGGCTAGATCTTCCGGCCATGCACATGTGCCTCAGATCCAGACCGTCCATGACACTGTATATTGAATGTGATTTCAAATTACAATGGCTCAAGAAAGGCTGTAGTATGTTACAAATATTTGTAACCTGTATTTCCTCAAAGTACGGTACCTCCAAAGTAGAGCTGTACTTGATATATAGTATCATATGCAGTTGGCTCCAGAAGTATTTTGACAGTGACGCAATTTTCATAATTAGGCAATAGGCATTAATTCAAAAACAGTTAATGTAATATTTTGTTCAGACCCCTTGAATTTAAGCTGAAAGACTACACTTCAATTACATATTGATGACATGATCTTACATCCATTGTGGTCATATACAGAGGTTTAAATTAAGAAAATAGTAGTATCACTGTCCAAATACTTATGAACCCAACTGTATGGTCATATGACAAATACTCGAAATAGTCATAATAAATGGCACAACTTGAGATAACTATTGTACATTCATTCATATGTATACCTCTCATTAAATGGGTTGTCTCGCGGCAGCAAGTGGGGTCATACACTTCTGTATGGCCATATTAATGCACTTTGTAATATACATCGTGCATTAATTATGAGCCATACAGAAGTTATTCACTTACCTACTCCGTTGCTAGCGTCCCCGTCGCCATGGATCCGTCTAAATTCGCTGTCTTCTGGCGTTTTTAGACGCGCTTGCGCAGTCCGGTCTTCTGCCTGGTGAATGGGGCCGCTCGTGCCGGAGAGCTGGTCCCGCGTCGTCATCGTAGCTCCGCCCCGTCACGTGTGCCGATTCCAGCCAATCAGGAGGCTGGAATCGGCAATGGACCGCACAGAGCCCACGGTGCACCATGGGAGAAGACCCGCGGTGCATCGTGGGTGAAGATCCCGGCGGCCATCTTGGAGAAGGAAGAAAGAAGTCGTCGCAGAGTGGGGATTCGGGTAAGTAATATATATATATATATTTTTTTTTAACCCATCCTTTGGGTTTGTCTCGCGCCGAACGGGGGGCCTATTGAAAAAAAAAAAAACCCGTTTCGGCGTGAGACAACCCCTTTAAGGCCCCCTGTCCACGGGCGATTCTTCATTGCGTTATCTGCGGCGACAATCTGCATGTGGGTAACACATGAAACGCTTTCTATAGGATAACTATCGAAAGCGCAGCCTGATGTTCATGAGCGGAAATTCGCTGCGATTTTCCACTTGCGTAAAAAAATCACGGCATGCCACGATTTTCCGTGATCAATCTATCATAATGATAGGTTCATCGTGGAAAATCGCTGTGACTTTAAGTATTCTCCCGCGTCGAAAATCCACTTGCCTTAAAACGCAACGCCCCCGTTGACAGGCGGCCTTATATAATAAAAACATTACAATGTGATTGGATTAGCAGACCCCATCAAATTTTGCATGCTTTTTATCTTGCCTGGTTGGAGGAGAAATTAGCAGGACTTCATTGTTAGTAAAGAGTTTCTTTCCCATCAGTATTTATTTTAATTAGTATGGTAGATGAGAACCACCAAGCAAAGGCCATGAAGGGTTGATGTTGTTACTTTTACACAGTGCATCAATTAGCATCAAGAACACTTTATCTCTTACAAAACCTGACCTGAAACAATTTAATGATTAGGATAATCATAATAGTAAAATAGTAATTAGAATGTAGTTGCCACTTTTTACACCTGTAGTCTAGAATACTGTATTAGGCTCTATGCACATGAACCACGATGGATCTGCAGATCTGTTGTGATTCATTTTGTAATAGATTATAATGGATCCATTATGTTTCCATTTAGTTTTTTATTTTCCTTGTACTAGATAGAATAGTGCAACATGGATACTAGATAGATGAAGAGAAAAGGAATTCTTGGATAGTTCTATATAAACATAATAGTATACATGTAATGCTTATGTATTGTTTGTTATAAAAGAAACTGAAGGCAAATATATGCCAAATAATTGGATTCTACTGCCAATTGACTTCTGTTGTTAAAAAAAAGTAAAAGTGCACAAAACAAAGATATTGAGCTATTCAGTTCCCTTAGGGCTCCTCCACACGGCCACAGGTGTTTTTACATGTGCCTTCCATTCAGACAGCACAGCCCTGGTGCATATATGCCGAGGCCGCAGTGCCATTGGGTGTGGAGAGACAGCTTAGCTGCCTCCACTCCTCCGGCTGTTTGCAGTGGAAGGGGAAAAGGTGGGGCGGAGCTAAGCTCCCAGCCCCTTGTCCACAGCCAGCAAAGGGGCGGAGCGGGGCTTAGCTCTGCCCCTGACCCACCCCCTCCCTTTGCAAACCACCGGAGGGGAGGAGAGAAGGGGGAAGGAGTTTAGCAGTCACGCTGGTAAACTCACTTCTCCGGCCGCTGTCATTGGCTTCCATAGGAGCCCATGCAGCGGCCGACATAATCCGTCAAGAAAGATAGTTCCAGGACTATCTTTTCGGCCTGGTGTAAAAGCGCCTGAAGCTATATTGGTCCGGCCGGGTGCTTTTATGCCGCCGGAATATAGCCATTTGATCTGATGCATTGGAATCCAATGCATTTGATCGTAGCATATATCAGCCAGCTGTGAAAACGGCGGCCGATATACGCTCGTGTATAAGAGCCCTTAGGGCAGGCTCACGTGAGCGTGTGTTTTCACAGCAGTGTGGACCCTCGTATCACCGCTTATGGCAGCTATTTTTGCCTGCACATAACAGCGTATCTCACGCACGCTGTCACGCACAGGCTTCCTGGTTTTATTTTTTAATTTAAATTTCCCATTCTGTAACTTAGCGATGTTTCGCATAAACGTAGCATGTACGCAATGTTTTTGTGTATATACAGTGTTTTGTAGGCACCTATAAAGAATAGGGCTTTATCATGTGTAACAAGCGGTACAATAGAACATGCAGGGTTATTTTTTTGTCGCATATTATATGCAATGAAAAAAACGCTAATGTGAGTGTAACAGTGAAAATCATTGTATTTGAATTGCTGGGGTTTACCGAGTATTATACGCGCATTCATTGTGCACATAATACGCAATTAAACTATGCTTGTGTGAGCCTGGCCTTAAAAAAATTCACCCAGCTGTAAACCCGTGAAATGTATGTGTAAGAAAGGCGTATATTTGACCCCTAGAATGTGGGCACATTACAGTGTTTCTATGACATACATAGATCTATCTCATCAAAACAACTCTGTCCTCACCTGTATGCATTATGTAACACTACACGCTATGCCTCACACTCACTCATCATCACCATAGCATCTACAACAAATATCATGCCTCACACATCATCTACATCCACACAAGCAGTGTGAAACAATCACAATTTCATGAAGTGGCAAAATCTTGAGTTAACAAAAATTCCAAACTTAAGTCCTGAGAAATCATGGTGCATTCTCGAATATATAATAGTGAAGAGAAGTGCCGGACTGCACAAGCAGAGAGAATGAAACAACGAAGGGACATCCATGGTGGTTTGCTCTGGGTATTTCATGGATTCAAAATAGCTGTCGCCTCCATAGTGTAACTCTTATTGAAGCGGTTAAACATTTGCTCTTCCTCGGATTCAAGACTGAGAGCAATGGAGAAACAGAACCAGAAATCCAATCAAGAATTGCAGTTGGCCACAGTGCAAGGCAAGGAATGGCAAGGATATGGAAAAGCATTGGTGCAAAGAGCCGTGTTTCCGATCTCCATATACGCATGAAAAAGTTGGACACTCAGGAAGGCAGATAGAAGGAAAATTGATGCTTTTGAACTATGGTGCTGGAGAAGAATGCTGTGTTTGCCATGGTCACCAACAAGATGGTCCTAGAGCACATCAAACCAAAATTATTGCTAGAGGGCAAAATCAACAAACAGCGTCTCTCATACTTTGGACATATGAGAGACAATTCTCTGGAAAAAACACTGATGCTTGGCACCGCTGAGCCCTGTTATTGTTTGCAGCGCCTGGAACGTCCTGTAAGCAGGCAGGAACAGCCGTTAACCCTTTCCAATCTACTGTCTGACGTCTAAAGACATTATGATTTAAGGCTGTACAGCTCCGATGTTGGAAGACATCCGTCGGGGTTTTCTTACTGTATATTGCCAGCCTCTCTGCTGTCGGAGCCTATCCAACGTGTCACCTCATGCAGTACTGGCTTTATCCAGCATATAGCGCCGTTGTATAACTGCAGAAAAAGAGTAAGCCCCCTAAAAAAAACAGGATACAAATTGGATTGGAAAGGGTTAATGCAGTTCTAAATTTAGACAGCTTAAAACTATAGCAGGCAGACAGAAGATGCACCAAATTGATCACCGTAGCGCTCACTGTGAGATAGCTTTGGCACATCAACACAGAGATCTTAGGGTGGATTCACATGTGACATAAAAATCCTCTACAAACAGATCCACATCAAAATCTGCATGCCTTGCATGCGAAATTTGGTATGGATTTGCCATAGAAAAGGTGCATAAATACTAGGCATTCTGCTCTCTGCTCCTTCACTGGAGGTTGCACGAGCAATAGGTTTTGATTGTTTCTGCAAAGGTGTTCCTGATTTCTGCCTGACGTGCTTGTTTACCCAGATTTGCAATCTCCTAACATTGGCCAGAATACTCAATGTACGTCTGGTACTGCACAATGGTGCCACTGATCTGTCTGTGTCAGCTTACACTGAACCAAGACTACTCTTCAGGTAATGGCCTGGGGGCTCCTGCAGCTAAGACCAGAGCCCAATCGGAGGACTTAAAGGGTGACAATTAGGAGACACCTAGGTGCTGCCCTCAGAAGTAGCCCAAAGTCAAATTGGTCAGTGACACAGTGGGTCCAAATACGCTGCATGGCATCAGAGCCTTCGCAATTTGGAAAGGGTCACTATTCTGTATCTAATACAGGGCAAACAGATGTTAAAGGGAACCGGTCAGCCCCTTTGAGCCCCATAAACTACGTTATAGAGTTCAAAGGTGAGAGAACAACCTTGACTCTTTTCACAAGGCCGTGCGCCTGCGCTCTCTGATATAGAGCAATGAGAGGCTCATGCACAACCTTCTGAAGAGTCATACTGTGCCATTTTTGGGGGGCACTGGAACAGGGAAGCAAGTAAGTATTTAAAATAGCAGTTTCCGAACCTCTTGTTCCTTCAAGTAGTTTATGGGGCTCAAAGGTGCTGACAGGTTTCCTTTAGAGAACTTTGCATGAAGGTTGTGTTATAGGGAGGTAAACTTTTCATCTCTTGAAAAATGAGTGTTTTCATGGTAGATTTTTTAATTTTTTTAAGAGTTTGTATCATATTATAAAATTCTGGTGTTTTTCCCTCCAGTAACAGCAGCACTATTGTCCATGGGCTGCGTCTTGTATTGTAAACCGGCTCTGTTCAAAGAATTAGGATGAGCTGTAAAACCAGAAACAACAGAGTGGTGCTCTTTCTGGAAGAAAGCAACCCTGCTTTTTCATTCGCATACAACCTCTTTAATTTCATTATCAATTTTCTTAATGACAGCAGTCATAATAAGAGCATGTGCCTGTACAGACACGCAATGTTTGGGTTTCTCTTCATGTATGTACGTTTTACTTTGGGGTATCGCCTTTAAGATATAGTGTCAGCAGATGGTAACTTGTAGGGGTTCCACATTTTTAGTTATTTAGGACTTTAGAAAACTGTGATTTTATCCAATGCGTGATTGGAACAGATGTGAACGTATCAGGGTTCCACTTCTTGGCAAGGAATAAAAAATGTCATGATTTGCTGTACAGTGTGACTTTACTTTCTATAGATTTGTCTACAAAGTTCTTTTGAAGCAGAATTTGCCCTGCAGCTCTGAGCTATTATAACAGGGAGTTAATGCTTTATTCTGTATTAATCCCATTAAACTCCTTTAATATTAGAGCATGTGTTGCTTTATAGCATTAACTAGTGTCTTGCACTTAACTGTATTTCCGCAGTTTATGACACCGCTTACGGCATTAACAAACAGCTGTTTGAATTAAATGAGCACTTAAGGACCCTGTTCATTAACTCAAAAGTTTCATGTGATCTTAATTCTTTCATTCCAGTTCCATGTTTGCTTCAGAAAATTGTGTATTAATATATGAGTCGACCACTTGTGGTTCATCATTTGCATCCTGTACACCTATTATATTAAATTAGTGTTTCAGACGCTCTTGTTTCTACCACTAAAGAAGACGCTTTTCACGCTGCCTATACTCAAAACTAAGTCGTTTTACTCCTAATGAAGAAGACAGGATTAAACACTTGTGCTACAGCTGTTCACAATTTACATTGGCAAACATTGCGTCCTTATAGATATTACATTTGTTTTATAACTTCTTTATGCAGATTGGCGTAATACAAATATAAGCCTCCATTATTACAAAACATCCAGGATTTCTCCATTGTCTTCCATCTGCACCTATATAAAGTTGGATTTCCTCCCCAGGCAATTTTATTCATTGAGCTTGTGTTCATATGTGTATTATAATGGGAGAAGGGTTTATAGGTTATGTTTATCAGATATACTAGGTTATGTACAAGTAGATTTCCAGTCCCCCCACCAGCTACACAACACATATGTTGCAGTATATATGTGGAAGTTACTTTACAATCTTATTTTCCACACTAGTGGTTTATAATCATTCCTGGAGTCTTCCCTGCTGTAATGGAGATCAGCACTGACTTCCAATACTAGGCTTGTGCTTGCAGAATAGCCAATCTGAACAGCAGGGCTGAAGTGTAAAGCATGGGAGAGGGAAAGAGAAAAT
Source organism: Eleutherodactylus coqui (assembly GCF_035609145.1). Taxonomy (NCBI): domain Eukaryota; kingdom Metazoa; phylum Chordata; class Amphibia; order Anura; family Eleutherodactylidae; genus Eleutherodactylus; species Eleutherodactylus coqui. The sequence continues at coordinate 90,107,350 of NC_089845.1, read as the reverse complement.
ACTAGAGATGAGTGAACATACTCGCTAAGGGCAATTACTCGATTGAGCATTGCCCTTAGCGAGTACCTGTCTGCTCGGAAGAAAAGGTTCGGCTGCCGGCGGGGGAAAGCGGGGAAGAACAGAGGGGAGATCTCTCTCTCCCTCTCCCCCCCGCTCCCCCCTGCTCACTGCCGCAACTCACCTCTCACCCACGCCAGCAGACGAACCTTTTCTTCCAAGCGGGCAGGTACTCGCTAAGGACAATGCTTGATCGAGTAATTACCCTTAGCGAGTATGCTCACTCATCACTAGAAAATACCCAAACCTTTTATGAAACACAAGATAGGGTTTAGACTTCTACTGCTTTCAGGCAGTAGTAATGGGCCACTTTGCAAGGGCCCAAAAAGCTTTCTCTCTCCTAGCTTTTTTGAATACCCAACAACATCCAGTACCATTTTCAGCTTTAAATTTAAGCCGTATTTCAGCTGTTTCAGTACAACTTACCTCCACCCCCTGTCAAGGAGAATGTAATTATATGTAATTGGGGTATGCGTAACAAGCAAAGTCGGGCCATTTCTGAAAGTTTTTCTAGTAATTTTAGCCCACATCATACTGCCATATTGTGCCAAGATATTATTGCCATATACTGCTTACATAATACCACGATATATTGCCCAAATAATACATATTATCCAAATTTGAGTATGTTCACATTTGTGTCGGAGGCTTGGTCACAGATTCAGGTGTTTTAGCAAAATAGAAGAGCTACTTTTCTCATCACCTTAGTTGAACTTGATGGACCCCATTATAAGTCAGTGGAGTCTGGATGCAGCCCAGCATCATGGTTTCCATCTATAGTGGAAATCCCAATACTCATAATAGGGGGATTCCCCTTTCTTGCTCCCTGAACAGAGCAGGAAAACAAATCCCCCAACACACATGTGAAAGCAACTTTACACCTTTCATTTTAACATTAAAATATATTGCCGGTATCCAGCGACCCAATGATTAGCATCATCATCTTGTAACACTGTGGTCTGAAGTTTGAGATCATATAGGGCAAAATGTTAGTCTGTGTGTATATACACTTCATAGAAAAAATGTAAACTTGTAAAGAAAAATATTTCCTATTACCAGAGTCAGATGTTTGAATTTTTTTATAAGCCCTCGGATAACAATCATTATTTAGATATTCAATCATCATAAATTTGCTCTGCAGCAAAGCCAGCTAAGCTGATTTTGGCAATGCAACAGTATTTCTGATCTCTCTATCCACAGAATACTGTACACGGTGCTTAGATTTTGAATTCCTTACGGCCTTTCATATTGCCTACAAATGTGTAGCACCACCATATTCCGTAGAGCTGTACATAGAATATAAATCACTCTATCAGTATCTGGCTCCAGTGGGTCAATGGGGTTTACAGTTTAATCTTTACACTTACTCTTGTAGAGACTGGCTGTAAACCCAGAGGAAGTATGCATACACAAGGAGAACCTCCAGTGTAAATTCACTCATAAGAGTACAGTCATTCAGATAAAGACTTTATATCAGCTAATTATTATAATACAGATTTGAATTTGGACTACTAACATGCTTCCAAAAACTCGACATATACTCAACAAAACCCAATGATGATAGTTGGACTTTTATGAAAGTGCAGGCTGTGATTTAACATTAGACATCTTTTTGTTTCGCCAGGCTTAAAGAGGAAGGCAAAGGGCAAAGTTATTAAAATTAATTAGCTTTATTAACCAATCCACAAGCAATAGTTTGACTCTTATGATAGTTCCTGGGGTAGATGAACTATCATGCAACATAGCTTGATGTTGAAGAACTTGTGTAAGTTTTCCGTAAATCATATTGCTTGAATTCAAAAACTTGTATTCTATAGAAGAATATATACAGTCTAAGAAATATAAAGTTTGGTTAACTGACAAACACAACAAAAATGTTACAATGATTTTACCAAACACATGCATTCAAAACAAATCCTAGCCAGACTATTCTGAAATAGCGGCTGTGCGTATATTTATTTTATGTATAACTCCATTATTTATTTCTGACTGTTGGAAATTTGTTACTTTTCATAACAGAATTTAGTAGATCTATTGAAATGCTTTTTCTGTAGATTTTTGATACATTCTTCGCTTTTATTAGTCACTAGCCATGCAGTTCCCAGTGAGGTTAATTTTGCTATTTTTGTATGGTGTTTACAGAACTTAGTAATGAACTTCCTGATAATGCAAAAAGGTAGAACTTAAAGGGTTGCCCAATTCTAAAATATATTGATTGCCTATCTTCAGGATAGGTCAACAATAGCAGATTGGTGGGGGTTGATTCATCCATTAAATGAATGAGAACTTGGCCTACAATACCAAACCTCCACTGTAGCCAATGCAGTGAGAATTGAGTTCCCTGTGTCTTGCAGAAATAGACTCATTGCACGATTGCACCATCCTAGTGAGCAGCTGATTGACGAGACCCTCTGTTTATTGATGACACATCCTGAGGATAGGCCATTAATAGTTCACTAAATTGACAACTCTTTTAATGCATCAGAAGCCCAAAAGAATAATTGCCATTTTTACAAACTTTTAACATTTCTATTGCTGAGACCCCTGCTGATCGGTGAAATGAGAGGGCTGCCGCACTTATCCGAGTGCTGTACCCCTTCGGCTATCTTCACTGCAAGTCAACTCCTCTTGACAGCTAAAGAAGAATGCATGGAGGATTGAAATGGTTCTATATGATGCAAAGGATTGAAATGGTTCCATATGTTACAAGATAAGGCTTAGAACACTAGACATGCTCAATGTTCTCATCTATGTTGAAGCTCCTATGTTCAAACCTTGCAGATTTCAATTTAGTAGGTGTATGTAACGTTTTTCAGTAATTGGAATTTCTACGTCAAATCTTTCTATAAGTGACTCAAAAAACCATCAGAGAGCATTGTAACCTAATCTCTGCTGCCCATGTATGATTGTTTTAACTAGTAATACATGTATATATTTTAAATGGAAAGCTTCACATATACTAGTTTTTTTAATAAGCCGCATGAGTGCTCTATTCACCAGGTCCCATTATACCCCTATCCAAAACCAAAATTGTAATTGCAAATGTGAAAAAAAGTTAAAATGTTATTAGTTTCGAGCACAGGGTTCTAAAAACTCCGGCAATTCGCACTACTAACGCTTTCATACATGTTCCTGCTGTGTTACAATTTGGTCCCTAATCGCTGATTTCTATAGAACCCAATACTGATAATGGAACCCCGGAAAAGATTCGGCTCTGTTCATTGCACGCTGGATGTTGGTAATCTCCGATTTCTGCTATAAAACCAGGGAGCACAGTAGTTTGTTAGAGGTTAGTAGCACTTGTTAATTTGATCAAGGCTGAAGTTTACGGAGGATAAAGTAAACAATGCAAACTGCAGACACCATCAGTTTCCTCTGGTCAGTGAAGTGTGGTCTGTTCCATTTACACTTCACAACAACATCTGATGGGCTTTGTCAGTGCTGCACAGAGTAATTAAACCTGAAATCAATAGCAGGCATTTGTCATGTTTACAGCCGCTCTTTCTGCTGGGTTAAACTCATCAGTTTAGTGCAGTTCTGTTTTACTGCTGGGACACGCTCCATTATTTCTTCAGGTACAGTTGAGATATTCAGTTACAGTACATGTCCGATAGTTTGAATACGTCAGTAAGATTAAAAGGGGCAGGAAAAATGAACATTTTTATTTAATTTATCCCTTACATTCTCCAGAGTTCAGTTCACATTTTTCCCTTCCATCTCTTATCGAAATATTAATGCACCTACTTAATATATTCCCGTGCTCAGCCCTAGACTACTTGAAGGTGAGCGGAGGACACAGACTGTTGCCTGGCGTTCAGTCTATATTTTATCCTACAAGCTGCTTGTTTAGTTTGTTCTTAGTCTATTGAGTCCTTGAAGGATGGTCTACTCTAGATGATAGAAGTCTGTCTAATACTTTGAGCCAGTTATTATGGACCATTTACATATTACGCTGGGCTGTGCAGAGTATCTGAGAGGTGGATTTCATAGACCTTGGGGGATATTTATTAGGACTGGGGTTTCATAAGCTTCCAGTGTTAAGCAAAGATTTGTTCGAGTGAATTGCGTGAAGTTTATTAAAAGTGCATGCTTTTTAATTAGTTGGGAACACTTTGGTCTTTCCTAAAGCCAGAAATTGGAGTCTATACCTATTATAAGCACATAGATTTGCAGCACTTTTCATGCTGTTTTCTGGCTTTGAACATAATAAGTTTGCTGGACTGTCATTGGCCACTTCCAATTCCACTCAGCCACGTCCACTTTTCTAGGCATTTTTCAAAAGAGGCCAGAGCAAAGAAGAGTTGCAAATAGGGCGTGCACAAAAATTTGTAACATTAGGCCATAAAACTAGTTAAATTCAATAATAATCACAGGGTGCATTAGTGGATACTGAGTCCTTCCTTACTTATTCTAGATCCTTTTTAGACTAGATTGACTCCAGTTTAGGGGTGATTCAGATTTATGGGATCACTTTGAACCTCTGTGATGATTTTAACCCAATTGTACTTTAATGGATTTTTAGCAATTAATGTGACATGCATAATCGCAAGATGGTTATATTGTTGTTGTATTCAGCTGTTTTTGCTTTTGTCCATCCTTGTTATGTTTGCTGGTGTTATCGCTGCACTCTGTGCGCAGCAGTTTCTTAGCAATTGGGCTGAGATAGTCATGTGACCTTGAGCAATCAGCTGACCCTGTTCTGTGCTTGAATAGTGATTGGATAGGGTGCACAACACACTCACTTCATTATGTGAGAAGCTGATGTCCACAGATGGTGATCAACACACTGATCTCCACAGGAGTCCCACTATTCTCCTGACCTGTGGCTCAGTATATAAGAGATCCTCGTTAATATCCCGCGCTTTTTACAGACGTTTCTGAAGAAGGGTCAACGTCCATGAAATATTGGCTGTTTTTTAATTATATAATAACAAGAACCGGGTTCATTACTCATTGGAATACTGTATTGTTTTATAGGAGTTGCGCCCTTTATTTCCAAATTTTTAATAGTTTCCTTCAGTCTAACTACCATGCCCTGTTTCACACGGTTGGCATTAGTGGACAGGCAGCACCCTATCCTGTTTTACATAAGGAAGTTAAATTTCTCTACACAGTGTCAGTAGAAGGAGCTCCACTGCTTTCTCTTCTTCTCTTGTATATTGTATAGTGGTTGTGCCTGGTATAGCAGGAACTGAATGAAACTGAACTGCACTCGGGTCATATGACTGTTGAATGTGACATCATATGCCTGAATAGAGGCCATGGCGCTCACCTGACTGCCATGGCTTCTTCAAACAGATGAGCAACAAGGAACCTGAGTGATAGACCACACTGATCACATATTGATGACCCATCAATAGAGTTGGTCATTATGATAGAGGGGACAGACAATTTTTGTTAAATTGGATAGGATCGTCCCGATCTGATAGTTAGCAAAAATCGCCAAAATGTTGTCTCTTTGCTTTGAGGAGAAAGGATATGTGTGTCGGCTTAGTACTGCTGCCTTGCAGTGCTGGAGTTCTAGGTTGAATGTGACCTTGATAGGGATTTGAACCTGGGACTCCACCACTGCAAGGTAGCTAATCACACAACATTCTATGTATTTATTCTGGGCGCTCTTCCACATGGGCATCGGTTTTTGTCTTGCCTAGGGTGTTTGGACAGCTTAGTACCTGTGGTTATTTATTCTGTGTGGCACTTATTCTCTTTTATCTTATACTGCGTTATACATTGCTCTTTCCATCTGCATTAAACATTTTCCATATCCCCCATCTAAGGATAGCCTAGGCCTCTTAGGTTCCTGATGTGGGGCTACCCTTATTGGGTGATTGTTGTGCTTCTAGGCAGGGTCTGCCACACCAAAGTTGGTTATGGATAGCATTCCCATGCCCATATTTTTGTTGCGTTACTTGCTTTATTTTGTATTTTCCCCTTTTTATGATATAATTTACGCCTATAGTCGTCAATTGTGGACATTAATTACTTCTTGGTCTGATTTGTTAGTGACATCCGTGGAGGGCACCGTACTTGTGCGCTGCACAAATTTAACAATAAGAAGATCATCGTGCTAAAACTGTGATCTTGAACCACCAATGAGTTCTAACTGATCCAAGGAGCAAGGTACTTTTGGTCTTGTTTAGTGTCATTGTGCTGATTGTACCTCTAGTTCCAGACACCTTTATTTGGTGAAATATGTGATTAAGGATCGCTAATGATTTCCTAAACAAAATAACATTATAGAGAACATACATCCCTCGCACTGCTTATAGATTTGTGTTCCTGGAAATATGGCACAGCATTCTAAGCAAAGGGCCATTCAAATCAATGTCATTGTGCTTAGAAAGTTGTGTTGGACACTCAGTAACAGACATTTCTAACCTGCGCCAAATATAAATTCATGAACCTATTGCACAGCTACATAGAAAGAACTATTGAGCAACATTTCCCAACTGGGGAATATTTGGTGAACTGTTGTCTCGGGGGTTGTCTGAACATTTGTGTGTCCAAAGGGCGTAGTTTCTCCTTAAGGAGAGCACCCACAAAAGTGTGTGGAGACACCTGGGGGGTGAGTGGGTTGGGGGATGGCATTGTCTCTCTCCAAGGAGAGCACCCAGAAGGGGTGTGAGAAGACACCTGAAAAGTGAGTGAGGAGACTTATAATAATAATCTTTATATAGCGCCAACATATTCTGCAGCGCTTACAAAAACAGGGGAATACAGAATGACAAAAGTACAAAAATACAAAAACGACGGTTACATGTAGAAATCAGTTGAAGGAGACAGTAGGGGTGAGGGTCCTGCTCCAATAAGCTTACATACTACAAATAATGGGGTGATACAGAAGGTAAAGTGCTGGAGATGTGCACGGTATGGCGAGGTGGAGAGTGTGGGATGCTATACACTTAGATAATGGTCAGACTTAGGGCTCCCACCCACTGGCGATATTTTCTTTCTTGCGCTGCAAGAGCACGAGAAAACTCTCGCATTGCAGCGCAAGAAAGAGGCCGGTATAGAACCGGCATATCGCAAGTGGTTTCAATGGGGCCAGCGACAGCAGCGCTAGCCCCATTGAAAGCACAGGGAGGATGCCGCAGACTTCTGCCACAACTGTCACAGCTGTGACAGCTGTGGCAGGAGTTTCCTTCATCCCCGCGGGACCGCGGGGATGAAGGAATCCTCTGCCACAGCTGTGACAGCTGTCACAGCTATGGCAGAAGTCTTCGGCATTCTAGCCCATTGCTTTCAATGGGATCGGCATGGGATTTTTTTACCACTTATTGATGATTATCGGGGAAGGGCTTATATTTCAAGCCCTTCCCCGATAATCATTCTGCGGGGCTTGGCAGAAAGCAGTGATTTCAATGGGATCGGCAGCAGTGCTGATCCCATTGAAAGCAATGGGCTAGAATGCCGGGGACTTCTGCTACAGCTGTGACAGCTGTGGCAGAGGATTCCTTCAATTCCAGGGTCCCCGCGGGGATGAAGGAAACTCCTGCCACAGCTGTTACAGCTGTGGAAGAGGTCCCCGGCATTCTCGATCTTTTTTCAATGGGGCTAGCGCTGCTGCTGCTGGCCCCATTGAAAAGACCGGCGATATGTCAGCGTGATGCCGATATCCCGGCATCATGCCAATTTTTTTCTCGCACTGCGATGCGAGACTTTAACTTTAGTCTCGCATCGCAGTGGAGAAAATATCGCCAGTGGGTGGGAGCCCTTAAGCCGTGTGACGGCAGAAATGGTGTGACTGCAGGGAGCATGTTTTCAGGCGGAGTACAGAGGGGTTTGGTTTAGGGGATATAGCATGCCTCTCTGAAGAGGTGCATTTTTAGAGCACGCCTAAAGTTTTGTGTGTCAGAGATTGCCCGGATAGTTTTGGGTAGCGCATTCCAGAGGACTGGTGCTGCTCTGGAGAAGACTTGGAGGCAGAAAAGAGTGGTTCAGGTTAAAGGGGCACTCAGTCTGATTTTGTAAGCAGAGCAGAGGGCCCGGTCTGGGTGGTGGATTGAGATGAGGAAAGCAATGTAGGGCAGCGCAGTGCTATGGAGAACTTTGTGGATGAAGGTAATGAGTTTAAATTGGTTTCTGTATTTGACAGGCAGCCAGTTCAATGACTGGCACAGGGCAGAGGCATCCGAGTAGCGGCTGGACAGGAAGATGAGCCTGGCTGCCGCATTCAGGATGGATTGGAGAGGGGAGAGTCTGGTGCAGGGGAGTCCGATCAGCGGCGAGTTGCAATAATCGAGCTGAGAGTGGATTTGGGCAACAGTGAGCATTTTTAGCATGTCCACAGTAAGAAAAGGGCAGATTCTTGCGATGTTCTTGAAGTGCAGGTGGCATGTTTGGGCCAGAGATTGGATGTAGGGGGTAAAGGAAAGATCAGAGTCAAATATCACCCCAAGACAGCGGGCAGGCCATACACGCTCCTCTGGGTAATTTACGCAAAAAAGGAAAATAGAACAATACCCCTACAGTGCCACATATTGCATGGCAGCATTCCTGCAAATCAATGTACGGCTTTTTAACAATGATTAAAACAATGATTGGGAATAGAAAAACCAAGCCAGAAATCCATATACAGACAGCTGTTTTGGGGGTTTGCCCCTCATCAGTGTGCAATATGTTTCTGGCTTGGCTGGTGAGAGGCCTGTGACGTGGGTCAAGTGGGGTGTCGTCTCTCCTTAAGGAGAGCACCCAAAAAGTGTGTGAAGACACCTAGGTGGTGAGTGGGTTGGGGGATGGCATAGTCTCTTCCCAAGGAGAGCACCTAGAAGGGGTGTGAGAAGACACCTGAAAAGTTAGTGAGGAGACTTATAAGGTTGAAAATTTGTAACATCGATCAACTACTTTTCTCTGTTGGATAGCTTAGATAATTTAAGCATCGTTACAATTAAATCTGGATAGTTAGCTATACATTCTAGCTTGTTGTATAATTTCTTTTTCTTTATCTCCAAAAGTTTAAACTGCTCTAATATAAGAAGATAAATCCCACTGATTGACCGTCATACTTATTGGGTCGAAGGCTTTTTAAAAGGCTTTTGTTTCTGTAGCTAGGCCCTGTGCTTGGTAAAATGACTTGAGTAACCAAGTGGATCGGTGTAGCTTACTAATGAATCATGTGCAGCATTAACTGTAACAGGAGGAATGAAAAGCAGATTGTTGGTAGTTCAAGCAGCATTCAAGTCTTATTATCTCATTATATATCACATTCAAAGTCTCTTGTTTTACTTTAGTTCTGGAAATTAGTCTCTTCTTATATACGGACATCGTGTTTTTGTTTTTGCTGTTCATTTAAATAGTACAGAAAATCATTACAAGAGCTCACCTTGTCATACTCAGTATGGGATTGCAGTTTTCAAAAATTGTATTGACTTAAATTCCTTATTAGATGGTTGTATGAGTAGAAGACAAATGGCTTCAGAGTATGGAGGAGATTGGGAACTTGTCTGCAACATGACTAGTATACACTATGGATTTTTACCACTAAGGCCTCCTTCACATGACCATATGCGTTTTTACGTTTGCTCAAATGCACCATATAAATCGCATGAATAAATAATTGCCGCAATCGAGTCCCGATCTTTATTCGTGTATTTTCAACCACTCACACGGGCTGCTGCTGCATATCAGCAAAAAAAAAAAAAGCAGAAATGATGAAAAGCATTAATTGCTGTAAAATGCTCAGAATGACCAATAATGCTTAAACTGGGCCAGCTGTGTTCTTTTCCCAGCACTGTATGTTGGGTAACTCCCTTTTTTCCAGCTTCCATTGACGTCTATGGGAGCTTCCTGCGTATCTCGACAAAAGATAGGGCAAGACCTATCTTTTCATGCGATGTAAAAAATTGGCGACCGAAAACTGGTGTATGTGCTATTTTTCCTGGGGCGAATGAGTGCATTGAAATCCAATGGTTCGGATGTTTGCATTTGATCGCTGTCTGCTCTGTTTTAGTGCATTTCAGCAATTTTTACCATAACTCATCACCCAATACAATCATGGCGTGCATTAAAACACACTGTCAAACGCATTTGGAAACGCTGTAAAATGCTGCGTTGAAAATGCGTTGTTTTTAGTGATGCCTGTGTGAGAGCAGTGTATTGTACATTTCTGATGGGCATTGAAAAATACTAATGTGACAATTCGTTAAAGAGCAGAACGAATTTTCAGCTGCTTTATGAAGTTCATAAGTATGACAAGGTGACAGGTCCTCTTTAAAGTACTTTACAAGGGAACATTTGGGGGAAATCTGTAGAAACTAACTTACTATCTTTAGGGTTAAATGCCAGAAGATATATGTGGTTAGGAGTTTGTGGTTGTATAAAGTGCTTTTAAGTCTTTGTGTTTTGTGAGGAATGGTATATGGAATGTCCAGAGCACCATCCTTCTTCTTGATTGCTTATGGTCCAGAGGAGTCTGTATTGATTCTTCATGCTGGAATGGAAGGTAGTTGGAATAAAATTCCAAGGCTTCTTCTTCCCAGTCTTTAGTACTCATGAAGATGAATTTCTTAATTTCACAAATATAATTATAAATTTGCACATAGGGAAAATATTATGGTTCAATGACATTACATAATTATAGAAGTTTATGGTTTGGGTTGTAATTAGAGATGAGTGAGCATAGTCGCTAAGGGCAATTGCTCGAGCGAGCATTGCCCTTAGCGAGTACCTGCCCGCTCGAGAGACAAGGTGCGGGTGCCGGCACAGGGGAACGGTGAGTTGCGGCAGTCAGCAGGGGGGAGCAAGGGGGAGAGAGGGAGAGAGAGATCTCCCCTCCGTTCCTCCCCGCTCTCCCCCGCAGCTCCCCGCCCGCCGCCGGAATCCGAACCTTTTCTCTCGAGCGGGCAGGTACTCGCTAAGGGCAATGCTCGCGCGAGCAATTGACCTTAGCGAGTATGCTCGCTCATCTCTACTTGTAATATCAGTCACTTTTCAATACTTCCATTTTACCATCTTAAAGGTCGTATGTGATCCCTTCCTTTAAGAAAGGACTTATGAAAAAGGCAGTTGCAGATAGCATTTTGCTTTTTGTCCCAATTTTCTCCTGATGCTAGTCAATGGTGGGACGTCCTTTAATTTTTCCAAGTAGATCACCCCGTCATTTCACTAATGTGGCACATAGGAAGGGTTTTAACTGGTTTATTTTGGAGAATACATTTTCTCTTAAACATTCTTCAAAAGGGGAGAGAGCTCTTTATGCATACAACTCAAAAGTTATTTTGAAAATGGTGTCATATTTTGAGTTATAGAATATGAGGGGTCTTTACAACACGGTTAACTGGGCGGAAACAAGATATAAAAGCCAATACAGGGAAATGGCAGGAGAAAATTTCTCAGAACAACATGTATTTTTCTATAAAATGTACTTTAAAGCAAATGAGTGTAAAGGGTAGGCTTGAGTCTGAACCAGTCTACAGGCTGGAGCTGTAGTGAAGGCTCTGGTCTACGAGATTCAGTGCAGTTCAGCAGAATATGTGATGTTATGTGATCATTCAATCAGCTGCTGATTCATCCTGCATGCTGAGAGGGGGAGACAAAGGCAGAACTACAGGTGAAAACTGATAAGCAGCCAATTTGTTTGCCTATATATAATAAAAGTCTTGACAACTGCTGTGATTCTATGACTGATCCTTACACAAGGAAATGTATTTTAATGACAGATACTCTTTAAACAAGTAGTTCTAATAACTAATGATAGCCTGACACTTCCTGTCCTCTTCAGATCACTTCTCAGCACTTACCTCATGATCATCACAGGCAGGATTACAATGAAAGATAACACCTATATATAAATAGCAATGGATTCAGCATTTACAATAAGTGATGATGACAGATCTCCTCCTTCACATCCCAGCACACTGACCTCTGCATAGGTCGCAGAACATGCCTAAAACAGTTTCCCATACAAATCATTGAATCCCCACCAGTCCATTGTGTCTGTGGTCCATGAGGCTGCTCTACCGAACAGGAAGTGTCAGACTTATTAGCCTTAGTGAACAGAGGGAAAACTGCAAAATATTAGGATTTTTTAAAATATATTCACATAGAAAAGGAACAAATAACTCACGAACTATTTTTAAAAAATACGTTTCATATAAAAACTTCACTGGGAAGTTCCCTTAAAACATAACTTTTATTTCACAGACATATAATATAATGGGCTAATAATGCCAAGTCAAAAGCACAGAAAAAGCTGTTTATCAGCAAATAGTAGGTCGGCCCTGACCATGTATAGTTTGGTATATTTTAGGGATTATTCATACATCCGTATATCGGCTGGGTTTTCACGCCCGGCCGATATATGGTGTCCCTTTCTGCAGGTGGAGGAGGTGGTCCGGGCTGGACCGGGAGCAATGCACTGAGCTCCCGCCTCCTCTCCACCCTCTCTCCGCCCCTCGCCACTATTTGCAATGGGAGGGGGCGAGACGGACAGAACTTAGCTCCGCACCCGTTCCGCCCTCCCATTGCAAACAGTGGTGAGGGGGCAGGGAGAGGGCAAAAAGGGGGCGGGAGCTCAGTGCACTGTTCCCAGTCCAGCCCGGACCACCTCCTCCACCTGCAGAAAGGGACACCATATATCGGCCGGGCGTGAAAACCCAGCCGATATATGGATGTATGAATAAGCCCTTGGGCCACAGGCCCTAAAATAACACCACTATCTCAGCAGAAGAATCAATATAGAAGCTCAAGTTGAGAACATGGTCAGTAGATTTTTTTTGACCCAGTAGATATATGAGATCTAGTTGTTTTTTTCCCACAAACTGAAATTAGGCATTCTTTCATTTTCCTTCCCACATACACAGAGTGATAGACATGGATGGTGGCTATCCTACAATAGTTAAATACATTTGCTGGGACTTCAAATAGGTCACACAAATATGTCCATCATATGAAAGACTAGCAGCCATTTAAAAGAACCCAAGAGATGATCTCAGACTGAGTGAAATACTTGTATCTCACTACACTCAGTATTAAATGGGTTGCTAGCCTTCAAGTGAATATACACTTTGGTAGTTCACCACAATATGGCAGCCCCAGAGGGATGTCAGGATTAACCCACATTCGCTCTCAGCTGTCTATTCAGGCTGTGGTCATTAGCCGCACTTCTAGCAGAAGAGGCTTTGAGCAAGTCTCTCTATACTGACTTGAATTCTAACATTTGGACTTTTCAGCCCAAAATGAACAAATAACTCACCAACTATTTTTAAAAGATAATAGCTCAACTTGTTTCTACTGTTAAAGTTTCCTCAGAAGATAAAATTTGGCACACTGTGATGGAAAGCATGGCAAATCAGCAAAGAAAAAGTGCTGTTTAAATTTACTGCCAGTCCTGATGGTAGACTGGTAGCAAAGCAACTGATGAATGCAAGTAAGATAAAAACACTACCAGCCCTAATGGTGGACTGGTAGAAGAGCTACTCATGAGTGCAGGTAAGATGAAAACACCACCAGCCCTGATAGTCACATGGAAAATGAACAAATAATTTGCCGACAATTAAAAAAAAAAAGTTTAACATAAAAACTTGATTTAAACAATAGGTTATTTTCTGGTGACCTATGGAAAAACAAAACTAGACAATCTCACAACCACCAGATACAATCAATCCTCATCGCCAAGAACTAAATGGAGGGAATGATAGAATTGATAATGGATGATTCTTCAAAGAGAAAATCTTCCAGCACTCAAAAATAAATATATAAAACTTCAAGACCAACTGATTATTTAAAATTAATTTATTATGCAGTCAACCTCCTGTATATATAAGTGGGCTAGTATTACCTTGGTTACTTATTTCTCTCCAGACTCATTTTTCTCAAATGGTCATATAATCTCAATTCTGACCAGCTCAGATTTACTTGGGATTATGGATTCATTTTCTAGTAAATTTTTCAGTTTGTGTGATACTGTTACATGGATCTATAACAGAAACTTCCTGGATGGGAACACAGAATCACCTATCACAGTTAATGATGGTGATCACACACTGCTGTCACACAGTTATAATGGAGATAATCACAGCTCATCCTCCTGACTGTATACCTATGGGCTGTAGCTTATTTAGGTGAATATAAAAACTAATGATAATTAAACTGCTACCCCCAGCAGGTAAAAATAGTAAAGCCTCAGTAAATGCTAGGCTGATGCATCATAAGATAGATGTGAGACTGGAAATAAAAAATCTCAGCCTCAAGATGGAACCTGATAAGCATCAGACAGAAAGTTGCACTGCATGGAGTTCACTGCAATACACAGAAGAGATGTGCAGAGAATTACAGCAATCAGATAAAGGGGTAAAATGTGATTGTTCCCAGCAAGAGAAACCACGTAATCTTGTAGATATAATACCTTTTAATGGCTAACAAAAATACATGATGTTAATGTGAGCTTCCGAACCTACACAGGGCTCTTCTTCAGACTTAAATGAAACAAATCTGAAGAGGCATGCATATTTATGCATGCATACTTATGACAAGGCACAGACATGGATGTGATAGGTTTGCATTTAAAAGAATACTACCACCGAAATACAAATATCTTTAAAAAGTCACTGATAAGGGAGTAGAGGTTTTATGGTCCCTGAATTAGTGTTGAGGGGAAGTGGGGGTCACCAGGCCAGCAGTGTTATCTGTGCTACAGATTTCTTATACCTCCCCCTCACGCATAAATCCTCGCAAATAATTTAGCCCTCTATTGAAAGTGTCAAAAAAACGTCATAAATTTATATTCCCAAATTCTTTTACGGCTTTGTGAAATTGCCTTTCAGTATCATAACTTTCATATCTTCTATGTCGTGTCCGTGACTAGAGAAGTGCTTGGCCACAGGTAATTCCGTCTTTTTCTGTTTAATCGTGTGGTGGTGAGATCTCAGCCTCGCTCTGTTTTTGTCCTGTTTCTCCAACATAAAGGCCACCAACAGGACATTTACTACACAGGATCATGGGAAAATGTGTTTTAGCCGCAGTTGGTATTTAACTTTTATTGCATCTTAAAGAAAAATAACATGTTGTAGCAGAAGATAAAAAAGAGGAACACTCTTTCAAGTTTCAAGCTGTACAGTCTTGGCTCTTACTTTTAGTAAAGTTCCTAGTTGCTGCTCCGAAACTAAAAAGTACTGGCTACACAATATCTCCTCTTTTCTACATCATATAAGTAGTCATTTGTGAATGCATGTAGATATATATGTCCAATTAGGATAAGCTACGGACACAGCAGTCATGTGATAATATATGGTACGGCTGGGCTGTAGACAAGAGGAAATGTATAACAGTTACTGTCTACATGCTGATTGGTAAATATATACAAAGTTTTTTGTGCATAAGATTTCTAAAAATGCTACTTCATTTTATATACAAATGTCTACAATTCATGTTCATATAATACACAATGTAAATGGCCTATATAGTAAACCATGTACATTTATTTTACAATGCAGAAGGCCTTGGAGGCGGCACTGAAGGAAAATGTTGCATTAGCCAAAGAGTATCAAACGCTGCAAACCAGCTATCTGGATGAAAAAGACAAGCTGATGATCAACTACGAGAGCAGGATAAAAATGGAGGCGACAATGAGAGATTATTTACAGGTAATTTTAAAGGGAAGAGATTCCTAACACACTATTATGTAAATGATGTATACTTCATTATGGAATTACATAGTAGACTGTTTTATGACATTAAGGCCTCCTTCCCACGAGCGTGACGGGCTCCGCAGCGTAATATTCCGCTGTGAAGCCCGTCACGGCGCCCCCCAGAGCCCCTATACTTACCTGCGGGAGATAGCGTGAAATCGCTTCCCCGCCCACCACCGCCGCGTCACCGCTCGTCACCGCTCGTCACCGCCCACCGCTCTCGCGTCACCAGCCGTGTCACGTGACGCGGCCGGACCGCGTCATTTGGCGTCATATGACGCTCGGCGGTGGGCGGGAAAGCGTTTTTTCACGCTATCTCCCGCTGGTTACAGCGGGAGATAGCGTGAATGGACGGCTTCCATTGACTGCAATGGAAGCCGTCAGTGCGTACAGCCCGTCCTCACCCGCAGAAAATAGAGCATGCTGCGGGTGAGGACGGGAGAAATCGCGGTGCGTAATTCCGCGGTGGAATTACGCATCGTGAGCATGGAGCTATTAGGTTCAATAGAACCTAATAGCTGCGTGCAACGCAGCGGATTTTCGCCGCGTATTACGCGGCGGAAATCCGTTCGTGGGAAGGAGGCCTTAGTGTGGGCCTGTGCCATGCTATACTCCGCGTTAAATATCACCCATATTAGACCTGGCAATGGGTCACGAGACTGTCCACAACAGAGGAGACTGCGCGATCCCCACACACTCCCCTCTGGAATAACCCCAAACTGCCACACTTCCAGCGCTTCCCGGAGTCCGCCTTCTGGAGATGCCGGGGCGTCAATGTCCTCTCTGACATAGTCAGCGAGGGCAAGTTTTGCACCTTTATGCAGCTACGGATAGCCCACGGCCTGCCCGAAAACTCCTACTTTAGGTATTATCAACTGCGAGATGTAACCAGGGCTTAGTTTGGAGGTTTATCTATCCCACTATCCATGACACGACTGGAGAGCCTGGCGCAGATGTGCAATCTTGTCAAACCGCTGTCGAGTTTTTATGCCCATACAGTGCAACACCTGGCCCCGCTAGGCGAAAGGGCCGTACAGAGATGGGGGGGGGGGGGGACATCCCTGACCTGACCTCAGGGAAGGATGAGGATATATTGGGTGGTTCTGGTCCCCCCCTGGTTAGCGCTAGAGACAAGCTCATCCAAGTTAAATTTCTGCACCGCATATATTATACCCCCTCCAGGTTGTGCACTATGGGCCTGCTCCCTACTGCAACGTGCCCACGATGTTTGGTGGCGGATGGGACAGTCATGCATGTGTTCTGGGAGTGCACGGTCCTACAGGAATATTGGAGAGACGTGCTTGTCTTCATGGAAACGCATCTAGGGGCACCGAGGATCATGCATCCTGGAACGTGCCTCTTTGGGCTTGTGGGAGACCTGCCGGTGGCCGCAGCAACACGTACATTATACAAGCTGCTACTCTTCTATGCAAAAAAAGTGATTCTACTTAATTGGAAACACCCTGGGAGGCCGACTAGGAGCGCATGGGTCCGGGTCGTTAATGCTGAAATCCCAATGTACAAATTGACATACATGGCCAGGGGGTGCCCTGAAAAATTCGACAAGATTTGGGATAGCTGGGTGAGTTGCCCCACGACCGTGTCGGGAGAGCCAAGCCAGGTGGTAGGGGGGGAGTGAGGGAGAGAGAAGGATAGAAAGAGAGACACCTGTTAAATCTGCTTTCTACGATAAAACCCTATGCTCAGAAAACTATTTTTTTCTCCTCTATTCCCACAGTTCTTCTTAAGTGAGTCGCGCCAAGGGGTTGGGGGAGAGGGGGGGTCTAAGTTTAAGTTTTTGCTTTCTCTCCTGATTGATCACAGCTGATCTATTCAAGGTTAAACTACTGTTTAGCCATAACTGATAAAGTTAAGAGTTTAAAGGGTTAAAGGGGGAGTGGGGGGGGGGGGTGAAAGAAATAAAAAGTACTAGCCAGGTATAGCATTCCAAGAAGAAATATGTGTATGTACGCAGGCGAAGGTTATCTCTACCCTGTTTTTCATGCAATGTACTGTCAGGGTAATAAAATATTCTAAGTACAGCACCAATCAGGCCCACCCCACTTGCCCGCTGCCGGCGATAAGAAGAAAACACCACACGGAGGTCTGGTATAGTTTCTCACACGGGACATGGCTCTCGGCTGTGCTTTATTACAGATTACATGAGATCTTATACCCTTTGTCCCATCACCAACAAGGGGTGATGGGCTTATAACCATATATGGGCAGTCCGGATTTTTGGCCTAAGACAGTGAAAGTTATGTACATTTGAACATCTTGATATCTTGTTCCAGCGCTTCTGGGAAAACAGCCAAGTACACGCGGCCTTGTGTCTGGTTCCGTATCTTCTCTGAATTTCTAGAACATCTCTCTCAGCCTTCTAAAGCCTTGGAATATCTGATGTAAGGCGACATATAAGTTTTTTCTCATTTGGAATTGAATAAAACTTGCATATAGGTATAAAAGTATAAAGAACATATGGCAATATATATATATATACCCTCACAAACCCCCCTAAAAAACTTAATATGGAGATCAAGCATCAGACTTTGCACTCTTCCTCGGTCGTCTCTCCCTTGCGTCAGGGTTTCTCCACTGCCTGTAAGTCCCTACTCCTAAAAGGGAGGGATCCCTACCTCACCTCAGAAGGAGGCCATGGATTCCCTGGGCTTATTTCCGGGCATCCATACCCTCTATCTGTACGAGTTAACACCCCGCAGGGTGTGCCCTCGCCGGAACCTAAGGTCTTCTGCACTTTCCCTAGGCAAATGGGAAGTCCACTGACAGTCCATCTTATGAGACCGGGGCGGCGCAGTACTAGTCCATTTCTCCATTCTTCTGGTAACGTACCTGGTTGGCATTATCGGAACTGGCTCTTCATCTTTTTCAAACAAGGGAAATTTTGGTCACCATTAAAGGGATAATACACAAACAGGAAATTACATACCCCACCTCTTTCTGCTAAAATCATATCCACGGCTACTCTAGGGCCATGGATGCAGTGGGCCCTAACTGGTCAGCTAACCCTTGCAAAGCATCTCTGGTGTAGTTTACAAACCTCTGCTGATTGTAATAGATATAATTCATTCAATCTACATTATTATTAACAGTGACAGGAGCAAATAAGGACTCAAAACCTGCTTTAACCTGATTTCTAGAATTAAATTCATCTGGCACCCCCCTTGGCACTCCTATTACATCTATGTGTACATGTGGATCAAAGTTACCACCTGGAGTCTCAACTTCTCTCTTAGCACGATGCGGTGTTGGATTCTCACCCTCATATTGCTCATATTGCACATTTGATTGTATTAATTTGTTCTGAAACAGGGGGCTAGTGTACAGTAGTCAAAGGTGTGTGTTAGAGGAATTGTACCACATTATAGCATGTAAAGGATATGCAGGATCATTAGTTTTTTCAGTGCGAAGTGTGGATCCAAGTGGGCTTTCCTTCAAGCTTGACTGCAGTTGGGGTGGTAAGCAACATCTGGTAAGGACCTTTAAACCGGGTCTCTCTCTCAAACTTTTTCACATAGACCCTGTCACCTGGTTTCAGATTGTGACACTCATCTGTAGGACCTGGGAGAAAAGCAGAGACTACAGAATGCATTATTGACAATTCCTTGGGGAGGCCTATGACAAAATTAACAAGAAAATCATTCCCCAAACTCGGCTACTGTGGCATGTACCCTCCTGGGAAAAGAAAAACTAATAGAAGACACTCAATTCAAAATTTACCCATTTTCTTTATTGCATTTTTGTATCTACTTTCCCACAACTCCGCGGATGGTAGGGTGTGTGAAAAGCCTGGAATGTACCCAAAACAGACATGATGTGTTGTATTATTTCACCTGTGAAGTGTGTACCTTTGTTTGACTCAATCACTTCCGGTACCCCGTATCTGCAGATTACCTCATTCATGAGCTTCCGTGCGGTTACCTGCTTATTTACTTTGGTAACAGGGTAGGTCTCCAACCTGAAAAGAAATCAACAACAAGCACATAATCATGCTTCCCAACAAGTGGGAGCTGAGTGTAGCCAATTTGCAATCCCTGAAATGGGTAGAGTGGTCTAGGCAAGTGTGGTGTGGCAAATTTACTTCTGCCCTGTTGCTTACGGCAAAGATCATGCAAAATTGGACAAATGATGCAGCAGCTACAGAAAACCAAAGAGCCACCCGTCCTCGTTCAAGCGTCGACATCATTACTGCTTTGAGAGGTGCATCTTTCCGTGCGTCAGCTGGGCCATCATGGGGCACAGGGATCGTGGTGGGCAAGTGCTGTTGACTGTTTGCCATACGCCGTCCCTTTTTAGTCCATTTGTAGTTTTAGTCAAAGTCCAAAGTTATAATCAAAGTCCAAGTTCATATCAAAGTCCAAGTGTAGTCAAAATCCAAAGTTATTATCAAATTCTTCTTTCTTCCACGGCTTGAGGGCCGCTGCTTTTGCTGTGTGGTCTGTGATGGCGTTGCCTCTTGCTTCTCTGGTGTAGGAATTGGTGTGAGCTTTCCACCTTGTCAGGTAGAAGTAGGGTCTCCATGAGACTGCACCGCTGCATCATTCTTAATTGGCTGTCCTGCTGAGGTAAAAAAACTGTCTGGCCTTCCATGTTGGGCCGTAATCATGAGCTATGCCAAATGCATACCGGGAGTCAGTGTAAATGGTTGCCGTCTTACCTGTGGCCACTCCACACGCCTCCGTGAGTGCTTTTAGTTCCGCTTCTTGTACTGCGACATGCGGAGACATTCTGCTTTTAGGACATCTTGTTGTGTAACCACTGCATATCCAGTGTGGAGTCGTCAATCACCCTGGGTGCCATCTATAAAAAACAACTCAAAATATGCATTATTAACAAGGGCTTTCAGTAACTCTTTTAAAACTTAAATTTTCTTGTTGCATCACTGCTAGACAATCAGGCTGGTATTCTATTTCAAAAAGATCAGAACCTTGTTGCAAAAAATTAAAAAATTAAAAAATGGCTTGCAAAAAATTTAAAAATGGCTGAATTTAAAAATGGCTGACTTGCAATACCTAGATCACCTATGCCTTCTCCTCCCCCCCTTTAAACCAGGGTACTCAATTGGAACAATAGTACCCGGTTTAAGGTAGTATAACATTGTAAAAAGATTTGATGGATGCAGATAAGGCCTGTAAAATGTTAGCACCAATAACAGACATGAGTTACAGCTGGGAAGAATAATCTACAAAACATCTATTCATATTTGAAATGTGATATCCCTTTAAGCAAATTCATTATTAGTCTGTTCCTGCATGCAATGTCTTATCAAAATTTGAGACGGGAGACAAAACAAAACAAAACAAAAACTTTTACTAGCTGCTCAAGCTCCTCACCCCTCCCTTGGACAAGAGGGATGAAACATTACGTACTATTACATCATCTAGCTCCACCCCTTCGATATTGGCTCCGTGCGTCCGTCTTCTCAGCTCCATTTCAGCGTAACAGTCCACACGTCCACATCTCAACCAAGCAAAGTCCCATGCATGGGGTGGACTTTTATCTCCAGTCATTATCCACATCACACATTCCACCACAGCTTGAACACGGGTCACTAACTCTCATCCATCCATGCTCTCAAGTCTGCTCCGTCACCCCCCTTGGAGGTGTACCAGTACATACAGATGCACGGACAAAAAAAATTTGACAAACATACATACATCAGCTGAAAAACACCGAGGTGAGTGCTATGATCTTATAAAGTACATGATTCTATTGAGATGAGATTGTGAATGAGCGCTATCTTTGACAAATTATGTGAAAAAGTTTGCTGAGTGACTGAAATATTCTATATTTCTTATCTACTGAAGCTATTATATGCTGTATTAAACGCTGAAGTATTTTAGAATCTCTGGGTATTTTTCAACCCCCCTGCCTTTCTTTCTCTGTATTTCTCTGTATTTGACCCTGAACAAAAAGTGAAGTCTGAAAGCCCCCACCTTTTTAAAACAAACTGTTATCTCTCCGCGAATATGAAACACAGACTGAATTGTTTAGCTTAAACTATTGCCTGCATTTTGAAATCATAATTACAGCGCAACATGTTCTTCATTTTCAACCCCTGTATAAGTAAGAATATAACTTAGAAATTGCTATATTTCCCTGCCTACTAAGACAGTATAACTAATTAAATTCATTTCAATTCATTGTAAGCAAGCAAAGATATTAACCAAGGTTGTTATTGCATTTTCTCTCTCGCTGTTATCTTCCGACCTTGAAAACTAGACAGACTGAACACAAGCTCGCAGCTACATGTCAACAATCTTTCTCATCTAAAAGCAAGCTCAGTTAACTATTTGCACATACAGTATATACATATATGTATATATACACACATATATATCCATATCTATTATCTATCTTGTATTATACACATTTTTCTCCTTTCTTTCTGCCAACAAATCACATGCATTGTAACTTTCTTATCGACTTGCCTGTTCCTTATACTTCTTCTCCCCTACCTAACTGCCAATATAACCTTCAATAGACACTCTCCTGACGCCCTCTTGATCACTTACTGTACTTTTCAACATTTCACTTACGGATACTTTCTTAAACAAATAATGTGTACATACTTTCTCTGACTGTCTCTCTCTCTCCTCTCCAGCACTTTCTAGCAAACCTTGGTCTTTCAAGGCACCTCTCGGTCCTAAAGACCTCCTCCCAGACACCATTTTGTAATCTGCCGTGCGGGTCGGTGTCACACATTTTCATTAGAGTTTTCTTACATTCTACAAATTCATCCACACGGCGGCAGCCCTTGAGGGGCTCTATCTTCTTTAATAAGGTCTTACGCATATTACAACAACAACAATAATAATAATAACACGCTCCATAGAATGCATCCCTCTTAATTTTCAAATTGTCAGCCCCTTATATACCGGCAAGACAACCGAGGGTCCCTTCTCCTTATGGAACCAGCCCCATAAAATGCATCTCTCTGAAATAAAATCGTTAGCCCCATATATAAGGCAAACCGACCGAGAGTCCCTTCTCTTATGAAGCCTATCTCACAAAATGCATCCCTCTCTGCTAAACCATTAACAACTAACTAAACTAAACTGAGGGTCCCTTCTCTTGTGACATTAAATGAAAAGAAAGAGAGAAAAAAAAAAAACTTCTGCAGATACAACAATCTCCACTATCGCTAAAACGCTACGGACTTCAACAACAAATAGACTACAGACTAGTTTCTGGGTGACCGATTGGTGCGCATATCACGGTCAGTGGTCCATGACGGCAAACCCGGAGCCCACACGAGTTACCGTGTAGAACTCTTAACCCAACCCGTCCGGTCACAAACCACAGATAGTCAGTCCTGCTGCAAGACTTCGCAGTGTAAAACACAACATAAATATATGCTGGCCTTACCTGGAGTTCTGTGAGTTGATCAGGTTCGGTTTGCAACAGGACGGCTTCCCCGTGGCGTGGATCCGGGTGAAATGCGTTGTAGGCTCTGGCTTTGTCGCCCCAGTTGGTTGCGCCATTTATCAGGGTAATAAAATATTCTAAGTACAGCACCAATCAGGCCCACCCCACTTGCCCGCTGCCGGCGATAAGAAGAAAACACCACACGGAGGTCTGGTATAGTTTCTCACACGGGACATGGCTCTCGGCTGTGCTTTATTACAGATTACATGAGATCTTATACCCTTTGTCCCATCACCAACAAGGGGTGATGGGCTTATAACCATATATGGGCAGTCCGGATTTTTGGCCTAAGACAGTGAAAGTTATGTACATTTGAACATCTTGATATCTTGTTCCAGCGCTTCTGGGAAAACAGCCAAGTACACGCGGCCTTGTGTCTGGTTCCGTATCTTCTCTGAATTTCTAGAACATCTCTCTCAGCCTTCTAAAGCCTTGGAATATCTGATGTAAGGCGACATATAAGTTTTTTCTCATTTGGAATTGAATAAAACTTGCATATAGGTATAAAAGTATAAAGAACATATGGCAATATATATATATATATATACCCTCACAGTACTATCTGCTGAATCTGACACCTGCGGTGCCAGTTATCCGTGTTTATATGCTTGTTAATTTCTGGCTAAATAAAATTCCTTGAAAAAAAATAAATCACCCATATTCTGAGGTGGACTAATTACATAAACATTTTACCCATTGAAAGCATACTCAGTCATTATAACTATTCAGCATAAAGTATTATAAATCATTCTACCCAGTTATCCTTCACTGTACAATTTCCTACTTTAAAATGGACGGACTAAGTCTTGTGTGGGCAATAAGCAATAATGTGCCCTTGCCAGCCATTTGTGACATGATACACTTTGTCTCGCGTTGCAAAAAGTTATTTATCTTATTTAATTTCCTTAACCCATTAAGGACCAAGCTCGGTAAATATACGGCGCCTGGTCCCGGGCTTAAAGCACCGACGATAGTAAAATTATAGCGGGGATTCAAGCCTCCTGTCTCTGCAATCAATCAGAGGCAGGACAGGTTGTCAGCTGCTAGTCACAGCTGATAACCCGGAGGAGAAGGCAGGAGGGGTTTTTAACCCTTTCTGCCTTTTCCCTTCCCGAGTACACAGCACTCAAGGAGCGCTGTGTACTGAAAAGTGCAAGTGGAAGTAACTTCCACTATGACAGCCGAAGGGTCATGTGACCGCAGGGATTCCCTGCTACAGTAGAGCTACAGGGTCCCAGAGCACCCTGATTAGCTCTGCCATGACTAGTGGCACTACAGGGGATGTTTTCCTGTAACTGGGGCTCCTATGGACGCCCCAGCTACAGTGGAAAAGTGTCAAATAAAAAAAACAAAAAACATGTGACTGTCCCCCAGAGATCTTATATGACGTCATGGAGGACATTGATAGTAAAAAAACATAATTACATACATAAGTAAATAAAAATTACAGAATAAACAGCAATATATACATAAGAAAGAAAATAACCCCAAACTGTTGCCATATGCACCCTGTAATCAAAAGCCATACATATTATATATCAAACCGTCCAAAACAAATAGAGGAACCCATTGCAGTACTTTATTTTAGCATAAATTTACTAATTTTTAAAAACATAACTATAAATGTTGAAAAAAATCATTTTTTAGCTCCTTGCCCACAATAAAACGGAAAAAAAAGTCAGTGAAAAAGATACCGGTATTTAAAAAATCGTCCTATATGTCACGGAAAGAAAAAACACAGCAAGAACAAGTTTGGTAGCTAAAGGGAAAAAAATAGGGGAGTAAAACTACCACATGGTTAAAATCCCTAAAAAGTGTCTGGTCCTTAAGGTACAAAACAGCCTGGTCCTTAAAGGGTTAATTTATCCTTTCATGTTATCATATACATAACTTCTGAGGTTCTTTTGAAAGTTGTTAACTGGAATGGATGTGCCTTAAAGGGGTCTTCCAGGCAATTGTTGTTGATTACCTATCCTCAGGACCTTGACTGATCTGCTGCTTGGGTGCCTGTTGTCAGCACCACAACACACAGAGTACAGATTTTAATGAGAGCTGCGCCTCCAATTAGCAGTGCCACCCACTACACAGGGGTCAGAGCAATTTGCTTTCGCTCTGTACCCTGTGTGTTGTAGCACTGACAGCAGGCTCCCGAACAAGTGTTTGATGGGTGTCCGAGGCAGTGGAGGATAGGTCATCAATGTCAGAATCAATGTAGAATGTCAAGGTTCACCTCCGTGTTCATGCCTCTTGCCACTACAATGAAGGACCAAGACCATAATGGAACTTCTGCTGTACTTATCTGTTGGCACAACACTCAGGCAAAAAGCTTTCCCCACTCATCCTTCACACCCAGGTACATCCATCTGATTTGAAGTTGAAGTAGCCTGATTCGTCGCTCCATAGAACATTCTTCCATTGCTCAACTGTCCAATGATGTTGCTCCTTCCACCATTGTAAACTAGCCATTTTAAACAGAGCCATCTTTGGATCTCTGTCCTACCTAGCACATCTTACTGGTACAGAAACTCAATGTGAACAATGTACTAACTTTTCACATACATAAAGAGTTTTCTGGAATTTTGAAGTATATACATACCTACAGCATATAAGCTATAGAGGACTAAAATGAAAAATATACTTGCCTTTCAAATTGTGGGATGCTCCTTTGTTGATAACACTTTAGTTCTTTGCCAGGTTTTGTTTACTAAGTCTACAGTGGGGATCTACTATACTTAACGTGTGTCCACAGTTTCCAGTCACTGCCAGTAACAGTGAAACATTGTCCATGCTGATATTTTCTAATTCTCAACTACAGTGGTGCCTGAAAGTTTGTGAACCCTTCAGAATTTTTCTGTATTACCTAAAACTACATTAGATTTTCAATAAAATCCTGAAGGAAGATAAAGAGAACAAAGTCAAACTAATGAGTCAAAAATAGGAACGATCATTGCTGGGATGATCTTTCAGGCATCTGCGACTGACAAGTTGTCCCGTGTAAAGGCATCCTTAGTTTTTGGTGTAAATTGCACATTTTTTTCTGTCAACAAACCATCTTGAGGTTCATATAATTTATTTATTAACTTTGTTAACTATTTTAAGACAGGGAATGGAGGAAAACAGGAATTCTGCCTTTGTCTTTCTGCTATTTTTTTTTGCAACTTAGTCATATGATAGAAGTAAAATATTAACATAATTCATAAGTCAATATAATTGCATTGATAACTAATTTATAAAAAAAAAATTAAGGAAATATTTTTTATATCTTCATCTTCTATGATCAATGACTTAATTTTTTTGACCATTTTGGGGTCCATTGCTTCAGTTTTTGATTATTTTTTTATAGGAGGAATGGGGGAGGACAGCAATTCTACCATTGTTTTTAAATCCCTCCTCATGCCATGTAATTTAAATAATGTGGTATTCTTTCTGTGTGTAGTTATGATTGTGGTGGTGTCATATATCCATTTTGTTTTTTGATATTTTTTAAAAATACATTTTTTTAATGAAAAATTATTTTTGCTTGTGCGGATAATTAAAAAAAAATGTTATTACATTTTATCAAAATTTAATTTAGCCTTTGTTTTTTCTCTTCCTAATGAATTAGCTCTGATCTTTTCATCTCCTGCATAGTGCTTTGAGGTACATAGTATTCCAAAGCATTATTGTCTATCTGTGTAAAACTGACTGGAAAACTTTATTCCATTGCTCTGACATGGCATAATAGGCAGATGCCTCTGTAAGATCTCTGTGCACCCCGGCTGCATAGCAACCCATCAGCACCAAAAGTGGATGCAAATGGGCTGGCAGAGGGTGCCCACTCCTTCTGCAAGTCTCCTTAGATTCTGTAGTTGGCAATCAGGTACACAGCAAGCAGACACCTATTTCCATCCTAAGCAAAATGACAATTTTTTATTAGGACATGAATAGGCAGTGCTGTAATGACAAGAGATTAACATTCAATGGCCAGAGGATCCATCCAGTAGCGCATTAATTTACAGAAAGTAGGCAGGAATGGGTTAATGTAGACTTATTTATTTAATTGTTTTGTTTTCTTGGGAAATAAACCCATGGAAAACATGACAAATTTCAAAAACACAGTATAAAATACGAGTGAGGAAGAAGTTTTTATCAAGTATGCTAGAGCGGCCTTTTCATTCTAATATGAAGCTATAGTAAGGATCATTGCACTAATGCAGGAGGATTTGTGATAATGTTGCAGAAATTTTTACTGTCAAAACGGAACTGCAGTGTAATGACTTTTGTTATCATGGCTTCTAATAACTATTCAGCATAAATTGACCCCACATATGTTAAATTGAAATAATATGTCAGGCACATAATAAGATAAAGGAGGCATTGAGGATGCTGTAGGAATTCTGTATTATTTGGCCTGGAATAATATATTCCAGATACACAATATTTTTTTAGAATTTACTGTGCAACAAAACTTTTCCACTAAAAAAGGAAGGAAAGCAGATATCAATAAAAATAATCTCATTCTCATACTTGCTGATAATATACAGTTCTTGTAAGGGGTTTAACTGCATATACCTGTGTCAGAATTTGAATGGTAAAACTCTATCTATCTCATATCTATCTCTCTCATATCTATCTATCTATCTATCTATCTATCTATCTATCTCATATCTATCTATCTCATATCTATCTCTCTCATATCTATCTATCTATCTATCTATCTATCTATCTATCTATCTATCTATCCATCTATCTCTCATATCTATCCATCCATCTATCTATCTATCTATCTATCTATCTCATATCTATCCATCTATCTCTCTCATATCTATCCATCTATCTATCTCTCTCATATCTATCCATCTATCTCTCTCATATCTATATATTTATCTATCTATCTATCTCTCATATCTATCTGTCTAGCTATCTCATATCTATCTATCTCTCTATCTCATATCTATCTGTCTATCTATCTCATATCTATCTATCTCTCTATCTCATATCTATCTCTCTATCTCATATCTATCTATCTATCTATCTATCTATCTCATATCTATCTATCTCATATCTATCTATCTCATATCTATCTATCTATTGCATATCTATCTATCTCATATCTATCTATCTATCTATCTATCTATCTCATATCTATCTATTACATATCTATCTATCTATCTCATATCTATCTATCTCATATCTTTCTATAGATCTCATATCTATCTATCTATCTATCTATCATCTATCTATCGCATATCTATCTATCATCTATCTATTGCATATCTATCTATCGTATATCTATCATCTATCTATCTCATATCTATCTATCGCATATCTATCTATTTATCGCATATCTATCTATCTATCTATCTATCTATCTATCTATCTCATAGCTATCTTCTTATCTATATTTCATTTAACCCCTTCCTCTGTACTATTGGTGGGTCTAAACATGCACCCGTTGTGTTCTCACGGTTAAAGGGGTTGTCCCGCGAAAGCAAGTGGGGGTATACACTTCTGTATGGCCATATTAATGCACTTTGTAATATACATCGTGCATTAATTATGAGCCATACAGAAGTTATTCACTTACCTGCTCCGTTGCTGGCGTCCTCGTCTCCATGGTGCCGTCTAATTTCAGCGTCTAATCTCCCGATTAGACGCGCTTGCGCAGTCCGGTCTTCTCCCTTCTGAATGGGGCCGCTCGTGCTGGAGAGCTGCTCCTCGTAGCTCCGCCCCGTCACGTGTGCCGATTCCAGCCAATCAGGAGGCTGGAATCGGCAATGGAACGCACAGAGCCCACGGTGCACCATGGGAGAAGACCTGCGGTCCACCGTGGGTGAAGATCCTGGCGGCCATCTTCGCAAGGTAAGTAAGAAGTCACCGGAGCGCGGGGATTCGGGTAAGTACTATCCGTTTTTTTTTTTAAACCCCTGCATCGGGTTTGTCTCGCGCCGAACGGGGGGGCTATTGAAAAAAAACAAACCCGTTTCGGCGTGGGACAACCCCTTTAAGAGTGTGAACCAAGGCTTATAGCGACAACCTAACATTAAGATAACTATGGCTGTTGTGGAAGATAGCCTTAGAGCATACCTCAGATGTGCCTTAGATGCCTGTGTATTTCATATGCACAAACAAAAATACATTGGAAAACCCAAGTATTCCAACAAATTATAGTTAAAAAGTTCTGTTCAAACGTTTTAGTACTATAATGTAGAAAAAAGAAAAAGTACATCGAAATCTAACAATGTAATACATTTTCAAGGAAGTAAAATATTGTAAGGCTTCTCTCTTAGGAAGTGTTGGCGATTATTTGTGATGGCTGTGGCTGTTGTGAGGGCACCATGGCAGTCATTGTCATGGGGATCATGTTGCTGTCACTGTTATGAGGTCTTTTGCTTGTCACTATAGGGGTGCGTTCAGATTGTGGAAACGCAGCAAAATCGCAGGTTAGAGTTACATTACAGTTACAGCATAAAATCTGCAGTGTTTTTTTCCCCCTCTATATGTGAACAGGATCACCTTTAATCCCATTAACTTTAATAGTAAATGTTTCAGCTCCGGCTATTCCATCGCGGAAAATCCACAGCGTTTTTGCAACGTGTGAATACACCCTTAAGAAGGTCCTGTGGTAAGCACTATTATGAGGGCACTGTGGCAGCCAATGTTATGAGGGCATTGTTATGGAAGTCCCGCGGCAGGCACTATTATTGCAGTCCTGACCTCTGCTTCATGTTATGATTTTGTCATCTTATTTATGGATGCCTTGATATTCCATAGAATTTCCCTGGAACTTAATCACCTATTCGGGCACAGTCTGACAAAAGGTCTCACCACTCCTGATTTAACCTTACAAATTAGTTAAAAATAAAAAATAACTATTCTAGATGCAAACGTCCAATATGGGGTGTATGAAAAGGGGCAAATGTCTTGACAATTCCAACATTCTATTAACCTCTTCCATCTTTATGCCTTCCAAGAGCTGTAACTTTTTTTTATTTTTCCATAGACTTACCTATATGAGGGCTTTTGCAAGGCAAGTTGCATTTTTAATGGTACCCTTTAATGTGCTATATAGCGTATTGAAAAACCTTTACAGTTTAACATTTTTTATTTTAAACTTTTTCAAAAAATTATTTCTGTTTCCAAATTCGGATTCCCATAACTTTATTATTCTGTGATTGGAGCACTGTGAGGGTTTGATTTTTGTAGGGCAACTTATTTCTATGGGTATCATTTTGGGATACATACAACCTTTTGTTCACTTTTGTATTCCCTTTTTATAAGGTAGCAATTAGAGATGAGCGCGCGTACTCGCTAAGGCAAACTACTCGAGCGAGTAGTGCCTTATGTGAGTACCTGCCCGCTCGTCTCTAAAGATTCGGGTGCCAGCGAGGGAGAGCAGTGAGTTGCGGGACTGAGCAGGGAGGAGCAGGGGTGAGAGAGAGTAAAAGAGAGATCTCCCCCCCGCGCTCCTCCCCCGCCGCTCCCCGCCCCCTGCTGGCACCCGAATCCTTAGAGACAAGCGGGCAGGTACTCGCATAAGGCACTACTCAGTCGAGTAGTTTGCCTTAGCAAGCACGCTCGCTCATCTCTAGTAGCAATGTAAAAAAAAAACAGCAATTCTGCCATTGCTGGGGGGTTTTTGTCGGTCGCATTGCTTCCGTTTTAGGGGCACAGCAATAACAATTAGATTTTTTATTGTTTAGATTTCATTTTTAAAAATGGATATATAGATTTTTTTACATTTTCTAATTTGTTTTACAACTTAGTTCGGCCTCTAAATTCCCCACATCTCAATGCGATTGAGCAGATACGAGAATTACTAGAAAAATAAGTCTGATCAATGAAGGCCCTGCTTCCCAATTTACAGAACTTAGAGGATCTGCTACTAATGTCTTAGTGCCAGATACCACAGAGCACCTTCAGATATCTTGTGGAGTTCATGCCTGGATAGGCCAGAGCTGTCTAGAGCATGCACTATTGACTTATAGAAAATAATAGTTTAAACCATAAGTATACTTTAAACGTGATTGTTTCCAGCAAGAGAAACCAAGTAATCTTGTAGGTATGATACCTTTGACTAACACAGTACCAAACTTTTTTCATTATACTTTAAATGTTACTGCAGTTATTTTCCCTGCTTTGATTGGCTGATGTGCCAGTCAAGGCATAAACGAAGCAATCCTTTTAGCAACCTTGTTCTCCTAAATAGTGTTTCTTTAAGCCAGCCAGGGGATACACTCCTCGTTTCCAACGGGCATCCCAGTATCATCCTCCACAGTTAGTACCTCTCCCTGCCTAGGTCTCCAACTGTATTTATTCCAGCTGAACTGATGAAGGGGTCTTGCCCTAAAATGTGTTTTCTTATGCTAGTTGCCACTATATCAATTACAAGAGAAATTTTCATCCAGTTGTTTGTTTATTATTCATATAAGTTGTAGAGCGCCGCGCCAGCAGTTTTTGCCTCTTACACTTCTCCATACGCTCACATCCACATAGGTGGTGCGTTTTCTGGTCGGCAGCACCTCCAGATCCTCTGGCACACTTCTAACCATCATGGTCCTCATCTCCATTTTGGGCCATTTATTTTCTACTGGTTGTTGCTCCACTCCTTCTTTGCATTTCACATCTTCATGCAAAATAAGGCAGGGTTCGAGCAAGTGGCGGCAAAATAATGCTGATGTTCATAAGCAAACAAATGGAGGCCTGATGTCACCAAGTCTGTTTATATGCTATACATCAACAATGTTTGTTGGTCTACATGTTGATCTCATATGTGAAAAAAAATGGGCCGTGTATCTATCCTTTGCGTATTTTAGAAGTAGAATGATGTGACCTTACACATGATTTGACTTCAGGAATACCTAAGGCCTCCTTCCCACGGACGGATTTCCGCCGCGTTGCCCGCAGCTATTAGGTTCTATTGAACCAAATAGCTCAATGCTCACGGTGCGGAATTCCATCGCGGAATTCCGCACCGTGAAATCACCCGTCCTCACCTGCGGCATGCTCTATTTGCCGCGGGGGTACACGCGGACAGCTTCCATTGCAGTCAATGGAAGCCCGTCCGTCACGCTATCTTCCGCTGTAGCACAGCAGAAGATAGCGTGAAACCGCTTCCCCGCCAGCCGCGTCATATGACGCGGCCGGCGCATCATGCGACGCTGTGGTCGTGTCATGAATAAGGAAATAGTGACTGGCAGCATTCAGCAATGTAGAAAAATACAAGATTTATTTCCCCATTACAAAAATTACGGCAACGTTTCGGTCGTAATAGACCTTCCTCAAGCCAATACATATCATACAAAGTGCACCATATATATAGGAAATGTGAACACCATTAACCAATAACATACAAACATGCACAGGAGTGTCTCATCACTGATTACCTCTCTCCACACGTCTCAGCTGTTATCTGGCGCATCGTTGATGATGTCATATGAGCCTCGTGTGGTGCAGAGTGTAAGCTCTCGCCTACGACCTGGAGGTTGCAAGTTCGATTCCCACATGAATCAGGCTCAAGGCCGACTCAGCCCTCCATCCTATCACAGGGAGAATATATCTATCCAATATAATATAGATGACCTTTTATCATTACTGTGATGTTCTATATCTAATAAAAAAGGGGTATATCAACAACCTACTGGTATTATCAAGTAATGTCCCCATATTCATCTAGAAAGTCATCCCTTCCAGGTCTATTCACGTTGACGAAGGCTATCTTATCTAATAATATACATTCTCACCCATAGAGTATGAATAGTCCAATGTTAACCCATTGTATAAACCAATAAAAAAGAGCAGAACACCAACTGTTAACTGCCTAGTCAAATTGTGATTTTATTGATACTATACATCACTATGCATGAATCTATATTTTTTCTTCAAGATGATGAAATAATGGACCGTCATATCTCAGACGTGTGGCGAGGGAACCAGCGAGAGACCAACAACCTGTGTAAACAAAACAAAAAGAATACAATTACACATATACCCATAAAAAATTCATTAATAAAACATATGTACAATTCATATACTGATGTGTGTAACAAGATTTACAGGAACGGCTGAAAAATGTACTCCTGATTAAGCCCTTTTGGGTGCATGGTGTCCAACTCGTATATCCATTTTAACTCACGCTGTGGTCGTGTCATATGACGCGGCCGGCGCGTCACATGTCGCTGCGGCGCATGCGCGCCGAAGCGTCATGCGGGACGGAGGACGCCGGATCCGCAGGTAAGTATGGGGTCTCTGGGGGGCGCCGTGACGAGCTCCGCGGCGGAGCTCGTCACGGCCGTGTGCAGCTGCCCTAACTCTGTAAACATAAATTAAGGTAGATTGGATACTATTGATGGCAGCTTCATTTTTCCTTTGCACTGCTTTTATCAAATATAGAGACTGCCTGTGAGCCTTACCAGACAGTATGGCACAATGGTCATAGTTCAGCTATCAATTCCAGTTTTAGCGATATATATACCAACAAGAATATATATCTTCTGAAATCTTGCAATAGTTGGAAATTGGGTTTGTACTTCCCATGATTACCACTTCCGACAATTAGTGCATTAGCCGAACTGCACTTCTACGTATTCACTTTTTCCCTTATATCATCCAGCCTTAGAAGAATCATTAGGATGTCATCACAAGGAAGTGTGTACAAAGCTGTAAACTATACTTTGAACAAGTATTGCAAAGCATAATTACTGTGTGTTGAAGCATAAACAATAAGAGCTATAATATGTGCAACATAGGATCCTAATTAGTCTATCACGCAGAACAATGCAGAAATGTAGAGATGATATTAATCTCTTAAAGAGATAGAGTTCTTCCAGATCTCTCATGTATTTGAAATCACTAGGGGGTGACAGATTTGTTTTTGTTACCATGCTGCCAAATATCTGACATATTTGGGAAAGTGTTTTGCAACATTTCATAAATGTATCTAGCCAGTTATACATGTATGCTGCTTTTTTTGGCAAAAACATCAGGCATAATGAGTTGATACATAATTTGTAACCGCCTAGCTTTGCCCATTTTTTTTAGAAGTAAATAAAAGCATTGCAGTTGGCAAAATATATGGTTAGAAGGGCTATAGTATTGTGATTCCCAATGTATTTGTTCCATCTTATGTCATACATAAATAATATGCTGATATATAAATATATATTATCTACTGTATACTATATTTTATCTGTTTGTCTGCTGTATACTTAGGTAACATAGTAATGAGCTCTTTCTAGCAGATTAAATATCCAGTAGCCAATAAAACTTGGAAGGGTGGGATTTATTAGGACTGGCTTTCATACACTGGTCTTAAAGGGGTTGTCTGGGACTTTTTGAGTCATCGGTGGGGTCTGCAGTGGGATCCCCGTTGAATAGCTCATTCCCAGTGTCGTTGTCACTGCAGAGAGCACTTGAAGCAGATCGCACTAACCATAGCAAAGTGCTTGGGGTTGGTATTGCAGGTACAGCTCCCATTAAATTTAAAGTCGCCGGTCTGGCCAATACAAATTATTTACAGACATAACGCAACTACCTGTAGGGTGAGGCAAAGTAACCGAAGCTCCGCGAAACAGGAACAGTTCAGGATAAACAATACTTTCTGGCCCTTTGTTCTCTCATATCATAATACCCTGTGATTATGGTTTAGTAAGTGCTGGTGGGTTTTTGTGAATTAAAAAAAACAAAACAGGGAAACAACAAAAAGACGGTGTGTGTTTGCGTCCTCAGATATAACACAAAGTCACAAGTCTGGACAGTACAAATTACTAGCATATGTGATGCAGCTGTCAGTGGCTTTCTGCAAACTACAAAGTTAGCTGAAAAGTTGAGTAAAACTAAACCAAAGAATAATTTAAAAAATCTGAAAACATGAAGAAAGCAAGGACTAGAAGACATATCAGTAATAGTGGTAGTGGTGGTAGAGGATGGGCCAAGTTGACACTTCGAGCAGCTCCCTCTGAAGCAATGACTTTATGTTCTGCAGGAGGCAAGGCAAGCGGTAGAAGCGGTATTGCGCATGCGTTATATCCGCAGCACACAGAACAGGTCATAGAGTAGATGACACAGCATGCCTCAACCACGTCCTTCTCCTTGCAGTTACAAGCACAGAGGAGTCAGTCTGCACCACTTGATCATTGGCATTCCCCTCTACTTCACCCTATGCCAATTCCCCTGCGCACTGCAAAGCAGTCTACATGGATCAGTCTGAGGAGCTGTTTGATCATTCAGTGTCATAGATTTCAACAGGGCAGTCCAAATAACCAGAGAGAGAAGACCAAGACATTGAATGCACTGATGCAGAAACCCTTTTTTCCTCTGAAGAGGAAGATGAGGTTAGGTCAAAGCATGTGGTCAGCCCTTCATGGACTATGTGTACTCAGGAAAATGCGGAAACGGAGGTGCCTGCTCCTGGTGCAAAGAGTCCACTCAGGAGAAGAAGAACAATGGAGAGGAAAAGGGGGTGAAGGAGGATGACATACCTGACCTAATATGGAGAGGCAGGGAGAGTCAACAGCTTGTAGAGGGAGGAGGAAAATGCTGCCCTTTAAGCTAGTGGATACAGACACCTTCCCCAACATGATGCTTCATGCTAACCCACAGGACCAGATGCCCATCTTTTATTCGCCCAGAAAGCTGTTCCTGCCTTGCACTTCTATGTGAGTGATATCATGTCTGTGGCGTTGCAGAATGCTGTTAGTGGCAGGGAGTTCCTGACCATTGACATGTGGTCCAGCAAGTATGGCCAGGAGTGTTACATATCCTTAACAGCACACAGGGTCAATGCCCTGGAGGAGGGGCATGAAGCCGAAAGTGTTGGCCCTTGTGTCATGCCAGTCGCAGTCTGCAGCAACAGCACAGGGCAAGGCTTAGTCACAGGCGCACT
Organism: Eleutherodactylus coqui; assembly: GCF_035609145.1. Lineage (NCBI taxonomy): Eukaryota > Metazoa > Chordata > Amphibia > Anura > Eleutherodactylidae > Eleutherodactylus > Eleutherodactylus coqui. Next base: position 90,071,359 of record NC_089845.1, on the reverse strand, counting down.
TATCCATGATGGTCCAAATGTATGTCAGCTCAGATATGGATGTATACAGACAAGTTGTTGGCCCCTTTGACTTCTGTGTGTCTAAGCTAGACAAGTGGCCAGAGTTTGCCCAACATGCTTTAGAGGTGCTTGACTGCCCGGCTGCCAGTGTGCTATCAGAAAGGGTGTTCAGTATAGCTGGAGGTATATTAACTGACAGATGCCTCTGCCTGTCCACAGACAATGTGGATCACCTGGCTCTTATAAGAGTGAACCAGACATGGATTTCACCAGACTTCTGTACTGCCATGACAGATTCCACTGATTAGTTAACACACTGGTGTTTTTTACTCACATATCACTGAGCATAGATTTATATCAAAGACCACACTGTGCCCTCAAGGTGCTTGTGGTGCTACTCCCCTTCTCCAGCTTCTGCCATGTTTCCACTTCCTACTTGCCCCCCCCCCCCCCCCTCAAATTGTTTGTGCACCCTGTTTATACAGGCACATAAATCGATTGTTCGCTAAATCATTCAGTCATTCCCATTCACCGTACCAGTGACTGAGAACAATTGAACGATCAATATTTAAACTGAACGAATAGTAAAGGAGCCAACGATGATTTTCATGCTTGCATGAAATGAATGATAAAAGATAAGCGAACAAATTATTGTTCTTCATTCCATCATTGGCTGTGTTCAAATTTGAATAATGCTTGTTTTTTGTAACGAGTTAATGCACCTTAAACCAGCCAACTTCTCTATTTCTGCATCAGCCATGTCACAGAAGGTAGTTGGCTTAGTTATTGGAATGAGTCAGTCGGATAGCCCTCTGTGATGACATCACCAACACCGGCAGTGGGGGAGATCTATACCATGTGACCTGGTGTTGGATACGGGACAGAAGTGGAGGTGCAGCACTATTGGAAGTGGACTGAGTTTGTGTAAGTATGTTTCTCCGAACAAGCCCTTTAACTCTATGGCTTAAAGGAAGTAGAGGATTTGAAGCTCTGTTCCCTATTAAGATACAGATTGCATTTTCTAGGAATGCACAAAACTATCAATCTGCAAAACTGGAAGCAAAACGGTCTTTAAAATTGTTACTGTCAAACTTCCTCACCAGCCCTCTGTGCCATGCAGGGGTGTAGCTAAAGGCTCATGGGCCCGGGTGCAAAAGTTTATCTTGGAGGCCCCCCAACTTCTCTTATCGCCGCCATGACACTGCTGCCATTACTAACCTGTAGAGATCAGCACAGTGGCTGCAGAATATTGGCAGTGAGGTGCCAACAAGAAATTCCGACAGTAAAAATATTACACCCTTTATTACATCAGTTTTTTTCCTATTGACGAGGGAAGTGGTGTATAAATAAAAAAGGAAACTGGCAGATACGCAGGGCAAATTCTTTTCATTAATAGGCCACTTCTACAGGTAAAGACGGAGATTCCCATGCTATTTTATTTGGGGATTGTAATTCAAGCACGTTTCTAATATTTTTTTATAGGATATAAAACTATATGTAATTAAAAAGGAGTAATCTATAATCAATACAATTTCTTGCCTATCACAATTGTAAATTTTCCTATATGTACCTTTATATACAAAGTTAAACATCAGAAGCAATGCCATCCTTCGCATTGGCATCTATAGGGTTCCCTCTAGTAATCTGTACACAAAAGACCCTGACAAATGGCTCAATAACTACAAAGGAATAGTGAAAACTGCAACTCCTGCTTGCTTGTTTTCCCTGTATAGAAACCTAAATTCGTATTTTACAATTCCTCTGCTTATGTTAAATGACATTAAACCTAATCCTTTAGGGATCATTTAGAAACTCGACATACTTGTCACCTATTTTCGTCTTTCTTGATGATAAGAATTGCTTCTAGCTGAGGCTGAATTGCATCCTCCCAACACCCCCTTTGTTTACTAATGTTCTACTTTTCTTTGCATCCAATATTATTTCTTGTTTCTCTAGTTATAGCATAGATGAACCTACAGTTAGCTAGGAACATTTGCTATTAACTTCTTTTTCTATAAAAAAAAAAATTAAATTTGAGGATAATCCTACCTCCAGAGCTTATTCTGTTCCTGGTCATTGACTGTGACAGTGAAAAGGCTCATCTGAAAGCACTGGAGCATCCAATCTAAAAGCATAAAACATATTACATTTCATGAAAAAGCTAATTCAGATTGTTTAATTCTGGTAATATTGCCTCTGTCACCTTCAAAATCAAAATGTTCTTTCCTGTTATTATAAGGAAAACAACCAAATTGCTAGAAAACCCATTTGAATATACAGCTGCCTTATGTTGCATACTAATTTGATCAAAAAGCTTCTGCCTTTTCAGCAGACACTGTACACTGTTGTATAGAAGATATTTTAGTACATCTTTTTTACCATACCCCTGGATAGTTCACAGTGTTATTGCTGGGCAGTAAAGCAGCTGTCCTGATTTATGTTGTGTATTCATCATTTAGGTATCCATGAGTCTTGTTTGAAGTGCCTGGCACATTTTATTGGTTGCATGTTATTTTAGGGGAGAAATCCAAAACATCTGTAACTCCACGTTGTGCTGGATTTTATCTATCCTGGGCTCCAAGAGTAAATGTATCAATATCTGTATCTCCCAGAACGTTATTAAAGTACATATAGTTTTTCTTATTGCACAGGGAAAGTAAAAGTCGCTTATTGTTGTCCAAGAGTGCTATGGTCATCAGTAATGTTCATGGTTAAGTGAATTCCCACCATTAAAAGCCATTTTTCTTCCTCTAAATATGTCCAAAATTATGTCCTGATTAGGATCTTAACATATTGCTATAATGTCTGAAGTTACAATTTTCTAATAAAGAGCTTTAAATCCATAATTGGATTATTAGGCAGATATTTATTAAGACAGGTGTTGCAAATGTGCATGCCCCTTAATAAATTAGGCGAATCTTGGGCCATCTGTGGACTTAAAAAGAAAGCTATACTTGGCATAGATTTCTAGTATAATTTACCACCACTTTCAAGGGTAATAATCATAATCTCAATCTGAGACGAACACCAAACGTATTTGTGTAAAGACCAGGTAAGAGGTGCAATGAGGTGTGTAGGGGATGCAGTGGGAAGAATGGGATCAGGTTTGCAAGGGAGAGAGTAGAAACAGGGTAGATGGAGAAAAGTTTAGATTCGGGAATATGGTAGGCCTCCCTAAAAAGATTTGTTTTAGGATATGCTTAAAGCTGTGAGCATTCAGAATTAACCTGATTGTCTGTTGTAGCGCATTCCAGAGAACTGGTGCAGCTTGAGAAAAATCCTGGAGGTGGGATTGGGAGGTTTGGATTAGAGAGGAATTTAGTCTAAGGTTGTTAGTAGAGTGGAAAGCATGAGTAGGGTGGTAAACTGAAATGAAGGAAGAAATATAGGGTGGTACAGGGCCTTATGGATGAGAGTGATGACTTTCAGTTGTACTCTATATTTGACAAGCAAGCAGTGCAGTGATTGGTACAGGGTGGATGCATCAGTATAGCAGCTTGACAAAAAGATAAGCCTGGCTGCTACATTCATGATGTTTTGGAGATAGGAAGTATAGTGAGCGGAAGAGCAATCAGTAGCAAGTTGCAGTAATCAAGCCAAGATTAGATAATGGCGACAATAAGAGTGTTTGAATCCACAGTAAGAAAAGGGTGGATTTGGGAGATGCTTTTGAGATGCAGGTAATATGAGTGAGTAAGTGACTGAAAATGGGGAGTGAAGGAAAGGTTGGAATCAAATATGACCCCAAGAGAGCGAGTGTGCTGCTGAGGAGTTATGATGATACCACAGACTGAAATGGAGATATCAGGTTTAGGTCAGTTGGTAGATGGTGGAAACACAAGAAGTTCAGTTTTTGGGAGATTCAGTTTTAGAGTGAGATGACATACTGCTAGAAAAGCAGACAATCACTGGCATTTTGTAGTAGCAAAGGTATGATGTCACGGGAAGAAGTATATAATTGGGTATTGTCAGCGTAAATATGGTATTGAAACCCAAATCTACTGATAGTTTGCCCAATAGGGGCAGTGTAGATGGAAAAGAGGAGAACGCCAACAGCAAAGGGAAGAGGAGAAGAAGTAGAGCCAGTAAATGATACCCTGACCGAGAGGTCAGAAAAGAAGGAAAACCATAGAAGCGCAATATCCTTAAAGGGGTTCTGTCAGCAAAACCCCTTTTTTAACACTACCCTGCATCCTGCCCTGCATCCCTAACTAATCTAACCAGTTGAAAGAAAACTGTTAAAAAAACAAAGTAAATTTACCTAATCCTGTTGTATTTCTTCCCTCCCTTGTTTACCTGGCACGTGAGGGGTCATCTCCCATCGACTCCTGCTCGCTGACGCCAACCTGGCCACGTCTAACCTCTGACATCTTTGGAGAGTCAACAGCGAGTGCGCACGCGCCCGAGGATGGGGGACCCATGCGCACTCGCCATTGACTCTCAGAGGACGTCAAAGGCTAGATGTGGCCAGGCCAATCAGTGGGCGACAAGTCACTTGTCACGCATCGACCACTGACCCGGGCGGCAGTACTTGCCATCCGGCAGTGGTCGAAGCAGTGGTGGAAGATGGAACTTTGCCAGCTTCTGCCCTGCGATCGAAAGGCTGCAGGAGGGACAGGAGAAGAGGCAGTTTCCTTGTGAATGGCCCGATAAGGCACAGGTGAGTATAGATTTTTTTTATTTTCCTGACAGAACCCCTTTAAGGTCAATAGAGCAGAGCATATTAAAGAGAATTTCATAATCAACAGCATCAAATGCTACAGAGAGATCTAGGAAGATCTGTAGAGAGTGGTTGCCATTCAAATTAGTCTTCAGTAAATCATTTGACACTTTAGTAAGAGTAGTGTCTGTAGAATGTAGAGCGTGAAAACCAGACTATAGGGGGTCAAGAAGAGAGTTAACTGAGAGATAAGTTATTAGGTGAAAGTAGACCAGATGTTTCAGGAATTTGGAGATGAAGAGGAGCTTAGAGACTGGTTGGTAGTTTGCAGAACAATAGGAGCCAAGTAATGGTTTCTTTACTAATGAGGTTATGATATCATATTTAAAGGAGGAGGAAAAGCTACCAGAAGAAAGGCACAGGTTGAATATTTTTGGGAGGTGCCTGATAACCAGGCAGAGACACTTGAGGAGGTGAGAGCGAATAAGATCGCTAATGCAGGTAGAGAGGAGCCTGGAGACTTCTTCTGTTGTTGGGTAAAATGCTGAGAGAGAACTAGAGAAAGTGCAGGAGAGAAGGGAATCAAAGCTAGTTGGGAACTGGGAAATTAATTCTTGCAGGATGTTGTCAGCTTTTTTTTTTTAAATAGGCCTCCAGATCTTCAGTGCTGAGAGGTGAATTAGGCTTGTTTGGCATAAAGAAGGGCAAAGTTGCAAATTATGAGCCTGAATTTGTAGTGGAGGAAATCTGCAGACGTTTGTGATTTTTCTCCACATGCGTTTGGCACATCTAGAGCACTACCGAAGAAACCACATTTGAGGTGTAAGCCAGGATTGCCACAGTCTGCATGAAGAAGGTCAGAGCATGGGGAGCCTTGCTTCATCTAGTACAGTTTTAGAAGTTTTCTTGTAGTGCTCAGCAGCTAGATTGGGACAAGAGAAGGAAATGATCGGGGACAGTGATAACTTAAAGAGTCTGAAAATTCCTGGGTGGTAATGGCTTGTAAATTTCGACGTGTCTGGTAGGTAGGAGTCCTTAGAGAGATGAAAATACCTGACAGTAAAGGAGAGAAAGTTATGATCAGAGAGCAGGAGAGAAGAGTTTGTAAAGTCAGAAACAGAACAAAGACCAAGGAAAACCAAATCAAGCATATTTTCATCTTTGTGCATGGGAGAAGCTGTAAGGGTGAATTTTACATAAACTTGCCAGGGCTGCCTGACAAGCTGCACCTGCTTTACTAAAAAGGGGAATAGATTTGAAAAAAATTGCAAAGTCTTTGCGTAAGCCAGGCCTATACCAAAATTTTTGATCTTCTTAGGGCTTAGTCAGACGGGCGTTTTTAGCCGCGATTTGCGCATGCGCATGCGTCCGGCGATTTTTTAAAACCATTGCTTTGCAATGGTATCGGACACATGAGCGCTTTTTATGCGCTCGTCCGATAAATTATAGAACAAAAAATCGCAGATCGCACCTATCTGCGATCTGCGATTCCTGTTCTCTTCTGTATATGCGCTCAATGGGGTCGGCGGCAGCAGCGCCGACCCCATTGAGAACATATAGAAGACAAAGCATTCTTCTCTGCCACAGCTGTAACAGCTGTGGCAGAAAAGAACGATGTTTGCCCATTGAATTCAATGGAGCGGCAATACAGCCGCTCCATTGAAAGCAATGGGCTGCCGGCGTGCGCGGGGTGAATTGTCGGGAAGGGGTTAAATATATAACCCCTTCCCTGCAATTCATCCTAAAATGTGTTAAAATAAAAAAAAATTGTATACTCACCTTTCCGCTGCAGCCGGAGTCCAGCCGCGGCCGCTGTCAGTTCTCCTGAACTGCTTCTCGGCACTATTCAGCAGGCGGGGCTTTAAAATCCCCGCCTGCTGAATGATCTGCCTCTGATTGGTCACAGCCCTGACCAATCAGAGGCTGAAAACACTCACACACCCATTCATGAATTCATGAATGGGTGAGTGACTGCTGCCTTAGGGGCAGGTCTGACTCACATCCATTCATGAATTCATGAATGGGTGTGAGTGAGGCATGCCTCTGATTGGCTCAGCGCTGAGCCAATCAGGGGGCAGGTCTGACTCACACCCCCTTCACACCCACTGCAGGACGGCCGCGCGGAGCTTCGGCTGCCGGTAGAAGGTGAGTATACAATTTTTTTTTATTTTAACACATTTTACGATGAATTGCAGGTAAGGGCTTATATATTTAAGCCCTTACCGACAATTCATCCCGGGCTCGCCCGCAGCGCATTGCTTTCAATGGAGACGGCTGTATTGCCGTCTCCATTGAATGCACTGCGCTGGACAGCTCCGGCCCGTTTCTAATGAAACGCGGCTAGGAGCAGATTTTCGGGCGATTTGCGGGCGACTTGCGCGCACCGGTCACGCGATTTGCGGATGCGCATCCGTCATGCGATCCGCAAATCGCACGAAAAAACGCCCGTCTGATTGAGCCCTTAAGGTGTATTCACGAACAATTTCTATGTGTGGATTCTAATATTAATAATAATAGTAATCTTTATTTGTATCATTGGATTATATCCAGTTGCGAGACATTAATTGCTATGGGAGTGTGGAAAAAAAAAATCGCATCCCACTCGCATGCCATGTGATTTTCATGCAAATGCAAAAAGCTTTTTACCATTTTAACTATTGGAAACACGTGATCTGTTTAACAACAAAATGCATCACAATCGTAGAAAAATCACTGAAAAATCAAAAGTGCAATAAAGATTAGATTTTCACAGACCTACATTACACTCACCTGCATGAACACAGCCTTATGGAAATGTTCATTTAATAAGTCCCTCCATAGAGTCAAATAATAACATTTTGCCTTCATATTCCTGTAGTAGAGGGAACTTTAGAAACTTTCTGCCATAGTTATATACAGGGTGATCATAATGAAACTAGAGGTGTTTAGAGATTTCTAGCAAAAAAACAAAAAAAAACTATGGGGAAGAACCCAATAAAAGCTGGTGTGTATACTCAGTGGGGTATGGGGTTTAGATTTCTTGAAGTTTAAAAAAAAAAAGTACCAAATGTTACCGCCAGGGGAATATTTGGGTCTGTAGGTCATTGGTATGGCATACATAATGTAGTTGGTGACAAGATTCTGTCAATCTCTTGTTCAGATCACTATGACTGCAGTGCTAGGACTTTCACATTGCCTAGATATGGTTGGCTGGTTACACTTTATTATTAGTCAGGTGGTGCAAGAGACATACCGTATATACCGGCGTATAAGGCGACGGGGCGTATAAGACGACCCCCCAACTTTCACCTTATACGCCGGTATTACAATGGAGAAAAAAAAAATCAGTACTCACCTCCCCCGGCGTTCTGTCGCGCTCCGGCAGGATGTCGCTCGCTCCTCGTCCCCGGCGCAGCATTGCTTTCTGAATGCGGGGCTTGAAATCCCCACCTCCAGAAAGCTAATACACACGCCGTCAGCCAGTTACATCCATTCAATGACATCATTGAATGGCTGTGATTGGCTAAAACACACGTGGCTTCAGCCAATCACACTATTCAATGACATCATTGAATGGGTGTGATTGCTAACACACGTGCGCCTTCAGCCAATCACAGCCATTCAATGATGTCATTGAATAGTGTGATTGGCTGAAGCCACGTGTGTTTTAGCCAATCACAGCCATTCAATGCTGTCATTGAATAGCTGTACCGGCTGACGGCGTGTGTATTAGCTTTCTGGAAGCGGGGATTTCAAGCCCCGCATTCAGAAAGCAATGCTGCGCCGGGGACGAGGAGCGAGCGACATCCTGCCGGAGCGCGACAGAACGCCGCGGGAGGTGAGTAATGATTTTTTTTTTTTACACTTTTTTTTTTGTATTACCGGCGCATAAGACGACCCCCGACTGCAGAGCAGATTTTTCGGGGTTCAAAAGTCGTCTTATACGCCGGTATATACGGTACATTAAACCTATATAGCTTTAGGATTCTCAAACATGACAAATCACTGAGATATCGTATAATGGAATGTGTGTAATCATTAATTGTGATGCACTCCTATATCTTAGGGCTCCTGTCTACGGGCGTATATGTAAAACTCTGTGGGTCTCCCCACAGTGATTTTCCGATTTTGTACACATTGGCTTTGCCATCAAAGAGCCGTCAGCGAGTGCACTGCAAATGGCCACGTATTCTGTTAGAAAACTAAACCCCATGCCCCTTTAAGTATATGTGCCATCTTTTATTGGGTTCTGACTAGAGATGAGCGAGCACCAAAATGCTCGGGTGCTCGTTACTCTAGACGAACTTTTCGCAATGCTCGAGGGTTCGTTTCCACTAACGAACCCCATTGAAGTCAATGGGCGACTCGAGCATTTTTGTATATCGCCGATGCTCGCTAAGGTTTTCATTTGTGAAAATCTGGGGAATTCAAGAAAGTGATGGGAACGACACAGAAACGGATAGGGCAGGCGAGGGGCTACATGTTGGGCTGCATCTCAAGTTCCCAGGTCCCACTATTAAGCCACAATAGCGGCAAGAGTGAGCCCCCCCCCCCTCCCAACAATTTTAACTTCTGAAAAACCCTCATTAGCAAGGCATACCTTAGCTAAGCACCACACTACCTCCAACAAAGCACAATCACTGCCTGCATGACACTCCGCTGCCACTTCTCCTGGGTAACATGCTGCCCAACCCCCCCGCACGACCCAGTGTCCACAGCGCACACCAAAGTGTCCCTGCGCAGCCTTCAGCTGCACTCATGCCACACGCTGGCCTCATAGCCACACCACCCTCATGTCTATTTATAAGTGCGTCTGCCATGAGGAGGAACCGCAGGCACACACTGCAGAGGGTTGGCACGGCCAGGCAGCGACCCTCTTTAAAAGGGGCGGGGCGATAGCCCACAATGCTGTACAGAAGCAATGAGAAATCCAATCCTGTGCCACCTCCATCAGGAGCTGCACATGTGGGCATAGCAATGGGGAACCCATGTGCCACACACTATTCATTCTGTCAAGGTGTCTGCATGCCCCAGTCAGACCGGGGTTTTTTATAAATAGTCACAGGCAGGTACAACTCCGCAATGGGAATTCCGTGTGCACCCACAGCATGGGTGGCTCCCTGGAACCCACCGGCGGTACATAAATATATCCCATTGCATTGCCCATCACAGCTGAGGTAACGTCAGGTTTAATGCAGGTGGGCTTCGGCCCACACTGCATGCCCCAGTCAGACTGGGGTTCTTTATAAGTAGACATATGCAGTTACAACTCCGTGTGGACCGACAGCATAGGTGGGTCCCAGGAAGCCACCGGCGGTACATAAATATATCCCATTGCATTGCCCATCAGAGCTGAGGTAACGTCCGATTAAATGCAGGTGGTCTTCGGCCCACACTGCATGCCCCAGTCTGACCAGTTTTTTTAATACATAGACACTGGCAGGTACAAATCCCTAATGTGAAGTCCCTGTGGACCCACAGCATGGGTGGCTCCCTGGAACCCACCGGCGGTACATAAATATATCCCATTGCAGTGCCCTGGACAGCAAAGCTAACGTCAGATTAAATGCAGGTGGGCTTCGGCGGTACATTAATGTATCCCATTGCAGTGCCCTGCTCAGCAGAGCTAACGTCAGATACAATACAGGTGTGCTTCGGCCCACAGTGCATGCCCCAGTCAGAGTGGTAATATGTACCTTAACAGTAACCGCGTTGGTGGGAATGTGGTGGCGACTGCGGACCTAGTAGCGCGGTTTTATTTAGTTGGTTTTCGGAATGTGGCCAGGATTAAGTGGGTCGTGGCGGGGGGATGGTGGGGGGGGGGGGGGCTCTCTTGTTGTGTCGGTAAAAATGAAATTCTTGGACTGCCACCAGACGGACATATGCAAAGGTATTTGCCAAGAATGTTTTCATTGTTGGAGGAGGAGGGGGATGTTTTTGAGGCACTACGTGTCCTCTCCACGTGTCCGTGGTTATATGCACCTTAACAGTAACCGCGTTGGTGGGAAATGGCCTCGCCACCATCATGTCTTTGGGAAGCCTCCGTTTCCACACCCCAGTGACATAGCATTAGCAGCGGTATAGGTAGAGCCCAGAATTAATAACATTGGACGTGAGCGGTCCCAGCCTCCACTAAATTCACCCAATGTGCCGTCAGGGAGATATAGTGGCCCTGCCCGCCTGTGCTTGTCAACGTGTCCATTGTTAAGTGGACCTTGGCAGTAACCGCGTTGGTGAGGGCGTGTACAATGTTGCGGAAGAGGTGGTCGTGCAGGGCTGGGACGGCACATCGGGAAAAGTAGTGGCGACTGGGAACTGAGTAGCGCGGGGCCGCCACCACCATCATGTTTTTGAAAGCCTCCGTTTCCACAAGCCTATAAGGCAGCATCTCCAGGCTGATCAATTTGGCTATGTGCACATTTAACGCTTGAGCATGCGGGTGCGTGGCGGCGTACTTGCGCTTGCGCTCAAACAGTTGCGCTAGCGACGGCTGGACGCTGCGCTGAGAGACATTGCTGGATGGGGCCGAGGACAGCGGAGGTGAGGGTGTGGGTGCAGGCCGGGAGACGGTAGTGCCTGTGTCCTGAGAGGGGGGTTGGATCTCAGTGGCAGTTTGGGGCACAGGGGGAGAGGCAGTGGTGCAAACTGGAGGCGGTGAACGGCCTTCGTCCCACCTTGGGGGGTGCTTGGCCATCATATGTCTGCGCATGCTGGTGGTGGTGAGGCTGGTGGTGGTGGCTCCACGGCTGATCTTGGCGCAACAAACCTTGCACACCACAGTTCGTCGGTCGTCTGCACTCTCAGTGAAAAACTGCCACACCTTTGAACACCTCGGCCTCTGCAGGGTGGCATGGCGCGAGGGGGCGCTTTGGGAAACAGTTGGTGGATTATTCGGTCTGGCCCTGCCTCTACCCCTGGCCACCGCACTGCCTCTTCCAACCTGCCCTGCTGCTGCACTTGCCTCCCCCTCTGAAGACCTGTCCTCAGTAGGCTTAGCAAACCAGGTGGGGTCAGTCACCTCATCGTCCAGCTGCTCTTCCTCCGAATCCTCTGTGCGCTCCTCCCTCGGACTTACTGCCTTTACTACTACCTCACTGATAGACAACTGTGTCTCATCGTCTTCGTCCTCCTCACCCACTGAAAGCTCTTGAGACAGTTGCCGGAAGTCCCTAGCCTCATCCCCCGGACCCCGGGAACTTTCCAAAGGTTGGGCATCGGTCACGACAAACTCCTCCGGTGGGAGAGGAACCATTGCTGCCCATTCTGGGCAGGGGCCCGAGAACAGTTCCTGGGAGTCTGCCTGCTCCTCAGAATGTGTCATTCTAATGGAGTGACGAGGCTGGGAGGAAGGAGGAGCAGCAGCCAGAGGATTCTGAGTTGCAGCAGTGGACGGCGTAGAAGTCTGTGTGGTCGATAGATTGCTGGATGCACTTTCTGCCATCCACGACAGGACCTGCTCACACTGCTCATTTTCTAATAAATGTCTACCACGTGGACCCATTAATTGTGAGTTGAATCTGGGGACCCCTGAAATCTGCCTCTCTCCTAATCCCGCAGCAGTCGGCTGCGATACACCTGGATCAGGAGCTCGGCCTGTGCCCACACCCTGACTTGGGCCTCCGCGTCCTCACCAACGTCCTCTAGGCCTACCACTACCCCTCAGCATGGTGTATTACGAGTAGAGCAGAAACAGAACGCTGTAATTAAATGTGTCGCTTATTGGCCTGTGGTTGGAGGCTGACTTCACTTACGGAACGCACAGCAGAGCCAGGAAACAATTTTGCGCACGCCTGCACTGAGACGTAGGTGCGTATAATAATAATAATAATCTTTATTTGTATAGCGCCAACATATTCCGCAGCGCTGCGTATGACTGAGCTAGTGGAATTCACAGCGCAGAAGCAGTCAAGTGGCCAAAGGCCAGTAGTAGGCATTAAGTATTTTGCTTCTATTTTTTTAAATGCTGAGCTGATACAGCAGACAGATAGTTTAGGCAGCGTATATTATGTATACTGTTTCCCTCTGACGGAATGACGGCGGTGATGTAACGGAGACGACAGAGCCAGGAAACAATTTTGCCCAAGCCTGCTGTAACGTTTAGCTGCGTATTAATTAGGACTACTACCCCCAGCAGACATGCAGTACACTGAAGACGGTCACAGGTAGCCCAAATATAGTATTTTTCCCCAATTTTTTTGAAAAAGCCCACTGCCTATATAGCCTGTATATCTCTTTCCCTGTACCACTGTCCCTGCCTCACCAGTACTGGCCCTATACTCTGTACAATGACTGCAGACTGAGGACGCAATGCTCTGCACGCCCGATATACAAAAAAAAAAGAAAAAAGTGCAACACTGCTCACAGCAGCCTCAACAGTACTACACACGGTCAGATGTGGCCCTAAGAAGGACCGTTGGGGTTCTTGAAGCCTAATATAACTCCTAACGCTCTCCCTATAGCAGCTCCAGCATCAGCAGCACTGTCCCTGATCTCTGTCAGAATGCATCTGTGGCGAGCCGCGGGCGGGGCAGATTTTAATACTCGGGTGTCACCTGATCTCCCCAGCCACTCACTGCAGAGGGGTGGTATAGGGCTTGAATGTCACAGGAGGAAGTTGTAATGCCTTCCATGTCTTTCTATTGGCCAGAAAAGCGCGCAAATCTCTCAGAGATGAAAGTGAAAGTAACTCGAACATCGCGTGGTGCTCGTCTCGAGTAACGAGCATCTCGAACACCCTAATACTCGAACGAGTATCAAGCTCGGACGAGTACGCTCGCTCATCTCTAGTTCTGACCCATGTGTTTTCACTAGAAACCTCTGAACACTCTATACATTAAAGCATATTCTGGGCAGAAATCTGAAAATGAGCATGACCGCCTTTTTTCAAGACTGCCTTTTTTGAAAGTGCTGCTATAAATTCAGGATTCCCTGAAGGTGTGAGGAGAAACAGAAGATATTTCCCCTAACTCCTCAGATCAATAGCAGCATAGTCAATTCCAGGTCCTACAATCAGATATTGAGGCACCACAGCCAGGCTTGGTACCATAAGCGCTGTCTACTGCATTCAACTAAAATATTACTTTACTAAAAGAATAGTTGATCCTTGGGACAAATATACAGCAGTTGTGGTTGGAAAGTAACAGTAAGTGAATGTAAGCATACCTGCGATGAACATATATCTGTCCTAAGAGAATAATATAAGATGACCATGTGTTTTTTTTCTGCTATCAGTCTTCTATGTTTTTATGACACTGAGTTATGAAATTGCTGTCTGAAAACAACTTGACTATAGTTTGTGAAATGCCATAATATCAGAGCAGAACGTATCCTGCTAATAGCTGACAGAGTTCATCTATTGGGTTTATCTTATAAACTGACTTAGGAATCAGAATGGAAATATTTCTGATGTTTCAGAAAATGTGAGGATGGAACGAAGCCCAAATTGGAATAACAGTTTGATTCTTTCTTGCACTTTGAAAGTAAACACTTGGGCCATGAGGGACTCGATATTTAATGGTCCTGGGCATTTCGTGGGAAGTATTATGTCACTCTAAAGTGAAAAACTGCTGAGCAAATTAAAATGTGGCAGCACAAGGTAACTAATGTAATAAATGGACTGTCAAATTAAATGTATGTGGAAGAAAGTATGTGGCATCTCTAGATGATGTAAACGGGACTGATTAAATACAAAAGAACATTTTGGTCCCAAATAAAATATTTTCATATAGACAATATAGGGAATAACTTTAAAAAAAGTCAAGGGTTTAATGGGTTTTCCAGGTATTGGATATTGATGGCTTATCCTTATGACTCTTCTTACCCCTGCCAATCAACTGACCGAATGGGCCATGACGTTTCAATGAGCGCCACATTCCCATCATTTTTTGACAAGCACAGCTCCATACATTTTGTATTCGCTGTGCCTGGTATTACAGAGAAACATAGTTCATTCTCAGTCAAGTGAATGAGATAGAGCTGCAATACTAGGCACAGCCACTACTAAATACATAGCGCTGTGCGGCTGTGCCTGATAATAGTGAAAAGAAGGCAGCACTTACATTCAGTCAGCTAATAAGTAAAGGTGCCTGGAGCTGTATCCCACCAATCTGATATCAGAAGTCACCAGCGGTCATGCCCTAATCAGAGGTCGCAATTTCAATGTATGTGATGCAGTTTGCAATAAAAATGCACGTTTTCATGTAATTTGCATGTGATTTTTCAAGTGCTTGAAAAAATAAAAAATAAATCGCATGTGGTTCTACAAACCCAATTATAAATCAATATAAAGAAAATTCACAATAGAACATATATCACATATCAGAAGGTGAAAGGGAGATATTTCTGTATTTCATTTTTAAAAATAAATTCATTTAGAGATTGATGGCAGCAACACATCTCAAAAACGTTGGGACAGGGCCATGTCTGTCATTGTAGCACCTCTTCTTTTTTCTACAGTTTGTAAACATCTGGGAAGTGAGGAGTCCAATTGCTGGAGTTTTGGGAGATGAATGTTGTCCCATTCCTGTCTGATGTAGGATTCTAGCTGCTCAACAGTCCTGGGTCGTCTTTGCTGGATTTTTTGTTTCATAATGCGCCAAATATTTTCTATTAGTGAAAAGTCTGAACTGTAGGCGGCCGGTTCACCACCCGGACTCTTCTTCTGTGAAGCCATTTTGTTGTGATGGATGCAGTATGTGGTTTAGCATTGTCTGACTGAAATATGCAAGACCTTCAATGAAAGAGACATTGTCTGGATGGGAGCATATGTTGTTCTAAAACCTCTATATACTGCTCAGCAGTGATAGTGCCTTTCAGGATGCATAAGCTACCCATGCCTTAGACACTAATGCCCACACCATCAGAGATACAGGCTTTCAACTGTGTGCTGATAACAAGCCAGATAATCCCACTCCACTTGAGTTTGCAGGACATGGTGTACAAGCTTTCCAAAAAGAATTTCAAATTTTGATTCATCTGACCACACAACAGTTTCCCATTTTGCTTCAGTCCATTTTAAATGAGCTTTGGCCCAGAGAAGATGCGGTATTTCTGGATTGTATTGATATACAGCAGCTTCTTTGCATGATACAGCTTCATCTTACATTTGTGGATTGCACGGCGAACTGTCTTCACAGACAATGATTTCTGGAAGTATTCCTGAGTCCATACAGTGATTTGCATTACAGAATCATGTATGTTTTAATGCAGTGACTCCCGAGGGCCCATAGATCTCAAGCAGCCAGAATTGACCATTGGCCTTGTCCCTTGTGCTCGTGAATTTCTCCTGATTCTCTGAATTTTTTGATGACATTATGTACTATAGAGGGTAGAATATTTAAACTTTTTACAATTTTATGTTGAGGAACATTTTCGTGAAATTGTTCCAGAATTTTTAGATGCAGGTTTTCATAGATTGGTGAACCTCTGACCATCTTTGCTTCTGTGAGACTCCACCTTTCTTACATGCTCTTTTTATAAAAAGTCATGTGGCTTAGTAGAAAATTTAGCCTCCAGCTGTTTTTCACTTACTTTTCCAGTCTTTTGTTAACCCCGCCCAACTTTTTTGAGATGTGTTGCTGCCATCAATTTCTAAATGAGTTAATTTTTTTTAATGAAATGAAAAAATGTGTCACTTTCAACTTCTGATATATGTTCTATTGTGAATAAAATATGATTATATGAGATTTCCAAATCATTGCATTCTTTTTTCATGTGTATACCTGGATTTAGTAGTATTTCAAATAATAATAGTTGTTTTTCTTATATATTCAGTCTTTCATTCGGGAAGGATCCTTCCTGAGTGATATGCTCACCTCTGGTGTGTTTGCTAATGATTGCTATTTCTTTTTATATGCCATCTGTTTAGCACAAGCATGATTCATATGCTGGCCATACACATTAGATAAACATTATCCAAACTTGCTGAATTTGGAGGGATTGGCCAGTAGTCGAATGTGTTGAGAAACAAGGCTGAGGCATGTTTTAATACCGATCCTTATATACCTAACACATTAGATGATCCTTCTGAAAATGTAGACTTGCTTCCCATGAATAAAAATCTATCAGAAGGTTGGCATACACATTAGATAGAAGTAATCTGATGGTTGAACAACCATCGAATGATGATCATCTGGTTGAGAATCATTTCACAGACTCAACCATACACTTTTTAATCCATATTGGCCGATGCAGTTGTTCACACTGGCCATACGATACATTTTTGATGACACTGGGTGAAGGACAAGCAATCTTTCTGGAAACATTCTTTGAAAGGAAGATCGTTTGATATTTTCATCTTAAAGCTCTTTGTCCACAAACATGGTGGACTTCTTTCTAGATGGTATCAGTCTGTCATCAGTCAGCTAAAAAGATTGTTCATTTCAATTGGTTCAAATTGTGTGTTTTCATCAACTTTAGCCTAATGTGAATAGAAACCCTTAATTATGTGATGGACACAAATGGGCAGAATTGGTTATGGTATGTGTAACTGAGCTGTCATGTAACGAGTCAAGTAAGGCCGGCTGCACACGGCCCTGATGGGCTCCGCCGCGGAATTCCACAGCGGAGCCCGTCACGGCGCCCCCCAGAGACCCCATACTTACCTGCGGATCCGGTGTCTTCCGTCCCGCATAACGCTTCGGCGCGCATGCACCGCAGCGTCATCTGACACGCCGGCCGCGTCATATGACACGCCAACAGCGTCACATGATGCGCCGGCCGCGTCATATGATGCGGCTCGCGGTGGGCAGAGAGCGGTTTCACGCTATCTTCCCCTGTGCTACAGCGGAAGATAGCGTGACGGACGGGCTTCCATTGACTGCAATGGAAGCCGTCCACGCATACAGCCGCGGCAAATAGAGCATGCCGCGGGTGAGGACGGGTGATTTCACAGTGCGGAATTCCACGATGGAGGACACGATGGAATTCCGCACACTGAACATTGAGCTATTAGGTTCAATAGAACCTAATAGCTGCGGGCAACGCGTCAGATTTTTGCTGCGTGTTACGCGGCAGAAATCCGTCCATGAGAAGGAGCCCTAAGGGTGGCTTTACACAGGAAAACTATTGGGCACATAAGTATCTAACAGTCATTCCAACAACTTCAACTCCTGTGCTCTAACGCAGAAGCGACATTCGTTCAATGAATGGAGGCGGAGTGCGCCAAAGATCTCTTCTAGGTTCCCACCACCTTTATTTACTGGGAACATGCAGTTGCTCAAAGATGAATTGCCTATTTACACTGAGTTAGACTTTGCTCACTAGTCACTTTGTTCCAGTGAGCTGAAACGAAGTGACTAGCGACTAATAAGTTATTTCTAGAGATGAGCGAGCACCAAAATGCTCGGGTGCTCGTTACTCGGGACGAACTTTTCGCGATGCTCGAGGGTTCGTTTCGAGTAACAAACCCCATTGAAGTCAATGGGCGACCCGAGCATTTTTGTATTTCGCCGATGCTCGCTAAGGTTTCCTTGTGTGAAAATCTGGGCAATTCAAGAAAGTGATGGGAACGACACAGCAACGGATAGGGCAGGCGAGGGGCTACATGTTGGGCTGCATCTCAAGTTCACAGGTCCCACTATTAAGCCACAATAGCGGCAAGAGTGGGGCCCCCCCCTCCCAACAACTTTTACTTCTGAAAAGCCCTCATTAGCATGGCATACCTTTGCTAAGCACCACACTACCTCCAACAAAGCACAATCACTGCCTGCATGACACTCCACTGCCACTTCTCCTGGGTTACATGCTGCCCAACCGCCCCCCCTCCCCCCCACAGCGCACACCAAAGTGTCCCTGCGCAGCCTTCAGCTGCCCTCATGCCACACCACCCTCATGTCTATTTAGAAGTGCGTCTGCCATGAGGAGGAACCGCAGGCACACACTGCAGAGGGTTGGCACGGCTAGGCAGCGACCCTCTTTAAAAGGGGCGGGGCGATAGCCCACAATGCTGTACAGAAGCAACGAGAAATAGAATCCTGTGCCACCGCCATCAGGAGCTGCACACGTGGGCATAGCAATGGGGAACCTATGTGCCACACACTATTCATTCTGTCAAGGTGTCTCTGCATGCCCCAGTCAGACCGGGCTTTTTAATTCATAGACACAGGCATGTCCAACTCCCTATTGTGAAGTCCCTGTTGACCGACAGCATGGGTGGCTCCCTGGAACCCACCGGCGATACACAAAAATATCCCATTGCATTGCCCAACACAGCTGAGGTAGTAATGTCGTGCTTAATGCAGGTGGGCTTCGGCCCACACTGCATGCCCCAGTCTGACTGGGGTTCTTTACAAGTGGAAACAGATGCATTTATAATTCCCTGTGGACCCACAGCATGGGTGGGTGCCAGGAAGCCACCGGCGGTACATAGAAATATCCCATTGCATTGCCCAACACAGCTGAGGTAGTAATGTCGTGCTTAATGCAGGTGGGCTTCGGCCCACACTGCATGCCCCAGTCAGACTGGGGTTCTTTACAAGTGGACACATGTAGGTTAAACTCCGTGTGCACCTACAGCATGGGTGGCTCCCTGGAACCCACCGGCGATACACAAAAATATCCCATTGCATTGCCCAACACAGCTGAGGTAGTAATGTCGTGCTTAATGCAGGTGGGCTTCGGCCCACACTGCATGCCCCAGTCAGACTGGTAATATGTACCTTAACAGTAACCGCGTTGGTGGTAATGTGGTGGTGACTGCGGACCTAGTAGCACGGTTTTATTTTGTTGGTTTTCGGAATGTGGCCAGGATTAAGTGGGCCGTGGCGGGGGATGTTTTTGAGGCACTACGTGTCCTCTCCACGTGTCCGTGGTTATATGCACCTTAACAGTAACAGCGTTGGTGGGAAATGGCCTCGCCGCCATCATGTCTTTGGGAAGCCTCTGTTTCCACACCCCAGAGACATACCATTAGCAGCGGTATAGGCAGAGCCCAGAATTAGTAACATTTCAGCCGTAGCATTAGCGACAGGCCCCACTAACATATCACTAGCAGCATTATAGGGGGAGCACAGTCTTAGTTCCATTTCAGTAATAGTAGCAGCCTACACAGGCCCCAGTAACAATTCCGAAGCAGCAGTATAGTGGGAGCGCAGTCTTCGTTCCATTTCAGTAATAGTAGCAGCCTACACAGGCCCCAGGAACAATTCCGAAGCAGCAGTATAGTGGGAGCGCAGTCTTAGTTCCATTTCAGTAGCTGCAGTATAGCCAAGGCCCAAGTTACATTTATGTAGCTAAAGTGTAGGCCAACCCCACACACACTTCTGTACCATGAGTGCAGGCGAAGAACATACAAATTGCTATGATTACACTGTAGGTGAGGGCCCCAAAACATTGGTGTACCAACAGTACTAATGTACCTCAGTAAAAATTGGCCATGCCCAACCAAGATGGCAGGTGAAACCCATTAATCGCTTTGGTTAATGTGGCTTAAGTGGTAACTAGGCCTGGAGGCAGCCCAGTTTAACTAAAAATTGGTTCAAGTTAAAGTTTCAACGCTTTTAAGAGCATTGAAACATATAAAAATTGTTTAGAAAAATTAGATGAGTGAGCCTTGTGGCCCTAAGAAAAATTGCCCGTTCAGCGTGATTACGTGAGGTTTCAGGAGGAGGAGCAGGAGGAGGAGGAGGAATATTAGACACAGATTGATGAAGCAGAAATGTCCCCGTTTTGGATGGTGAGAGAGAACGTAGCTTCCATCCGCGGGTGCAGCCTACGTATTGCTTACGTATCGCTGCTGTCCGCTGGTGGAGAAGAGAAGTCTGGGGAAATCCAGGCTTTGTTCATCTTGATGAGTGTTAGCCTGTCGGCACTGTCGGTTGACAGGCGGGTACGCTTATCTGTGATGATTCCCCCAGCCACACTAAACACCCTTTCCGACAAGACGCTAGCCGCAGGACAAGCAAGCACCTCCAGGGCATACAGCGCTAGTTCAGGCCACGTGTCCAGCTTCGACACCCAGTAGTTGTAGGTGGCAGAGGCGTCACGGAGGACAGTCGTGCGATCGGCTACGTACTCCCTCACCATCCTTTTACAGTGCTCCCGCCGACTCAGCCGTGACTGGGGAGCGGTGACACAGTCTTGCTGGGGAGCCATAAAGCTGTCCAGGCCCTTAAAGACTGTTGCACTGCCTGGGCTGTACATGCTGCTCGATCTCCGCACCTCCCCTGCTACCTGGCCCTCGGAACTGCGCCTTCTGCCACTAGCGCTGTCGGATGGGAATTTTACCATCAGCTTGTCCGCCAGGGTCTTGTGGTATAGCAACACTCTCGAACCCCTTTCCTCTTCGGGAATGAGAGTGGGAAGGTTCTCCTTATAGCGTGGGTCGAGCAGTGTGTACACCCAGTAATCCGTAGTGGCCAGAATGCGTGTAACGCGAGGGTCACGAGAAAGGCATCCTAACATGAAGTCAGCCATGTGTGCCAGGGTACCTGTACGCAACACATTGCTGTCCGCACTAGGAAGATCACTTTCAGGATCCTCCTCCTCCTCAGGCCATACACGCTGAAATGATGACAGGCAAGCAGCATGGGTACCGTCAGCAGTGGGCCAAGCTGTCTCTTCCCCCTCCTCCTCATCCTCCTCATGCTCCTCCTCCTCCTCCTGAACGCGCTGAGATATAGACAGGAGGGTGCTCTGACTATCCAGCGACATACTGTCTTCCCCCGGCTCTGTTTCCGAGCGCAAAGCGGCTGCCTTTATGGTTTGCAGGGAACTTCTCAAGATGCATAGCAGAGGAATGGTGACGCTAATGATTGCAGCATCGCCGCTCACCACCTGGGTAGACTGCTCAAAGTTTTGAAGGACCTGGCAGATGTCTGCCAACCAGGCCCACTCTTCTGAAAAGAATTGAGGAGGCTGACTCCCACTGCGCCGCCCATGTTGGAGTTGGTATTCCACTATAGCTCTACGCTGCTCATAGAGCCTAGCCAACATGTGGAGCGTAGAGTTCCACCGTGTGGGCACGTCGCACAGCAGTCGGTGCACTGGCAGATTAAACCGATGTTGCAGGGTGCGCAGGGTGGCAGCGTCCGTGTGGGACTTGCGGAAATGTGCGCAGAGCCGGCGCACCTTTACGAGCAGGTCTGACAAGCGTGGGTAGCTTTTCAGAAAGCGCTGAACCACCAAATTAAAGACGTGGGCCAGGCATGGCACGTGCGTGAGGCTGCCGAGCTGCAGAGCCGCCACCAGGTTACGGCCGTTGTCACACACGACCATGCCCGGTTGGAGGCTCAGCGGCGCAAGCCAACGGTCGGTCTGCTCTGTCAGACCCTGCAGCAGTTCGTGGGCCGTGTGCCTCCTATCTCCTAAGCTGAGTAGTTTCAGCACGGCCTGCTGACGCTTGCCCACCGCTGTGCTGCCACGCCGCGCGACACCGACTGCTGGCGACGTCCTGCTGCTGCTGACACATCTAGATTGCGAGACAGAGGTTGAGGAGGAGGAGGAGGAGGGTGCTTTAGTGGAAGAAGCATACACCGCCGAACATACCACCACCGAGCTGGGGCCCGCAATTCTGGGGGTGGGTAGGACGTGAGCGGTCCCAGGCTCTGACTCTGTCCCAGCCTCCACTAAATTCACCCAATGTGCCGTCAGGGAGATGTAGTGGCCCTGCCCACCTGTGCTTGTCCACGTGTCCGTAGTTAAGTGGACCTTGCCACTAACCGCATTGGTGAGGGCGCGTACAATGTTGCGGGAGACGTGGTCGTGCAGGGCTGGGACGGCACATCGGGAAAAGTAGTGGCGACTGGGAACTGAGTAGCGCGGGGCCGCCGCCGCCATCATAGCTTTGAAAGCCTCCGTTTCCACAACCCTATACGGCAGCATCTCAAGGCTGATAAATTTGGCTATGTGGACGGTTAACGATTGAGCGTGCGGGTGCGTGGCGGCGTACTTGCGCTTGCGCTCCAACACTTGCGCTAGCGACGGCTGGACTGTGCGGTGCGAGACATTGGTGGATGGGGCCGAGGACAGCGGAGGTGAGGGTGTGGGTGCAGGCCATGAGACGGTAGTGCCTGTGTCCTGAGAGGGGGGTTGGATCTCAGTGGCAGGTTGGGGCACAGGGGGAGAGGCAGCGGTGCAAACCGGAGGCGGTGAACGGCCTTCGTCCCACCTTGTGGGGTGCTTGGCCATCATATGTCTGCGCATGCTGGTGGTGGTGAGGCTGTTGGTGGTGGCTCCCCGGCTGATCTTGGCGCGACAAAGGTTGCACACCACTGTTCGTTGGTCGTCAGGCGTCTCGGTGAAAAACTGCCAGACCTTAGAGCACCTCGGCCTCTGCAGGGTGGCATGGCGCGAGGGTGTGCTTTGGGAAACAGTTGGTGGATTATTTGGTCTGGCCCTGCCTCTACCCCTGGACACCGCACTGCCTCTTGCAACCTGCCCTGCTGCTGCCCGTGCCTCCCCCTCTGAAGACCTGTCCTGTGTAGGCATTGCACACCAGGTGGGGTCAGTCACCTCATCGTCCTGCTGCTCTTCCTCCGAATCCTCTGTGCGCTCCTCCCTCGGACTTACTGCCCTTACTACTACCTCACTGCAAGACAACTGTGTCTCATCGTCATCGTCCTCCTCACCCACTGAAAGGTCTTGAGACAGTTGCCGGAAGTCCCCAGCCTCATCCCCCGGACCCCGGGAACTTTCCAATGGTTGTGCATCAGTGACGATAAACTCATTTGGTGGGAGAGGAACCACTGCTGCCCAATCTGAGCAGGGGCCCGAGAACAGTTCCTGGGAGTCTTCCCGCTCCTGAGCAGGTGTCATTGTAGTGGAGTGAGGAGGCTGGGAGGAAGGAGGAGCAGCAGACAGAGGATTCGGATTTGCAGCACTGGACGGCGCAGAACTCTGGGTGGATGATAGCTTGTTCGAAGCACTTTCTGCCATCCACGACAGGACCTGCTCACACTGTTCATTTTCTAATAAAGGTCTCCCGCGTGGACCCATTAATTGGGCGATGAATGTGGGGACGCCAGAAACGTGCCTCTCTCCTAATCGCGCAGCAGTCGGCTGCGACACACCTGGATCAGGAGCTCGGCCTGTGCCCACACCCTCACTTGGCCCTCCGCGTCCTCGGCCGCGTCCACGTCCTCTCGGCCTACCCCTACCCCTCAGCATGCTGTATTACCAGTGATTTCCAAGCTAGGAAAGAAATTGGTGCAAGCCTGCAGTAAAACGTAGCTGGCTGCGTCTGATTTTTTTTAACGTTCTGCACGCAGCACACACGTACCCAGAGCCCTGAGGACTGTCAGAGGCAGGCGAAATAGAATTTTTTCCCTTGTTTTTCAAAGGACAAGCCACACTGCGTCTATTCAATGAATAATGTATGTCTTCTGGCCCTGCCTACACAATTCTATCCCTGTAGTATTAATGCCGGGTGCAATGGTCTACACAGCCAGTTTTGAGAAGAAAAAAAAAATGCAACACTGCTAACAGCAGCCTGGACAGTACTGCACACGGATAGATGTGGCCCTAGAAAGGACCGTTGGGGTTCTTGAAGCCTACACTCACTGCTAACACTCTCCCTGCCTAACCACCACTTCTGTCCCTATTGCAGGGCGCAATGCTCTGCAGATCCAATTTTGAAAAAAAAAAAAAAAATACAGTGCTAACACAGTACTGCACACTATTAGATGTGGCCCTGAGAAGGACCGTTGGGGTTCTTGAAGCCTACACTAACTCCTAACGCTCTCCCTACAGCAGCTCCAGCACGATACCACTGTCCCTCAGCTAACTCACAAGGCATGTGTGGCGAGCCGCGGGAGGGGCCGACTTTTATACTCGGGTGACATCTGATCGCCCCAGCCACTCACAGCAGGGGGGTGGTATAGGGCTTGAACGTCACAGGGGGAAGTTGTAATGCCTTCCCTGTCTTTCAATTGGCCAGAAAAGCGCGCTAACGTCTCAGAGAGGAAACTGAAAGTAACCGGAACACCGCGTGGTACTCGTTACGAGTAACGAGCATCCCGAACACCCTAATATTCGCACGAATATCAAGCTCGGACGAGTACGTTCGCTCATCTCTAGTTATTTCCTCACTCAGTACCCTGTTGAGTACCATGTTTACACAAGACAACTATCACTGAAAATAGCTAGTTTGAGCAATTTTGCAGCGGATTGTTGGCCCATGTAAAGCCACCACAACTGTTTGTCCATCACCAGGAAAATATTGAAAATTGGAAAACCTTTTCCTTTATACAAAATATAGCAATTATTAGTGGAAAACAGACTGCCGCTCTAAGTGGTGGGAGTATACGGAAGTAAACCTAGATTGGTGCTACCACTTTTATCTATATTTAACCCAAAAAGTAAATTATTAATGATTAATTTTTAGCCTTTAACATCTTTTATAGATGGGTAACAGAATATATTCCATGATTTGTGTCTTTAAGAAAGATCATTAACGTCAGCATAGCTCTTTGCACATGGGGTTTGTTTATTGGCTGAAGCCTAAGAAATAGAAATGTAAATGAGTATGTTGCTTAAATGAGAATGATTGTGAAGATGTGAATTGTTATGAAAGGAACTAACTGTATCCATGCTAATGCATTATTGCTACATGAAGAACAAGGAAAACAAATCACAGAAATTTCCCACTTAATTATTGTGTTGGAAATGCACTGTAATATCATTGACCTATTTGGTCATGCCCCAGTTAATCATATCTGAACCTTTCCCAGTAGGGAATAGGCTTGCTCATTTCTTCCTTGCAAATTGATCAAGTTTAATTCAGTCACATATGTTGTTTCACTGATCACTGTGGCCCATCTTTGTGAGCTCTCCAGCTGAGTGATCCATACGAGCAGGCAGACTGTATCAGGCTCTCCATACAATAATTTGGCACGAAGACCTCCTTCCATATAGCGTTCCCAAAGCCCTCCCTTGTCTTTTGTTTGTATGGATCTATATTGTCATACTGGAATAGAGCTTATGTGCAGTAACAGTCTAATAAGCCAGCAACTTTAGTCGCTTATTAAAGTCAAGCATGTGTCTTTGTTTCATGTTGCTAATGATGTGGAACCATAAAGGCCCAAGTATATTTCGCCTGGACGATGTGGGAGCGAGTGCTGAGAGCTCATTACTTGGCTTCCCATTGGAATCCTGCAGGCTTCTGCTCATTGAAGAGACTGTGGGGGCTTTGACAGAATTATTATACTGAATATTTTTAGACTCATTAACTATATCACCAAAGCAAAACATCTCTTCCTTAGATGCAAATGGCTGCAGCTTGTGTGACTTTCCTTTAGTTATTGTAGGGAAAAAAACATGAGGCTTGAAAATGACTTAAAGAAAGTCTGTCATGCTTGAGTGTTAGAGTGTGTCGCATCCACTCCTGCATCCAACGCAACCGTTTTCTTATTTTATTTTGATGTGAAAAATATGCTAGGTTACTAATGTAGTAGAAAAGCAGTGGGGATGTAAGATGTATTTGTAACAATGTTAAGTAAAAATATTATTACTGTAAGAAGCAGCACAGTTTCTAACCTATAGCACTACTAATAGATTTCTATAGCTTTTAGATGAACCCAAACCAAACCAAGCTTGAGGTTGTACTTGTTCTCCACAGTCTGAAGCCATCATAGGCAGTAGTACGGTTAGAGTCAATGTGACATGTACTTCTATTGTAACATAATAGGATACTTGTCATGCCTTAGAGTCCACCCTTTTAAAAAGGATATCCAATGAAAAACCTCTATGGCATATCGACTAGATATGCCATAAAAGACATATGGAAGGCAGAGGTGTACATACAACGCATGAGGCCTCATATTTATAGCTCCCTCTCTGTGGCTTACAGAGTTATAGCGAGCAATTTGTCCACGATGTTCTATTAAAAAATACTATGTCCTCTTTGTGACCCTCAAAGGGTTATAGTGCCCCCAAACCTAAATGTCTGGACAGCAGCAGAGCTCCTTTTACATAGTAACATAGTATGTTAGGCCGAAAGAAGACAATGTGCATCTAGTTCAGCCTGCTGTAAGACCCGGATCAACAACCCGCTGGTCACCTAAAATTTATATCCTGTAATATCCTTCCGCTCTAGAAAGACATCTATAGTATCATAGTTTTTTTTGGCAATGATGGCACGGCTCCATTTACTGCAGAGATGACTCCTTCCCCATTTCACGCTCTCAGCAAAGCGTCAAAAATATGAGACGGGAGGAGTCATCTATGCAGTGCATGGAGTTGTGCTGTCACTGTCTGTCATGACTGTGAGTTAAAAAGCGTTCCACTTTTAGCTATGGGGCCCACCGAGTCAACAGTTGGATGTTGGGGGAGCCATTCGGCTCCACGGGCCCCAAAGCAGCTGCATATTCTTCCGGCATTGCTGGAATGCTGCTGATGAAAGAGAGTCCAAATATTGCCATCAAAGATAGCAAGGGTGTGGGGGCCCAGTCACTGGTCTTGGCAGAGTAGAGGTTGCATATGCCTGGTCACATCCTATAATGTCAATATAAGAGATGGAAATAACCAGGCCTATGCAATGGTGACCAGGTATCTCCATTCTCTGAATGATTTTGGTTTTAGAATGGAAGATTGGGCCAGGTGTCATGGGCTGCCTGGGCTTTCCTGAGGTGGTGTGCCTTATAACTACCACTATGGTGATTCTAAGCAAAATACAAAAAAACGACAACACTTCCAGAAAGATTGATGATATGGAACAAACTCGCCTGCCATAGTGAGGTTGCAATGGAAACCGAGGCAGACTACTACACCCAAAAGCCAAGAACGCCTTTTAATACAGGACCTCAGTGGGTAAAGGGTACTTCTCGTCCGTCTAGGGCATCCACCCTGGATAGCGCCAACCAAGTGTGTCCGATACCACGCTCCAGGAGAAAAAGCATAAGTCCAGGAAACAAAAAAGATTGATGGCGCTCAAGGAAGGATACTAGTTTGACAATGATAAAGTGTAAGCAACAGAAAACCAAATCCACTGACTTCACTAGGGTGGTATGTGAGACCAGTAATAGCCACCACAACCCC
Organism: Eleutherodactylus coqui; assembly: GCF_035609145.1. Taxonomy (NCBI): domain Eukaryota; kingdom Metazoa; phylum Chordata; class Amphibia; order Anura; family Eleutherodactylidae; genus Eleutherodactylus; species Eleutherodactylus coqui. Next base: position 90,043,749 of record NC_089845.1, on the reverse strand, counting down.
CTGTAATTGAAGAACACATGTAAACCCAAATGACAGGTACAGAGGATGTCCTCCAAGGGTTTAATATAAGAAGCCAGATAGGTACAAAGAGAACCACTTTGTGACGCATTTCGGGGGTAACCGCAACATAGCCCTCCTTTATCAAGCAGTTATACAAGCTGGGGTAATAAGACATTTATAAATAAACTTTAATTACAATTAATTCCAATCATTACCATCATTGGTGGTAGTGGGGGGAGTGCTGAAGATGGCACACTGAAAAAAATGGATGTGTTGGCTAGAATAGAAGTCACAAAACATTCCACCAGTCTGCATTCCACAGACCAGAAAAAGGGGAGTCACAAAGACATTCCACCTGCCGGAGATGATGTGGGAGTGTTTGGCACTCGCTCAGCCGATGTGTAGAGACAGAGAGGGGCCAATAAACAAAAAGTATGGCAGACTCGCAGCAGAAGAAAATGAATAATATATACTAGATACATACTGGTAATTGGTGATACTGTGCTGGTATATGCAATAATAGTGGGCGCCTAATCGAAATACATAAAACATTTTATACTAAGAGGATGATAGTAAGAGTAAGAATTGTAATGGATATATGTAAAAATATCAAATATATATATGTATATACTGCACACACACTAAGGGGGAGTAAAATATGTAAGAGCAATTGTGCATAATAAAAACACAGAAAAGGGATAAAAGAAAGGATTAAAACCCTCATAAGTTCATAACTCATGGAATACATATGGAAACAGGCAGGATTATTAGGACCACAATATTAGGTAAGAATACACAGACGAAATGTAAAATACATAGGGTATAAAATACATGGGGAAATTTGGTTTTTCTGTTGTTTACACTTTATCATTGTCAAATTGAGGACTAGAGTTGAGCGAATGTACTCTTCAGAGCTTGATGCTCATTCCAGTATTAGCATACTCGATGGTGCTCGCTACTCGAGCGAGCATCACGCCGTGTTCGACCCCGCCCCAGTTTTGGCCCCTCCCTGCAGCTGACATGTTAGATTTGACCCCTCCCCGCTACGACGCTGTGCACGTCAACGGTAGTTTGTGGCTGGCTTGGCGGAGAGAAAGAAAGAGAAAAGAAAAAAAGCTCAGCAACCGACGGGTCTCGTACAAAAATGCTGGAGTTTCCCATTGAAGTCAATGGGGTTCATTACTCAAATAGAGCTCTCGAATTTTACGAAAAGCTCAACTTGAATAACGAGGACCCGAGCATTTTGGTGCTCGCTCATCTCTATTGAGGACCCTTCCCTGAGCGCCATCTATCAGTTTTCTTTCTGGATGCATGCTGTGACTATTATGACAGTACTTGTGGCATTGCTCGTCATGTGATCTCCTGCCTTCCATAATTAAGTAATATACATACATCAGGTATTACTTGCAATATACACAATACAGATTCATCAAGTTTTTGTTCTATACCTTTTAAATACATGGTAACGTTTGGATGTCCCAAGTAAGGGCACTAAGTTTAATAAGCTCTGAGGTCCATTTCTTCCAGGTTCCTTCCTTCTGTCATTCAACATTAGCAGACATCATTACTTTAACTATTGCATCAATGGTCTGCCACAGCCCCCTGTTATTTATCCCCTTTCTGCTTCCGCTGACCTCCATAATTAATGTGACATTTGTATGCAGTGTTACATTGAATGGTTTCTCATCATGTAAACTCGGCTGCCATATGGATAGGGAGGTGGAGAAGAAAGACCTCATCTTTATTTATGTTTCTATTTAAAATGAGAGTGATTAGGGAGTAAATTGTAGCACTGTATTTGGAAGAACAGGCTTTATGTACAGTAAGTTAATGTAGCCGTTTTACTGCAGATTTGTTGGTAATAATGTATAGTGCTGAATAATTTGCTGTTTTGAATATGGGAACATATAAATAATTTTCTGTGTAATTTCAGGAATTTAGAATTGAGTCTTATATTGAAGTGCACTCCTGTGGTGGATAAAAATCGTGATTTGGTTACCCACTGTGACAATATTAACAGAATTCAATTTTCAAAGAAAAAAAAAAAACCTCTTGGGTCCAGAATTGAACCCAAGTAATTCTGCTTTTTTGAAGCAAATATGTTGCTATTTGTTTTATGTGGACCGGTGGACATCAGCTTTGTGCCACACAGCTCTGTGTAACCTAGTTTTAACTCATTCTTTCAACACACCCTATTGCCAGCGTGATACGGGCATATGCCTATTTGTGTGCACATGAGTGCAGTGTTTTTGCGTAACGAACTATGCTTTTTTGTGCCCTCATCTGTGTATTTTACTATACCTTTTCCACACACCGGACATATCCAAGGCTGAGATTGAAATAGCCAATTAGGTTTTTCCGTGTGCAATTCTGCAGTGTTTTTCGCATTTCCTAGTGTATTTTGCGTGTATTTGTGTATATGTGCGTGTGAACGAACCCAGTGAAATCATTGGCTTCTATTTACTACTTATTGTGCGCGCACATTTTCCATGCATGAAGGCTCGCACAAATACGCCCATGTGATGCTGGCCTAAATGTAGGACCACTTTCACATGGCAACATGTTGCATCAGTGTTTGAAAGTCAAAACCAGAAGTGGATTCAAAATACAGAAGAGATACAACTCTTTCCATTATAGTTTTTCTCTGGCATACGAATACTGAGGCAAAACTGCTGCGTGAAAATGGCATTAAGGCGAAGTTTACCACTTACCACACCTCAACATACCTTACATTATGTAATTTGTGTTAAAAGGGCTAGCCGGGGATTTGCAATACTCTCGGGCACTTGCTGAGTTAGACCAGTCACCCTCAGCTGAGTCCCGACAAGGAGTCACATGGTATTGCAGCCCTCTGATACCAGTGACTTCATAGATGGGGGATGGACTGTTGGCTCATTATAATAACTAAGCAAGCCCCTCTTTCTATCATTGCATTTATCAAGTCATTGACATCGGAGGGCTGCAATACCACATAACTCCTTGTCGGAACCTGTCCAGAAGTGGCTGGTCCAACTCAATAAGTGAGTAATCAAATCCATGGATAGCCGCTTTAAAGGACATAGAGACTTCACAACCCATCACAGTGATATAGTGAAGGACTAAAGTCCCTTTTACACGCAACGATTATCGCTCAAAATTCATGCAAATGGGCAAGATCATTACGTGTAAATGCGGGCAGTCATGCATTAGTCGTTCAATTGCCGTTTAGCGCTGGTTTTTAGCTGGCATAAAAACCATCGTCTTTGAGCGGCTGCACGATGGGTTTTGTTTGCCTTGCATACATAATGCATAGAGATGAGCGAGCATACTCGGTTAAGGCTGCTACTCAAACGAGCATCGCTCTTCTCGAGTAACTGAATACTCGTCCGATCAAATGCGGGGGGCGGCGGGGGTGAGTGGGGGGGGGGGGGGGAGAGAGAGAGATTGCTCACTCGAGTAGCAGCCTTAACCGAGCATGCTTGCTCATCTCTAATAATGAGCACACTGTTTACTCTGCCGAGAGGAGACAATGGAATCCTGCCGGCCAGATAACCATCCAATAAACACACACCCAGTTGAGCAAACAACTCATGGAGGAAATACAGATGATTAAACGCCATCATCATATGTAATTTTATTCAAAATGTTGGCAGTTCGTTGAGTCATGCGGTTGTTTAAGCGATAATCGTTGCATGTAAAAGGGCCTTAAGACTCCTTTCACATGGAGAGATAAATCATTTGCATGCGTGAAAGATGACAGAGTTCCCTCGTTTGCTCGTGCAGTCTGCTTATACGGGCAGATAAATCGTTTGCAACGTCGCTCACAATTGCGTTTGTATATCATTCGGTCATTCACATTCGCTGTACCACTGAGTGTAAACAACTAAATAATGGCGGGTCACGTGAGAATGAGTGAACAATTATTCTTATGCCTAACAAATTCTCATTCGTCGTTCAATCACCAATTGTGCTTACGCTGAACGTCATCGTTTAAATTTGTATGATCCGAAGATTCTTTTGAACGATAATTGTACAGTATAAAAGGGCCCTACCTTGAGCAGTCCTGTAATGACGATCTCTGGTCAGTAGGGGGATGAAGATAATAAGCAATACCAATTATTAGTATAGTTTTTCTATTTGCTATTATGCGTGCCGGACGCATATGCCGTCCCTTTTTTTTAAAAATCTCCTGCTTTCCCGCGGATCTGCGACACGTCCACAGTAACAGCTGCGGGTGTGCCACGGATCGGACTGCTTCCATTGACTTCAATAGAAGCCGTCCCACAGAAAAATGGAGCATGCTATGATTTCTTCCCACGTGTGCGATCCACACGCCGGGAAAAAATGACATCTACATGCTTTTAACTGTTTTGCGGATGCTAATACATCCCTATGGGCGGTTTGATTTGCAGATCTCCTGCGTGGGCTCCACAAATCAAATCCACCCATGGACATTGGGCCTTAAAGGGAAGAATAAAAGCATAATAAGGAAACAATGTGAATATTTGATTATGTGATATTTGAGAAGCATTCAATAACACATTGATAAATGGACAGGTAGTACTGACCTTCGAAGAAAAGGTCCAGGTCTGTCATCCTGTTCAGAGCTGCATTTGGCCACGCTCCTCATCTTTTTAGTTTCTAAACATCTTTTCATAAATATGCTGTTTTATATGTTTCTGTCGCTCTCTAACCCTTTACGAGGCTGTAGCTGTTTATGAGGCATCTCATTTGTGGTTCACTTACTGCACTGGTAGAGTTTGACAATCATGACAATTTCTACTTTATCTAACTTTATACATCAATTACTTTCTCTGTTTACTTGCACCAATTTGAAGTCTTGTGGGAATTTCTTCTTTTTTTGGATATAGGAATCCTTAGAGATGCACTGAAATTCAACATTCCTCTTTGTGAGCATAATTCTTCAAATGATATAAAATATTGATCTAGCAGTGACAGGGCTAGAATTAGGTTTCATTCATATTGCTGCATGAACAGTTTCATGTGAGTGCGGTATATCTTATAAAAATTGGATCATATCCCATCAGAATGAAGCAAGTAAACTTTTGTTAAGGCTCCCCTGTTTTCCTCTAGTAGGATCTAATCTCCTTTTTGCCATAAAATATAAGGCATTCACCCTGAACCATTCATACTAATTTGTGAATGAAACTTTTGTGAGGTCTGTACTCCCTTCTCTCCCTATTTACTAAAAGCAAGGTACCATGTCCAGATCGGACCTAATTTTAAGTCTTTAAAGAACAGGTTATGGTAAAGTCCCCTGGTGCAAGCACCAGGGTGACGTCACATTGTGATGTTTCCTTGGCAGACCTTTTTTTTTGCGGGGTGGTTTGCAATTGCCTTCCCCAGTCATCTTTTTACCCCCCCTCCAGCAAGCTGGGTACTCATTTTACCGACCTCAGAAAGATGGAAGGCTGAGTCAACCTTAAGCCAGCTATGAACCATGAGGGGATTAAACTTGCAACCTTCAGGTTGTGAGCAAGAGCATTTGTGCTGCCTCTTTGTGCCACACAGGGCTTTTAAGGAAAGACACACACAATGTACAAACTCGGATTATACAAAATATCATGTAAAGAAACAAAAAAAAGTGTGGAAAAGGGAACTCTGACCCAAACCTACTAATGTAAGGAGACCCTACCTAAAAGCGGAGTGCTCGCTATGATCGGGGCAACCACTCCAGAAATCGGAGCGACCCTCACTTTTCTTGGTTGGAAGCAGGAATTATAGCTGTAATAGATGTTACAACACTATATACAAGGCTAGATGTTAAAGAAGCACACAAAGAATCGGATGTTACATGAATGCATGAACCACAAATGTTCAGGAGCTAGATAAAGGAACAAACCAGATAAGACTAGTAACCAAATAGACTTATCTGAACTAAGGCGCAGGACAGGAGCATAAGCCGCCAATTTGACCAAAAACACTTTTAGACTAAGAATATAACCTGTGTCCTATGTGAGGAGGAGGCGGAATAAATGTGCCCAAACGGAAACTGATTGGCCAGCTGAGATACACACCAGCCACCCCACACACTGACAGAGAAATGCCTTTGAAGGGGCACTGAGTGGCAATATTACCATTGAAAGGGCACTATTAATGGTGAAGGACCACAAGGGCCACTTTTACTATTTGTAGGGGCACTGAGAGGAGGCATTATTACTTTATAAGGGGGCATTCAGGGTACAGAGGAGATATTATTACGGTCCAGGGACACACGTTGGCATCATTACTATCCAAAATGACAAGGGGTAATATTAATATGTGGGAGCACATTGCAGTGGGGGTACTATTATTGTGTGGAGCACTTTAAAAGTCTGATGTACAATACGGGGCACTATTCTTTTTATGGGCAATGTCTATCTGGCATTATGGCTTACAGTGGTACTGTCTGTGCGGCACAGTTTTGGGGGGATAATTATAGTTATCACACCATTAGTTTTGAAGTACAGTATTTAACCACTTTAAGACCGACTATAAAGTCCTGTGGTCATGAAGGATGTATGGAGCGGGCTCAGGAGCAAAGTTCACTGCATACCTGGTGGCTATCAGCTGTTTCTGATCATTGATAGCCGCTGGTAACTGCCACGATTAGAGTTAGCGCTCTGATTGTGAAGTTAACTGTTTAGGTGCCATTGTACATTAAAATGTGCCATTAAAAAATACAACTCGTCTCGCAAATAACAAGCTTTCATATGGCTATGTCAATGGAAAAATTAGAAAGTTATGTCTTTTGTAAGGCAGGGACGAAAAAAAACCAAAATAATAAAAGGGATAAATCTCTGGTCCTAAAGTAGTTAAAGAGGTTGGCCACTTTATCGTTATTTTCACGAATGCGCTGGAAACAACATTATAAGGCATTGTTCATTCTAACAGATTTGTGAAAATAATGATAAAGGGGAAAAGGTCCTTTAAAAGGGACATGACTAAGTACAGCAAAATTTGCTGCAGCAAGCATAGTGAACCGCTAGTTTCCCATAATGGGGCAATTTCGTATGTGAGCTGGTGGGATTTGTGTGCAAGGGGTACTTTTAAGTCCCTGTGAATTTTGAAAGAGCAGGTATCTCTAATAAAGTGGCCATTCAGTGTATGTATCCCATATCAGATATCCTGTCATATCATTAAATTGTATATCGCCATGATGTATTATGTCTAGTGAGTCTGGTAGATGTTGTCAAAGCATGTAGAAAAGTACAGTTCAGTGTAGTGAATTGTTAAGATTACAATCTCTGCAACTTCCTTGACAAACACAAAGCCTTAATTGACTATCAAGCTTGAAGAAGTCTGGATTGTGATTGGTCAGGAGAGTTCCAGACCATTGAGAATGTGCTGTACCAGCACCATGGGTTCTTTGAATGCATTAATTTGCATATCAGCTGTAGCAATAGCAGTTGCATGATGATGACATTGCATTACTTGTTATGTTGTGCTTGGTAACTAATACAAAATTAGACTGTTAAATGTAAAGCAGCAATGTGATCCAAATAGTTAATTATGCTAACAGAATAATAAATATTAAATGCACATTAAAACCAACTCTACGGCAATGTGCATTACTGTACAAACATCATTGTTTCTTATGTTTATTTTTTCCTTAATGCTGTCTTTATGGGAAAAGTAGTTACTGTCAAACTTAGCAGTATTTGTATATCACTACTGTGCCCTGGAAAACTCTACAGCAAGTGAAAGGCAGATGGTATGTTATACTGGTAAAGTCATTTACTCTACTGACCCAAAGCACTGTGATAACCTACACCATGCCCCAAGAGCATGGTGACCCAGTGGCTAGCACTGTTGTCTTGCAGCATTGGGGTCCTTACTTCAAGTCTGACCAAGGACAACAGCTACATGGAGTTTGTACGTTCTCCCTTTGTTTGTATAGGTTTCCTCTGGGTACTCTGGTTTCTTTCCACATGCCAAAAAACATACCAGGAGATGAATTTAGATTGTGAGTGCCAATGGGGAAAAAAACAGTCAGAAATGGGCTTTACCAGAGAAAATACTATACAGGGATTGGACTAGGGTAAAGTTGTTTTCTCTGATGAAGCCCCCTTCAGACTGTTTGGGACGTCTGGAAGAATGATTGTCCAGAGAAGAAAAGCTGAGCGCTGCCATGAATCCTGCGTCATGTCAAAGCATCCTGAGGCCATTCATGTGTGGGGCTGCTCCTCATCCAAGGGAGGGGGTTCACTTACAATTTTGCCTAAGAACACTGCCATGAATAAAGAATGGCGTCTAAACATCCTCCAAGAGCAACTTCTAAAGATCCAGGAGCAATTTAGGGATGAACAATGCTTTTTCCAGCATGATGGAGCACCGTGTCACAAGGCAAAATTGCAAACTAAGTGGCTCGGTGAACAAAACTTTGGAATTTTGGGTCCAGGCCAGGAAACTCCCCAGCTCTCAATCCCATTAAGAACCTGTAGTCAATCCTCAAAAAGTGGGTGGACAAACAAAAACACAGAAATTGTGATAAATTGATTTGGCAAGAATGGGTTGCCATCAGTCAGGATGTAGCCCAGAAGCTGATATCTGGCATGCCAGGTAGTCCTGAAAAAAACGTCAAAATATTGAGTCCTTGCTTAAACTTAATGTATTTGTCAATAAAAGTTTTAAAACATGGGAAATGCTTATAATTATAATTCTGACTAAAAGATCTAAAAGCACCAAAGCAGCAAACTTTGTGAAAACTAAAATTTGTGTCAGTCTCAAAACCTTTGGCCGTATCAGTACAAGTACACCCAGATGCTACTAGTGACTCTCTCAGTTTTTTGTCCTACTAGGACTTTAGTATCCAAATGTATGACTTTACATTTACAGTATTGATGCTCATTTGCCAAATGGATTCCCAAACAGTCAGTGCGTCCGAGTTGGCTTGTAATTTGTATACATCTTCCACCTACTGTATTATATTACATGGTTTGGTGTCCTCTGCAAAAACAAACTGTACTATTAATTTAATCCTGTATATCATTACTAAATAAGCGGAATACTAGCGGTCCCAGCATTGAACCTTGGGGACCATTCAGAGTTATTAATTATTATTTAAGACTATTCATAGTCTGATTTTAAAATACATAGGTTACAGGTTTCCTATGTAATCTATCTGCTCATATTGTCTGGCATCATTGCTCATGACATATGTGTGCAAGCATACTTATTTATGTTAATTTGTCATTTGTGTTGGGCATAACTTCTCGCCATTTTTCTAAACCAGCCAATGGTATACAGTACCTCAATGCAGGAATACCATTGTCTGTAAAATCATCTCATTATGGGTTTTTCAAGGGATGATCTTTACAGCATAAGAGCATTCTGCTTTTCATTGCAGATACTCTTCTGCATTTGCATCTCTTTACTTTAAATGTGTGGCATTTGTTTTGTACCAGGGTGCATCTGACAATCCAAAGTGCTGTATGGGGACCTTGCATCCTCTTCAGTTATTCTTCGTTCATGCCTTGGTGCTTTCCTCTTCATATAATAAAGCTGATCCTGTCATATGTTGCTGTGTTCTCAATACTAATCTCACAGGCTGGCTGATCTCTTCCGCTTCATACATTATCTACATATCCATAGGTGAACATTATATTTGCTTATATCGTGAAGCCACCAAACACATGGTTGGCTCCAGAAATCAGGTTATGCATGTGGATTGTAAGCATGTTGACAGATGCAGGTTATTTGTATGTTAGAATTCAGAAATTGTACAACACATTGATACAACTAAAGGTTTTGGACAATCATAAAGGTCGATTTTCACTATTTTCTGATGACCGTTTGCACTTTTTTTTATACCGTGGAAGATGATGTCTAAAAAAAGATATCTGTGAAAAAAATCAATTTTAAGTGCTAGACTTTTTTGGCTGTCGGGTGCTGTCGATGAAAAGTTGTTCAGGATAAACATTATAGCTTCATCAAAAGAAGACCAGCCCAGACCACGGAACAAGACAGAGATAGATCAGCCAGTTGTGGCAACCATAACTCATGTATGACAAGTCATTTAGAATGCATCTGTCTCTAATATATCTCTAATATATGGCTAACCTAAAAAACATACCTAAACTATATTTTTTCCCCACAAATAGAATAAGCGAAGATAAGAAACTTTGTAATATATCTTATTACAGAAAAATGCCTCTTTCTCCACTCATCAGCTCCTGTACTGATTATGCACTCCCAATCTACTCGTAAATTCCATACATAGAAGTTTGTGTACTGAGAGATCAGGTTACAGTTTCTGCCCATAATAGTCTATGGAGCTGTTGAAGAGTGAAAGAGGCAGTTATATGTAGAGACCCTAAATGCTCTACTAAGTGTTTTTTCTCACCCCAGTGCAGAAATCACATCTACACTGCTCAGTATTGCTGTATAGTGTCCTCCATGCTGTAGCTGCTTTTGAAGGTGTGCTGCAGATAACTATCAAAGCACGATCTCCTCTCTGTGTGTTGTGTATGGGAAACATCATACTGGCTATTATTCACCTCCTTCTGAGCGGAGTTCAGGGAAAATTAAAGATGAGACATACAGCTTATAGACAGGGAATGATAACAGTTCAGGGTACAATTCATATGATGGTCAGAAATGCTCATGCCCACGCACAATAGCTTGTTTGAAGTATGCTGGAAGACACTTCGTTCTAACAGTTGGTAGGAATACCAGCTCATAGTCACCTACTCCTCTGACATGTATCTATTATATGTTGAAAGAGATACTTCAGAGGGGTTTTACAGGACTTAAATATTGATGGTCTATCCTTGAGGAAGTCTGTCAGACAAATCAAGCACATGAAGCTATCCCCAGTATAGGTCTCATGTCCACAGGCGTATGCGTAAAATGCTGCGTATCACTGTGCATTGAATCTTTTTCCCTGCGTATGATCACGTATGTGTGTGTTTTTCGCATGTATTTCTAATAGATATTGTTCATGGGTCACATGGTCTTTCTGCTGCTCGGTCCTGATCAAGTGAATGGGACTGAGCTGCAGTGCCAGCCAATACACAATGTGTGGTGCTGTTCCTTGTATACAATAAAGAGGCTCGCCTGAGCACCATGGCCCTTTCAAACAGCATCTTGGCATGGGTACCACTAGATGGACCCCTAACAATCTGATATTCATGACCGATCCTACAGATAAGGCAATAATATTTGAGTTATGGTTAAGCACTTCAAAATGATGTCTATGTGTAATGGGGAGACACTGCCTGCCCTCTCCCTTACTAAATAAGGTCCGGTACCTGGCCAGAAAACAAAGGGTGTGATTGGTGCTTGCAGGCACCGGTCTGCTGAGCAAGCATGAGAGAACATTTTAGCACCCTGCTGGCATAATGGCAGCCTCACAGCATCAACACCTACAGAGAAACAGCAGAAGCCCGAAAACAGCATGGCAGCGGCCCTTGTAGGGGCAGTATTGTGGCAAGGCAGCAAAAAGGTTTATTTTAAGCGTAAGTGGACTTCAAGTCTTGGTACTGTATGAGATAAAATCCCTGGCCAGGGTGAGGGTTAAATGGACTCATGGGACTGAGTAAGTGTAAAGAGTTAAAATGGCGCCAGTACGTGACACAAGGTCTTGCAAGGGTTAATGGAATATGTTATGAAAGGGTTAATGGTATAAGTGATCTTTGTAGGTGTTATATGTAGTAGGAATGCCTTATGGTTAGGACGTAGTCTGATGCATAATGTATGTGATGCGACATATATGACGACAGATGTATAATGTATATGACGTGTCTATGACTCAAGATTTGTTATGGCGCAGTAAGGCACATGTGACGGAGCAGCGTGTAATACAGATGCAAGTCAAGTAATGGGGTTTGAGAAATGTACAACACGGGAGAGAAACCCTAGTATGATGATGATGATTATGTAACAACCCCTGGATTTTAGTGCGTTTATGACATGTGACGCATGCAATAATTAAGGAACCCTGCTCCTACGGGGCAATTGAGGCTGGAACCTATGGCAGGACGATGCTGTGTTTAGCGGTTACTTCGTATTAATGAGAAGTGACAGAAAATGCTGATAGTTATGAAAGAAAGCATGAAAATGTGCTTTGTTGCTGCCAGGAAGAACTAATGAGGAACTAGATGTATATGTTAGCAATAGATGCCAGGTAATGAAAATGTGTAGACATTAAAAGTACTGTTGCTTTAAGAGTACTATCGCTTTAAGAAAAAGTTTGAGGCCAATAATTATGTAACATTAAAAATAACCAGACCCTCCTATGGAATGCAATTATGTTTATCAAAGCGCTGCGGAATAAGTTGGCGCTATACAAATAAAGATTATTATTATATATATATATATATATTATTATCATGCCTATGTCCATTAAAGTTATTTTTCTTTAAAAAATGTGCCACCTCTGCCTCCATCTGTCATCCTGAACCTGTGTCGCACCGCCACCCGTGATTGGTTGCACATGTGGTTATCTTCTCATCATAATGATGTAAGTTCTTTTCTAGATCAATGAAGATTGCAAATCTGAAAGACTGTTAGTTATATGAGCCCTTAACCATAGTGGGAAAAAAGATAAGATTTATGGTTCATTGTACAGCCAATCAGATGAGGAGTCTGGTCCATATAGTGTAGGTACTAGGGTCCAATGAGTGCTTCTTCTGTGCTCATTGGTGTAGGAATGGCGCCCGTCACACGAGTAAGTGCCCCTGTAAACAATAACTGCTTTCCTGTAAAGGGCAACTATAGATAGAAGTGGGTTGTGACAACAGTAGAAAGCTCGGCCCACCATTGCACACTACCATCTGATCAGGGGCATCACTATAGGGGATGCAGGGGTAACAGTTGCTACCGGGTCCTGGAGCCTCTGAGGGCCTAAGGCCCCTCCATCACTTAACCCTTTCCAATCCAATTTGTATCCTGGTTTTCCTATGGGGCTTACTCTTGTTCTGCCATTATACAATGGCGCCATATGCTGGATAAAGCCAGTACTGCATGAGGTGATACGTTGGATAGGCTCCGACAGCAGAGAGGCTGGCAATATACAGTAAGAGAACCCCGACGGATGTCTTCTAACATCAGAGCTGTACAGCCTTAAATCATAATGTCCTTAGAGGTCAGACAGTGGATTGGAAACAGTTAAGACACCAGTATTATAGAAAAAAGCACTTGGTAGGTAGGGGGCCTGTTACAGATTTTGCATCGGGGCCCAAGAGCTTCTAGTTATGCCTCTGCATGTGATCCAAGCATTTAAATGGAAAACCCATAAGTAATATTTTTTTCAAAGGTCTCTATTTTTCCATTTTTATAGATTGCTAGAGATGCTCCTGTATATTGCACTTCTGTTGGAAATCCCTCAGCCGCTATTGTCAGTGGATCACCATCTGGCTGCAATCCACTCAGAGAGTTTTTTCTCGTTCAACATTTCACACAGAGCTGCAGGCTTCAATAGCCGAAAATGAATGACTCTAGCGGCTAAAAAGACAGTAATACAATAAAGAATTGCTCTATAGATCCATCCCCAATGGTTTTATTCCTCCTAATTAATAACAGAAAATGTTCGTGTACACAAGACTTTAGAAAGAATGTCTTTCTTCTAATATTTACATAGCCAGTATATAACAGTAACTCTAGTAACCGGGTGGCCATGGTGTGCCGTTGACCTCTGTAGCGTGTAGCAGGATGTCATTGACAAAGTATTGGCTTGTCATAATCATAATGAATATTCTAGAATAACGAAACATAATTGTGTTATTGTGAAAAGGACTTTACAATGGGGTATTTTATAACATCTAGTGTAGCTGAACATGATATCCATCCGAATACCAAATGTATTCTTCTGCTTCTCACCCCTATAACTGTTCTCCTTGATTTGGAATCTCCAACAGCTTGTTAAAGTTAGTCTAAAACTTCTTGGATTGTTACAATTCTATAAAAATATCCAGTTGGTCAGTTACACTTGACAGCTACCAGCTCTGTCGTTCTGTTTGAAGGATCAAAATGTATCTTCTAGACCATAGACCATTACTTTTTGGAGGTAGGGATTTCAGCCAAAACTAATGCAAGTTACTTGTCCATCTTCAACAGACACACAGAATTTTCAGTACCATGTTCAGAAACAAAACAGGTCTATGGACACACAGAGGGACTATATGAAGACACTGGCATTAGTTTTCTGGCATAAAAAAATAGCTAATTTTGACACATGCCACAACTTGTGATTTTTTTTCGGATTTTCCACTGCTATTGCCACTTGTCAAAATCTAGTCAGGCTTAGTTCAGGGTGGTAGCCTCCACAAACTGGCCAGAAATACGCATTGAGGAAAAAGTCAAGTAACCTGTCCATCTACATTAAATGGACAAAAGTATTTGGACAATGCCTGTTTTTCAGAAAAAGTGCTCTATTACTCTATTTAGTAACGTGTAGACCCTCCTTTTGCTTGTATTACAGGGGCAGCACGTCAAGGCAGACTTTCCACAAGTTCTCTGTAAGTCTGAGCAGGAGAATAGCTGCCATTCTTCATGGCTGTGAGAAGAGATTGTTGTGAGGATAGGCGTGGGTGGTGGTGTCGTACCTGTCCCTCCAGTTCTTCCCACAAGTGCTCAATAGGATGAATGAATAGTTATTACAAAATGAGCAGCTTTTTATTTTACCCGTGCCTTTCCCAGCATACCATTCGGCAAACTCACTATTAGCATATTTGCTGATTTTCTGCAGTGTCCAAATAATTTTGTCCATATAGTGTATATGGAATCTGCATTCGAAAATTCACACATAGATTAGCCCCATTGAATGGGCTAATCCGCATGTGGATCCACAACACCATTAACCCTTTCCAATCCACTGTCTGACGTATTCTTACATTCTGATTGAAGTTTGTAGAGCTCCAATGTCAGAAGATGTCCAACAGGGTATTCTTATCGTCTATTGCCAACCACTCCGCTGTTGGAGCCTCTCTGGCGCACACACACTGGATTTAGCCAGCAGATGGCACCGTTGTATAACAGCAGAAAGAGAAAGCCTTTTAGGAAACCCTGAATCCAAAATTGGATTGGAAAGGGTTAAGTGAAAATCCATATTAGAAATGCACAGTTGACTACTGATGTAGATTTTCATTGAAATCCGTGTCAGATTTTTACTGATACAAATGTAATATCGTGTGAACTCAGCCTAAATGTCACAAAGTTGGGATTACGAGATCCACCATCTGCAGAAAAATACTGTTCGCCATATTATGTAAACAGCAAAGGGCCAGAGCAGCTGTTAGCCAGAGGTAAACTCGTAAGTCAAGACACTTTTAAGAAAGAAACTATTTGGGAGGATAAGATGACTGCAGCTTGGTTTATATAATGTTATTGCCCTGTAGACCTTCTTTTTATTGGCATCGCAGGATTGAACTTCCGATTATATAATGGCATAGATGTGGATGTTATTTATTTTGTTACGATTGGGTCATTTGGAATAGTTGTATGTTGGCTAATCATTAGAAAACCTAGGTAAAACTGAAGTGAACTATAGTGGCAGCACCATGGCCAGCCTTAGCTACGTGCAACCCACGTGGTCACATGGGGTGCTGACTCTGCTTGTGGTGGGTGTAGGCTGGGGGTGATCGCCGTCCTCTAGGTTCACCTGACCACATGATTTTCTTCCTTTGTGTGGCAGCATCTTGTGGAGCTACATGAATCCTCGTCCTCCTGTCTGCTACTGCACTTCTGTTCTGAGCTTGGTTCTGATGCTGTATTTATGTACTGAACTTTGTTCTGGTACAATATTTATTTTATGAGGAGAATTTAGGTATGGCATGTCTGAGGAGAGGGATTTAATATTATTGTTTCTTGACAGATCTAGTGCAGTACACAACTTTACTTGAAACTTCAAAAACCTTTTACAATGTGTAGCACCGTTCCGAAGTATCATACAGTACAACTCGATGCCATCTGTTGTTCTAATTTGATCTATTTGATCATTGCTCATGGAACTGTGAAAATCCTGATGTTCAACTATTGTTTGTATTCTATATTGCTATCATTTAATACATATCTTATTTAATAGATATTCATCCATAGATATCATCTAGGTCCTGCAGGGGAAATTTTGCTCACTTCAGGAAACTCAGTTTACATTTTTTATAATGGGTACATGCTGGCCTAGTGATGTTCTAAGAGTTGCATGTACAGTAGTATACTAATACTATATCATACTAACTTCTTCTTGGAACCCTGTATGGGAATGTGTGTAGATAGTCCAGAGGTGCAGCCTGACAAACATTGGAAGCACACTTAAAGTGTAACTAAATTTTTTGTTGGAGAGGAATCCATTGGGCTGTGGGATATTAATAAAATGTATGTATTACTTTACTGTATTTTGCCTCTTTCATGTTTAACCCTTTGCAATCTAATTTTGGATTCAGGGTTTCCTAGGGGGCTTTCTCTTTCTACGATTATACAATGGCGCCATCTGCTGGATAGAGCCAGCACTGTGGTATGGGACATACTGGAGAGGCTCCCGACAACAGAGCAGCCAGTAATATGCTGTAAGAATACCCTGCCGGACGTCTTCTGGCATCGGAGTTGTACAGCCTTCAATTAGAATGTCTTCAGACGTCAGACAGTGGGTTGGAAAGGGTTAAAAAAGTTGACAAGCTGCAGTCCAGACCACTTTTTCCAGCTTCACTACTTGAATGCCTATCTATACACTGCTTCTAAGTATGTGGTGTATGAACGGCACTGGCTGTCTTACAGGGGAGCCGCCTGTTCAGCGTGCCATGCTTCGGAGACAGAGGTCTTGGTGGAAGCTGCAGCAGCAGGTACAAATGCCAGACACAGGTATAGTGCTAAATGCTGAAGAGCGATCATATAGCCTCTGTTTCTGGAGCATGGTGCCCTTAAAAGCCAAGCGCCCGAACACATAGCCAGTGCAAGCCATATACCATATACTTAAAGACAGTGTATGGATGTCCTTAGCTTCAAATAGTTAATCTAAAAGCAGCGGCTTGGGTAGCAGTGCAGAAATGTTGTTAAACATGGAGGAGGCGAAATATAGTGATGAAATATAATACAAAGTCTCTTAACATCCCATGTCCCACTGAAATCCCCCCCCCCCCCCCCCCCCACACACACACACTTCCTGAAAAAAAAAAGTTTAGTTGTGCCTAGAGCTCTGCTGTGAAAAATCCATTTTCTGACTAAATCCAAACTGATACTGACGGGCTCCATTGACTTTAATAGGGTCCATTAGGATTCTGTTGGAGTACGGTATTTTTAATAGCAAAAACACTAAATACACTGTTAGACCCGTGTGACATGGGCGCATCTGTACTGGCTATTTGCACGATGGCATTGTGTATTTGTGTGTGCATGTGCATGTTTTGCTTTACTTTTTGCACGTGCAAAAAAACACGCAACCATGCCCCCAATCATTGAAATGGGCAATGAGTTCAATATAGGCCGCCTGCACACGAGCGTTCCGGATTCCGCTAGCGGATTTTCATGCGCGTATGGTACCTAAGGCCTCCTTCCCACGAACGGATTTACGCCGCGTAAATCCGCAGCAAAAATCCGCTACGTTGCCCCCTGCTATTAGGTTCTATTGAACCTAATAGCACAATGCTCACGATGCGTAATTCCACCGCGGAATTACGCACCGTGAAATCTCCCTTCCTCACCCGCAGCATGTTCTATTTGCTGCGGGTGTACGCGCTGACGGCTTCCATTGCAGTCAATGGAAGCCGTCCGTTCACGCTATCTCCCGCTGCAACCAGCGGAAGATAGCATGAAAAAACGCTTCCCCGCCTACCGCCGCGCGTCATATGACGCAGCCGGCGCGTCACGTGACACGGCCGGCCACGTCATGTGACGCGGTGGGCGTGTCACATGACGCGACGGCGGTGGGCGGGGAAGCGTCTTCACGCTATCTTCCGCTGGTAAGTATGGGGTCTCTGGGGGGCGCCGTGACGGGCTTCGCAGCGGAATATTACGCGGCGGAGCCCGTCACGCTCGTGTGAAGCCGGCCTAAATGTGCTTGTGGATAGGTGCGGATGCGTGAAAAATCACGCGCGGATATACGCGGATGTGTTGCGGAAAAAAACGCGCAGAAAAACCAGCAGACACCCCTTATTGTAAACCCAACCCCTAGAGAACTGCCCATTCCTTGGAAAACAGCTTAAAAACCAACACCCAGACTCCGTTTTGTCCCTCTTGCTTGTGCGAGCACCGTTAAATTATTCTGGCAACATGCTTTCACCCGGTGAGCAGATGTCTTTGTGGGCATGGTTGATCCATGTAACTTTTTTCAGGCGCTTCTCCAGCGTGACTTTATTTCAGTCACTGCAAAAAAATTCACAAGAGGAAGGCCGCCTGCACACGGGCGGAAATCCCGCGGCGGTATTTCCCGCGGGATTTCCGCCGCTGAAAGTCTGCATAGGAGTGCATTACAATACGCACTCCTATGCAGACGGCCGCGGTTTGGCCGCACAAAATCTCGCGCGGCAAACAAACCACGGCATGTCCTATTTTTGTGCGGGGCTCGCACTCACCCGGCCGCCTGCTACGGTCTGCGCATGCGCCGGCTGCGCGGCAGCCGGCACATGAAAGAGCCGGGGCCGCCAGGCGCGGTGAGTACGCACTCGTCACTGCAGGCTCTCGGGTCGGGTCCCGCAGCGAGAATTCTCGCCGCCGGATCCGACCCGCTCGTCTGCAGGCGGCCGAATTCATTACTACAGATTTTGCATTCTTAGATCCTGCATTGGCAAGAAATACTACCTATCTCCCTCTACAAATTTGCCTGTGAAGCTCTGTGCTGTGTGTTGGGACGCCTCCTACCATGCCTACTTCCTGTAGCCATAGCAACCAGTGACTCCATCCGCAGCTGCACTGCGGATGTACTGCGTGAAAAAACGCACCCATTCACTTGTATTGGAGGCTTCACGCGCAGAATCCGACCCAAATTAGAACAGGTCGCAGATTTTTTCACGCGCGTGAAAAAACGCGATACAAATCTGTCCGTCTGGGGACAACTGCGGAGCCTCATAGGAGTATATTGGCTGCGGTCTGGGGCAGATAATGTGCCTAAAATAACGCGCTGGAAATTCCGTTCGTGTGCAGGCACCCATATGCTCTTTCCTTGCGCAAATGTGCAGAAAAATAGAACATGCTGCCTATTTTTTGCACAAGAGAAATGCACGTGGAAAATATGTGTAGTGAACAAACCAATTGAAATCAGTTGGTTCTATCCACTATGTATTGCTGCGCAATTAGATTCGGGTGACACAGGCCAGAATTTGATTTCAATGGGTTCGTTCACATAAGTGTATTTTACATGTGCACTTCGTTCGCTCAAAAAGATACGCAGCATGCTCCATTATCCTGCATATTTACACACATAAATAGCAGATATTGCACTAACCAACTTAATTGCCTATTTTACTGAATAATAACATCTTTGAATTTTTTTTTACATCCACAAAAAGTACAGTAAAACACATGCGTAAATACGTAATGCCCATTGCACAAGTACACAGCACAAAGGCGCACGCAAACCAGCTACGTTCCAACTCTTACTAAACCTGAATGTCGCGGGTGTGCACATAGCCTTGTGAGATAAAACATAGGGAAGTGTTGTTCCCTCCTTCTATGAACCTTGGTTGGGCGGTCCACCTACAGTCATAATGAGCGGTATTATTTTTGCTGTGGCAAACTAAAATAAATGCGACTTATTGCACAACATACTCTCTGCTCGAAAATATGACATTATAAACAGTTTTAAGTAAATTGACATTTTACATCATTTTCATTAAGGCCACTCTCACACAGTGTCAAAAAATTGTCGCAATTATACTGCCATTTTTGAGCGTCCGACAGTGGTTTTTAAGACACCCTATCATTGTCATGGGTAACATGGTGCACTAAAAATCGTGAAAATGCGGCAAAATAGAGCAGACAAAGCGCTGCATTTAAGTGCATGCCTGTGAAGCCCTATTAAAATCAATGGCAGCGTTATACCTCTATTACTGCGGTAATCACATTTAAACGCGCATGTGTGGGAGTGGCCTAGGTTTTTGCAATCTAGCCTCTGCAGGCTAAGCTTTTCACAAAACATTGCAGCGCAAATGAGAGTTCCTAACATTGCTGTAGCAAAGCTGATGGACTGAGTGCAGAACCTGTAACTGGCCTCCCATGTGCCATTTATAATATTGTGTCCTCGGTGACACAAGGGTCTTTAGGCCCCTCCAGGGCCCATGTATGCATCTATTTCCCATTCCCTACATCTACCCTCGGGGCTATAGCAAGCTTTTATTGTTTCATGCATTTTTTTTTATTTATTGGCGATAGTCTTTAATGATTTTAATGATGCGTTCTTAATTTACAAACTAAATGATGAGTTCTGCCTGCTCTCTCCGAGTGTTAATGGAACATTAACAGTCTTGTATTGCTACAGTTGTGCAAGCTGGAGATCCAGATTTCTCATCTTTCCAGTTAGATTTGCAATAACAGTTTATTCTATTCTAGGCATCGCAGTGATTCTCGAGATGTGATACATTTTATACGACACCTTGCGTCACTTTTTCAAAATCGACTTTCGCTCCAGTTGAGGTGCATGTTGACATGTCACATGTTCATAGCGAGGAGTCAGATTAATAGGGAGTTCTGCGTGGAATTTTCTATCCTGTTATTGTTCTCCCTCAGCGTTTGATGGCTGAGTTAATTCTCTTTAGTTTTGTCATGCTCCGAAGCCCACATTGCCAGGCTATGATAAGCTGTACAAGGAAAAGAAGGAAAAACATGATGTCCATCAAAGTCCTAACCTTGCATTTTAAATGTTTTGCTGACCTGACGCGCTGCTCCGAAGGCCTCCGAGGATTCCTTCTATCAAATAAAAGCCCGAACAAAAAGGTTCAATATGTCCTAAAGCTATCGGTTTTGAGTTAAACTGGGTGAAGTAGAAATATTTTACTCATCAGCTTTGCAGTCACAGAGTTTGCTTCAGCTAGAACAAAACTGCTGAGGCATTTAGAGAAAATTAACCCCCCATCCTGGCAGCCAGATGTGACTGGATTCTGATGAATGCACATGAGTGGGCTGAAAAATCAAGAGACTGTGAAATTCCTGTCAGGTCTGTACAGTGCAGAATGGGCTATTGACTGCTTTCTATATTTCCCTCCATCATTCTTCTTGAACACTGCCATTAATTTCCTCTCCTGCTTCGGCTTGTGGTTTTTTTGTTCAACCCCCCCTTCCTCTTCTTTCTTTTTTTTTCTCTCCCGTAGATCTCGGTGCTGCAGAGCAGGATGCATCGGGCGTTGGTGGAGTTCTTCAAACAACGAGGCCTCTATAACCAGGCTGGGCTGGCCCGCTTCCAGGCAGCCTCTCAAGAGAATGCTCAGAAAATATTAGCTGTGCAGGTAGGTGATTGCAAAGTAGTAGGAAAGATCATTCCCATCTAGATTGAAAAGCAAATGATGGGTAGTGTGATGAAGCATTTAAAGCATAGCCCATCAGGGTTTTATAAAATTTGTAACCTCTTTAATAAACTGGAATGACAATTCAATAGCATGCACAGATTTCATGCGACATATGCACATACGGAACATATATACATACGTGTGCATGCAGCATTCTACGACCGTGTTTTCAACAATACCAAATCATCCTATTGAACAGCTTTCATCCCATTGCTAAGGATAGAAGGCAACAACATATGACTTACGTAACCACTAAACAACATACAACTTCCGTAACAGATGCAACTTGCCAGGTGAGATGAGGGCACATATTATCCGGTGTGATGCCCCCTCCTGTCTGCATCTGTCAACCAAATGGCATCACTTCCAGTCTCATTGACAAGAAGGTCTCGTCTCCCAGCTAGGGATGAGCTAATCTGGGAAAATTAACTTGACCTGGATTTTGCTAACCGATACATTTTGTGTAACGAAGCAGATTTTCTAGCAAATAAGACAATTGAGGCTTAGATCAATGAAGCCATTTAAATCATTGGGTTCTATTCATTGCGTATTGCGCACACATATTCTGTGCGTGCAAAATGCTGCGCAAGAACATTCGTGTGCCACAGTCCTACATTTGTGTGTGCAGAGAATAGAACCCATTGATTTCAAGAGATTGTGCCAAAAAAATGCAGCAAGCTCTGTTTTCCTGCATGTGACTAAAGCACATATTGAACTATGTGAACAATGTGGCATGTTTTTTTGCGCATGCAAATAAGCAGGATTTGCACAAGCAAAAAATATAGTAAGAGCCCCTGAACACTGGCGAGAGCGATATTGGATGACGTTTCATGGCCCGATATCATCCTCGCAATCCTTCTGAAATTCCGTGGATGCGAGGTGTTTTCACATAGAAACCGCCTCACATCACTGCAGGGGTTCCCTTCATCTACACCGCAGCAGGAGATCGCAATGTTCTTTCACTGCTGCTGCTGGCCCCATTGAGAACGTATAAACCCCTGGATGCGACAGCCGTGCATCCCTGTAGGGCTGAAGGAATACCCTGCCACGGCTCTCACAGCCGTGGCATGGGATCGCAATCTTCTCCTACTGATTTCAATGGGGCTAGCGCTCTTGCTGCTTGCCCTATTGAAAACAATGGGCGATATCGCAAAAAGAAAGTAGATGCTGCAATTTTTTTTTATGCAGCATCACAAGAGTGAAAACATCCTAAATGAGAATGAAACCATTGAAAATCATTGGTTTCATAATCATTCCTTTTTTATTCACTCTCGCATCGCGAGTAAATCGCGCGATTTTCTCTCCAGTGTGAAGTAGCCCTAATACATGCACATAAGCAATGCCCTTACGCCCGTGTGACCCTGGTCTTAATCTTGTTTTAAAAAAATACTGGAAAGCTACATGCCAACCCGAATGTCGCAGGTGTGCACAAGTTTGTGAGACCAAGCATAAGGGAGTGTTGTTCTCACCTTCTCTGAACCTTGGTTGGGCGGTCCACATAAATCATAATGAGCCTCTCAGCGGTATTATTTTTGCTGTAGCAAACAAAAGTAAATGATGAAATGGTTAAAGACACGTTTATATTTAGCCTCCATTGTTTCATATGAAGGAACAAAGACTCTGTAATAGGGAATTTGTCTGAATTCTCATAGATTAATTAATATCAAAACCTCTGTTGCTGTTATAGACAATATTTCACGTAAGAAGTAGGAGACCGGAGGCAGGTGCCGCTAACATAGCGTGCTCCTTATCTATTATCTGCCTTTATACTGAGTATTCCGGTTATTTGAAGAATATCCTGGTAGGACTGAAACGTCACAACTTAATCTGTCACTGTACTCTGGATTGTCAACATAAAGACATTTCTCAAGCATGCGTCTGAATGCCAGATTGTTTTACTATATTTCACTTACAGTCCCGGACATGGCAGGGCGGTCGCACCCCTAACGCAAGAAGCAGTTATAGAAGATGACACCAACCTGAGCTTAGTTAGGAGGACTCATGCTTAAACTAGGGATGAAGATATTAATCACTTTGGTGGGTTTTAAGACATTGCTTGTCAGCACTAAATATGACTACTGTACTTCAATTCTGGGAGTCATAGGCCAAGACTGAATTATGTGAAAGCACAGTATACAGGCTTTATTATGCCATCTAGCAAAGTAATTTTTTTTTTCAATTTTTTGTTCTTTTTGACATACAGTAAAGTTGTAACAGGGAAACATAGACTAAACGCCCCCAATGAAGCAATGTAAGACATAGAAGATAAACCTGTAAGCAAGTAAGGGTCATAAGCATAAGAGAGATGTAAACAGTGAACCGTGGAAAAAGGCAACCCTCTGCATACAGGTCTATAATCATGTCTGTAAACCACTACAACTTAGAATTAACCTATTTGATGTTAGCATAGGCATCATAAAGGTGCGTTTAGATGGAATGATTTTTGGAATGATAATCATTCCAACAAACTGAAGAGAACGATAATCGTTCAGTTTAAATGCAAGCCAATGACTGAATGACGAACAAGAATCTTTCAGTTTTAGCCGGCATAAAAATCATCGTTGGCTTCTTGCTGCGTTTAAACACTGATTCTTCAGTGCTTCACAAAAAAAAAGTGAAACGTTGACCAAGAAGTGAATGTGTCAGGAATCGAACCGGGAACCTCCTGCGTTCCATTCAGTGGCTCCTACTGTCGAGCCATCCAGCCTGTAGACCGTTCCCTTGCATGACTCTCAACCTTGTTCCATGATTCAAGTTATCTAGTTCCTGCCTCCTGGTCCTGACTCCGCCTCTGTTCCTGATTGGGCTCATTATAAAAGCCTGACCCTGCCACTGCACCAGCTTGTGATTATTGTGCTCCACTAGCCCTTGATCAAGCTCCTCTTTCACCTGCTCCTCTGCAATTCTACTGAGACCTCCAACTGCTGACCCCCTAACTTCCCTTCTAAATATGCTACTCACCTCATCTACCTGTACTGCAAACCAAGACCTCCCACTGCTTACCCCTGGCTTCCCTTTTGACTATGTTACTCACCTCTTCCACCTCTACTGCAAACCAAGACCTCCCGCTGCTGACCCCTGGCTTCCCTTCTGACTATGTTACTTGCCTCATCCACCTGTATTGCCTCCCACCGCTGACCCTGGGCTTTCCTTCTGACTACTCTCTGGTTCTGCATGGTAACTAAACTCATGGCTCTACACCAAACTCAGTGGCAGAATAGACTATAGAATGACAAGTTCAAGATTCCCAACAATAAATTGCCTGTCTAAACAGGCTGCACAAGCTCTAATGAACTGGTGATGACATCACAGCTCGTACGCTTGAGCAAACGAGAATGTGAGGTTCTCATTAGGTGTAAAAGGGCCATAACAGAACCAGTAAAGTCCTGCTACACATGCAGCAAATTTTGTAGCACAGAGCAAAAAGTTATCTTATCTTAGCCCATTAAACAGCTTTTGTTCTCTTTATATTAACACAACAAAAACCCATTGTAAAGCAATTCAAAGAGTAAATAAACCACCCCGATAACACAACACTCCATGATATCACATTGCATTAGGAGTCAAGCTAAAAAAGTACATCTGTAAGTAATAAATTAGAAATCATATTTTGACTAATCAGAAGGAAAAATTGCGGAAACAGAGAGTGATGGCAGGAAACCAGAAGGAGGAAGGAGCTAGGCAGGCCAGAACTTCCACAGAGCATTCTAAGGTATGATTATCATAAAGGACAAAAGGGAAGGGAATCTAAAATCTGCACACTATAAGCCCTGCAGTGGACATGCCCGGCATCTCTGGTGGCTTTGAAGATTTTTATAAGTGTGGTAAAATACCTGTTTAAGTGTGCAAATTATAAATGACTGTTCGAGTAATGAATATAATTCAGTCAGAGCAATTATCACATTCAGCAGAGCTTTTGACTCTATGGGCAGTTTAAATGGATTGTATAAGATTAGAAAAACATGGCTGATTTCTTCCAAAAACAGCGCCATACCTATCCGTGGGTTATGCCTGGTATTGCAACTGAGCTCCATGAAAGTTGCATCGCGCTGCCAGTTGTCTCTCATAGATCCGTTTTAGCATGATGACTTGTGCCCTTTAAACAACCAATATTACTGTATCATACTTTGCTGCCCCATTAAAGGGCAGCATAAAATGGGGGCAAAATAGCACAAATGATATTATTTTGTTAGGCTTTATTTTTTGTTAGGCTGTATTAGCTAAATAGCACATTATTTGTGCTATTGAGATCTCTCTCTCTCCCTCACCCCGCTATCTCCCTCTCCCCCCCACCACCCACCCGAATTTGCTCAGACCAGTATGCAGTTACTCGAGAAGAGGGATGCTCGCTCGAGTAACTGCCTTAACCGAGCGTTCTCGCTCATCTCTAATGCTGACTGATCTTGTTCTGTACAGCAGATTTTTGAAACTGACTAAAAATGAAACTGTCTTTGTTGCCCGTAGCAACCAATAACAGAGCAGCTTTAATTTTTTAAGAACACTATGGGAAATGAAAGCTGCACTGTGATTGGTTGATACGGACAACAAAGACAATTTTTCTTTTAGACTGCTCCATAAATCTCCTATGTGTACAACTCTAGAGCTAACAGAACGTACGTACGTAAAGCTGCACATTTCTGGTGACAAGCTGGTGCCTAGATACATATATAATTGTAAATAGAAATCTGCATTTTATTAGGATCCAACATTTAACTAACTATTTACATTTCTCTTCTTCGCACTGGGTCTACGGGGCTTTTAGCACTAGGGAACAGTTGAGTCTATATCATCAGCATCCCAGAGGAAAATCAAAATCTTGCGCTGTAAGCCTCTCATTGACCATCATCTTGAAAAATCAAATTGATTTGACATTATTTACAAAACTATCCGGATTTTGATCTGCATGTTTCAACTTTTATACAGTGTTGCTTGAAAGTTTGTGAGCCCTTCAGAATTTTCCGTATTTCTGCTTATATTTGTCCTAAAACTATATCAGATTTTCACACAAGTCATAAAAGTAGATAAAGAGAACCAAATAAAACAAATGAGTGAAAAACATTAGAATTAGTAGTTTATTTAGTGAGGAAAATGATCCAATATCGGTGAGTGGCAAAAGTATGTGAACCTTTGTTTCAGTATGTGGTGTGACCCTGTTGTGCAGCATTAATGGCATCTAAACATCTCCAGTAATTGCTGATTAGTCCTGCACATCTGCTTGGAGGAATTTTAGCACATTCTTCTGTACAAAACTCTTATGTAGTGGTTTCCTCCTATTAACTGTTTGCTTCAGGTTCTTCCACAGCATTTCTATAGGATTAAGGTGAGGACTTTGACTTGGCCATTCCAATACTTTAACTTTAATTTTCTTTAGGCATTCTTTTGGAGAATGACTTGTGTGCTTTGGGTGGTTGTCTTGCTGCATGACCCATGTTCTCTAGGGATTCAACTCACGGACAATGTCCTAACACTTTCCTTTAGAATTTGCTGGCATAATTTAGAATTCATTGTTCCGTCATCGATGGCAAGTCCTCCTGGCCAGATGCAGCAAAACAAGCCTAGACAATGATTCTACCACCATGTTTTACAGATGGTATAAGTTTTTTCTGCTGTATAACAGTGGGTTTTTTCCCAAACATAACGTTTCTTGTTTAAATGAAAAAGCTCAATTTTGGTCTCATCTACCCACAAAACATTGTCGCTCTAGCCTTCTCGCTTGTCCAGATGATCTTTAGCAAACTGAGCAATGTTCTTTTGGGGGAGTAGTGGCTTTCTCCTTGCAATCCTGCTATGCACACAATTGTTGTTCGGTGTCCTCCTGATGGTGGATTTATGGACATTAATGTTAGCTAGTGTGACAAAGGCCTTTACTTACAGGTTACCTTGGGTTCCTTTGTTATCTCATGGACTATTATACACCTTGTTCTTGGCATAATCTTTGTTGGTTGACCAGTCTTGGGGTGAGTAATAAGGGTCTTAAATTTTCTCCCTTTGTACGCAGTTTGTCTGATTTTGTATTAGTGGAGTCTAAACTCTTTAGAGATGGTTTTGTAACCTTTTCCAGCTTGATAAGCATTACTAACTCTTTTTATGAGGTTTCTTCCCACGACTGAGTGGTGACATCGTATTATCTGAGCAGGTTTTGCACGCGTAATACGCTGTACCAGTCTGTCATAAGCTCCCATGTTTCTGCTTACATACATTGCGTGAAATACACAAGCAATAAAGATCGCAGCCTGTTCTATCTTGCCGCGTATTACGCACGCGTATACTTCAAGATAGTGCAGGGTGATTGGCGGCATGCAGCAAGTATGTAATGTCATTGTGTACTTGCTGCACGACGTGCGACTGTGTCATGCATAAGGCATGCTGAGAATTATGCTCTTGTGAAGACACCCTGAGGTCCTCAGAAATCTCCTTTGTTCCTGCCATGATACACTTCAACAAACATGTTGTGCAGACTAGACTTTGATAAATTCCTGTTCTTTAACCCCTTAAGGACCAGGCTGTTTTGGTGCTTAAGAACCAGACCCTTTAAGGCCTCATGTCCACGGGGAAAATCAAATCTGCTCCGGATTTGTAACGCGGATTTGGGCCGCGGATGCAGTGCGGATGAGCTTAAAATAGTATTTTATTGCATGCGGATGACACGCGGATGCGTTTTTTTTCACGCGTGTATGCACGCGGATGGCATTTTTGCATCTGCGCGTGAAAAAAAATGCAAGGCCACTGAAAAAGAAGCCAAACTTGTAATCCGCATGCAGATTTCACGCACCCAAATAAATGGCATTTAACACCCGCAGCGGATTTCCCGCACCCCATAGAGATCAATGGGGCCATCCGGAGCGTGATCCGCACCTAAATGGAGCATGTCCATTTTTTTTCATGCTCCATGATTTTTCTAATTCACATTTATTGACCATCCGCGGGTATTTAGCTACCCGCGGGTGGTCAATGCATTCCTATGGGGCGCGGATCCGCGCGCGGGTGATCCGCTGCGGATTTTAATTATTATTTTCCCCGTGGACATGAGGCCTTAGGGATTTTACCCTTGCGGTAGTTTTACTACCCTGGTTTTTTTTTTCCTTCAGCTACCAAAATTATTTTTGCTGCGTTTTTTTCCCCGTGACATATAGGGCTATTTTTTAATATCTTTTCTCCACTGACTTTTTTTCTATTTTATTGACGGTAATACTTTTTTATTTTTTTTATCTATACTTGTATTTTTTTAAAATTAGTATATTTACGCTAAAATAAAGTATGGGAATGGGTTCCTCATTTTGTTTCAAATGTTTTGAAATATAATATCTATAATTTTAGATTGCTAGGCCATAGGGTGACGGCGTTGTCGGTGGGTCATTTCCTTTTTTATGTATATATTTTTATTTTATTCTGTAATTTTTTATACTTATTTTTTTTATTTATTTTTACCATCTATGTTACCCCATAACGTCATATAAAACCTCTGGGTGTCATTTACATTGTCATTTTTTTTAAATTTCACACTTTTCCACTGTAGCTGGGGCAACCTTAGAAAATATCCCCTTGTAGGGACATCAGTCACAAACAGAGCTGATCAGGGTCTGCTAGGACCCTGCATCTCTGCTGTAACAGGGGGACACCCAGCGGTTCGTGATCGCTGGGTTGCATAGAGGAAGTGACACAGCAGAGGACCCAGAAGAGAAGGCAGAAGTGGTTAAAAATCGCTTCTCCTCTGGGTCCTCTGCTGTGTCTGACAGCCGAGGACCTCACCTGCTCCTGCTTGATTGCAGGAGCAGAGGCTTTAATCCCTTACTGTACATCTGCTATGGGTGAGGATTAAAGCCCAGAACCAAGCGCTGTATATTTACTGCATTTAGTCCTTACGGGGTTAAATAGAACATGTCACAGTGATCTGTACAGTGCTCCCTATTTCCAGAGCTACCATAATTTTAGCAATGTAGGGAGGAACTGACACAAGCATCATACTGCTTTTATAGCCACTAGGTAAAAGAAGCGAGAGAGAAGTACATGCCAGGCTTTCCTGTCCGCAGATGAGGGGGATCAAATTAACTTCTATTATTGCCCCCTCACTCTTCTATGTTCATGCCCCTATATATTGTCGTATTAAGTGAATATGTATTATTCTGTCCATATATGCTTAGCATCAAATAGACAGCGAAAACTGTAATAGAAAGTTATTGAGCTCCAGTGTAAGGTCACTTGGTTGTATAGTGATTTTTGCTTGAGAGCTTGAAAAGAGTGCCTGTCCTAGTGTTCTTCTATGAATGACAGGAAGGACAGGAATCAAGGTGGACCCCTCACATAAAATATAGAACAGACATCAGGAAATTACCTAAATAAATTCTCAGTTCAGATTCTGAGCACTGATATAAACCATTCACCGGTATAACTTATGAAATCAGATCAGGCCTTCAAATAGAAATATGTATTACTGTAATTACTCGTTGTCTGGCTATGAGACTGTGTGTAATATATAGAAGGTCCCTCAGATAGACATAGATCTCTGTTAGTGTTCTGTAGTACTGTTTTATTGTAAAGTGAATGTCATATTGGCTTTTTTATTACTATTTTCATGACAAGCAGCATTACTACTTTCATTGTGTTACAAGTGGCATCTGCAGTGTGATGCTTGTTTAGGATGTTTAGCTTTTCCAATAAGCAGCACTTCATTTATGTATAGGGATACATTACAGTAGTTATATCATTTTAGTATTTTCCAATTTTGGGGGGTAATTGCATATTATAGTCAAACCTCTAGTTTCATTGGTAATCCTTCTGAAAGCAATCGGCCATACTTGAATCCAATGAAACTAGAGGTAATTATTTCCATAGGAATCAATGGAAATCCAATGAATTAATTCTAGACATTCCAATTTTCGGGAATGGAGGGATGCTTGAAATATAAGCCCTCCCCCAAAAATAAGCCCTAGCTAGATGAGCGAGCACCAAAATGCTCGGGTGCTCGTTACTCGGGACGAAATTACCGCGATGCTCGAGGGTTCGTTTCGAGTAACGAACCCCATTGAAGTCAATGGGCGACCCGAGCATTTTTGTATTTCGCCGATGCTCGCTAAGGTTTTCATGTGTGAAAATCTGGGCAATTCAAGAAAGTGATGGGAACGACACAGCAATGGACAGGGCAGGCGAGGGGCTACATGTTGGGCTGCATCTCAAGTTCACAGGTCCCACTATTAAGCCACAATAGCAGCAAGAGTGGGGCCCCCCCCCTCCCAAAAACTTTTACTTCTGAAAAGCCCTCATTAGCAATGCATACCTTAGCTAAGCACCACACTACCTCCAACAAAGCACAATCACTGCCTGCATGACACTCCACTGCCACTTCTCCTGGCTTACATGCTGCCCAACCGCCCCCCCTCCCCCCCACAGCGCACACCAAAGTGTCCCTGCGCAGCCTTCAGCTGCCCTCATGCCACGCCACACTCATGTCTATTTAGAAGTGCGTCTGCCATGAGGAGGAACCGCAGGCACACACTGCAGAGGGTTGGCACAGCTAGGCAGCGACGATCTTTAAAAGGGGCGGGGCGATAGCCCACAATGCTGTACAGAAGCAATGAGAAATAGAATCCTGTGCCACCGCCATCAGGAGCTGCACACGTGGGCATAGCAATGGGGAACCTATGTGCCACACACTATTCATTCTGTCAAGGTGTCTGCATGCCCCAGTCAGACCGCGGTTTTTAATTCATAGACACAGGCAGGTACAACTCCCTATTGTGAAGTCCCTGTGGACCGACAGCATGGGTGGCTCCCTGGAACCCACCGGCGGTACATAAAAATATCCCATTGCAGTGCCCATCACAGCTGAGGTAGTAATGTCATGTTTAATGCAGGTGGGCTTCGGCCCACACTGCATGCCCCAGTCAGACTGGGGTTCTTTACAAGTGGAAACAGATGCATTTATAATTCCCTGTGGACCCACAGCATGGGTGGGTGCCAGGAAGCCACCGGCGGTACATAGAAATATCCCATTGCATTGCCCAACACAGCTGAGGTAGTAATGTCGTGCTTAATACAGGTGGGCTTCGGCCCACACTGCATGCCCCAGTCAGACTGGGGTTCTGGGGTGGACAGATGTAGGTTAAACTCCGTGTGCACCTACAGCATGGGTGGCTCCCTGGAACCCACCGGCGATACACAAAAATATCCCATTGCATTGCCCAACACAGCGGATGTAACATCAGCTGTAATGCAGGTGGGCTAAAAATTCAGTTGATTACACTGTAGGCGAGGGCCCACAAAAATTGCTGTATCAACAGTACTAATGTACATCAAAAAAATTGGCCATGGCCAACCAAGAGGGCAGGTGAAACCCATTAATCGCTTTGGTTAATGTGGCTTAAGTGGTAACTAGGCCTGGAGGCAGCCCAGTTTAACGAAAAATTGGTTCAAGTTAAAGTTTCAACGCTTTTAAGAGCATTGAAACATATAAAAATTGTTTAGAAAAATTATATGAGTGAGCCTTGTGGCCCTAAGAAAAATTGCCCGTTCAGCGTGATTACGTGAGGTTTCAGGAGGAGGAGCAGGAGGAGGAGGAGGAATATTAGACACAGATTGATGAAGCAGAAATGTCCCCGTTTTGGATGGTGAGAGAGAACGTAGCTTCCATCCGCGGGTGCAGCCTACGTATTGCTTACGTATCGCTGCTGTCCGCTGGTGGAGAAGAGAAGTCTGGGGAAATCCAGGCTTTGTTCATCTTGATGAGTGTAAGCCCGTCGGCACTGTCGGTTGACAGGTGGGTACGCTTATCCGTGATGATTCCCCCAGCCACACTAAACACACTCTCTGACAAGACGCTAGCCGCAGGACAAGCAAGCACCTCCAGGGCATGCAGCGCGAGTTCAGGCCACGTGTCCAGCTTCGACACCCAGTAGTTGTAGGGGGCAGAGGCGTCACGGAGGACGGTCGTGCGATCGGCTACGTACTCCCTCACCATCCTTTTACAGTGCTCCCGCCGACTCAGCCTTGACTGGGGAGCGGTGACACAGTCTTGCTGGGGAGCCATAATGCTGGCAAAGGCCTTGGATAATGTTCCCCTGCCTGCGCTGTACATGCTGCCTGATCTCTGCGCCTCCCCTGCTACCTGGCCCTCGGAACTGCGCCTTCTGCCACTAGCGCTGTCGGATGGGAAGTTTACCATCAGTTTGTCCACCAGCGCCCTGTGGTATAGCATCATTCTCGAACCCCTTTCCTCTTCGGGAATGAGAGTGCAAAGGCTCTCCTTATACCGTGGATCGAGCAGTGTGTACACCCAGTAATCCGTAGTGGCCAGAATGCGTGCAACGCGAGGGTCACGCGAAAGGCATCCTAACATGAAGTCAGCCATGTGTGCCAGGGTACCTGTACGCAACACATGGCTGTCTTCACTAGGAAGATCACTTTCAGGATCCTCCTCCTCCTCCTCCTCTTCCTCCTCCTCAGGCCATACACGCTGAAAGGATGACAGCCCAGCAGCATCTGTACCCTCAGCAGTGGGCCAAGCTGTCTCTTCCCCCTCCTCCTCATCCTCCTCATGCTCCTCCTCCTCCTCCTCAACGCGCTGAGATATAGACAGGCGGGTGCTCTGACTATCCAGCGACATACTGTCTTCCCCCGCCTCTGTTTCCGAGCGCAAAGCGTCTGCCTTTATGCTTTGCAGGGAACTTCTCAAGATGCATAGCAGAGGAATGGTGACGCTAATGATTGCAGCATCGCCGCTCACCACCTGGGTAGACTGCTCAAAGTTTCGAAGGACCTGGCAGATGGCTGCCAACCAGGGCCACTCTTCTGTAAATAATTGAGGAGGCTGACTCCCACTGCGCCGCGCAAGTTGGAGTTGGTATTCCACTATAGCTCTACGCTGCTCATAGAGTCTGGCCAACATGTGGAGCGTAGAGTTCCACTGCGTGGGCACGTCGCACAGCAGTCGGTGCACTGGCAGATTAAACCTATGTTGCAGTGTCCGCAGGGTGGCAGCGTGCGTGTGGGATTTGCGGAAATGTGCGCAGAGCTGGCGCACCTTTCCGAGCAGGTATGACAAGTGGGGGTAGCTTTTCAGAAAGCGCTGAACCACCAAATTAAAGACATGGGCCAGGCATGGCACGTGCGTGAGGCTGCCGAGCTGCAGAGCCGCCACCAGCTTACGGCCGTTGTCACACACGACCATGCCCGGTTGGAGGCTCAGCGGCGCAAGCCAGCGGTCGGTCTGCTCTGTCAGACCCTGCAGCAGTTCGTGGGCCGTGTGCCTCTTCTCTCCTAAGCTGAGTAGTTTCAGCACGGCCTGCTGACGCTTGCCCACCGCTGTGCTGCCACGCCGCGTGACACCGACTGCTGGCGACGTGCTGCTGACACATCTTGATTGCGAGACAGAGGTTGCGTTGGAGGAGGAGGAGGAGGAAGGTGCTTTAGTGGAGGAAGCATACACCGCCGCAGATACCACCACCGAGCTGTGGCCCGCAATTCTGGGGGTGGGTAGGACGTGAGCGGTCCCAGGCTCTGACTCTGTCCCAGCCTCCACTAAATTCACCCAATGTGCCGTCAGGGAGATATAGTGGCACTGCCCGCCTGTGCTTGTCCACGTGTCCGTTGTTAAGTGGACCTTGGCAGTAACCGCGTTGGTGAGGGCGCGTACAATGTTGCGGGAGACGTGGTCGTGCAGGGCTGGGACGGCACATCGGGAAAAGTAGTGGCGACTGGGAACCGAGTAGCGCGGGGCAGCCGCCGCCATCATGCTTTTGAAAGCCTCCGTTTCCACAAGCCTATACGGCAGCATCTGTAGGCTGATCAATTTTGCAATGTGCACGTTTAACGCTTGAGCGTGCGGGTGCGTGGCGTCGTACTTGCGCTTGCGCTCAAACTGTGGCACTAGCGACATCTGGACGCTGCGCTGAGAGCCATTGCTGGATGGGGCCGAGGACAGCGGAGGTGATGGTGTGGGTGCAGGCCAGGAGACGGTAGTGCCTGTGTCCTCAGAGGGGGGTTGGATCTCAGTGGCAGGTTGGGGCACAGGGGGAGAGGCAGTGGTGCAAACCGGAGGCGGTGAACGGGCATCGTCCCACCTTGTGGGGTGCTTGGCCATCATATGCCTGCGCATGCTGTTGGTGGTGCCTCCCCAGCTGATCTTGGCGCGACAAAGGTTGCACACCACTGTTCGTCGGTCGTCAGGCGTCTCTGTGAAAAACTGCCACACCGTAGAGCACCTTGACCTGTGCAGGGTGGCATGGCGCGAGGGGGCGCTTTGGGAAACAGTTGGTGGATTATTTGGTCTGGCCCTGCCTCTACCCCTGGCCACCGCACTGGCTCGGCCTGTGCCCACACCCTCACTTGGCCCTCCGCGTCCTCGGCCGCGTCCACATCCTCTAGGCCTACCCCTCAGCATGCTGTATTACCAGTGATTTGATTTCCCAAGCAGGAAAGAAATTGGCGCAAGGCTGCACTCAACCGTAGCTGCTTGCGTCTGATTTTTTTACGTTCTCCACGCAGCACACACGTACCCAGAGCCCTTAGGACTGACACAGGCAGGCCAAATATAATTAATTCGCTTTTTTGCAAAGGGAGGGCCCCACTGCGGATATTCAATGAACAATACGTTTAATAACTGTGGTGTGGCCCTGAAAAAGTGTCACACAACTTTAGTGTAGCAGAGTTATTAACTCTGGCAGAGCAGGTATTTGCCAGTCAGGAAAGACAATGGCGCAAGCCTGCAGTAAACCGTAGCTGGTTGCGTTTGATTTTTGTACGTTCTCCACGCAGCACACACGTACACGGAGACCTTAGGACTGACACAGGCAGGCCAAATATAATTAATTCGCTTTTTTGCAAAGGGAGGGCCGCACTGCGGATATTCAATGAACAATACGTTTAATAACTGTGGTGTGGCCCTGAAAAAGTGTCACACAACTTTAGTGTAGCAGAGTTATTAACTCTGGCAGAGCAGGTATTTGCCAGTCAGGAAAGACAATGGCGCAAGCCTGCAGTAAACCGTAGCTGGTTGCGTTTGATTTTTGTACGTTCTCCACGCAGCACACACGTACACGGAGACCTTAGGACTGACACAGGCAGGCCAAATATAATTAATTCGCTTTTTTGCAAAGGGAGGGCCGCACTGCGGATATTCAATGAACAATACGTTTAATAACTGTGGTGTGGCCCTGAAAAAGTGTCACACAACTTTAGTGTAGCAGAGTTATTAACTCTGGCAGAGCAGGTATTTGCCAGTCAGGAAAGACAATGGCGCAAGCCTGCAGTAAACCGTAGCTGGTTGCGTTTGATTTTTGTACGTTCTCCACGCAGCACACACGTACACGGAGACCTTAGGACTGACACAGGCAGGCCAAATATAATTAATTCGCTTTTTTGCAAAGGGAGGGCCGCACTGCGGATATTCAATGAACAATACGTTTAATAACTGTGGTGTGGCCCTGAAAAAGTGTCACACAACTTTAGTGTAGCAGAGTTATTAACTCTGGCAGAGCAGGTATTTGCCAGTCAGGAAAGACAATGGCGCAAGCCTGCAGTAAACCGTAGCTGGTTGCGTTTGATTTTTGTACGTTCTCCACGCAGCACACACGTACACGGAGACCTTAGGACTGACACAGGCAGGCCAAATATAATTAATTCGCTTTTTTGCAAAGGGAGGGCCCCACTGCGGATATTCAATGAACAATAACTGTGTTGTGGCCCTGCCTACACAATTCTGTCCCTGTAGTATCAATGGAGGGTGCAATGCTCTGCACAGACGATTTTTTGAAAAAAAAAAAAAATGCAACACTGCTAACAGCAGCCAGCACAGTACTGCACACGGTTAAATTTGGCCCTAGAAAGGACCGTTGAGGTTCTTGAAGGCTACACTCACTCCTAACACTCTCCCTGCCTAAGCACCACTTCTGTCCCTAATACCGGGTGCAATGCTCTGCACTGCCAATTTTGAGAAAAAAAAAAAAAAATTTCCACTGCTAACAGCAGCCTGCACACACGTAGATGTGGCCCTGAGAAGGACCGTTGGGGTTCTTGAAGGCTACACTCACTCCTAACACTCTCCCTGCCTAAGCACCACTTCTGTCCCTAATACCGGGTGCAATGCTCTGCACTGCCGATTTTGAGAAAAAAAAAAAAAAATTTCCACTGCTAACAGCAGCCTGCACACACGTAGATGTGGCCCTAAGAAGGACCGTTGGGGTTCTTGAAGCCTACACTCACTACAAACACTCTCCCTACAGCAACTCCAATAGAACAGCACTTTCCCTCACTAACTCACACGGCATCTGAGCCGAGCCGCGGGAGGGGCCGACTTTTATACTCGGGTGACATCTGATCGCCCCAGCCACTCACAGCAGGGGGGTGGTATAGGGCTTGCACGTCACAAGGGGAAGTTGTAATGCCTTCCCTGTCTTTCAATTGGCCAGAAAAGCGCGCTAACGTCTCAGAGAGGAAACTGAAAGTAACCGGAACACCGCGTGGTACTCGTTACGAGTAACGAGCATCCCGAACACCGTAATATTCGCACGAATATCAAGCTCGGACGAGTACGTTCGCTCATCTCTACTAGCTACACTACATGAAGAAAAAAAATTTACTCACCTTGCAGGCAGCGTCCCCTTCCCTCTCACTGTTCTCCAGGCACTCCGTCAGGCTTCCGTGTTGGCTTTAGCACTGAAACACCATTCTCTTTCTAGTAACATTGGTTGATGTCATTCATTGAATGACTGTGATTGGCTCATCAAGCGCCGTCTGTGATTGGCTGAGCCAGGACGCTCCTGAGCCAATCACAACATTCTCTTCCTGGAAGCGGGGCATTCAACCCACGTTATCAGGCCGGTGGCCTCATAAGTAGGGGCAGAATTCTGCCAGGAAAAATAGAAACTGGCGAAAGAAGGCGGCGACCAAAGTAGAGGTATGACTGTACCTGCCTTGATTGTACTACTCAAAAAGCATTTTCAGGTGAGATATGCCCATAAACTCAAGGAGTTTGACTAGAATGTTCAAAGTGTTGAAACATTGATTGGAAGCTTCTGTATCTTAAATAAGCAAATCTGTAACAACTATGCTACCCATTTCATAATAGTCTGCTTACCGTTTATTTTAAATACATGTGTTTTTATGATATCGCCATACATTTTTCGTCATGTTCATCAGTTATCTCAACTTTATATTTTCTTAAACTAGATTTATTATTCTATACTACGAGTAAAATGCAAGTTTTAGAATTCAAAGAATATGATTTACAAAAAAGTTACACAACTCCTTCAACATCAATCCATTTCTGCATAATAGTCCATCTAGCCCTTTCCCCAGTACCATCATAATAGTCCAACTATTGTTTGCTGATTGGTTAAGAGATTTTTCCCACCACTTAAAATTGCTTCACAACCACTCTGTCCTTCCTGGTTGCTGCTAACCAGGACATATGACTTCTGTAGCCAATGACTGGCCAGAGCCTTGACTTAGGTCCTAGTCAGCAGCAACCAGGAAGGACGGAGTGGTTGTAAAGCTATTTTAATTGGTAGAGCAACCTCTTTAATAAAGCTAAATATTTTTGAATAATTTCGCACTTTAGCTTCCTGTTTAAGAAAGATGAAGTAAAAAGAACAAAGTATTTAAGTGGCAGTCACAAAATGTTTCCATAAAATTTATAAAAAGTGGAGTTTGGCAAAAAGAAAATCTCAATATTTCCAAAACATTGTTTCAAAATATACAAAAAGAAGCTTAACTGCTGTGGAGAAGAAAATGAGCCACCCGTCAAAAATGTCTATCCAAGACAGTAGACCATTGTACAGAATTGTCAAGAAGAATCGATGAATATCAGTTGCTGCTATTTCAATGCAGTGGAATTCCATTAACGGCAAGAATTAAAGTAACATACCATGCAATATAGTCATATATAGACTAGGTTTTTGCTTCTACAAGGCAAAGGAAAAACGTCTCGTTACAAGCCCCCCCCCCCCCCCCAAAAAAAAAGAAATGTCTGGTGTGGGCTAAAGAGCACCAAAACTGGGTGCCTTGTCAGTGGAATTCAATAATATAGAGTGTCGAGTTGAGAATCAATCTCTGCATCGGTGATGAGTAAAAACAAGTGATTTGAACTTTGGAAGAAGTGTTTCACCCAGACTGTCTAACTCAAACAGAGAAATTTCCAGCCTCTGTAATAGACTCAAAGTAGTTCTGATTTGTCGCTGACTGAGTCATTATGAGGAAAGATGGAAGTGGGAGCTGCATAAAAATCTATGCCACACAAAGAATGGATTAAAGGTGAAGATTTAGCAAATTTTGGAGTGCCACACACTTGTAAACCTGATGCCCTCTCGACTAGAAATCATTCTATGTAAAGGGAATGCCACAAAGTTTTACATAAGTTTTTTATTGTATTCTATCAAATAAAGCAGTACATACAAAGCAAAATAAACAGTTCATAAATAAAGTAGCATAAATCAGTAGCTAGTAGAGATGAGCGAACGTGTTCTTCCGAGCTTGATATTCGTGCGAATATTAGGGTGTTCGGGATGTTCGTTATTCGTAACGAACACCATGCGGTGTTCTGGTTATTTTCACTTCCTTCCCTGAGACGTTAGCGCGCTTTTCTGGCCAATTGAAAGACAGGGAAGGCATTACAACTTCCCCCTGTGACGTTCAAGCCCTATACCACCCCCCTGCTGTGAGTGGCTGGGAAGATCAGGTGTCACCCGAACATAAAAGTCGGCCCCTCCCGCGGTTCGCCTCAGATGCGGTGTGAGTTAGATGAGGGACAGTGCTGTTTGTACCGGAGCTGCTGTAGGGAAAGAATTGGTAGTTAGTGTAGGCTTCAAGACCCCCCAAAGGTCCTTATTAGGGCCACTGATAGCTGTGTGTTGGCTGCTGTTAGCAGTGGCAATTTTTTTTTCCTCAAAATCGCCTCTGCAGACCGTTGCACCTGGCATTAGGGACAGAAGTGCTGCATAGGCAGGGAGAGTGTTAGGAGTGAGTGTAGCCTTCAAGAACCTCAACGGTCCTTTCTAGGGCCATATTTATCCACGTGCAGTACTGTCCAGGCTGCTGTTAGCTGTGCTGCATTTTTTTTTGCTTCTCAAAATCGCCTCTGCAGACCATTGCACCCTCCATTGATACTGCAGGGAAAGAATTGTATAGGCAGGGCGACAACACAGTTGTTATTCATTGAATATACGCAGTGCTGCCTTTTGGTGCCAAAAAACTGAAAACAAATCTATTTGTCCAGCCTCTGTCCGTCCTAAGGGCTGTGGACACGTGTGAGCTGCGTGAACAACATTGCTAAATCAGACGCACCCAGCTACGCTTTACTGCTGGCTTCGCCATTTGCTTTCCTTAATTGGGAAAAAAATACCTGCTCTCCAAGAGTTATAATAACTCTGCTACCCTCACGTTCTGTGACACATAAGCAGGGACACAGCACAGTTATTAAACTTCTCATGTTCATTGAATATACGCAGTGCTGCCTTTTGGTGGAAAAAAACTGAAAACAAATCTATTTGTCCAGCCTCTGTCCGTCCTAAGGGCGGTGGACACGTGTGAGCTGCGTGAACAACATTGCTAAATCAGACGCACCCAGCTACGCTTTACTGCTGGCTTCGCCATTTGCTTTCCTTAATTGGGAAAAAAATACCTGCTCTCCAAGAGTTATAATAACTCTGCTACCCTCACGTTCTGTGACACATAAGCAGGGACACAGCACAGTTATTAAACTTCTCATGTTCATTGAATATACGCAGTGCTGCCTTTTGGTGGAAAAAAACTGAAAACAAATCTATTTGTCCAGCCTCTGTCCGTCCTAAGGGCGGTGGACACGTGTGAGCTGCGTGAACAACATTGCTAAATCAGACGCACCCAGCTACGCTTTACTGCTGGCTTCGCCATTTGCTTTCCTTAATTGGGAAAAAAATACCTGCTCTGCCAGAGTTATAATAACTCTGCTACCCTCACGTTCTGTGACACATAAGCAGGGACACAGCACAGTTATTAAACTTCTCATGTTCATTGAATATACGCAGTGCTGCCTTTTGGTGGAAAAAAACTGAAAACAAATCTATTTGTCCAGCCTCTGTCCGTCCTAAGGGCGGTGGACACGTGTGAGCTGCGTGAACAACATTGCTAAATCAGACGCACCCAGCTACGCTTTACTGCTGGCTTCGCCATTTGCTTTCCTTAATTGGGAAAAAAATACCTGCTCTCCAAGAGTTATAATAACTCTGCTACCCTCACGTTCTGTGACACATAAGCAGGGACACAGCACAGTTATTAAACTTCTCATGTTCATTGAATATACGCAGTGCTGCCTTTTGGTGGAAAAAAACTGAAAACAAATCTATTTGTCCAGCCTCTGTCCGTCCTAAGGGCGGTGGACACGTGTGAGCTGCGTGAACAACATTGCTAAATCAGACGCACCCAGCTACGCTTTACTGCTGGCTTCGCCATTTGCTTTCCTTAATTGGGAAAAAAATACCTGCTCTGCCAGAGTTATAATAACTCTGCTACCCTCACGTTCTGTGACACATAAGCAGGGACACAGCACAGTTATTAAACTTAGATAATTCATTCACTAGAGGCAGTGGGGCCTTTCGTTTTCCAAAAAGGGCAAAAATTATATTTGGCCTGCAGTCTTGCGCCAATTTATTTCCTGCCTGTGAAATCAAATCACTGGTAATACAGCATGCTGAGGGGTAGGGGTAGGCCTAGAGGACGTGGACGCGGCCGAGGACGCGGAGGGCCAAGTCAGGGTGTGGGCACAGCCCGAGCTCCTGATCCCGGTGTGTCGCAGCCGACTGCTGCGCGATTAGGAGAGAGGCACGTTTCTGGCGTCCCCACATTCATCGCCCAATTAATGGGTCCACGCGGGAGACGGTTATTAGAAAATGAGCAGTGTGAGCAGGTCCTGTCCTGGATGGCAGAAAGTGCTTCGAGCAACCTATCGTCTACCCGCAGTTCTGCGCCGTCCACTGCTGCCAATCCGAATCCTCTGTCTGCTGCTCCTCCTTCCTCCCAGCCTCCTCACTCCACTACAATAACACCTGCTCAGGAGCGGGAACACTCCCAGGAACTGTTCTCGGGCCCCTGCTTAGATTGGGCAGCAGCGGTTCCTCTCCCACCAGAGGAGTTTATCGTCACTGATGCCCAACCATTCGAAAGTTCCCGGGGTCCGGGGGAAGAGGCTGGGGACTTACGCCAACTGTCTCAACAACTTTCTGTGGGTGAGGAGGAAGATGACGATCAGACACAGTTGTCTTGCAGTGAGGTAGTAGTAAGGGCAGTAAGTCCGAGGGAGCAGCGCACAGAGGATTCGGAGGAAGAGCAGCAGGACGATGAGGTGACTGACCCCACCTGGTGTGCAACGCTTACTCAGGAGGACAGGTCTTCAGAGGGGGAGTCAAGGGCATCAGCAGGGCAGGTTGCAAGAGGCAGTGCGGTGGCCAGGGGTAGAGGCAGGGCCAGACCGAATAATCCACCAAGTGTTTCCCAAAGCGCCCCCTCGCGCCATGCCACCCTGCAGAGGCCGAGGTGCTCTAAGGTCTGGCAGTTTTTCACAGAGACGCCTGACGACCGACGAACAGTGGTGTGCAACCTTTGTCGCGCAAAGCTCAGCCGGGGAGCCAACACCAACAG
This sequence comes from Eleutherodactylus coqui, assembly GCF_035609145.1. Taxonomy (NCBI): domain Eukaryota; kingdom Metazoa; phylum Chordata; class Amphibia; order Anura; family Eleutherodactylidae; genus Eleutherodactylus; species Eleutherodactylus coqui. The sequence continues at coordinate 90,001,735 of NC_089845.1, read as the reverse complement.
CCTCACCACCACCACCATGCGCAGACATATGATGGCCAAGCACCCCGCAAGGTGGGACGAAGGCCGTTCAGCGCCTCCGGTTTGCACCCCTGCCTCTCCCCCTGTGCCCCAACCTGCCACTGAGATGCAACCCCCCTCTCAGGACACAGGCACGACCGTCTCATGGCCTGCACCCACACCCTCACCTCCGCTGTCCTCGGCCCCATCCACCAATGTCTCGCACCGCACAGTCCAGCCGTCGCTAGCGCAACTGTTGGAGCGCAAGCGCAAGTACGCCGCCACGCACCCGCACGCTCAAACGTTAACCGTCCGCATCGCAAAATTCATCAGCCTTGAGATGCTGCCGTATAGGGTTGTGGAAACGGAGTCCTTTAAAAGTATCATGGAGGCGGCGGCCCCGCGCTACTCAGTTCCCAGTCGCCACTACTTTTCCCGATGTGCCGTCCCAGCCCTGCACGACCACGTCTCCCGCAACATTGTACGCGCCCTCACCAACGCGGTTACTGCCACGGTCCACTTAACTACAGACACGTGGACAAGCACAGGCGGGCAGGGCCACTACATCTCCCTGACGGCACATTGGGTGAATTTAGTGGAGGCTGGGACAGAGTCAGAGCCTGGGACCGCTCACGTCCTACCCACCCCCAGAATTGCGGGCCCCAGCTCGGTGCTGGTATCTGCGGAGGTGTATGCTTCCTCCACTAAAGCACCCTCCTCCTCCTCCTCCTCCTCCTCTGTCTCGCAATCAAGATGTGTTAGCAGCAGCATGTCGCCAGCAGTCGGTGTCGTGCGGTGTGGCAGCACAGCGGTGGGCAAGCGTCAGCAGGCCGTGCTGAAACTACTCAGCTTAGGCGATAAGAGGCACACGGCCCACGAACTGCTGCAGGGTCTGACAGAGCAGACCGACCGCTGGCTTGCGCCGCTGAGCCTCCAACCGGGCATGGTCGTGTGTGACAACGGCCGTAACCTGGTGGCGGCTCTGCAGCTCGGCAGCCTCACGCACGTGCCATGCCTGGCCCACGTCTTTAATTTGGTGGTTCAGCGCTTTCTGAAAAGCTACCCACGCTTGTCAGACCTGCTCGTTAAGGCGCGCCGGCTCTGCGCACATTTCCGCAAGTCCCACACGGACGCTGCCACCCTGCGCACCCTGCAACATCACTTTAAGCTGCCAGTGCACCGACTGCTGTGCGACGTGCCCACACGGTGGAACTCTACGCTCCACATGTTGGCCAGGCTCTATGAACAACGTAGAGCTATAGTCGAATACCAACTCCAACATGGGCGGCGCAGTGGGAGTCAGCCTCCTCAATTCCTTTCAGAAGAGTGGGCCTGGTTGGCAGACATCTGCCATGTCCTTGGTAATTTTGAGGAGTCTACCCAGGTGGTGAGCGGCGATGCTACAATCATTAGCGTCACCATTCCTCTGCTATGCATCTTGAGAAATTCCCTGCAAACCATAAAGGCAGCTGCTTTGCGCTCGGAAACGGGGGCGGGGGAAGACAGTATGCCGCTGGATAGTCAGGGCACCCTCCTGTCTATTTCTCAGCGCGTACAGGAGGAGGAGGAGGAGCATGAGGAGGATGAGGAGGAGGGGGAAGAGACAGCTTGGGCCGCTGCTGACGGTACACCGGCTGATTGCCTGTCATCCTTTCAGCGTGTATGGCCTGAGGAGGAGGAGGAGGAGGAGGATCCTGAAAGTGATCTTCCTAGTGAAGACAGCCATGTGTTGCGTACAGGTACCCTGGCACACATGGCTGACTTCATGTTAGGATGCCTTTCTCGTGACCCTCGCGTTGCACGCATTCTGGCCACGACGGATTACTGGGTGTACACACTGCTCGATCCACGGTATAAGGAGAACCTGCCCACTCTGATTCCCGAAGAGGAAAGGGGTTCGAGAGTGTTGCTATACCACAGGACCCTTGCGGACAAGCTGATGGTAAAATTCCCAGCCGACAGCGCTAGTGGCAGAAGGCGCAGTACCGAGGGCAAGGTAGCAGGGGATGTGCGTAGATCGAGCAGCATGTACATCCCAGGCAGTGCAACAGTCTTTAAGGGCCTGGCCAGCTTTATGGCTCCCCACCAAGACTGTGTCACCGCTCCCCAGTCACGGCTGAGTCGGCGGGAGCACTGTAAAAGGATGGTGAGGGAGTACGTAGCGGATCGCACGACCATCCTTGGTGACGCCTCTGCCCCCTACAACTACTGGGTGTCGAAGCTGGACACGTGGCCTGAACTCGCGCTGTATGCCCTGGAGGTGCTTGCTTGTCCTGCGGCTAGCGTCTTGTCGGAGAGGGTGTTTAGTGCGGCTGGGGGAATCATCACAGATAAGCGTAGCCGCTTGTCAACCGACAGTGCCGACAGGCTAACACTCATCAAGATGAACAAAGGCTGGATTTCCCCAGACTTCTGTTCTCCACCAGCGGACAGCAGCGATACGTAAGCAATACGTAGGCTGCACCCGCGGATGGAAGCTACGTTCTCTCTCACCATCCAAAACGGGGACATTTCTGCTTCATCAATCTGTGTCTAATATTCCTCCTCCTCCTCCTCCTGCTCCTCCTCCTGAAACCTCACGTAATCACACTGAACGGGCAATTTTTCTTAGGGCCACAAGGCTCACTCAAATAATTTTTCAGAACAATTTTTATAAGTTTCAATGCGCTTAAAAGCATTGGAACTTTAACTGGAACCAATTTTTCGTTACACTGGGCTGCCTCCAGGCCTAGTTACCACTTAAGCCACATTAACCAAAGCGATTAATGGGTTTCACCTGCCCTCTTGGCTGGCCATGGCCAATTTTTGGGATGTACATTAGTACTGTTGATACAGCAATTTTTGTGGGCCCTCGCCTACAGTGTAATCAAATTAATTTTTAGCCCACCTGCATTACAGCTGACGTTACCTCAGCTGTGTTGGGCAATGCAATGGGATATTTTTATGTACCGCCGGTGGGTTCCAGGGAGCCACCCATGCTGTAGGTGCACACTGAGTTTTTAATACATCTGTACACTTCTAAAGAACCCGTCTGACTGGGGCATGCAGTGTGGGCCGAAGCCCACCTGTATTACGCACGACATTACTACCTCAGCTGTGTTGGGCAATGCAATGGGATATTTCTATGTACCGCCGGTGGCTTCCTGGCACCCACCCAGGCAGTGGGTCCACAGGGAGTTTAACCTACATGTGTCCACTTGTAAAGAACCCCAGTCTGACTGGGGCATGCAGTGTGGGCCGAAGCCCACCTGCATTAAGCACGACATTACTACCTCAGCTGTGTTGGGCAATGCAATGGGATATTTTTATGTACCGCCGGTGGGTTCCAGGGAGCCACCCATGCTGTAGGTGCACACTGAGTTTTTAATACATCTGTACACTTCTAAAGAACCCGTCTGACTGGGGCATGCAGTGTGGGCCGAAGCCCACCTGTATTACGCACGACATTACTACCTCAGCTGTGTTGGGCAATGCAATGGGATATTTCTATGTACCGCCGGTGGCTTCCTGGCACCCACCCAGGCAGTGGGTCCACAGGGAGTTTAACCTACATGTGTCCACTTGTAAAGAACCCCAGTCTGACTGGGGCATGCAGTGTGGGCCGAAACCCACCTGCATTTACCCTTTCCAGTCCACTGTGTGACCTGTGAAGACATTAGGGTTTAAGGCTGTACAGCTCCGTTGTTGGTAGACGTCCGTCGGGGTTCTCTTACTGTATATTGCCAGCCTCTCTGCTGTCGGAGCCTATCCTACGTGTCAGCTCATGCAGTACTGGCTTTAGCCAGCATATAGCGCCGTTGTATAACGGCAGAAAAAGAGTAAGCCCCCTAGGAAAACCATATACAAATTGGATTGGAAAGGGTTAAGCACAACATTACTACCTCAGCTGTGTTGGGCAATGCAATGGGATATTTCTATGTACCGCCGGTGGCTTCCTGGCACCCACCCATGCTGTAGGTGCACACGGAGTTTTTACTACATCTGTACACTTATAAAGAACCCCAGTCAGACTGGGGCATGCAGTGTGGGCCGAAGCCCACCTGCATTAAGCACGACATTACTACCTCAGCTGTGTTGGGCAATGCAATGGGATATTTCTGTGTACCGCCGGTGGGTTCCAGGGAGCCACCCATGCTGTGGGTCGACAGGGACTTCACAATAGGGAGTTGTACCTGCCTGTGTCTATGAATTAAAAAGCCCGGTCTGACTGGGGCATGCAGACACCTTGACAGAATGAATAGTGTGTGGCACATAGGTTCCCCATTGCTATGCCCACGTGTGCAGCTCCTGATGGCGGTGGCACAGGATTCTATTTCTCATTGCTTCTGTACAGCATTGTGGGCTATCGCTCCGCCACTTTTAAAGAGGGTCGCTGCCTAGCCGTGCCAACCTCTGCAGTGTGTGCCTGCGGTCCCTCGTCATGGCAGACGCAATTCTAAATAGACATGAGCGTGGTGTGGCATGAGGGCAGCTGAAGGCTGCCCAGGGACACTTTGGTGTGCGCTGTGGGGGGGGGGGAGGGGGGGCGGTTGGGCAGCATGTAACCCAGGAGAAGTGTCAGTGGAGTGTCATGCAGGCAGTGATTGTGCTTTGTTGGAGGTAGTGTGGTGCTTAGCAAAGGTATGCCATGCTAATGAGGGCTTTTCAGAAGTAAAAGTTGTTGGGAGGGGGGGGGGGCCCACTCTTGCCGGTATTGTGGCTTAATAGTGGGACCTGGGAACTTGAGATGCAGCCCAACATGTAGCCCCTCGCCTGCCCTATCCGTTTCTGTGTCGTTCCCATCACTTTGTTGAATTGCCCAGATTTTCACACATGAAAACCTTAGCGAGCATCGGCGAAATACAAAAATGTTCTGGTCGCCCATTGACTTCAATGGGGTTCGTTGTTCGAAACGAACCCTCGAGCATCCCGGGAAGTTCGTTCCGAATAACGAACACCCGAACATTTTGGTGTTCGCTCATCTCTAGTAGCTAGCCATTTGGGGGAAACTCTGTTGGACAAAAACAACAGTAATTCAAGGAATGTAGCACGGTCTCAAAACTTCTGTTTAATCATAACTCTTCCGAAGACGCATTGGGAAGCCCTATTCCAGTGATGGCGAACCTTTTGGAGTCCGAGTGCCCAAACTGCGACCTAAAACCCACATATTTATCGCAAAGTGCCAACATGTCAGGGGGCGGGGCTTATCACGACGTATGATTTTACCTCCGTCGTTCTAAAAAGGACAGGGCCGCTTCAAAATAGACAGCGTGCAGATTTTAACTGCTTTTTGGATGCGGAAATACTGCAGAATGTCCTCAACAGAAAATCCTGTTGCAAATTTTGCAGCATTTCCGCATCCAAAAAGCAGTCAAAATCTGCACGCTGTCTATTTTGAAGCTGCCTTGCCCATTTCCGCCAAATGTAAACATACACCAGCGGTAATAATGACCCCCATCACCGACCCCAGCGATAATAGTGACCCCCACCCCAGCGGCCCCCCAGCGCATAAAAGCGACACCCCACAGTGGCCCCCAGCGCATAAAAGCGACCCCCCCCCCTTTTTGCCATATCTATAATAAAAAAATCTAAATCCTAAAAAATAAATACAGAGTTGGTATCGCCGCGTCCGTAAAAGTCTGATCCATCAAAGTAGCACATTATTTACCCCACATGGTGACCGTCATCCGAAAAAATTTAAAAAAAAGAACGCCAGAAATGCACTTTCAGTCACCCTGTCTCCCAGAAAAAAATGCAATAAAAAGCGATCAAAAAGTCGTATGTATTCCAAAATGATACTAAAATAAACTACTGGACATCTCGCAAGAAATGAGCCCTCGCACAACTACGTTGATAGAAAAATTAAAAAGTTATTGTGCGCAGATGATGGCGGCAGAAAATAATTTTACAAAATTAGATGTCTTTACAAAAAAATAAAAGTAGTACAGCAAAAAAAACTATACAAGTTTGGTATCATTGTAATCGTACTGACCAACTCGTCCCGCAAAAAACAAGCCCTCATACAGCAACGTTGATGGATAAATAAAGGAGTTATGATTTTTAAAAGGGAAAAGGAAAAAACGAAAATGGGGGAAAAAAACGAGTCCACGTCATTACAGGGTTAAACGTGAACTTTGAGCCACCTGCACATAGCCGGGTCAGATCCCGCAGCGGAATCAACCCTGAGCCTCGCCAGTGATCCCCGCGTACCTATCCGGGTTCTTCATAATCCGTATTGCGGCTCTACCAGCCAGCATGCATGCGCAGTACAGATTATGCCGCGCTGATGCAGGTCCTGCGGCCATTCTGTAATTATGACTGCGGAATGGCCGCAGGACAAGCTGCTTCCATTGACTTCAATGGAAGCCATCCGTGCGTAGCCCTCACAGAATTGCTGCATGCTGTGATTTCTCTTCCGCGAGCGGAAAATCGCAATCAATTTCTGCTCATGGACGTGAAACCACGTATTTCCCCAGCATGCTATGGGGCGGTATTTGCTGTGGAGTTCGGAGGTGGACGCCCGCTGTGGACTCCACAATGCAAATCCACCTGTGTGCGTTCTGCCAAAGGCCCCCTGCACATGAGCGGAAATTCCTATGCAGATGGCCGCGGTTTGGCCGAGTGAAATATCGCGCAGCAAACAAATTGCGGCATGCTCTATTTCTGTGCAGGGCTCGCAGAAATGTCACTCACCCGCTGCCGGCTCCGGTCTGCCCAGCAAGCCAGCACATCAAACAGCCGGAGCTGCGGGGCGCTGGTGCGTACGCACTGGTCCCTGCAGGTGCTCGGGTCGGATCCCGCGGCGAGAATTCTCGCTGCCGGATCCGACCCGCCCGTCTGCAGGCGGCCAAAATACAACATGCTGCGATTTTCCATCCGCGAGCGAAAAGTCGCAATTGATTTTCGCTCGGCGACATGGAAAACTGATTTCCAACAGCATGTCTATGTGCAGTATTTGCATTGCGGAATCTGGAGGCGGACACCCGCTCCGCATTCTGCAATGCCAAAACGCCCGTGTTTATGTGTGTAGTGGTGAACTGAAGTGTTTAGCAGTTATCTTTGCAGTAACTGCTGTTTGCTTCTTACTTTAACCCAGGCAGCAAGGATCTTCTTTTAAACCTCTTCTTTACTGCTGAAGCTCTGCTCTGCTTCTCTCACCACAGGCAGTCACTGAGCGCAGGCTGTTGTCGGCTCTGCATTGGAAATCCCCGCACTACTTCTGACATGGGAGGTAGAAAGCGCTCCCATTGGGCTGCTGTGCGGAGGGGCGGGGATATGAGGAGCAGACAACAGCCTGCGCGTGCCGGCATCTCCTTCACCTCCGCTGCCGTCTGGGCTTTATTTAAATCTCCCTCTATAGGAGTGACAGGGGAGTAAGGAAGCGCTCCCATTGGCCTGATGTGTGGAGGGGCGGGGGGGGGTACGAGGAGCTGCTAGAAGACCGCGCGTGCCGGCAATCAAGTTCACTCTGCCGTCAGCGCTGCCCTGCCTTACTTTTGACAGGGCAGGAAGCTCTCTCTGCAGTGCCGACGGCCGGGTGATATCAGCGAACAGCACGCGTGCCGGCAGAAAGGGCTCCGCGTGCCCTCCCCGGCACGCGTGCCATAGGTTCGCCAACACTGCCCTATTCCATTAGCTCTGTGGCAAATTATTTGGAGCTGAGGAGCCAAATCATCAATCTGAATCACTTACAAGGAGAGGCAGTATAAGCTCACGATGCACTGGTACCATACTTATGCCTTACTTCACCCATTATTCCTTCCATCTTGTCTACATGTTGGCATTTCTAAGTGGAGGTTGAAACTTTTTTCCATATCTTTTGAACTTGTCCCCATATAACTCCTTTTGGAATGAAGTGAGAACTTTAGTAGATCAAGTCTTAGAGTTTCTCAGTTTATTTGCACCGCTTTTTTATTTGCCTAATGTCCTACCAAGAGGGTTAGGTTAACCCCTTAGTGACGAAGCCTGTTTGCGCCTTAGTGACGGAGCCACATTTTGGAAATCTGACATGCATCGTTCAACGTAGCATAACTCCGTAAGGGCGCCCACCCACTGGCGATTTTTTTCCCTGCGAAATTCGCAGCATTTTTTTCTCTGCAGGGGCCTATGGGACTTGTAATGTTAAAATCGCGATCGCGCAAAATCGCGATTTCGCGGTAAATTGCGATTTTAACATTACAAGTCCCATAGACCCCTGCAGAGAAAAAAATGCTGCGAATTTCGCAGGGAAAAAAATCGCCAGTGGGTGGGCGCCCTAAAGGCTTTACATATCCAAGTGATTCTGATATTGTTTTTTCGCCACATGTTGTAATTCATTTTGGTTGTAAAAAGAGACCGATATAATTTGTGTATATTTATTAAAAGCGCCAAAATGGGGAAAATTTTGAAAAAATGGTCATTTTTTCACATTTTCAACTGTAATATCTCAAATATGTCCAAACATACTGTACAAATTTTTTATAAGATCTATATTTCCATCTGTTTACTTTATTCTGAATGCACATTTGAAAAAATTTTGTGTTTTTTTAACCATTTAGAGGACATACAAATTTAACATTACTTTTCAGCATTTTGAGGAACACTTTGTTTTCCTGCACCAAGCCAAGTTTGCAAAGGCTCATTAGTGTCAGAATAATAGATACCCCCATTTTAAAAACTACACCCCTTAATGTATCCACTGAAGGGTGTCATGAGTATTTTGACCCCACAGTTTTTTTTCAGGAATTAATTAAATTTAGATGAGAAAAAATAAAATTTCATATTTTTGCAAATATGTCATTTTAAAGACATATTTTTTTCCTATAGTGCCCATGGAAATGAGGATTTACACCCCAAAATGGATACCCCCGTTTCTCCCATGTTCAGAAATATACCCATTGTGGCCCTAATCTTATGTCTGGATGCACAACGGGACCCAAAATGAAAGGAGTAGTCGGTGTCTTTCAGAACATTAATTTTGCTTGAGACGTTTTAGACCCCATAGCACCTTTGTAGAGCTCTTGAGCGGCCAAAACCAAAGAGAACCCCCACAAATGACCCCATTTTGAAAACTAGACTCCTTAACGAATTTATCTAGGGGTGTACTGCCCATTTTGACCCCACAGTTTTTGAATGAATTCAAGCAAAGCAAAAGGAAAAAATTGTGATTTTCGTTTTTTTGTCAATTCTGTCATTTTAAAAACAGCTTTTTTTTGTACAGCACACACATGAATGAAGCCTTGCACCCCAAAATGGATACCCCTGTTTCTCCCGTGTTCAGAGACATACCCATTGTGGCCCTAATCTTATGTCTGGATGCACAACGGGGCCCAAAACCAAAGGAGTAGTCGGTGTCTTTCAGAACATAAATTTTGCTTGAAGGCGTTGTAGGCCCCATGGCACATTTGTAGAGCTCTTGAGCGGCCAAAACCAAAGAGAACTCCCACAAGTGTCCCCATTTTGAAAACTGCACCCCTTAACGAATTTATCTAGGGGTGTACTGCCCATTTTGACCGCACAGTTTCTGAATAAATTCAAGCAAAGCAAAAGGAAAAAAATTTGATTTTCATTTTTTTGGCAATTCTGTCTTTTTAAAAACTGCTTTTTCTGTACAGCACACACATGAATGAAGACTTGCACCCCAAAATAGATACCCCTGTTTGTCCCGTGTTCAGAGACATACCCATTGTGGCCCTACTCTTTTGTCTGGATGCACAACGGGGCCCAAAATGAAAGGAGTAGTCGGTGGCTTTCAGAACAGAAATTTAGCATGAAGGTGATTTAGGCCCCATAGCAGACTTGTAGAGCTCTTGAGCGGCCAAAACGACAGAGAACCCCAACAAATGACCCCATTTTGAAAACTAGACCCCCTAACGAATTTATCTGGGGTTGTACTGTGTATTTTTACACTACAATTTTTGAATAAATCTAAGCAAAGCAGTAGGAAAAAAATTACAATTTTCATTTTTTTGGCAGTTGCATCAATTTAAAAACTGGTTTTTTTTGTACAGCACACATAGGGATGAAGACTTTCACCCCAAAATGGATACCCCCATTTGTCCCGTGTTCAGAACCATACCCATTGTGGCCCTAATCTACTTAAAGGACACATGGCTAGGCCTATAATAGAAGGAGCACCTGTTGGATTTCAGGGTACAACGGAATAAATTCCATGCCCCATTGCCCACTTATAGAGCCATTGAGCGGCCAAAACGATAAAGAACCCCCACAAATGACCCCATTTTAAAAACTAGACCCCTTAACGAATTCATCTAGGGATGTACTGCGTATTTTGACCCCACCGTATTTGAATAAATCTAAGCAAAGCAGAAGGAAAAAAATTACGATTTTCATTTTTTTGGCAATTTTGTCAATTTAAAAACTGTTTTTTTGTACAGTGTACATAGAAATGAAGACATTCACCCCAAAATGGATACCCCCGTTTATCCCATGTTCAAAAACATACCCATTGTGGCCCTAATCTACTTACAGGACACATGGCTAGGCCCATAATGGAGGGAACACCCGTTGGATTTCAGGGCACAACTGAATAAATTACAGGTCCCATTGCCCACTTGTATGGAATAAAAATTGACACCTTAAAAAAATATCCCCTCCCCCACACATTTCGCACCCTTTTCGTCGATCCCTAAATCTTAGATAAAAGTAATAATGTGAACTGTGTAGTATTTCCAAAGACAGGGGTAATTACGGAGGCTGGTTGGGATGGGTACATGGGGCAATAAAACCGGGTATCCTCTCATGCTTTTTGGGGGTATTTTGTGACCTCAGTAGTGGGTATGGGGTGTAAAAAGTGGTGTTCCATGAGTCTCCGTAAGATTGATGAGGTGCGGCGGTCTCACACAGAAGGCGCTCAACAAGCTGCTCCTGGAACTGCATGAAGGCGTGCGTTCCCGGGGCTTCTTGTAAATTACGGATTACAGGTAGCGGTCTGAATAACGCCGGGCTCACGCAGCCGTAGGCGGAATCCGCTTGCGGAGGCCTGCAGCGGATCCCAGCTGTGAGCCCGGCTGTGACCCTGCGTACGGCCGTGTAATGTACTGCGCATAACTGCCTACTCACACGGGCGATCATGCGCAGTACTTTTTTTTTGTTTGCATTTCCTGCAGCGTCGCTTAGCGATGACGCTGGTACCCGCAGCCCGTATACAACGTAGTTGCGTATGGGCAGCGGGTATATTTGCGACCATGGAGCACAATGGGCTCTATGTTGCTGATATCCACGGTAAAATAGAACATGCTGCGTTCTCTTTTCTGCGAGTGGATTACACAATTCCGACCCACTAATGTGAGCGGAATTGTGTAATCCAATGCGATTGATCTGCGTATTACCGCGGATCAGACGCATGCGGAATCCGTAATTGCTATCCGGTCATGTGAGACCGGCCTAAGGTAGATCGCTACCTTTTTATCATGTGACCGGGGACCGCTCAACGAGGCCACCCGTCACTGCTCCAGGCTCTCGGCGACCATTGGTCGCCTGGGAGCAAGGAGATTTAAAATTTCCTTGGCTCCCCGACTCCTGCGCATGTGTCCGGTGTTTTGCCGGCGGTCGTATGTGCAGAATCCGGGAAAGTTCACGGAGGAAGATCGCGTCGGGGTGAAATACGGAGACCTCCGGTAAAAGTTTCATCTCCTCTCACCGATCGCATCGGTGAGGGGAGATGAACCTTCACCTTTTTTATTACTTTTACGTGATCGCCATTATCCATTGGATAATGGTGAACACGTGATCACGAACTGCTCACCGCGGCCACCCGTGAAGTCTCCAGGCTCTCGGCTAAGTTTTGTAGCCAGGAGCAGGGAGATTTTAAATTATCACAGCTTTTGCGCATGCGCCTGCCATTGTGGCGACGGCGGCGTGCGCAGAAGCTGGGGTAAGGTCCGCGGATAAATCCGCGGGCTTTAGGTACGTCATTTCATCCGCCCTCATGGATATGATCCATGGGGGGAGATGAAACGCAAGCTTTTTTTACTTTTTAAAACTTTTTTTTTTACTTTTTACCCTTTTTTTTTACTTTTTACACTTTTTTTTTTTACTTTACATGATTTACTTTACGGGCACTTCGGGTCCCGGGACATCGGGACATCGCAGAGGACCCGAGATGAGTATTTTCACCTCCCCTCATGGATTGGATCCATGAGGGGAGGTGAAACTTTACTTTTTTAAAACTTTTTTTTTTACTTTTTCGCTACCTTCAGAAGCCGGGAGCCAGGAGTTTTTAAATATCCCGGGGGCTCCCGGGCTTCTGCGCGTGCGCGTGACGTCATCGTCTGGCGCGCATTCGCAGAAGGCCGGTGGCGGGTGTGGGAGGACCAGATCTTCAGCGGGCAGCGGGGAGAAGGCAGGTGAATATTTTCAGCTGCCCTGGTGGATCCGATCCATCAGGGCAGCTGAATAACTAACTTTTTTCACTGTTTTATTTACTTTTTTGCGATCGGCGTGGATAGCGCCGATCGCAATACCGGGGTGGACTGCCTGCATCCTGGGATGACAGCTCCATGCTGTCGGCTACCTGCGGGCACCGACAGCATGGAGCTGTCACGTCCTCAGGCAAGTGGGCATTAATCCAAAGAGGATGCATAAAACTACATCCTCTAGGATTAAAGGCCACTTGCTGAGGACGTAGTTTCTCGATGGGGCAGTCGTTAAGGGGTTAAATGTTTCCCAGGCTGTTTCTTTATATTTGTCCTATGGCAAAGTGTCTGATCACAAGAGTAGGGAAGCAAATGGCTCATTAGAGTTCCTAGCAGCCTTGTAGGCCTCATGTCCACAGGGAAATTCAGGCCCGCACGGATTCCCCATGCAGAATCCCGCAGCGGGTCCCTCCTTTCCCGCAGACATGAGGCCATAAAATTGATTATACTTACCTGTCCAAATGCTGCGGGTTACCGTCCCTCGCAGCCAGATCTTCTGTCTTTCTGCCCTTTCTTTTTTGGAATCCCTGCTTTCCCGCTGTTCCGAGACAGACGCAGTGACAGCTTCCATAGGCTTCAATAGAAGCTGCGGGAGCTGCCCGTGCAGGAAACCCACAGAAAATGGAGCATGCTGCGGGTGCTTTCCCACACATGCAGTCCGCGTGGCAGGGAAAAATGACATCCGCAGGTATTTAATTACCTGCGGGTGTCCAATGCATCCCTATGGGCGCCGATCACGCGTGCGGGACACCCACGCAGATTTTGAAATTCTAATTTCCCCATGGACAGGATGCCTTATTAAACAAGACCTTGGACTTATTTGTTGCAATTTAGGATACATGAGACTACTTGTGTATCATTAATTCCCAATAATTAAAGGGGTTGTCTAGTTACTGGAGAACCCCTTTTCAATAGCACTGCCGGCATTAAACTAACAAACTGACATATACTTACCCTCCCATTGGGATCCAGCACTGCAGTTTGCTGCAGTCCCGCTGATTGTTGTGACCGATGATGTGACAAGAAATAACCTGACCGCTGCAGCCAATGAGAGGCTGCCGCATCACATTCGTGGACTTCTGGTATCATGGTGCTCAGGATTTGAGCATCAATGCCAGGAGAACAAGCAATGACAATCTAACTCAGAGGGCATACCAACTAAAACAAGATCTTGCATTTTGAATGTTTGTGTGACAGAAGTAAAGTTTGGGATACATTATGCATTTTTACTTCACATCAATGTAGAGTATTTTCTAATGGCTGCAGTAATAATCAATAACTTTGTTTTTTTTTATTTTACTGAACTGATTTTGAAATAAAAGAACAGAATTGCTTTTAAAGTACAAAAATAATTATAGACCACTTGAAACGTAATGTCTGTGTTTTATTTCTCATCAGAATTCATTAGTGTGTAACATCAATAATTTAGCCCCTCATTTGCCAACACTGACTTGGCTGAGTAGTTCAATCATGTAACCCTGTAAACTCACTTTCCATTAAAATGAATGTTGCTGACAAAGGACAATGAAAGAGATACTCCATTTATTAACTAAAGAGAGACTTCATTTATCAATGTTTTAAATATGGAGCTTTATGAAACAGAAGTTTGTATTAGGTCCAAGTGTTGGTCTTGGAACCAAATGAGAATTTAACCTTTTCTGAAATTACTGCATCTTTTACATGAGTTCTTTGAATTGCAAATGATCTAAAATAAAGAAACTTTTATGGGCCATGTTAGGAATGTACATGAAGTATGAAGCTGTAGTCATGGCAAAGTTAGCTTACCATATTACAGAACTAATTTTCATCCTTGCCATTTTCAAGTATTGAAAGAAATTACCTTCAACATGGGCAAATCCATCTGTTTGGCTAAAACCCATTGGTTTCCTAATCAACAGTAGAAAATTTCTGTGAAAATGATCTATATATAATGATATATGAGTGCATATGTTGTACCTTAAGCTTTTATTTACCTCTACTTGTTTGGCAGGAAGTAACCCCCTTAACCATTTTAAACCCTTCTGAAATTAGCATTGTATTTGGTTTTGATAATGTAATTGGTATTTTTGGACTCCTTAATAGAGTTGAGTGAACATACTCTGCCGAGCTTGATGCTCGTTCGAGCATTAGCGTACTCGATGGTGCTTGTCACTCGAACGAGCATCAAGATGTGTTCGACCCCCGCCCCAGTTTTTGGCTCCTCACTGCTGTGATGTGCCTGTTTTGGCCCCTCCTCGCTGCGACGCAGCGTGCGTCATTGGCAAATTATTTGGCTGGCTGGCTGGAGAGAGAGAGGAAGAGAGACGAAGCTAGGAAAAAGAAAAAAAAAGCTCGGCACCCGGTGTCCCACATACAAAAATGCTCGAGTCTCCCATTGTAGTCAATGGGGTTCGTTACTCGAGTAGAGCTCTCGAATTTTACAAAAGCTCGACTCGAATAACGCGGACCCGAGCATTTGGGTGCCCGCTCATCCCTACTCCTTAACACCTTATTAACTGAAACCCTATTGGGTCTGATTAAGCAAAGAGAAAAGCCACAACAGTGGATACATTCATTACATACTCGTACAATATTTCTAATTGGACCCAAAGGGCACTTTTTGTGATGTGCCTACTTGGTGGTCACCATGAACTGTAGTCCAGATTTACTGATGCTTCTTTCTAGATAAATGTATAAATTGTTTAATAAAAATATGCCAGTTGTTCTCTGACCTATAGGAATAGCAATACATATTTTACAAAGGGCTTCTGGCACGTCATAGTTTTTAATTAGAAATCACCATGGTGCACGTAACCAGGGCTGTTAATTTAGACTGATATGAACAGATTTAGACTGTTTATATTGTTACAATAGCTTTGATAATTATCTTCCCAGTAGATGTAAAGGTCCCAGTGTGTGTCCACATAAAATATATCTGCTGAACTATGGGTATATCACACAGTCATATGGCTTCCTGGAACAAAGGGGTTATCTCATTTTGAAAACCCATTTGCTATAGGCATACTTAATACCTGCTACAACTTCACCTATAGATCACTGCCTATTATCCTGCTAACAAAAGGTAATTGGGCAAAGTGTAAACCCCTTTAATGCCTTATGCAATCAGCTTGGTAGTTAAATATATATTCTTGTTGACTCTTATAAAGAGTATCAGCCACAGTCTTGGTACATATGCAAGCTTATGGACTTCAAATAAACAAATTGCATACTTTTATACATAGGCTTGTAACCAAAAGGATTGGCTTATTTTGGTCCCTAATGACCAACCAATTTTCAGATTTTCTTTTATTAAATTCTAGGAGCCATAGCATTATTTTTCCATTGACATTAAATGTATAAAGGCTTGTTTTTATATGTGGGAAAAGTTGTATTTGTTAGTGGTACCATTTTGGAATGCCTGTAACTAGAGATGAGCGAGCGTACTCGGATAAGCACTACTCGCTCGAGTAATTGGCTTTATCCGAGTATCGCTGTGCTCGGGGCTAAAGATTCGGGTGCCGCTGCGGCTGACAGGTGAGTCGCAGCGGGGAGCAGGGGAGAGCGGGCGGGAGAGAAGGAGAGAAAGATCTTACCTCCGTTCCTCCCCGCTCTCCCCTGCAGCTCCCCGCTCCGTGCCGGCACCCGAATCTTTAGCCCCGAGCACAGCGATACTCGGATAAAGCCAATTACTCGAGCGAGTAGTGCTTTTCCGAGTACGCTCGCTCATCTCTACCTGTAACATTTAACTTTTTTTCGTTTATTCTTTGGCATGGACAAAAAAAACCTGAAATTTCATAATTGTTTTCTTGGTTTTGTTTTTACAGCATTTATCATGCGGTATTAACTAGAGATGAGCGAGAGATGCGAGAGATATCTTGAGCAGCAGCCATGCTCGCTCATCTCTAGCATTAATAACATGATAACATTATTCTCTGGTTCAGCATCAGTATGGTGACACCAAATTTATATAACTTTTTCTTTTACTGTTTTTGCACAACAAAAACACTTGTTTTGAGAAAAAAATGGTTTTGGGTTGCTACATTGGAAGAGCCATAACATTTTTATTTTTCCATTGACAGAGTTCTGTGACGGCTTGTGTTTTGCCGGATGAGCTACAGTTCTCAGTGATATAATGTTTTAGAAACATGGCATTTTAATAACTTTTTATTTCTTTTTTTTGGAGGCAAGATAAAAAAAAACAGTTTATCATTGCAAATCTGGCACTGTTTTTTAATTAGCTTTTTTACAGAGTTCACCGTGTGGTATAAATGGCATGCTAACTTAATTCTTTGGCTCACTACCATTAGGTTGATACCAAATTTAGACGGGTTTTTTTTTGCTTTACTATTTTTGTATAACATAAGCACATAAAGCACATAAATGTATGTCTCTGCATTCAAAGATATGCAACCTTTTGCAACTGTGTGAAGGCTTTTATTTGTATAGGAGAGGATATAGTTTTAGGTTCATATGATGTTTTGATCACTTTTTATTACGCTTTCTTTTTTTTAGGCTATATACATGAAATTAGCCATTTGGGCATTTTTAAAAAATATATTTTTAAATAAACAATATTAGCTGGCATATCCAGCGTATAACAGAAATAGTTTTACTTGACTTTTACATCTTACAGCGGTGACTTTACATATATAAAGGTGACTGCTGCAGCCAATCACTGAACATTGCAGAAGCTTATGATTGGCTGAGGTCACCTGTGTATCTGGAATGTAGCATGGAAGCACAGCCTGGCTGGTAGAATGGGAGTGGTGGTGCTGGAAAAGCCGATCTTAGGGAGCCAGCGCGTAGAGCTTTTTAAAATTATTTTATACCATTGCCTATTAAATAATAATAATAACTTGGACAGCCCTTTTAAGTCTTTCAAGTTGTGCTCCACTGTGGAATATGCCCACTACATGTATTAGAAAGCATTAGGGGGTTTGTATTAAAATATAATCTTTACATGGCAAGTTCATCCAATTACATTTTTAAATTGGTGATCCAGCTGACTTACCTGGCTAAATATAAGGAAGTGATTTTATGTCTGTGTGTGCCAGTATATCAAATCTTAATTTTTCCCCCAACCTGCACTGTCTGCAACCGATAAGATATTTGGAAAGATTTATAGCTAAGATGATTTTGAAGGACTTGATGGACTGATTTTTAAGACTTTTATCAAATTAATTGGTAAATGGCTTTAGCATTTTTGTGCACAAATCTGTAGGTAAAGTAAACCAGCTCCTGTGTTAGTTTTCAATATACGAAATAGTTTTAAGCAAAATATTTATTTGCATAGTTTTTAAAATGCTAAATATGGCTTCATATTGTGTGCTGTTGCATGCATCTATATAAAAGAGTCTGGGCTATTTTATTTTACTACTTTCACAGTTCAGAAGAAATTATAAAGTTTCCATACCAATAGTGTGTTGTGTAAAATGTGACTTTCATTACAAAATATCAAAATCAGAGGACACAGCTTTCTTTTACTGTCCCTCTGAGTAGAGAATTGCTCTGGACATGGGCAGTTGAGGAGCTATTGTATGATTTGATAAAAAGGGAACAAAACTTAGGTAAGAGCATACTTAAGTACAATCTTTGATATTCCCACCCAAAGGCATACTTTTTACACTTTTTGTAAAAGGGCTGTTTTAGTTGTCCCTGCAGAACCGATAAGAGGGAAAGCTGTCATCAGGTATGATACTCTATTGGCATCCAAGGTAAACTGTAAGGAGAATTTATGTGTTTATCAAAGAGAAAATGATCCCAGATCTCGTGCAGAAGTCTGGGCCCAGGAGAAATACAAATCGCACTAGTCTGTGCGGTATCAGATGATTT
The DNA here is from genome assembly GCF_035609145.1 of Eleutherodactylus coqui. Lineage (NCBI taxonomy): Eukaryota > Metazoa > Chordata > Amphibia > Anura > Eleutherodactylidae > Eleutherodactylus > Eleutherodactylus coqui. Next base: position 89,983,532 of record NC_089845.1, on the reverse strand, counting down.
CTAACTTGGCGGCGGCCGAAGGTATTACAACAGGTACTAAAATGGACGCAGGCCATGACTAGCACTAAAATGTCCGCCAGGGGCATGGCCTGAAAAGAATACTATCAAACCAGGCAAGCATCTAGCCACGCCTTATTCCTTTGTGTACAATGCCAACAAGTCCCTCATCTGACACATATCTATAATAATCTTTATTTGTATAGCGCCAACATATTCTGCAGCGCTTACATAGACAGGGGGAATACAGAAAGACAAAACTACAAAAATTACAGAACCACGGTTACATAGTAATCAAATGATGGAAACAATAGGGGCGAGGGTCCTGCTCCAACGAGCTTACATACTACAGATAATGGGGGGGATACAGAAGGTATGGTGAGGTGGAGAGTGAGGGATGCTATACACACAATGGTCAGACATTTAGCTGTGTGACAGCAGAAATGGTATGACTGCAGGAGCGGTTTATGACGGCTAGCAGGGATTGCAGTCAATAAGTCAGGGAGCATATCTACCAGTATGGCGCTTGTCACTCCTTCTATAAAAGGTACATTCAGAGCTCTCCCAGCATCCTCCCATCGTGTAGGATCGGGTATTATGATGATCACCTCTGATAATTTCAGGGCTGTCATCAATAGCGTTCCCCAGACTCACCAATACACCGAAAAGAAATGCTATTCCTGACATTTTTGTCCTTACCGAGGAGGCCCTCGGGGAAGGGGTTTGGATTTCTTCACCGGGTTGAGACGGAGACCACCTAATGTGTCCCCCCCTTTGCAGTTGGCTAAACTAGACCCCCTCAGCACACTGTCCCTGCTCTGCCTGCGTTACCTTTTTATAGTGAGATTGGTGAATCCAGGTCTGCTGTTTAGCAATCCTTATTGCAGTAGGACTGGTCAGGAGTACCTGGTAAGTACAAGTGGTACCTGGTAAGGTCTTTCTCACTTTGCGGTCTTCCATTTCTTTTTCTTTATCCCCTTGATGAGGACCCAATCACCTGGTATTATTTCCCATAGTAATGCTTTAGCCACTGAGGCTACATCCGACTGACCTGTGGGAAACACTTCTATCCACTTGGCTAAAGCATCTATGATAACTAGGCAGTATTTCTTACCTCCACATTTGTTTAATTCTATGTAGTCTATACAAATGTGTTGGAAGCGATACTGAGGTGTAGGATAGCGTCCCCTCCTTAGTCTTATATTCCCTTGTGCATTGTGTTTTAGCACAAATATACAAGACAAACAAAAGTTTTTAAAAGTAGTTTGTAAACCCATAGGCTGTGAATACTTTCCATATGAGTGCTACCATCCCCCCTGTTTAGACATGACACAGGCCATGGCTCAAAACTGCTGCATTTCTGAAGAACGATTTAGGTAAGATAGTTTGTTTTTTTTCTGCGGAGATGTACAACCCATATACAAAGAGTATACTCAGCATCTACAAGAGGTATATCCTGCAGATCTGGTCTCGTTAACACCTTATGTGCCATCTCTCCTAGACAGTTGTATGGAGGACCATCTGACGAAATAAGCAGTAAGGTAGATGGATGGAGCGTAGAACATCCCTCAGTTGTTAGGTGTGGCTGTGAGAGCAGTCGTGTCATGCAGGGGGATGTCTAGAAGGACTAAGATATGAGTATAACTAACTGCGTGCGGTACTCAGTGTGTGGGGGGACAGCACTATAGTGGCAGAAGGTCTGACTGCTTCAGCTGCCACTACTACCGCTTGTACACAGGGTGGGAGCGCTCGGCCACTGGATCTAGTCTGCAAGAGTAGTATGCCAGTGGTCTGTTTCCCACCGTGTTCCTGAGTTAACACAGAGGTCATATATCCTTCCCTTGAGTCAACAGTTAGCACAAAGGGCTTGCTGTAGTTCGGCAGCCCCCAAGACTGATGTACCCACCAGAGTCTGTTTTAACCTGACAAAGGCTTCTTCAGAGGGTGCATCCCACTGGATCCCGTCAGCTGCAGCCAGAGATTCATCATAGATGAGTCTGGTAAGCGCTGTCAGAGATGCATAATTTGGGATCCAAGCTCTGCAGAAGTTTGTCATTCCCAAAAAGGACATAATTTGCTCGTAGTTTTGGGACCTCCAGAATTGCTTGCCTACCTTCATCTGACAGGTTATACCCCAAATATTTAACTGTTTGCTGACATTATTGGAGTTTCTACCTGTTTACTTTATGGCCTTGCTCATAAAGAAACCTCAAAGGTGCGACTGTGTCCCCCATACAATTCTCTCCACTGTCTGCTGCTATCTACCAACATACAGTAGTAGCTGACTACCTCTATGAGGCTGGAACTGGGCTAAGTTTGCTGACATAGCCTGGGAGAAAATTGTTGGAGATTCACAGCAGCCCAGAGGTACTCTGGTGAAGGTATACCTAATTTTATCATAATATCTCATCTCAACAATTTTACTGGACATATTCGAGACTATATAATCTGACATTTCACAGGCTTATTTGTCTCTAGGTCTGTTATAACTGGTTTAGAGAGGGATTCCCTGTGCATCCGGCCATTAACCCCTCTTACCATTATATGACTATTACCACATTTTACATTGGGTACATATTGGGATGTATTAATGCCCTGGTTGCTCCTGAGCCCGCCAGGAAAGTAATCATCCACCCATTCACCTGGAGATCTATCTCAGGCAGTAGAAATTGCCAAGAGATCCTCCAAGTGTTGTACATCCACCCCTCCTAGTCATTTTCCCCAAGGTGCCTGAGAACATTGTTTCTCAGGGCATTATCGGGCAAAATCACCAGATTTTCCATAATTTAAACACACATTTAAATCCCAGAGCTGCATCCCACCTCTGCTTCTTCCTCTGCCTCTACTTTCACATCCTCTCGTTGTCCAATGACCTCTCTGACTTTCTTGAACCATCGTATCACATTCTTCTCCCTGTATAAAAACTCTCACTTTCTCACCCTTTTCTTTGTAAAACGTTTCTGAATGTTCTGCATATCCCAAAACATCCTGCAATGATCCCATCCTAAGGGTAACCGAGTATCTCATTATATAACCTCCTATTTCCTTCTTTACTCCACTTACAAATGCATTCTTTAAGGGCTGATTATATGCAGCATTGGAATCATCTCTCTCCCCCTGATTATCCTACGGAAGGAGTCTACCATCTCCTCCCCTCCCATTCTAATTTCCTTCTACAGAACTCCAATCTGGCCCTAGAATTTTTCTATCTGCTCTCTCTATTTTTCATTCAATTGTAACTCCTCATTAACCCTTTGAATTGTTTATCAAACTGTCGGGGGTCTATTTTTATATGGGCATGACAGTTTGGGGCTTCTTTTAACCAGGCTTCAGCAGCGGATAATCCGTATATCTGCTGATCTTTAGCTGATTTTGTCTGTATTTTATCACATAATTCTTTACAACTAGGAACTTTTAATTTACTTTTTAAATCCATATTTCTTTTCCCGCTTATGGCACAATATTTGACATAGTCAGGATCTAACTTGTGCATGTACTTTTTTTTTTTTAATTCTTTATTTTCTCGTTTTCAATTTTCATTTACAATTACAGTCACATAGTATCGAAAAAGTATGGCATTTTCATTAAACATCTTTCAAACTTTTGTCTGAACATAACTTGGACATCCTTTACATAGTCCTGTCTCTGCTGTTATGTGTAGTGTGGTGTTTTAGATTGCTCCTGAGCTCATCTCTCCTCAGGCGGGGTACCGCCCTGAGAACAGCGAGCAGTCGGAACAGTCATTCTCTCGCTACTGGATCCGGTTTCGCTAGTGTTCTTTGCCGGGCTGTTATGTATGAAACCGTTGGCTAGGTAAAGCAAAGGTGGGTCAGTAGCAGAGGGGTGATGTGCATAAAGATAGATGGTCCCCCGGGGGTTTTATGTCTCAATGCGAGGTTATGTCCAGTGACCGATTGCTTCACCTGTAGTCGTGGACTTCTGCTAGTGCGTGCTCTCATGTGCATTTGCCGAAGAAGAGGACATGCAGGGATGACTTACAAACATCTCACAAAGGGGAGAACAGTAGGAGCAGGGGGTGGGGAGAGAGGAGGTTGCAGGGGCTAGGGGGGCGGAGTACTTGATACCTTAAGTGCGGAGTAATTGCCAATATTCCTCTGAGCCCTGGAACGCTATCCAGTGGTACCAGGTCTTCCTGAATTTTTCCTGTGTCCCTTTCATAGCTGCAGCAAGGTCCTCCATTTCCATGATCCAGTTGGTTGTGTTAAGCCACATGTTTAAGGTGGGTGGCGCAGTCTGCCTCCACAGTCTGGGGATACAGGATTTCGCCGCATTTACCAGGTGGCACACTATCGAGTTTTTGTATCTTGCCAGCAGTATGTCGCTATGATGCAGAAGGAAGAAGGCCGGGGATTTCGGGACCGAATAGTCTGTGAACTTTGATATAATCCGCCAGACTTTGGATCAGAAGTTCGCTAATGCCGAACACTCCCAGAACACGTGCAACAACGTGCTCCGTTCTGCGCCGCATCTCCAGCACAGGTGTGAGACTGATGGGAATATTGTGTTGAGGAAGGAGGGCACCCTGTACCAGCGCGAGAGGATTTTAAATCCTGACTCTTGGATCTTGCTAGATATTGAGGAAGAGTGCGTGATGTTGTATATTCTTTCCCTTTCATCTGTGGAGAGCGTGATCCCGAGCTGTGTTTCCCATTTCTGTATGTATCCCGGGGGCAGTGTCTCTGGTTGTGAGTTGAGTAGGTTGTACATTCTGGAAGGTGTGTGTCTTGAAGGTCCCTCCTGATTGCAGGTGGATTCAAATTGTGTTTTGGGGCGCATAAAGGTGTTGGGTCGGGGGAGGGAAGTGAGGAAGTGCCGTGTTTGGATCGCCCTCCAATGTGTCAGTGGACCTCTGCCTGTCCCTCTTGCTAGTAGTGCGTCCATCGAGAGCCATTGGCCCTCCTTTATGAAGTGCTCTGCCCTGAACATGCCCCCAGAGAACCAGTTTCTCAGTGCCTTGTCTTCGACGCCTGTGGGGAAGGCAGGGTTGCCCAGGATTGGGAACATTGGTGAGGGCTTAGGGGAGATGTTTGCTCTGGAAAAGGTTTTTGCCGCTACTGCCATTGTGGGGCCGATCGTGCGGTGTCTTGCTATTTCCGCGGGGATTCCTGTTTGTGCCCAGGGTAGGACTGTGAGCGGGACTGTTGCAGTTTGCTGTTCAATAGTGACCCATTGTTTGGATGCTGAGTGTCTGTGCCAGTCTATGATCCGTGTCAGATGAGCTGCCTGGTAGTATTGCGTAAAATTGGGAAGTCCCATACCCCCTTCGTTTTTTGGTCTGGATAAAGTATTTCGTGCGATGCGGGTGGGTTTACCCGCCCACACAAATTTGGTCATCAGGGAGTTTAAGTGCTAAAAGAATTGTATTGGAATTTGGATAGGGAGGGCCTGGGTAGGATATTCATCTTGAGAATTGCCCCTCTACCAAACCATGAGAATAGGCCTTTCGTCCAGGCGTTGAGGTCCTGTCTCACCTTGTTCAGGAGTGCTGGAAAGTTAGCCGCGTAGAGTGTGCATGTACTTTTTATCCCCGTCAAGGACTTCCTGTCGTTGGCAACAACAGAGACATGCACAGGAGAATGCCTTACAATTTGTATTCCCCATTGTTAGTAATTATGTTCTTGACATCGATTTACAAGGCAAACAACATAACACAAGCCTCTGGCCACTAAAATATATAGTGAAAACGCAGGGGTTCCTGACCAGAATCAGTGCTTCGCTATATACACAAAGACTCCTTCTTGCCTTACTGAGTAGGGCCTGTGAACATTGAACACAATAAGGGGCTTGTCCGAAAACAACCTGCACAGCGAGGTTGGTCCTTAATGTGTCCTAGAGGTCAGTGCCCACGTATCAGATCCACTTATCTCAATCACTCACACATTCGCTTCATGCAGTATAAGACAACAATACAAATATTACATTATGTTAGTAGGGGGCCGCCCTCTTTATATTCTTAGTTACTCTATAACACAATATCAAAGAAAAAGAAGTAGTAGGAAGATAAGAAGTAAAGTTCCTGGATACCCCTGTGTCCCATGACGTCATCTAACTGCTTTTTTTACGTGCATGGAGTAATTCTTTCCTGTAGCCTTCTCACAATGGCTATGGTCTCACATAGACTACTGCTAATGCCCCTTGACAACCCATTCGTCTATACTTGCTTCTCATTTACAATACACATTGTAAATTCTACTAACACTAAAGTATACAGAAGAAGAGAGAAGAAAAGTTTAACCATTGTTATACTTACTACACGTTATCTGGGAGGCTTCTAAATTCTCAGACTAGTTCGGAAAAACGTCACTGTTTCAGAGAGGATGCCCGACTGGCCTCTAATGACGTCTAAGCAAGATGGAGGTCTTTTAATTGGAGAGTACTTCGGACCCACCTTTTCACAGCCAGGCTGTCCTTTTCCTCTGCAGTGAGTTTTCCCGGCTCGAAGGACCAAAAAAATGTAAAGAGAATTTATGTGTTTATCAAAGAGAAGATGATCCCAGATTTCGTGCAGAAGTCTGGGCCCAGGAGAAATACATATCACACCAGCCTGTGCGGTATCAGATGATTTCTAATTTATTCTAAGGTGTATGCATTCTATATATCATAAATGACATCACAGGAACAGTATATACCTCCAAGATTAATAAGAATACATAATAGGCTAAAACCAAAATGATTAACATAAAAGTTACACCTCTTAAGGCGTTACTATAACATACAATGAAACCGTTATGAATTCAGTGCAAAGGAATGCAAGGGGGGTCTAGGAGACTGTCTTATTTCCTGTCTGTCCCATCAGTACCATGCACTGCATGGGTGGTCTAGGAGACTGTCTTATCTCCTGTCTGTCACATCAGTAAACATGCATGGCTATAGAAGGGTTTCGTTTAACCCCTTCACTACTTATACTAGCATCATGCTATATATTTCTAGTCTACAATCCAATAAAAGAACAATTAATTGATACATTGATCTACAATTTTCTTAACATAAACCTAACAAAAAGAGTTACGCCTCTTCACCCCCCATAAGTATCAGCCATAGTTACCAGGTACAGAATTCACAGTGGGCTTACAGATCCTTAAGTGACTAGGAATTACAGAGAGGATCTAAAACTTAACTTTTATATATGTGTCTAATTAAAAACATGAGCAGATATGTAATCACATAGAACTATGGATGGCATCAACTTATTTGATGGTATGCCACCTCAAAGACTGAACGGTCTGGATCCTAAAAACTAGAAGGTGGCCTTAAGTTCCAACGGTACCAAACACTAGTGTAGGTGGGTGTGGCTGACAAAATGGGGATCAGTGGGAGATGCACCGTTGCTGTCACCCCTCTCACTGAATACCCATCTGTTTTCCAAGGTAATACCCCCACCGTACCCAATGTTTAAATCTACAATTGCAAAATTGGTCCTCAGACCCATACTGTGCAAACAGAGAGCTGCAGTGGTCAAGGCTGGCAGCACTGAGGTTACCAGGTGCCTGTTTAGTTTATCTGCCACAGTGCTTCCAAGGAATGTTAGCCGCTGTTCCCTAATTCAACATATAACAGTGTTTTATGTTTGGCAGTAAAAAATCCTCCATAACCAGCCATAGTCTTCCCATAAGTGCCAGTCATAGTTATCATTTGCCTATTCCCTGTTATAAATCTACGTATTCGAGTTGATTTCATCTCTGACCTTGACGGTAGCTGTAGGGAACTTGTGTGTTATTACTGTGCATGCTCTTTAATCTGGATATGATGTTTCTTGGTCTGCTGGCTGTGCCTGATTGGTAAGTCAGTAGATCAATTGGCTGAGCCGTGGCATTGATTGGCCGATTCATAAATCCCGCCTCCACAGTGCGATGGCTGTGATTTGTTCTTCGACTGCTGCTCAGCTAATTAATGCAGCACTCGATGAACCAATCACAGCCATCACATTGGTTCATTGAGAGCTGCATTGATTCGCTGACCAGAAAGTGATCTTCTATGGATGGCCGAGGACTGCAAGAAGTGCATTGGAGCTTTTTGGTGGCAAAAATTAATATAGGGCAGAGTCTTATTTTGGGGAAACACGGTAAGGATTTCTTAGATTCCAGCATGGTAGAGAATATATCTCCGTGTCCAACTCTGTCACCTGTTTGCATCAGCAATCAGTGGCTACTCTGTTTATGCACCACAGGGATTTGTAGCAGCTGAAGACCACATCCTGCTTGGAGGGTTTAAAGGATAAAGAGTCCCTTAGTCCTTACTGCCAAAGAGTGATTGTGGTTGCAGATTTTGCTCGACAGGTATTACTTCCTTAACATAACAATGTTACATTCTCCATGCATGTTGGTTCCTCATAAACAAAAAGTTACATTTGAGCAGGTATGATAGAACTGGAGCTTCCAACAGAGTTTTCAAAGGGTATGAAGACAATATTCTAGGTCTCTAGTTTTGCACTTAATCCCTCATGTATCCCAAACAGTCATGGTTTGAGGATATCCAATAGAAAGAACTCCTGTGGCAATTCCTGATGTACTGACACTAATTATAACATGTATTCAATACTGAGGGTATATTCAGACATGGCAGTAATGGTGAGGCAGTAGCGACATGGCAAAAACACAATATTGACATTCAGTTTTGCCATGGATCAGCTTAAACCATAGCAGAATACTTATGTATTTACTTGTGGTTTGCCATGGGAATTGCTGAAAACGTTACCAGTTGAGGGATCTTTAGGACTAGAGTTAAAGGGGTTGTCCAAGACCAAAGTCAAATTTAAAAATCATTTAGAAATCATCACTCTATACTATATTCCATCCATTTCCTTTCCTCTTGAATTTCTGCTCTCCATTCTGTGGCATTCATTGTGCACTTACATCCTCTTCACAAATTTCCCGACTGCTGCTTCTACTATGTTTCTCATAATCCCCTTGGCTGCATCTTGGACAGTGTAATATTCTCCTCCTACACCTCATGACTACTAAACCCCGCCCACTACACACATGATTATCTTGCTCCTCAGCTGCAGTCTTATTTGTAGCATGTTTCTATACTCCTAGTATGAAATCAGAGATATCATTCATAAGCTATATGTGGTGCTACCTTTTCCATGCCCACCGCATGCTGCCCTGATGCAGTTCAGTGTAACGACCTTGAGATTTATGCCTAAATCTCTTGCATCTGGTCCAAATGCCATGACTATAAAAACTAAACGTTCCCCAAGAAGGAGGTAAGAAGATGCCCAGTAGCAGATTTCTATCCCTGACACAGCAATGGTAATTTTCAAAGTAGAGCAGTTGCACGTAAATTCTGGAGTTGCAGGAAAATTCAACATCTTCGAAATGCCACCAATTACAGTATAAACTCCATTACTACAAGAACCTGTACCTTAAATCCAAATATGGCATTACTTCTGATAGAATTACACTTATTGTCAAAAAAAGATGTTGTTTTGCTGTAAACTTCAGATAGGACAGTTTCCATCCTAAGCACATCAAAAAGTCCATTGTCTACAGCCAGGCCATCAAATACAACCGGCTCTGCTCCAACCCAACAGATAGATAGGAACATTTACACAATCTCAAAAAACCATTTTAAATCAGGGCTACAATCCCACCTCAATTGATGACCAAATCACCAGTGCCACCAGGATACCCAGAAATCAACTACTCTAATACAAGGAGAAAGAAAAAAAATGGACGTGTGCCTCTAGTAGTGACCTAGAACTGTCCCATCTGAAGTATGTGGGTCGATCACTCGGTTTCCAGTATAGGGATGTCTGTATTGAGTTGTTCAACCTTTTGGACACCACCATAAAAATACAAGGAGTAAGAAAAAAATGGACATGTGCCTCTAGTAGTGACCTACGATTTACAGCTAGATGTACTAAGAAAGACTGCAAAGAAACTCCATCATATCCTACACAAGGATGACCGTCTGAAAACCGTATTCCTGGACCCTCCCCTCCAATGTTACAGGCAACCTCCTAATTTGAAAAACGTTATAGTCAGGAGTGCATTGCCATCTGACACACAAAAAAGAACCTATCCCTGTAAGGTAAGGAGCTGCAAAACCTGCTCACATGTACGGACTGCGGACAGGATACGGATCCCCAACACACAGCAGGACTATAAGATCCCTGGGACATTCACATGTTCCACGTCCAATGTTGTGTACCTGATCCAGTGCAGTAAATGGCCTGTTCGGGGGCTTTATATGAGGGAAACAGGACAAGAACGGAGAGCCAGGATGAGATCTCATCACCACTCAATTAGAGAGGGAAAGACTGAATTACCTGTGGCAAAACATTTTAGTGGTCTGGGACACAGCATAGAGCAGATGAGAGTTATCATACTGAAGAGCAATTTAAAGTCGCAGCGGCACAGAAGAATTTGGGGGTACAAATTTCTGGCCATGTTTGATACCCTCAAGAATGGAATGAACATAAGCCTGGGATTCTTGCATAAGTGGAGAATATGAAAGGTCTGAAGGAGGTCAAGAGGGATGTCCTCTTCCCAATCATATATATAATTTTTTTTTTTTTTTTAAACTTCATAAAAATTCAGAACTTGACTTGTAATAATATTGCCATTTAATAGATGGTGCTGCATCTCCTTCCATGTGCAGGTTGAAAGAGAAATAAAACACATCATAAAACTGTCACATTCCTGAGCTCAGTGGACTGATTAAGTATTTATGTCTCAGCTCAGTTTGTTTGTTATTTTAAGTTTTGCGTGCAAAACAGTCTCAAATTTCTTGTGTGAATATTCGTATTTCAATCAAGAGAGGTGTCCTCTCTGCATTTGTATATCATATATGTGCCCCATGCAAACCAGTTCCATTTTAGCTTGATGAAGGATCGATAGAAGACCTGAAACCTTGCTGTAACATCATGTATTTTTGTTAGCCATTAAAAGCTATCATATCTACAAGATTACTTGGTTTCTCTAACTGATAACAATCACACTTTGTTCTACTGGCTAACACGGTACCAAAACTTTTTTTAATGATGAGAGGTGTGATGCTATTAGATAAATAGTTCAATTATTGGTCTATAAAAAGGCTCTCAGGGGCTACTTGTGTGTAGCGGACCTCTTTTTCCGCTTGTACAGAGCTTGTTGACCACTAGGCACCTCTATGATGCAATTGAAGAGATTTTGCCCAGTTAACAGAGTCTGAGAGGGAGCACATAATTGGAATGCAAGAAGCTGGACATTCGTGTTGCCACCTAGGCTATTCTGACCAGACTATTAGAGGTGTTGGGACCAGTGGATGCATGAGGGCATACAAACAAGGCAGCTGGCTTCTGGACACCCTCAACAGACACTAGTACAGAGGATTGTCCTATCGTCTAACAAGCACGAGCAGCTCCAATTGTTTCATTGTCCGCCATCCAGAGACAAGTGACACCATAGTTACAGATCCCTGTGTCTATTGGAACCATTTACAGGCGCCTGACTGAAGGACATTTGGTCTCATGGCGCATTACATGTACATGACGCATTACGTTTCGTCAAAGATGAAACTGGACTGCTATTGAATGGAACTGGGTTGTCTTCAGTGACGAATACAAGTGTAATTTGGGCATTGACGACAGCCTAAGGGTAAGCTCCTCAAACATGCCTTTGCTGTGGAGCGGCACACTGCCCCCTGCTGGTGTGATGGTCGCATCGCATACGACAGCCAATCACCCCTAGCAGTGGTACGCTTACTGATATGTTCAGGACATCCTGCAGCCACAACTGTTGCCTCTCATGACAAGGATTGCAGTAGGCATTTTCCAGTAACTGTGGAGTGTTATGCCGCAGGATACCATATAGAACCTGCATGCCTCCATGCCGCCTGTATCACATCTTGTGCCCAAGCTAAAGGCAGTACAACAGGGTACTAGAGCCTCCCTTCAAGTGTCCAGTTTTCTGCCATAAATTCTTCTTTTGCTCTGATATTGTAATTACTTATATCAACGTTACAATCACACATAGAAAGTTTCATTCCATTCCGACAACTACCTCTAGGGGAGGGATTTTTTTTTTACAAGGAGTGTAAATAATTTCTATGAATGTGCGCAGGCCATACTACGCATGCTCCACTCAGTGCTCTAATTCCAGGCCAGCAGGCAGGGCAGTCTTCCTGTTCTGTCCCTGGCCACTGATGCAATATGTGGGACATGGACATGACATCAGCAGAAGAGATGGAAATGTATAGAAAGAAGAGATATAGAGGGGCCCTAATTACACGGACCTACGGCCAGTTCCAATGCCAAGCAGGTTTGCTATGCATATAATACAGCTGTCTGATCTTAATGCAGTTAGAAAAAAAAAACTACCAGAATGCCCCTTTAAGAAAAAATGTTCTAAGTAACAAAAACATTACATATCTTAATATCTTTGCATTAACAGCAACTTGTAGAGACATGAACCAGCTGTAATATTAGTACATTGTAAGTTTTCACAAGAAACACATACCCAACATTCCTAATCTTACGTGCTCTACTTTAAATTGTTAACAAATGAGCTCTGCTTTCATGCATTTAATTTGTCTTGAAATTGGAGGGTTAATGTGGCATTTCTGACAACAGACTGTCAGTAAATGGTTCGCCTGAAACATCCTACGAATCTCCTCTGAAGGTCACGGCATGTACTGAATGCAGCAAATAGAATTCTGTCAAGTTGCAATAAGTGAGAGTCAGCAGCACCCCTGCAGCACTTCTTGAATATATTTGTTCTTTTACCATTTGTAACATTTAATTAGGTACTTTAGTTCAATAAAATCCTTACTTATTGTATGCTAGTCACTCATATTTCATAGATTTCACAATTGCTGTATGTGAAAACCCCTGATTTTTTTATATACACCCAGATCAGCTGTAGCATTAAAACCGCTGACAGGTAAAAGTAATAATAATGATTAACTTGTTACACTGCTACCTGACTAAGGGCTCTTTCCCATGAGCGTAAGCGTTTTTACGTGCGCCTGCCGGCGCCATTAAAATGCGTTAACAGGCACACAAATCTAAGGTTTGTACGCCCGTTTAGACGACACAGGCCCGACACAATGCCGTTGCCTCCCCTTCCCTCTGGCTGTTTGCAATGGGAGTGGGCAGGACGGGCAGAGCTAAGCCCCCTCCCCGCCCCTTATCTGCAGCCAGCAATGGGAGCTCCGCCCCATCCAAGCCCCCTCCCATTGCAAACAGCCAGAGGGGATGAGAGAGGAGAAGTCATACTGCTGAACTCCATCCCATCCCCCTTCTCTGGCGGCTGTCATTGGCTCCCATAGGAGCCTATGCAGCGGCCGACGTATTCTGGGCACAAAGATAGTTCCAGGACTATCTTTGCTGCCCGGTATAAAAGTGCCTGGTGCTTTATTTGCGGGCTGAACGCTTTTACGCTGCGGGAATACGCCAGTGTGATCTGATGCATTGGAATCCATTGCATCAGATGGTAGCGTATATCTGCCGGCCGTGAAAACGGCGGCCAATATACGCTCCTGTGAATAGGCCCTTTGGGTGGGAAATAATAGTCTGGGTTTCCACACTGCGGTAACTGCATGCATTCAAAACCCTGCCCACTAGTGGTGGCCAATTGCTGGACAATCTTGACAGGTATATTGGCAAGATTGTCCTGCCATTGCTCACCACTGCTGGGTAGGGTTTCGAGTACACATGGTTATCACAGCATAGGAACTCAGCCTTAGGCAGTAAATGAACAATTAGTTCTCGAAGTTGTGAATTGTACTTATAGACTGTCTTTTTGTTATTGATCATCACTAAACTTTGTGCCATGATTCTACGTACAACCACTAAGCTTCCTGCTACAATATTGGATGTAACCACTCTGTGAGAGTCCATAACTGTAAGCATGTTGGCTCAACCTGAGCAAACTGCTGTTCAAGTTAAAGGACCTATCCAGGACTTACACACTGATGACCTATCCTTAGAACAGGTCATTAATATCAGATCAGAGGGGTCCGACTCCCAAACTGCCTTGCTGATTAGCTATTTGTGGGGGTTGCATCACTCAGGCGAGCTCTACGGCTCCTCATTTTATACCAGGCAGAGCTCCATACATTGCATGTCAGCTGTCCCTGGTATTGCAGTTCAGTTCCATTCACTTGAATGAGACCTAGCTGAAGAAGGGCCATGTGACTCATAAATGTGACTTCAGAAGCCAAAGAAGAGGCCACAGCAATTGTTTGTTTGCCACGGCTCTTTCAAAGAGCTGCTCAGGAGTTGGACCACACTAATTTGGTATTGATGACTTATTCTAAATTAGGTCATCAATATCTAAGTCCCAGGTAGCTCCTTTAACCTTTGCCAAACTGTACGAGTCACAGCACTAGTCTTGAGTGGAAGGAAATGTAATAATCATAGACCATACCTATAGTTTTTCTGACCCTGTTTTAAACGCTGTCTTTTGTGTAATGTACTTTCCATGTCCATAGATAGAAGATCAACGTCTATATATGTGGTCTCCAACCATTGGCTTTGAAGCCATATATGGCTCTTGACCCCATGCTGTGTTACTCTCCATGTGAGTGCTGGGTTATAACCATTATTCACTGGCACTTTACATTTATTACAGACACATCATAACCACCAAATGATGTCACTTTGGATGGACTAATACTAGTGACAATTGTGGGTAGGAAATATTTGTACATTCACAATTTCTCCACATGTAATATTTCTAGTATATGAACTTTTGAATGTAATGTGACTCCCAACCACTACTGAAAGTTGGATGTGACTCACAAGGTACTAAAGGTGGGGGATTTCTGTTCCACATGATTTCTAGGTTTCATACAAACAGATAACCCCCATTTTTACAGATTTTAATTTGTAATTTCACAAGCATTAGTCAATTATTGACACATTGCAGGACTTTTTCAAATTATGGCTTAGGTTTCATTAATAGTTCACATGGGTCACTTTGCCATTAATGCTAAATATTTTTGCAATTTTTTCTGGTTTGGCAGGTACATTGATGATCTCCTAATTATTTGGAGGGGCACTGTGCCTGCCATACCAACACTGAACGACAACCGCTCAGATTCCCACTGATTACAGGAATCTGAATGATTTGTCGGCCCGTGTAAAAGCGCCCTAACTTATCAAGCGTTGATTGACTTTCCTAATGCTATGCTATTAACTGCAAATTTTTTATATTCAAATCACAGAGAACCACTTTAAATAATCCACATACAGATATAGTGAGCAATAGCTTTCCTGTCGTGGCACGCTATGTACATACCATAGTGCGCCTATGCCATTTTTGTAGCAGTCAATAGAAGACAATGGGCTATGCAAATAGCGTAAGGCACCTAAGAGATGTTCAGGAGGTTAAACAAACAGAAGTAGTAAACCAACATTCATTAGGGCCCATTTACTTTGGACGAGTATTAGGCAAACGATGCCCGACACTCGTCCCTGTATCCCCGCGCTCCTGCACGGGAGCTAGCACAGCTGGTTCACGCATGGTGCGGACAGCAGGGGGGCGGGGCAGTGCAGGAGATTTCCCTCCTCTCACTCCCCCGCCCCTCTCCATTCACATAACAGAGGCGCCGCTCGCTATTGAACGGTGGCTGTTTAAACTGCACGATGAGTGATGATCTTCATCGCTCATGTTTTTGCGCACAAAAGATGAGCGATGAAGATCATCGGGCATCGTTTGCCCAACACTCGTCCAGTGTAAATGGGCCTTTAGGCACCCATTACATTTGTAGCATCCTGTGCATGCTATCTTCCCAGTATTATTTCTCATGGAAGAAAAAACATTTACTGACCCTTAAAGGGAATTGGTCACATCCACGCAGCGCTATAAACTAAGTTATGGTGCTTTTAGGGGACGTGACAGAGAGCCAGGTGATGTATTTTTTTTATACTCATCCGCTTCCGTGATCCAGCGGTGTCCCCCTCTGAAGGGGGCATGAAAATCCGACCCTTTTCAGAGTCCTATACAAGTCTATGGGAGAGCGCACGCACGGGACTCTGAAAAGAGTCAGATTTTCTTGTCATGTGTCGAATTCAGAGGGGGACACTGCTGGATCACCAGAGCGGGTGAGTTTGAAAAATGCATCACTCACTGTCACGTCCCCTAACTTAGTTTATGGCGCTCTAGGGATGTAACAGGTTCCCTTTAACAAGGTTCCCCTCATTAACCTTGCATTAATGTTAGCTGATGACAACATGAGCACCTACTGTTCTTGCCTGAGGGTACACATTTGTCAAACCACCACCCAAATGCATATATATTTGTTACTGATGGATTGTTAGATATCATGGAGTTGCTGTACGATGAGCTATTCAACAAAGAGCAAGGGGCCATTTCCAGTTCTTGCACTGGGGCCCTCTGCTGTCTGCCTATATATACATATAGCATACAGACATGCACACAACCTTGTGTGTGTTTGTGCGTGAGAGGTGCTCTAGCTATTTCAGATGATAGAAAATGTGAAGTCATCTGTGTCCAATTTAGCTAGCCAGCGTATTATTATAATACTGTATTTGAAATATGAGTCAAGTGGATACTACAGCTTTTATTTCTGAGTTATGGAAGCAAACACATGTGGCTAGTCAACTGCAAATTCTTAGGAACATAACAATGTATTCAATGAAAATGAGGCTGCACTGAACATTTCTTGCACAGATTTGCAGGTTTTTAAAACCACACAGTTGAAAGATGCCTCAACCACTGCAATCTGGCGATGTGACATACCCTGCGACATAAGCAGAAGACCGCTCTCCCAGGGGTGTCAGTAAGTAACACGGAGAAGTGACACATGAGCATGAGAGTGAGCCGTTCAACGGGATCACAGCAACATACAAGTGCAGATAATATAGAGTTCACTGCTTTACTGGAAAGCCACAAATTTATCTCAGATTTACATGATCTCAGATTGCCAGCACTTGATTTACATAGACAAGTTGAACCAAACATCTCTACATTCCTCATCTTCAGGAAAGGTTGTCTTTTAATTGTCTCTTTTCATATTAAAGTTTTTGGGGGTTTGAATACAATATATAATACAATAAAATTTGGTTTAGGTAGTTAGTTTAAGAAAAAACATTCAGTGTACATTAAACATGGAATAATGTTCTTTTAAAGGGGTTCTGACATGAAAAATGTTTTTATGCTTTAACAGCCATTGTTCCCTGGTCTGCCTAATGGACACAGGGAACCCACGATTTTTGGCCTGTTAAAGCATAAAAAGTAATACTTAGCATGTGTTCCGTTGTTGTTGTGCTGCAGGGTCCTCTTCCAGCAGGCAGTCTTCCTCCTCCGACGAGCAGGATTGTGCGCAGGCGCAGAAGAGAGGTGCCCTCTGACAGAAGTCAGGACGGGCCGCCTCTCCACTGTGCATGCGCAGCACTAGGGAGTTCAGCCAGGACGGACGGGCCGCCCACAGCAAGCACTGCTTGGGACGTGCTTGCTGTGGGCGGCCCGTCTGTTCACCTCAGAAGTGGCTGACGGACGGAGCAGAGCAGGACGCGGTCATTTTGACCACTCCAGCTCTGCTTTAAGAAGCGCAGAAGAGAATGCCGGATGGAGGGGACATGCCTGGTGATCGGTCCTGGCCAGGTAAGGTAAGTAATAAAATTTTTTTTTCATGTCCGAGCCCGTTTAACCTCTTAAAGTGGTATTCCAGGACTTTTACTAAGGATAGGTCATCAATAGTTGATTGGCAGGGGTCCACGTCTGTGGATCCCCACTGATTAGCTGATCATCCGGCCCACTGTCAGTGCAGTGGACTGCACTTGTCATCAAGTCAGGGCTGGAAATGTTATAGATGGCTTCACTTCCATTGAAATCAATGGGAGTGATGCCTTCTATTACAATTCTGGCTTTGACCGTAATGAGAAGCTGGAAGTGTAATAGAAGGCATCACTACTAGAGATGAGCGAACGTACTCGGTAAGGGCGATTTCGCAATCGAGCACCGCGATTTTCGAGTACTTCACTACGCGGGTGAAAAGTACTCGGGTGTGCTGTGGGTGAGCGGGGGGTTGCAGCGGGGAGTGGGGGGAGAGGGAGGGAGAGAGAGAGGGCTCCCCCCCTGTTCCCCGCTGCTACCCCCCACTCCCCTCTGCAACCCCCCGCCCCACAGCGCACTTGAGTACTTTTCACCCGAGTAGTGAAGTACTCGAAAATCGCGGTGCTCGATTGCGAAATCGCCCTTACCGAGTACGTTCGCTCATCTCTAATCACTACCATTGATTTCAATAGGAGTGAAGTCAACTATTGATTACCTATTTTGAAGATAGGCCATCAATAGTAGAGATACCCCTTTAAGAATGAAGCGCATTTTAACATCAAGACACAATGTTTAGTTTTAGCTTTTTCATTGTCGCTTTCCAAGAGCTATATATTTTGGATTTTTTGGTTGACAAATGAGGGTTTGTCTTTTTGCATGCAGAAAAAGTTTCCGATATCCTGCTAAATTATAGTTGAGAGATTCCCTTAAGCAACTTCAGAATTAGCCATATCTAAAGGCTTGCAGTCTTCCAAAAATGTGCTCTATACTTCAGAACATCTGATATAGGAGGTATATGGATAACCTTCTTATTGGCCAAGTGTTACCTTAGTAGACAATTATTAAAAACAAAATACTTAGTGTATGAATATAGCGGGCCTATTACATTCACTTTTCATCTGTATCACTTTGTTATTAGGATGAATGGATACATTACATAGCTCTGTGGCATATCGCTATATTATGACAATGTACAATTCTGAGTGGATTACACAGTGAAGCTTATGTTTCTGTCAAGTTGTTTAACATATGAACTGATAATTATAATCATAGTCATTAAGTTGGAAAAAGACATCACTTCCATCAAATCAACTGTTCACTTAACTGCTTAATCCCAGTTCTCTTGACTGTTGAAAGCCAGAAAACCTCATTAAAGCTCCTTACAACTGTCCCTCACATGAGGAAGTGCTCCTTCCTGCAACTGAAAAGTCACTTGAATGTTAGATTAGCGGTAATGGCCAAATACCATAGGGAGGGAAGTTTAGCATTTTGCACACAAAGAAAAACATGCTGGGAAAAATGTGATAAATAATGTGTCCCGAATATCGAATGAGAGATACAGAGTACAGCGCACCTGATGGAGTTACAGTGTTGTCAGGGCAGATGGAGATTTCTTATGTCATATCTTGGGTTGATTTGTTTTACAGGACTGCTGACTCAATATGACTGTTCACAACTAGAGATGAGCAAGCATACTCGCTAAGGGCAATTACTCGAGCGAGCATTGTACTTAGCGAGTACCTGCCCACTCGGAAGAAAAGATTCGGGTGCCGGCGGAGGGCGGGGAGAGCGGGGAGGAACGGGGGGGGGATCTCTCTTTCTCCCCCCGCTCCCACCTGCTCACTCCTGCAACTCACCTGTCACCCGTGCCGACACCCGATCCCATCCTTCCGAGCAGGCAGGTACTCACTAAGGACAATACTCGCTCGAGTAATTGCCCTTAGCGAGTATGCTCGCTCATCTCTGTTCACGACCATTGCTGTAGGTCTAGATAAGTTAGGTACCTGTACACTGGACCATCCCAATGACTAAGCACAGTCGCTCAGTGAGTAGAAATGGGGCGTGCCAGAGATCTCTCCTGGCGGCCGCCTCCATTCAAAGATCGAGCGACTCCCGTTTACACTAATCGAGAAGTCGATTGCTAATCGTTTTGTTTCAATGAGTGCCCTGTGTTGGCTGTGTGTACACAGGACAACCATTGCTGAAAATGGCTCTTTAGAGCGATTATTATAGTGATAATCAACCCGTGCAAAGGTACCTTTACACTGCTATTGTTTCTTATGTTGTTTTTTTTTTACTTTTCATGTCCCATAAAGTAAAGGAGTGAATGTGTTATAGCTTATATTAACTTTTATCAGGGCACATTGTGTTATCAGTTTGCATATTTTTCATCGGAAGTTGCATTTAGAAGGGTGAAATGGCAATGGATTAGACTGGAACCTTACTTTCCACAATACCATTTTATGTATATTGTAGACTTAATTTATATAATCCAATGGATTATTTAACATAGTACTAATCATGTAACGTACTTATATACACATTTTCTGATACACCTCACATGGTACTATTAAAAAATGTGTCATTAACTAATGCACATCATTAAAAAAGGTTCTCCCTCCT